>NC_140463.1:33700954-34300954 GCF_051167445.1 Perissodus microlepis
AGACAGGACTTCCATACTACAACACCTGCCTTAATTCACATAAAAAAGGCACTTCTAAAGTCTGTAAGCAGATACAAGTGACCATAATAGTTTTTACTGCAGTAATGTGTTGCTCCTTTTATTATTGTTTTGGTGACGGTTTAAAGAGAAGCAAAAACAAAATGGTCTTCTCTGATAAATGAACCATTTATGATGCCATGGTAGAAGCAGCAGACAGAGAGGTCTTCACTGACACATGTGCTTTCATCGCAGTTAACCTTTAATGATATGATTTACGTTAGTTTTAATTCGCTCAAAACTAGACGAAAACAATTCTATAAATTCTGGTGTTTGGGAGTTCTCCCTCTCCCATTTTTACATCTCTCTTGATCTATAAAGGCCTGACCGGAGGACAGGAGACAGTTGCCAAGGTGAAGTGGGAAGAGTGGTCTTCATAGGTCATCAGAGAGAAGTTTGTGCCATACAGGGTGAAAGATGACCCAAGTCCAAACTGTGACGACCCCTCAGCTATTTCAACCAATCAAATTAATATTCTGTTTTTATGATGCATAATAGAAGTGTTTACTGCCTGGGTGCGGTGCGATTTGTTCGCTTAGGTTTGCTAAATGAAGTAAGAGACACGGTGCTGTTAGTTACTTGAACCTTTAACTGTCTAATTAATTTTAAGAAACGTGTACTTTGAGTTTGTTGTCTTCTCTCATAAAAAACCTGACAATACTTCAGATACTGTTATCTTCTGCCAAGACATCAGCTGCCTTGTCCTTCCATACCTGAGAATAGAAGCTAACTGTTGTGTTGAGCTTCTTCTTTAATCACTTACATTTGGAGTCCACAAATAAAATCTACAAATGTGATGACTTGTTCCTCACGTTTCACTAGCTTTACACCAGATATGTGCGCTGTGTGTACTCATTCCTGGAGCTGTCAGTAAAAATCGAACATGGTGACCTATTCTGAGCTTGTTCCTTTTCACTGGCTGATGTCAAAGATTGATCACCTGTTGCAAAAATGGCAGAGTTTACTCTTACACGGTTACTCCATGCGCCAGTTTGCAACTACCTAAGATTTTATTGGTTTTATTGAGCTAGCTCATTAGCAGCTAAAAATGGCATCTTGTTTGTTTAATTAAAGTGCCAACATGTCTTGTTTCTTTAATCATTTAATCATCTTCAATTATTTTCCTTACAAATGTGACACTATTTAAGGGGAAGTAACAG
Source organism: Perissodus microlepis (assembly GCF_051167445.1). NCBI lineage: Eukaryota > Metazoa > Chordata > Actinopteri > Cichliformes > Cichlidae > Perissodus > Perissodus microlepis. The sequence continues at coordinate 33,702,172 of NC_140463.1, forward strand.
CAATATAAGATTTATTGCCATGAAACACTGTTGCAGCAAAGAAATAATCAACCAAACACAAATTTCCTCATCTCCATTTAAAAAAACAGACATTCCTCCAGTCATAACAAGTATCATCGGTGCACCTACTAAACCTCAGGTTGTCCTAGATGTGTCCATTGGAGTGTGAATGTTGGACAAGGTGCTATGGAATAGTAAAAAGCAGTGTATGGATGTGTGTGTGTGGTAAAGAAACGCTCTGACACACACACACGCACACACACACACACACACACACACACACACACACACACACACACACACTCAAGTACAGTACAGATACCTGAAGTACAGTAATGAAGTATTTGTACTTCGTTACTTCCAGTGTTGGGTGTAACGCATAACGCGTTACTGTAATTAAATTACTTTTCCACTGAAAAAGTAGAGTAACTGATTACTGTTCATTTTTAGGTATTTTAATTACAGTTACTTACAATGTACTTGCGTTACATTGTAAAATGATCAAACTCGCTGAATATCATTAATTAATTATTCAATAATTTGTCTTCTAAAGGTAAAAGTAAACTCTGCCGCTTTAACATCGCTGTAGTGCAGCTGCACGTCATTTCGCGCCAGTTTGCTGCATAGTCGTATTCTAAAGATGTCGGACTCGGCTGACGCGAGTGGCTGTTTTATGAAATGGACATATTCCCGTCTCTTCACTTTTGTGAAACAAGCAGACAAGAACATTACAGTAATATGTAAAAACTATCGGCTGCTGTTAATAGCGCGAGTAATCTACTGAAGCGCCTGACACGAGAGCATAGACGAACACTTCTGAGTGAAACTTGATTTTACTTCAGCAGCACAGAAAGCGTCTGAAGGTGAGCTTAAAAAATGATTGCAGGCTACATTGTGGAAGAGATGCTACCGCTGCGTACTGTAGAGTCTCCGTCTTTTAAAAAAAAAAATTTATTATTTAAAGAGTTTAATTTCTATTGTTTGTCCACTCAAGGTTTATAGGGATTTAAAAAAGTATTTAGTTAAATTACTTATTGAGTAATTAAGTTACTTTTCAGACACAGTAATTAGGTAAGTATTTTAAATACAATATTGATTAAGTAATTAGTAATTAATTACTTTTTAAAAGTAACTTATTCAACACTGGTTACTTCCCATCTCTGGTGTCAAGACTGATAGAATAAGTCTTGTTGCTGCTCACTGGTTAAGCAGTGTTTCCATTTCACAGCACTGAAGCAGAGACCCAGTGAACTCTTGACCCTTCATCATAGCAGTTACTGGAAAGTCATTACAGGAACTGTGTGGAATTTCCTTCAGGCTCAGCCCTCTGCAGTTCACGAGCAACCGAAAAACATCTGACAATCCACCACTCACTACAATACTTGCCTTACTTGTGCTTTATTAACATAACATTATGATAAAATAATATCAGTAGATGGGAATACAAACTTTTAAAAAAAATCTAATTATACTCAGCTTGAAGCTGAAGAAAAGAAGGAAACTAAAAAGTATTTCTATTTACCGTTGTCCACATTGTAGAGGGTGACTTTTCCTCTAAACAGGAGAATGTGACAGTCAGTCAGATGAGCAGTCCTTACCTTTAAACCTACCCTCTCTTCTTCCACTCTCTGTTTGTTGAGCTGATAGAAGCACTGCATTTAAAATGACCTGACACTTAAAAAATGTCACTCCCTTTATGCTCGCTCCTCTTCAGTAGCACAAGCTAGATGCTGAAGTACCACAACTTACAGACACCACCAGTCGTTCCAGTGTTGTGCAAAAACAAACAAACACAGTCCCACTTTTAACCCCAGACTTTGGCACAGTCATCTCTTTTTACGTGACATCCTCTGGCGGTTAATAAACAGCCTGCCATATGTTTCTGTTTAGGCTGAAATTAGTTTCATGTTTGGAGCCTTACAATGACAGAACTGCATTAAGCAAAAGTAACAAGCCTTTTTACAAAATGTAAGGAGTACAAAGTACAGATATTTGTAGTAAAAAATAGTCAGAAAAATCCCTACTCAAGTACAGTACAGATACCTGAAGTACAGTAATAAAGTATTTGTTCTTCGTTACTTCCCACCTCTTGTGTCAAATGTGTTTGGATTGACAGCAGAAGTACTGATAGATTCATAGAATAAGTCTGGACTTTCCATCATGCTGAGCCATCTGCAGTTCACGAGCAACCCAAAAACATCTGCCAGTACAATACAAATTAGGAGTGTGTGTGCGTATCTTGGCACCTCCCCTTCCTGTTATTGGTCTGTGCTTAAATGCTGGTGTTTCCTAACTTTTTCTCTTGTTTTGAAAGCTCAGAGAACCAGAGAAGACAAAAGAAGGTAAGAAAAACATTTTACACTGATGAACAGCTTAAGAGAATCAGAAATCTTTGTGAAATCTTGAATGTAATACGTGGTAACATTTTTCTGAGGAAGTCAGAGATAATAAATCTGTGCATAAAAACGGTGTCAGCTCTTTTGTCTGGGCCGTACATAAATCATTTGTACAGCTGGCCCAAGGTATTTGTTGTCATCCTGTTATACTTATAACATGTATCAAAATCAGTCTTTTACCTTTTTCATAATCTAGCATTAAATTTCTCTTTTCACAAGATAACCACTACAGCGTTTCAATCTGTGTCTGTGTTTCCTACAGGCATGGCCGTCCACCAGCAGCCCACCCAGGTGGTGACAGTCATCAGGACCATTGAAAACTCTGGCCAATGGAGCACCGACCTCTGTGATTGCTGCTCTGATATGGAGAGCTGTAAGTAAACACAGGAAACCCTACAAACAGCAGTGATTTGTGCATGAACGATTTCCTCAGACTTTGTTTGCAATAAGCTAACCGAGTGTTTAAAGTCAGTAAAAAATCAAGAATAAATGACCTATCTGAGACTACATGATAGAAATGATCATTTAGTAGCATTATGGAGTTTTTCATTATTTTACATTTTTCACCAGAAAACCAAGTTTTCGTAATTGGAGTGGAAATGTCTCAAATGTTCAACTTAAACTTCATGACTTCTAAAATAGAAGTCCAGTCTCTCTGTGGTTGGATTCAGGGAAAGTTGAAATAGCAAAAAGTTTTGTTGCTCCCCTGGAACATCCAGGTTGGTTGGTTTGTTGTAGTTAAAAAAAAAAAAAAAACAGTAAATAAAATATATAAATAAATATTTATTTATATATGTATATATTTCTCCTCAAAGGTTGCTGTGGCCTTTGCTGTTTCCCCTGCATGCAGTGTGATGCAGCCAATAAACATGGATGGTGCTGTGCACTGCCACTCCTGGATGTTTGTGGTGTGGTGTCCTGCTTACTCCGTCAGTCCATCAGAGAGCGCCACAACATCTATGTAAGGCTGGGTTAGAGATGGAAGATACTGTTATAAACTACATTTAAAAGATAGATGTGGTCACTAGAGGAAGTGCACTTTTATAACTTCTGCACTGGGTTCATTTTAAAGCTCTGGAGGTTTCTGCTTGTAAAATGAACTAACATAACATCTAAATGTAAATTTTATGAGATTCAAAAAATGCACACAAATTGTGCTTTGTGCAGATCCTTCTCACTCACCCTCACCTCTCATGGTCAAACTGACATAAAGTAACCATATCATGTAGTGCCATTATAAAAGTGACCTGGATAAAACTTGTGGTACTTTGCAAACCGTAGAGTTTATAATGGAGAAGCTTGAGTTGAGAAAGAGGAAGTGTAAAGTTCTTCAAATCTGAAATCTCTTGCCCTCAGCATGGGAAAAAAAGCTGCGGCTTCTTGTTTTGACAAACTCTCAGATATTTGGTTACCCAACTCTACACAGGGACACAGCTGCCAGATGAGGGGATGACATTACCCCACTAAACTTTTATGTCTGAGGGGTAACAACAGTAACTCCTGCTGCTTCATCCTCTGTCTATCTGCTTCTTCTTCTCCATCCTGCAGGGCTCGTTCACTGATGACTGCTGTAAAGTGTGCTTTTGTTACCCGTGTGTTTGGTGCCAGATGCATCGTGAGCTGAAGATCAGGCAATACCATTAGCCCGCCACCTCGACTGTGATCAGCACGCAAGTCGTCTGTGGATATGATGCAAACGTTTTGGCTGTGTGATGAGGGCCTATGTCACTGCTGAACCAAAATGCTTTAAATCTGTTGTCATATAATGTGTTGAACGCCTTTGTGACTTTTTCAGGCCAATAAAATCCTTTAATTCTATGCAACATCATGTGTGAGATTAATTGTCCTCTTCTGCAGAGTTGAGTTTAACCATTGTTCAGATAAAGACTTGTCATATTCATTAATTGTGAACTTTGATAGGATACCGAGATGGACATTGTAAGGTCACACTGTCCACTCATATAACTTTTCACAGTATTATAATATTTGCAAATGAAATACAGTGGCTTGCAAAAGTATTCGGCCCCCTTGAACTTTTTCACATTTTGTCACATTACAGCCACAAACACGAATCAATTTTATTGGAATTCCACGTGAAAGACCAATACAAAGTGGTGCACACGTGAGAAGTGGAACAAAAATCATGCATGATTCCAAGCATTTTTTACAAATAAATAACTGAAAAGTGGGGTGTGCGTAATTATTCAGCCCCCTGAGTCAATACTTTGTAGAACCACCTTTTGCTGCAATTACAGCTGCCAGTCTTTTAGGGTATGTCTCTACCAGCTTTGCACATCTAGAGACTGAAATCCTTGCACATTCTTCTTTGCAAAACAGCTCCGGCTCAGTCAGATTAGATGGACAGCGTTTGTGAACAGCAGTTGTCAGATCTTGCCACAGATTCTCGATTGGATTTAGATCTGGACTTTGACTCGGCCATTCTAACACATGGATATGTGTTAGCCACCCGGCCTGGAGCCCAGTTAGCCGCCCGGCCTGGAGCCCAGTTAGCCGCCCGGCCTGGAGCCCAGTTAGCCACCTGGCCTGTAGCTCAGTCGCCAACTCCACTACCATTTTCACCTTAACTTCAGTCGCCCCCTGTTCAGTTTTCTGTGTCGTCGCTAGCCCAGTCCCCTGTTCAGTTGCCGCTAGCTCAGTTTTTACCTCCACCACAATCAGCCCTGCTACCTGTAGCTCAGTCTTCAGCCCTGTCAGCCACTCAGCCACTATCACAATCAGAATCACTACAACCTTTGTTACAGTCCATAGCTCAGTCAGTACCTGAGTTAGTAGCGCAGTCATTAGCTTTGTCACCAGTTCAGACTCCATCCAGTCAGCCACTCATCTACACCTTTAGCCAGGGGCCTCAACGCCTTCTGGCCATGCATCAGCTCCTGCTGGAAGCTCGAGTGAGCCAATCCAGCATTTCGTGGCTCCCACGCCTCTGTCTGTCTCAGCTGGCAGTTCAGGAGAACTGTTTCAGCAGTCTGCCTCTGCTGATGGGTCTGAGAGGCCCGTCCAGTCGTCTTGTGTTTTAGTTGGGGGTTCAGGAGAACCCGGCCAGCATCAAGCCACGTCAGCTGGGGGTTCTGGAGAACCCGGCCAGCATCAAGCTAAGTCAGCTGGAGATTCTGGAGAGCCCGGCCAGCATTGTGTCAAGTCAGCTGGGGGTTCAGGAGAGCCTGGCCATCATCAAGCTTCGTCAGCTGGTGGGTCCGAGGAGCCCGTCCAGCATCACACCTCGTCAGCTGGGGGTCCTGGAGGACACAGCCAGCACATCCTCGTGTCAGCTGACGGCTCTGGGGAGTCTGTTCAGCCACCACCTGCAACTTCCACACCGTTGCCTGCAGCGTCACCACCTGCAACTTCCACACCATTGCCTGCAGCGTCACCACCTGCAACTTCCACGCCGTCACCTGCAGCGTCACCACCTGCAACTTCCACGCCGTTGTCTGGTCCCGCAGCTGCCACGCCGTCCTCTGGTCCCGCCTCATCTGCTCCTGCGGTTGCTACACCGCCGTCAGATCCTGTTCCACCTCGCCTTTGTTCTAGTTTGTGTTTTTCCCGGTTTGGTTTCTGCTTTGTTTTCTGGCAGCAATAAAGCTGTGGGTTTTGAGTTGCATTCAGTTTCCGAGTTCTGCATTTGGATCCTCAAATCCGCCTGCCCGCACACAGAGCCCTGACAAGCACATTACTGTAGCAGAGAAGTTCCAGAGCTACCCTAGCCAGTTCCAATTTGTCACTGTTTTAACACTCCCAGTTTCAACAATCCACTTAAATGCTTCTTATTAACAGTTAAATAATTCACAGTGATCACAGTGGCTACACAGATGTTCATATCCAATGACCGTATACAGTGCTGTGCTCTACAACCCACCTGATGCTCATCTCTCAGTGCATTTATCCACTGCCTCTGAGAGAGGGCGCCATTGCCTTACATTGCCTTGTTGTACAATATATTTAAAATGGGCTTTGTGGTAATAGTAGTCTGTGTAATTCAGTTAAATTCTATAGGGCCAATTCACAACAGCAGTTGTCTCAAGGCTCTAAGTGGATTCAAAGTTTCTGTTCTTCACTAACTGATTTTTTCTTACTTTGTAAGAAATGGTCTGACTAACTGGACTTCTATAATACCCAGTAACAACATTAACATCTGTCCACTGGTCTTTCACAGTGTTTCGCAGTTGTTCAGTATCATTAGGCATCATTGGTTAGTTTGTATCTGGCTCGTATGAATATGTATTGCTAATTTTGTGTTTTCCCGTCCTTTCCGACTTTGAGAAATTAATTAATGCCTTCATTTAATTCAAGCCTGATTATTTCCTTTATTTTGGAGTCACTCAGGCTCTTGCTTTGCTCCCTCATCTGTATTAATCATTCAGAGTGCAGCAGTTCTACTCCTGACAGGGACATGCAAGCAAGACCACATTTCCCCTGTTTTGGCTTCTTTACACTTTTTCAATTCAATTTCAATACAATTTTAGAGCCAAATCACAACAACAGTCGCCTCAAGGCGCTTCATATTGTAAGGCAGACCCTACAATAATACATACAGAGAAAACATCAACAATCATATGACCCCCTATGAGCAAGCACTTTGGCGACAGTGGGAAGGAAAAACTCCCTTTTAATAGGAAAAATCCTCCAGCACACCCAGGCTCAGGGAGGGGCGGGGCCATCTGCTGCACTGGTTGGGGTGAGGGGAGGAACACAGGAAAAAAGACATGCTGTGGAAGAGAGCCAGAGATTAAAAATAAGTAATGATTCAATTCAGAGAGGTCTATTAAGGATATATAAAGTTGGGTGTCATCGGCTTTTGGTCTATATGAGTAACTTATCATGACCAAACATTTGATGATCGTCTTTGCATCATTCAAGCAAAACTTAAATTTTATTAAGGGTCACACACATCAACCATAACATGCCAGCTGATGTGAACCTGATCAGATGTTGTGGTTTTGAAAACACAGAAGCTCTTTTTGCTGTTACATGATGTTACTTACAAGTAACAGATTACACCAGTAAGTAGCAGACAGATCTGGCCCGGATCTGGTGTCAAGCCGGCACTGCTGGCTGACTTGTGGCATGGTAAGTGGTATGTCATCCAGATATGGGCCAGGCCCAGTGTAGATGGCACTGTTTATGTGGTGACATGCCACATCTGGCCCAATTGTGGTTTGGTTTATGTGGCCCAGGCTCATAGAAAACAGGTCTGAGTAACTGGTGTCATGGCTCAGTGTATGTCAAACAGATGTGAGCCAGGTCTGGCAATGATGCCACTATTTATGTTCCTATTTTGCCATTTTAGTTTGAAGACCCAAATGCCATGTTGCAATCTAATACTGCTATGGTAGCCAATGCTTCAAATGCAGGTTTGTGAGTGTACACTTTATCCAAAACCTAGTGAGGGCTTACTCATGTTTACCACTGGTTGGCTGTAGCTCAGGAGGTAGAGCAGGTCACCTCCTGACTGGAAGGTTTGTGGTTTGATCCCTGGCTTCTCTAGTCTGCATGTCAAAGGTGTCAATGTAGTTAAGAAGTGTGCAATTTAGAGAAAGCGTGTGACTGATTGAATGTGGCATGTTGTATAGATCACTTTGAGTAATCTGGGAGAGTAGAAAAGCGCTATATAAGAATCAGTCCATTCATTTTCTGAACAGAGTTTTGTCGTGGTACTTTTGCACTATTATGTTCTGGCACATGTTGTTATTACATGGCTTGATTAAGGTACACATTAGGCTGACATCTTGGGCCAGAGCTGAAACTGTTCTGGGCCAGCACAGGGCCAGCAGTGTGTCTGCAACTGGCCTTGTGCTGGCCCATGTGTGGGCCACCTCTGGCAAACCAGATCTGGGCCACCAAAGGGCCGTCATTCTTTGCGGCATGTGGGCCATGTGTAAGCACATTGTGTGGACCAGATCCAGGCCATACCAATTTTGCTATGTGGGATGTAACAGCATTTTTGTGACCTACAACACTATTTCCACATGGATAAGTAAATATTTATCTATGTACATGTGCACTATTATCCAGTTAATCTCCTCTAGCAGCTCATTTAGTCATGGCTTCCAAGCATTCTTTTGTCTGTATGTCAGTAAATGTAGTGAAAAACTGACATATTGGGGCCAAATGTTTATGAATGTAACCAGTTTAGTTTGTTTGAGTGTGTGTGTTTGGAATGATCGCAGAAGTATTAACAGACTGACACACAGGGGTTTAAGATTTCACTCCTACCTCTATGTTCGCAAAATAAAAAAGTAGCCCAGCTACATCATGGCAATGTAATATATTAAAAAGCAACATTTTCTATAGACTTTGTCTTCTTGACCATTTGTCTGTGAGGGTCTGGGCAGGCTGGGGCTGGTTCTGTTTTTAGTTTATGCTTGGTATGCTGGGGGCGGAGCTGCGAGGGCTGAGGTTTGTTCCACTCAGCTGTGTTTGAGCTCCGTCATTGGGGCGGCGTATTAAGAAGAAGCCAGAGTGGGAGTTGTTATTGCAGCATTTGTGGTAACATTTAAACATTTAAGGTTCTTTGATGTTTGGCCCTGCTGCTGTACTTCAAGTTGTAACCTTGTTTGCTGTGATCTTTCACTCATCTGGCCGGATTACGCCACCATATTTGGATTCTCAGAGAAACTTAACCCTGCAAATATTAAGCTTCCTGGATTAAACTACAGTGTGACAAGTAAGCAGTATTCATTTGTTCCCATTTGTTAATTTAGTTACAGCCAGATTATTTATCTCTAACTTCTCTTTTCTCCCTCTTTCTTTTTTTTAAACCTGTCGTGTCAGGCACTTTTAGTAAAAACATGGTCTGAATGCTTTGTTGAGCCAAACACATTTGCTTTGCCAATAGGCGCGCTATAGACTCTGTATAGGCTCCTATTGGTACTCATTTCAGTTTATTTTATTATTCACATTATTATCAGACTGGTTATTATGCCAGGGCTGACAGGGGGTGAGGGCCAGGTTGGCAAAAGACAGAAGAAGAGATAATAATAAAGACAAGAAGGAGGGATAGAAAAAGAAACGAAACTGAAAGAGAGAGAGAAAGAGGGGAGGGAATGGATGCCCATAGTCAAAAGGCAAGAGCCCCAGACAACCAGACGCAATGGGCGGTCCACCCTGGTAGAGGACGGTGGCCATGGCACAAGCCGAGGAAAAGTCAGATGGGGTGGCTGTTCGCTAAAGAGGTTCAAAACACCCCAACTGCATCCCCTGAGGGCACAGGCCAGAAATCATGCCACAACACCTTGTCAGGTTCCCTGGAGCTACACGTCCAGCATTGGTTGTTGTAATGAGTGGGGAGCAGCAGGGAGGGGAACCCACCCTCCATAACAATGTCCCACAGGGAGAACCCCAGATCCAGGCATAGCAACACACACACATCTGTGTATTTTCTCCGCCTGTCAGGGTTCCTGGGTCGTTGACCCAGCGTTTTCAGTTCATGTTCACTGTTTATTTTCCACATGTTCCATTTCCTGTTTCATTATGTTCATCTGTGTACTCACCGGTCTCTCATTATCATCCTCATCAGTCCCTGTATTAAAACCCTCAGTTTCTCTCTCTTCTGGGTCGTGTCATTGTTGATGTGATGTTGTCGTTTCCGTGTGTGCTTTCAGTTCAGCCAGTCAGCATTCGTTCACGTTCTGTTCATCCATTTTGTATAATAAACGCCATTCTCATCTTCAATCAAGCCACCAGTCCTTTTTTGGGTGCTCTCTTCCTCTCATCCACACACAAACCCCTGACACCGTCATCCAGGTCATGGTAATCTAATGAGGTTGGAATGAAAGCGACTGGACTTCAAGTTTCTTAAATATTTAACATCTTATCCATAAAACTTCTTCAGTTCTATGATCAAATAGTGGTGAGTCCCAGGTATTTAAATCCTAGCAGGAGTGTCCCTTAAGAGGGTCGATCACGTGCCTCATCACATGTGCCAAGGTGTGACAAAAGGCGTTGACTGAGTCTCGTCTCTTCCATGTTGTGCCATGCGTTTATGAAGTGGCTCTTTGGTTTCTCCAATGTAGAAGTCTGAGCTCTCCTCGCTGCATTGCAGAGCAAATACCACGTTGTTTAGTTGGTGTTTGGGAGTTTTGTCCTTGGGATGAACCAGTTTTTGTCTGAGTGTGTTTCTGGGTTTGAAGTGCACTGGGATGCTGTGCTTGGAGAAGATTCTCTGATAAGCTTAGAAGGAATCACAATGTTGCTGACATGCCATGTTTGTATGAAAACTAGAGCACTATTAACACTGAGATGCGGCAGGAGCACATGACTGCTGCTCATCCACACCTTCCCCATCTCCCTCTTTAAGATGAGCACACGAAATCTGCACTCATCACCTCATTTAAGTTGCTATTTTCACTGTAAATAAAATCCTTTCACTGTTGTATGAGTCTGCTCCTCGGGTCCTGCTTTTGGCTCATCCTCATATTGTCTCCATTGTTCAAATCCTTATTTTATGTTTAGGTAATTAATAGTTCATTCAGAAATATTTGTTTATATTTCCTCTAATAGATAACTTCATTGATCTACCTATCCATCCATTCTCTTCACTTATTCATCTCAGGGTTGTGGGGGGGTCTAGAGCCTATTCCAGCTACTACGGGGCAGGCTACACCCACCAGTCTAACAAAAGGTTAGACTGGTAGGTCCTCCAGTGTGTGTGTGTGTGCATGGAGCCCTTAACACACTTGACCTCCACTTTCACTTCCTCTTTCTGATTTGTGGAAAGATGCTGAGTTTCCCAAACGTCTCATTTTGTTTTTTCTCAGAGAAAGAGAGAAGAAGAAGGTAAGACATTCTTTCTTAAACTGATGAAGTGAATCATTGTGAACTCATGAATGTAATATTTGATGTAATTTTTCTCAGTGTGACCAAGTGGTCGGCGGGGTTAGATAAAAAGAAATAATAAAATGACAACGCCACCTAGGGGAATTTCACCCCCAGGAAATATATTTAAGAAAAATGGATAAAAGGAATAAAAGGAGGCCGCACAGATTCAAGGATGCACACTGAGGCAGGTTGGCTCCAATATTAAAACAGTTTTATTTATAGTAAAAATAAAATATTAAAAACCAAGATGTAGCGTCATTGTTGACAGTGTCCTAAAGTGAAAATAAAACAACCATGGAACTTGGACTTACCAGCAGCCGTGGAACCAAAAGAAAAATCACACAAAAAGAATCACTGCAGCCCACCCGGTGCTGTACAAAAGAAAGTGTGAAAACGACCCACCACCTGAGGTCCCAGGGCCACTGGCACGTCCTCCGTTCACTGAAATAAAACACAAGAAAATATGTTAAAAGAATAAAAGGACACTGAGCGTCAGGCTCGCTACAGATCTAATAAAAGAAAACACACACACACACACACACACACACACACACACACACACACACACACACGGAGTAATTATTCTCAATCGCAAGCCGGTCTGGCTCCCCACCGGCTGAGACCGGCAACCAAGGCGATTTAAAGTCCCAGCACGACACTCGGGCAGAGGGTCGCTTCAGCCCGATCACAGAAGCGTGGGTACGAGCAACAGTCCAGAATAAAATAAAATAAAACCAGGCGAACCAGAAAAAAGTAAGCCTACTTAATAAAAACAAGATAAGACAAGACAGCAGGCTCCACCGAGGAGGAGTCCTCACAACAGCGGCTGGGAAGGCGTTTCACTCTTCCAATTTGGGTTGGGCGATTTGCCACGGAGAGGTGAATACAGCAGTCAAACCCTAAAACAGATAAATGTAACCTTAGACTCTTATAGCTATGAATGCTAATAAAGGTAGTTTTAATGGCTTACCCCAGGACCAGAGGCGCTATACTCTCAGCCGGTGGGGATAACACGAGCACCTCTCTCCGCAACGTCGGAATAAAACAAACTGCCGCGCTTCAACAGGCCACAAAAACTATATTAACACAAATTCCAGTACTCGGAAGGAATCTAAGGTTAAGCGAGAGCATACCTGTAGCTGTCATATGATCTGCTCTTGCTGATCAGTCCGTCGCAGTGTGCCAGCATTTACTGCTGCTTTGCGCTGAATGCACGGGAGGAATGATCCAACAAAAACACCGGCTTAGCTTTATAAGGGCTAACGCCATCCTGCAATCAATATGCAGGTGGCTTCCCAATTAACCTAGTTGTGCAGCGAAGGGAACGAGCGCAGGAGAGAGAGAGAGAGAGAAAAAAGGCGAGTAGCCCATCTGGCTACATCAGGAAGACATAGTTGCAATACACCAATGTAAATATGATGTAATTTGCATGGTAAAATCTTTCCTCTGTACTGTACACAAATCAATGTTACAGCTGGTCCAAGGTATTTATAGTGATTTCCTTTGTCATATTTTCATATTCTAGCACTAAATGTCTTCATACACAAGAGCTATAACCACTAAAACATTTCAGTCTGCGTCTTCATTTCTGTCTTGTTTCCTACAGTCATGGCTACCATCCACCAGCAGACCACTGAGGTGGTGACAGTCACCAGGGCTTTTCAAAACTCTAGCCAATGGAGCACCGACCTCTGTGACTGCTGCTCTGATATGGACACCTGTAAGTGAACCCAGCAAACTCTGCAAACAGCAGTGATTTCAGCATGAGCGATTTCCTCAGCTTTGTTTCAGACTTTGTTTGCAGTAAGGTAGCAGAGAGTCTGAAGTCAGTAAAAAATCAAGAAGATAAAATATCTGAGACTGTCTCATAACAATAACCATTTAGTAGCATTGTGGAGTCAGAGTTCCCTAAGCGAACTGGGAAACTAGTCTCTGAACACTTTAATGTTTAGTTTAACCTTCTGAAATTTAATGAACGCCATAACATGACTGACCTAACATGTAATGACATTATCAACAGTGTGGGGGCATAAATGCTGTGGTGAAGGTGTTTCTGCAGGTAGAAGCAAATATCTTTTCATTGGTTGAGTAAGAAAGGCTGCGAGGATGAGGAGCCAAACACTGGACCTACAGGCAGGTTATTAAAAGGACTATTTTAATTTTAGCTGACTGGAAACTGGAACAAACTCATGCCATCCACCAAAAAAACGTAAAAAAAAAATGGTAGCTGAAAACTTAAAATGAACCATTCAATGAGGTGACCAAACAGAACACATGCAGATCATGAGATGTGAAGAGGAAGCACATGCACAGGGAACACACAAATTGAAAGCAAGAATGAGAAGTGTTTAAATACCCAGAGAACTAATTGAAACCTCTAAAAGCGGTTTGGCATTTCCTCTCGTTCTTCCTGTCTTTTGGTTTCTACCAAAGCTGCCAAAAAATATGACAAGGGTGAACTAAAACAGCAAAGTTGTCATGATCCTGGGTCGGTGACCCAGTGTTTTGTGTTTTGAACTATTTAAAGTCTTTGCTTCATTATTGCCATGACAAAAGTATGTGTTTTAGTATACACTGCTATTTGAAACATTAAATATAATTTGATACAATTTCATAATTTCTTTACAGCAGCTCACCTGTAATGAAAGTAAACGTAAACGTAAATTCAGTAAAATCATAATTCACGTCGGCAGTAATGACACCCGGTTACGCCAATCGGAGGTCACTAAAATCAATATTGAATCGATGTGCAACTTTGCTAAAACAATGTCGGACTCTGTAGTTTTCTCTGGTCCCCTCCCCAATCAGACCAGGAGTGACATGTTTAGCCGCACGTTCTCCTTAAATTGCTGGCTGTCTGAGTGGTGTCCCAGAAACGATGTGGGCTTCATAGATAATTGGCAAACCTTCCGGAGGAAACCTGGTCTTGTTAGGAGAGACGGCATCCATCCCACTTTGGATGGAGCAGCTCTCATTTCTAGAAATATGGACAAATTTATTAAACCCCCCAAAATATGACTATCCAGAGTTGGGACCAGGAAGCAGAGTTGCAGTCTTACACGCCTCTCTGCAGCTTCTCTCCTCCTGCTACCCCCCCAAAAACCCATCTCCATAGAGACTGTGTCAGCTTCCAAAAAGACAAAAAACAAACTAAAAACCAGCAACAAACAACTTAAACATAAACAATCAAAAAGAAAGAACAATACAGTATCCACATCTGAACCAAAGAGTAAAACAGTGAAATGTGGATTATTAAATATTAGGTCTCTCTCCTCCAAGTCTCTGTTAGTACATGACTTAATAATTGATCAACAAATTGATTTACTCTGCCTTACAGAAACCTGGTTGCAGCAGGATGATTATGTTAGTTTAAATGAATCAACACCCCCGAGTCATTCTAACTACCAGAAACCTCGAAGCACAGGCCGAGGGGGCGGTGTGGCAGCAATTTTTCACACCAGCCTATTAATTAATGAAAGACCAAGACAGACTTTTAATTCATTTGAAAGCCTGATGCTTAACATTGTCCACCCCAGCTGTGAAACTCAGAAACCAGTCTTACTTGTTATCATCTATCGTCCACCTGGGCCTTACACAGAGTTTCTGTCTGATTTCTCAGACTTTATATCTAATCTAGTTCTGAGCTCAAATAAAATAATTATTGTGGGTGATTTTAACATCCATGTAGATGCTAAAAATGACAGCCTCAACATGGCATTTAGTCTGTTATTAGACTCAATTGGCTTCTCTCAAAATGTAAAAGAACCCACCCACCACTTTAATCACACTCTAGATCTTGTTTTAACATATGGCATAGAAACTGAACATTTAACAGTGTTTCCTGAAAACCCTCTCCTGTCTGATCATTTCCTGATAACATTTACATTTACAATAATTGATTACACAGCGGTGGAGAGGAGACTTTATCAAAGTAGATGTCTTTCTGAAAGCGCTGTAACTAAGTTTAAGAATATAATCCACCCACTGTTATCATCTTCAATGCCCTGTACCAACACAGAGCAGAGCAGCTATCTGAACGCTACCCCAACAGAGGTTGATTATCTTGTTAATAATTTCACCTCCTCACTACGTACGACTCTGGATACTGTAGCTCCAGTGAAAACTAAGGTCTCTAATCAGAAGTACCTGACTCCGTGGTATAATTCTCAAACACGTACCCTAAAGCAGATGACTCGTAATCTGGAGAGGAAATGGCGTGTCACAAATTTAGAGGATCATCATTTAGCCTGGAGAAATAGTTTGCTGCTTTATAAGAAAGCCCTCCGCAAAGCCAGAACATCTTACTATTCATCACTGATTGAAGAAAATAAGAACAACCCCAGGTTTCTCTTCAGCACTGTAGCCAGGCTGACAAAGAGTCAGAGCTCTGTTGAGCCAACCATCCCTTTAACGTTAACTAGTAATGACTTCATGAACTTCTTCACAAATAAAATTTTTATCATTAGAGAAAAAATTACCAGTAATCATCCCACAGATGTAATATTATCTACAGCTACTCTTAGTACCATTGATGTTAAGTTAGACTCTTTTCTCCAATTGATCTTTCTGAGTTAACTTCAATAATTACTTCCTCCAAACCATCAACGTGTCTTTTAGACCCCATTCCTACAAAACTGCTCAAAGAAGTCCTGCCATTGATTAATTCTTCGATCTTAAATATGATCAACCTATCTCTAATAATCGGCTATGTACCACAGGCCTTCAAGCTGGCTGTGGTTAAACCTTTACTCAAAAAGCCATCTCTAGACCCAGCAGTCTTAGCTAATTATAGGCCAATCTCCAACCTTCCTTTCATATCAAAAATCCTTGAAAGAGTAGTTGTCAAACAGCTAACAGATCATCTGCAGAGGAATGGTTTATTTGAAGAGTTTCAGTCAGGTTTCAGAGCTCATCACAGCACAGAAACAGCTTTAGTGAAGGTTACAAATGATCTTCTTATGGCCTCTGACAGTGGACTCATCTCTGTGCTTGTCCTGCTAGACCTCAGTGCAGCGTTCGATACTGTCGACCATAATATCCTATTAGAGCGATTAGAACATGCTGTAGGTATTACAGGTACTGCACTGCAGTGGTTTGTATCATATCTATCTAATAGACTCCAATTTGTGCATGTAAATGGAGAGTCCTCTTCACACACTGAGGTTAATTATGGAGTTCCACAGGGTTCAGTGCTAGGACCAATTCTGTTTACATTATACATGCTTCCCTTAGGCAGCATCATTAGAAGACATAGCATACATTTTCACTGCTATGCAGATGACACCCAGCTCTATCTGTCCATGAAGCCAGATAACACACACCAATTAGTTAAACTGCAGGAATGTCTTAAAGACATAAAGACCTGGATGGCCGCTAACTTTCTGCTTCTTAATTCAGATAAAACTGAGATTATTGTACTCGGCCCTGAAAATCTTAGAAATATGGTATCTAACCAGATTCATACTCTGGATGGCATTACCTTGGCCTCCAGTAACGCTGTGAGGAACCTTGGAGTCATTTTTGACCAGGACATGTCCTTCAACGCACATATTAAACAAATATGTAAGACTGCTTTCTTCCATTTGCGCAACATCTCTAAAATTAGAAATATCCTGTCTCAGAGTGACGCTGAAAAACTAGTTCATGCATTTATTACTTCCAGGCTGGACTACTGTAATTCATTATTATCAGGATGTCCAAAAAACTCACTGAAAAGCCTTCAGCTAATCCAAAATGCTGCAGCAAGAGTACTGACAGGGACTAGAAGGAGAGAGCATATTTCTCCTGTTTTGGCTTCCCTTCATTGGCTTCCTGTTAAATCCAGAATTGAATTCAAAATCCTGCTCCTCACATACAAGGTCTTAAATAATCAGGCCCCATCTTATCTTAATGACCTTGTAGTACCATATCACCCTATTAGAGCACTTCGCTCTCGCTCTGCAGGCTTACTTGTTGTTCCTAGAGTATTTAAAAGTAGAATGGGAGGCAGAGCCTTCAGTTTTCAGGCCCCTCTTCTGTGGAACCAGCTTCCAGTTTGGATTCGGGAGACAGAAACTATCTCTACTTTTAAGATTAGGCTTAAAACTTTCCTTTTTGCTAAAGCATATAGTTAGGGCTGGACCAGGTGACCCTGAATCCTCCCTTAGTTATGCTGCAATAGACGTAGGCTGCCGGGGGATTCCCATGATGCATTGAGTTTTTCCTTTCCAGTCACCTTTCTCACTCACTATGTATTAATAGACCTCTCTGCATTGAATCATATCTGTTATTAACCTCTGTCTCTCTTCCACAGCATGTCTTTTATCCTGTCTTCCTTCTCTCACCCCAACCGGTCGCAGCAGATGGCCGCCCCTCCCTGAGCCTGGTTCTGCCGGAGGTTTCTTCCTGTTAAAAGGGAGTTTTTCCTTCCCACTGTCGCCAAAGTGCTTGCTCATAGGGGGTCATATGATTGTTGGGTTTTTCTCTGTATCTATGAAGCGCCTTGAGGCGACTTTTGTTGTGATTTGGCGCTATATAAATAAAATTGAATTGAATTGAATTGAATTGAATGAAAGTGGTAGTTTTGTTGTGCATGTATGCCTGACAACATTGGCATGCTCCCAGATCTGGACCAGGGCATCTCTGAGCTCCTGGATAGTCTGAGGTGCAACCTGGCACTGTCAGATGGACCGAAACATAATGTCCCAGAGGTACTTCACAGGATTAGGTCAGGTATGAACTTCAACATCCTGCATACTTTCAGCGTAAGGTCTAACAGTGAGTCCATGGTTTCATCCTAATGACAGTCAGGGTGTCCGGTCTGTGAGTCCCTCCATGGATATCCCTCCCCAGGCCATCACTAACCCACCAGCAAGCCACTCATGCTGAAAGATGTTGCACCAGCATAACGTTCTCCATGGCTTCACCAGATCCTTTCACATCTGTCACATAAGCTCACAGTGAACCTGCCCTCAGGGCACCCTCATGAAGTCTGTTTCTGATTGTTCAGTCAGAGACTTTTACACTAGCTGGTGGTCATTTATAGCTTTGGCAATGCTCATCCTGTTCCTCCTTGCATAAAGGAACAGATACGTGTCCTTCTGATGGATAAGCGGCCTTCTATGGGGGTTGTCTCATTGTTGTTTCTCTTGTGCAGCTATTCTTAATTTCATTAACATCAAAGTACCTGAAACTGATAACCAACCGCCTCTGCTACTTAACTGACCACATCAATATCCAGGCGATTTAACTGAGTGGATGTGATAATCTGATTGAAAAGTGCTCCTTACATTTTTTGTTGTGCAGTTTAAATCTGTATATTTTTCTGTCTGAAGGTTGCTGCGGCTTTTGGTGTTTCCCCTGCATGCAGTGCATGACAGTTAGTAAACATGGATTGTGCTGCTGCGCACCACTCCTGGATATTTGCGGCGTGGTGTCCTGCTTACTCCGCCAGTCCATCAGAGAGCAACACAACATCGAAGTAAGGCTGGGTTAGGGATGGAGGGGCTATGTTACAGACAAGATTTAAAAGATGGAGGTGGCCACTAGAGGAAGTGAAGTTTTGAATCTTCCACATTGGCTTCACTTTTAAACCTTGGAGGTTGCTGCTTGATTTTCTTTCTAGTCATGTTGGTTTGGGTCCAGAATAATGAAAATCTGTGTGTCTTAATTGACTGGATGCCAACGCTGTTGCTTATTTTGTTCTTCTCCACCCTGCAGGGTTCTGGCTGTGAGGACTGGTGCACAGTACTTTTCTGTTACCCGTGTGCCTGGTGCCAGATGCATCGTGAGCAGAAGATCAGGGAGAACCAGCCCGCCAGCGCAACTGTGGTCACCACACAGGTCATTTGTGGATATGGTACAACCAGTTTGGCTGTTGGCTAAGGGCTTATGTCACCGCTGAAGCCATATTTTTTTACTTTTGCTGACTTATTAATGTGCTCAATGGTATATGAGGAAAGGTTTGTGTCTGGCCATAAAAATACTTTTTTACACAATATTGTGGCTGTTATTGTAATAGTTTTCTTCTACAGAGCTGAGTTTAACCAGTGTTCAAATAAAAACTATTCAAATTCACTATTGTGATATGACAGTGATAAGGACATCGTAAGTAAGACCTTCCATACTTCTCTTTATATACTCATGTTATAGTAAATGTACTGTACAGTGGGTGATGGTCATTACCCATTGCTTGTTTTGATGCACTTCCCAATCACACAACACTTTAGAGTATTGGAGGAAACTGCTTTATGCTTATTCTTTGACAGTATTTACATCTATCTTTGTGTTCCTGCCATCATCAGTAAAAAAAAAAAAAAAGGTGACTTCCATCCACAAACTCATGATTGTAGTTAGTTTCAGCACTTCACTGTAACGTGCTTCCTTCTACTTTCTTTTTCTCAAGATTGGTCCTGAATATAAAGTAATGAGGGGTGGGTCAAGACATCTGCACAGTACTGTATCTGTTTTATTTGAAAGTTGAAATTATTAAACTGATTAAATGATTCAACGTGCTTGAAGTGCTTTGAATAGGAATTTCTTTCACTTATTAATCACATTATTGTATGATGCCTTGGTGCCACTGGATTTTAACATGTCTGACACTCATACGTTAAGAGGGGGTGCAGTAAGGATGTTGGGGGAAACAGGAACTCCACAGGAAGAGTCTTTTGTCTCTTCGAGGACTCTGGGAAGTAGCAAGAGAGTGTGAACCTTAAGGTGTGAAACAGCTGTGTACTGCCTTTTGTTCCTGGAGAAGGTATTTAACTGAGAGCCATGCTAGGCTCAGAGAGACTCTGCTGACCCTGCCCCGTGGTCATGCAGGCTCTCCATCAAGCTTGGTTGTATGTTCTTTGTGTGCTTGGATTAAAGAATGTTAGCTACCGCTCACCGCTCGTCTGCAGGCTTTATTTAAGTGGAAAACTTCCACAACAGCTTTTACCTCCGGTTTCTTTAAACCAGCTTTCTGAGTGGCTGTCAATCGCAAACAGAACGTGAAGTGTATTAAGTGTGAAATGTATTAAGTGATAGAATTAAACAGTTTGTTTGTAGGGCTATCATTTAGTGTCTGACAGGACTTTAACTGTTAACGGTGAGAAGATTTGGTCACATGTAAATGACTTCAGGTTACAGTTAAATCAGTCACAATTCAGTGATTAAATCATGAATGGAGCCTTTCTCTCTGACAAATCTTCCTTTACATCATTTGTTTGTATGTCAGCTATATCACATAAAAAGTACAAAGTCAAATTACTGAGAAAGTGGAACAAAAGAAATGTTTTACTTCTTTTAGAAATGTGAAACTATAGGATCTGGCAGAGAATGAACCGTCCACGTTTCTCTCTAGTACTATCGTGTGCAAAACTAGTGTGGCACCAGGGGTGGTAAGAGATTATTTTAGGGTGGTCCATGCCACCCGTGCAGATCCGCCCCTGTCTGCATCACACATGCATCACACACAAGAGGAAACTCCTCTTTTATGAAACTAAATCACGGAAGGCTAATGACTGATCTTAGAGAAGTAAAAGCAGACCAGCGTGCGACTGACTCTGGTCTCCCCTCGGTTTACCATTAAAGACCAGAGGTTTACAGAAAATGTGCATGCGCAAACCTCCAGAAACTAGTTACTGGCCACTCAGCTTGCTGTTAACAGGACACAGACGCCTTTAGACACAAGGTGGCAGTATTGTACAGCATGAACGCAAACAGGTGAGGAGCCTCATGACAGTGCGGTCTTTAAAGGAACTTTACCTACTTTAAGAAACCATTAAAATGCATATAAGCTTCTCACCAAAATGCACATGTAATTGTATTTAATAAGGTCTGTACTGTAAACTGTAAGTATGTTTCAATGAGGTCATTTCACTAAAAGTTCTCAGTGAAGAAACATCACTTTGTCACCCTTATGAGTACTTTTAAATGTGTGACGCCAACTAGTAATCTCCTTCAAGCCAACACCTTAATAAAATAAATGCGTGCATTGGAGTTCACATACAGTCTATTCCACAGTGATTTCTAGGTACCTGATATGTTAACAGCAAAACTCAAGTGTTTGAGTCTCATTATTGCCATCAGAACAAAAAAAGAGAAAAACAGCGGTGCGACAAGGATGCAGGTCTAGTTGGTGTTTCAAAATGCAAACAGACAGAGTGTCTCGCTGCAGTAGACAGTGGCTTTGGTTGTGCTCTTGTTGCATTTGGGTTTAAAATTGTAGTAGATACTTTAAGGCATTCATTTTCCAAATGTAATAAATAAATGTATATATACACAGTCTATATGTTGTTGGTTATTCTGGCAGTGCAGTCTGTAAATAATATTTTTAAAGCAGGTATCTACTGCTGTTAATATGTTTTTATTTCTTCTTCTTCTTCTTTTTTTTAGCAAGGAACCAGCAACAGCAGAACACAATCGGGATTGAGCAACAGACAAGGGCTGTATCCCAATTCAGGGTCTGCAGCCTTAAAGTACGCATTTCAAGGCCGATTACGTCACAGCGGCGCGTCGAAGGCTGTCCCAATTCAAAGGCTGCTCGAAATGCGACCCTGAAATGCGTCCTTCATTTCCCTGAATTTTAAGGCTGTGGCAGTGTAGACTTCGTGGCCCAACATATCCCAGAATGCATAGCGCGGCGGTGGGTGTGGATAATTTTGCCGAAAAAAAACGGCGGATGAGGGGCGCCCGAAGAGTAAACTTTAAGTACTGAATATTATGTCACTTATTTATGTGCAAATGTTTAATAACGAAGAACATTAAAACATTACTGTTGGCCACATGTCGGCAAAGTTATGTGACAATAGTGACGTTTGTACTAACTTGGTTTTAAAGCCTTTACTTTAAAACATACGCCGTTCAATAGCTGAGCTTAATCTTACAGAGAATGATCAAAGCTCATGTAGAAAGAAACAAACAAATGAACAAAAGATTTTCTCCTTCATTTCTGTCAAACAAAGCTGTATGACACGTTTCCAGCTGTTAGTATCATGGTTGCTAGGCGACCTGGGCAGCGCAACGGAGGCTAGACCGTCCCATTTCACAAGCCTCGCACTTCCGGCCTTAGCGGTCTTTGAGTACGCGGCCCTTGAGGATCGTTGAGGCTGCGTACTTTAAGGCTGCAGACCCTGAATTGGGATACAGCCAATGTTGCACCATTTGGTGCTGCAGTCTTGGAGCTGTGCACACGCTCAGTGCCATGAGTGCAGACATGATTCAGTAACTGAGGATGCACATGGGAGTAAAGGGCTCTTCTTGACATACATCAGTTTTGGAAGCTATCGGGAACAAGAACAAAAGAAAAAAGTGTCACTGAATCGGCTTAAAGAAATAAGCATGCTAAAAATTCAATTTAAAAAACCCTGAAGACTTTATGCATGTGTCAAAATAGTAAGCAAATGAAAGTGTATTATGTGAAAGTTTTAAATAGATTGTAACAGACTGACCTGTTTGTGTGTCTGACCGGACACATTTGAAGATACAGAAAAGGACTGTCGCAAGAACATGAGTACAGTGAATGTGGCCGTGTGGTCATGATATTGTTTCAACTTCCTGTTACAGTGTTTCACGTTACTACTTGTTCTCTTTTTGCCTTGCCTTCCCATTACAGTTATATCATTTAATCATTAGTAAGTACAGCCACTTACTGTTTTAAATAATTCTTTATTTGAAAGTACAAAATTGCAAATATATTTTCCTTGCTTCAGTTTTTTAAGAAACTGTAAGCTGTTTTCTTCTAGTATTAGTTTAAGGTTTTAAACATAGTTTAGGTTTCAGGTTCCTAAAGAACTGTTTGCGTCACAGATTAGAGCAAAAACGTGGCCAACCACCAACAATGTTTCTGTCAAGGAAAAACAGTAGGTCATTGTTCTTCTTTTCTCATAGTTTTACTATCAGCAGAAGACGTTGCAGACACAACAGCTTCTGTAAATACAAACACACTTTTGACAGGCTTTTGTTTTAAGATAACAACGTTTCCTCTCAATTGTCCTAACCTCTACCTCAAGAATTTAATGCCACATGTTTCTCAGCAGCGCAAAGTTTGCTCTTATAAAATGCATCTCCTGCTTTTATTGTGAAAATTGTCATTTCATATTATTCAGGAAGCAGGCTGGAAAAGACGGCATCAGCCAATAAAAGGACAGGAAATATTGATATAATGTTTCATTTGTTTTTATTTAAAGACAATAAATTAACATGTAGATACATTTTTAGTCTGTGCAAAAGACTTGAGCCACCCCTCATGTTTAAAATAATTTTCCCAAGGAGCCAGACCTTTAATTGTAATTTTTAAGGTGGTCTTGAGAAATAGTTCTCCAGGTTTTCTGAAGGTCTTTCATTGGCTGCTTTTTCACTCATTTTCAGTGCAGTCCCTGTATCTGACAAATAGGGTATCTGACAGAAAACCATGCTTGACGATGGTGATCATGATAATATGACAACAACAGTGACCTATAAATCATCCAACCAACATCCAAAGAAGAGCTTGGAATCCAAGAAGCCTGGAGAACTATTCTAAAGACTACTTGAAGAAATAATAAGAAAGCTTGACTGAGAGATTGCAGACTGTGCTGACGAATAAAGTTGATCACACCAAATATTGACTTTATACAGATTCTGTTTTTACCTTATA
This sequence comes from Perissodus microlepis, assembly GCF_051167445.1. NCBI lineage: Eukaryota > Metazoa > Chordata > Actinopteri > Cichliformes > Cichlidae > Perissodus > Perissodus microlepis. Next base: position 33,726,007 of record NC_140463.1, read on the forward strand.
TGCTGTATTTCTATGTATGTTTGCATGTCTTAATAAACATATTAATGCAAACAAAAAGGGGTGGCTCAAGACTCCTGCACAGCATGATATGTTAATGATAAAAAACACGGGGAGAAACTGTTTCATGACTTATTTGCAAACACAATGCTGCTCTTTCTGCAACAGGACAGTAAGTGGTTTGTGTCCAGCCACAGACACATCTTCCTGTCACATAGAATTGTGCTCAACTCTAAAACTTGCTTTATCCAAGGATATTTTTACATATTAAAAGAGTGTTGTGGAATGCACATGGTATATACCCTGACACATCCTGACACACAGGAAAACTGTCTTTAAATGCACCATCTGCCATAATTGTTGTCTTGTTTTAATTATCTCTATTTAATTACAGCACAAGTCTTTGAGTGTCATTGTCACCATTGGGCTGTCGTTGTCTACAACAGCAAAAAGCTAAAAAGAGCAGTGCTAACAGGATGTAGGTCACAACAGTGAACCAAAACGCAAACAGGTAGAGCATCTTGTTGCAGTAGACATCAGGCTGTGTCATATTCTTGTTGTAGTTGGGTTCATAAATGGAGTAGATGACTATATTACCTGGAAGAATATAAAAAATGATCTCAAATTAGAATGAGAGTGATGGACCTGCACGGCCTCTACATAAATGCAGAACTGGCTTCAAGATTTTTTCAAAATGCTGCTGTAATTAGTTTATTTTAAAAATGTAAAAAAAAAAAAAATCCAAGGAACAACAAGAAAAAATAATTTCTGTTAAATTCAATTCAGTTTTATTAGCAAAAAATTACAACAGCACTTGGTCATTTAACATTGTGTATTCTCCTTATATATCCAAAAGGAGCTAGTACTGCGTGATGTATATGATCAGTTTAATTTACAAATAAATCGACTGATTTACTGATAAGACCTGTTCCCTTTGTTATTTCATGACAAATGAGGCAGACATAAAATTGTTATATTGTTTACGTTTTGTTATAGCTGTTCACTCTAATTTTAAATATGAGGGCAGATAAATCTTAGTGCAAGTGAGGGAGGTCATTGTTAGGTAGAATAATCAAAAATGCCAAAATGCCTAAAACTAAAGTGCACGATGACAGAAACTTCTAACCAAGTCGAGGAATTTTACATATGTGACCTTATTATTTAAAAGGTTTGCTCATGTTTTTGTCTCCCTGTACTCACAAGGATAATGTCCAGGCTTTGTAGTGAAATTCTCAATTTTTTCAAACTAATCATCTTGTTATTTACTTTTCCTGCTCTGTTTACTTTGGTGTTAGAAAAATTTGAAGTTTACCCGCAAGTAACCAGCCACACAGGAAGATGATGGTCATGGACCAACAGAAAGTGTTGCACCAGTTGTACCATAAGCTCAGTGCCAGGAAGACCGGTATGATCCCATACAGGGACATGTAGAAAGGGATAAAAGTCTGTCTGGGACAGTTATAGAGTCCTGAACCTATGGGGCACAAAAATAAATAAAACTAAAACACAGCATCTGAAATATCATTTAATTTTTCAATTATTTTTGTGACACGTCTTGATGCATGCTCAGTCGTCCAGGTAAAAAAATCCCAGAAGGTTGATTCTGTTTATCTGGACGTAGTGTTTTCAGTAGGAGAAACGTTTCCTCACTCATCCAAGTGACTTCTTCATTCTCAGCTGACTGCAGGTTTCCCCAACCTTATAGTACAGGGTGGGCCATTTATATGGATACACCGTAATAACATGGGAATGGTTGGTGATATTAAAGTCCTGTTTGTGGCACATTAGTATATGTGAGGGGGCAAACTCCTCAAGATGGGTGGTGACCATGGTGACCATTTAGAAGTCGGCCATCTTGGATACAACTTTTGTTTTTTCAATAGGAAGAGGGCCATGTGACACATCAAACTTATTGGTAATGTCACAAGAAAAACAATGGCGTGCTCGGTTTCAATGTAACTTTATTCTTTCATGAGTTATTTACAAGTTTCTCTTTGTTCACAGCCATTGACATGTCGAAGAGGTTAACACGTGAGGAGCGGATCGAAATTGTGTTGATATCTGGTGAACGCAGTAACCGGGTCATTGCAGCAGATTTCAATGCAAGACACCCTACGAGACCACCCATCTCCCATGCTACAGTCAGCAAACTGCTTGCTAAGTTTTGTGAAACTGGTTCAGTGTTGGATTTGCCAAAATGTGGACACAAGAAAACTCACTAATGAAGAAACATCAGTGGCTGTCCTAGCTTCATTCAGCAAGAGCCCACAGCGTAGCACTCGCAGCATGTCACTGGAGAGTGGCGTTAGTCGAACATCCCTTCGGCGGATATTAGCTACTCACAAATGGCACCCTTACAAACTCCAGCTACTGCAGCATCTCAACGAGGACGACCCAGATCGGCGCACAGAATTTGCAGAATGGGCAAAACAAAAATTGGAACAGGACCCTCAGTTCACGCAGAAGATTTTGTTCAGTGATGAGGCAAACTTTTATGTGAATGGTGAAGTTAACAAACAAAACCACCGCTATTGGTCTGACACTAACCCACATTGGATGGATCCCTCCAAGACTGTTGGAACAACAAAAGTGATGGTTTGGTGTGGTATATGGGGTACACGATAGTGGGTCCATTCTTCATCAATGGAAACCTCAAGGCCACTTGATATTTGAAATTGCTACATGATGATGTGTTTCCCTCTTTATGCACTGAAGCTGGCACGTTCCCTGAGTTTTTCCAGCAAGATGGTGCACCACCACATTATGGGTGCCAGGTCCGAGCATTCCTAGATGAACAGTTTCCTGGAAAGTGGATTGGTCGTCGTGGGCCAGTTGAATGGTCCCCAAGGTCTCCCGATCTGACCCCCTTAGACTTTTATCTTTGGGGTCATCTGAAGGCAATTGTCTATGGTGTGAAGATACGAGATGTGCAGCACCTGAAACTACGGATACTGGATGCCTGTGCTGGCATTTCTCCTGCGGTGTTGCTATCAGTGTGTGAAGAGTGGGAGAAGAGGGTTGCATTGACAATCCAACACAATGGGCAGCACATTGAACACATTTTACAAGTGGTGAGAAACTTGTAAATAACTCATGAAAGAATAAAGTTATGTTGAAACCAAGCACACCATTGTTTTTCTTGTGACATTACCAATAAGTTTGATGTGTCACATGGCCCTCTTCCTATTGAAAAAACAAAAGTTGTATCCAAGATGGCCGACTTCTAAATGGCCACCATGGTCACCACCCATCTTGATGAGTTTGCTCCCTCACATATACTAATGTGCCACAAACAGGACTTTAATATCACCAACCATTCCCATGTTATTACGGTGTATCCATATAAATGGCCCACCCTGTACATTTGCATAATGACTGAAATTAGCACCACTGAATGAACAATGGGCTGGGAGGTCAGTTCCTCGATCCATTAGGAACAACCTCTGGCGACGCGGATGGCACAACACAGAAGAGCCACCTCATCAGGCCAGGACTCTGCAGTCTATTTACACCTACAGGCCAGTGGACACTCTTTCAATGATAAGGATGTCCACATCCTGGACAGGGAGGAACGCTGGTTTGAGCGCGGAGTCAAGGAGACCATTTACGTGAAAAGGGAAAGACCATCTCCGAATCGAGGAGGGGGCCTAAGGGTACATCTTTCGCCATCTTACAATAGTGTGATTGCAGCCATTCCCCAACTCTCTGTGAATGGTACTCATGGCCATTGATCAGTGGGCTTTGATCAGTGGGCTTTGATCAGTGGTTGTTGATCAATGATCATGATGTTAATGATGAAGGAACTGACCTCCCAGCCCATTGTTCATTCAGTGGGCTGGTTTCAGTCATTATGCAAATGTACTGTTTATAAGATTGGGGAAACCTGCAGTCAGCTGAGACTGAAGAAGTCAATTGGATGAGTGAGGAAACGTTTCTCCAACTGAAAACACTACGTCCAGATGAACAGAATCAACTTTTGGGATTTTTGTGACACATAAAAATACATTCGCATGAATCTGATCTGAACATTGCAATAACAGTATCTCTTGCTTACCAAGTATTCCTTGAGCAACAAATGTGAAGGAGAAAATGATCAAGGTACATCCTGGAGGCAGATACAGCGCTTTGTCAGTCACAAATCGCAGTGTGCACCATCTGCACATGTGCAAAGATTTTCAACTCTCTCACCTATTACTATGTTTCGTAGTCCACACACGAATTGTGGTCTCTGACTCCCTGGCATGATAACTATTAGTCGAACCTACAAAGACACAAAGATAGCCACGAGATAACCTCCAGCTGTTAATATTTGTCTGTCTGTCAATGTTTTTCCATCTTTTTAAACCAGGCACTGAATTTTATTGTTTACAATTTAAGGAAATGCCCATGAACTTCCTTTCCTGTGTTAAAATAATTAGCAAATTAAAGTGTATTATGTGAAAGCATTAAATAGATTGTTACAGACCGACCTGTTTGTGTGTCTGACCGGACACATTTGAAGATACAGAAAAGGACTGTTGCAAGTACGTGGCCACATAAACAGCAATGTGCGCATGATATTGTTTCAACTTCCTCTTACACTGTTTCACTTTAACGCCTGTTCTCTTTTTGCCTGCCCTTCCCATTACAGTTATATCATGTAATCATAAGTAAGTACAGCCATTTCCTTGGTAATTATACATGTGAATCACTTTTACATAAAGCAAATTAACAATAAAAAAATATCTGTTTTCTGTTTTCGTTTATTTTCTTGTTTGTTTTTGTATATTTAAGGAAATGTGGGGTAAAGCTCAGGGTTTGCAGATAATTCACTGTATCCTTTTTCCAGTGTTAGTTTTCAGTTTTCCAAAGGTCTCTTTTGTGTTCACAGATCAGAGCAAAAACGTAAACACCTCTGTTGAAGAAAACCCCAGACTCTTATGAGAGTAGGCCATGGTTCTTCTTTTCTAACTCCCCTCGTATTCGCATAAACATTGTTGTAGACAGAGTATAAGTGCACTTCCTGTGCCGGACGAGGTCTTTCTGTTTCTTGTGAAATACATGCCCTGTTCTCAGTTCCAACACCGCTCTCTTTTATTTTTAATAATTTAATTTCACTAATGGTTGAGTGTAGAAAAAAATCATGTCAAAAGGCAAAAAGGATATATATTAATAATGAAAAGAAAATGAATAATGTTGAGAAAATTTGTTATTCGAGATTCAGTCATAACAATTATTTACTGCATGATGTAGAGGCATTAGGGGGACATCTAGTGGCCTCAAATATTACTGCAGGCGATTCCTTGCCCCACAGGGTAGAAATGTGTTTTCTCATAGAGCACAGAGCAAAGCAAAAAGATTAAATTAAATTAAATTAAATTAAATTAAATTAAATTAAATTAAATTAAATTAAATTAAATTAAATTAAATTAAAAAAGGGGTGTTTAGCATGATAAACAACTAGGAAATGTAATAGTGCTCTGGTGTTAACTTACAAACTAGCGGAGGTACAAGAGAAGTTTGAAGCAGCTTAAATCTACACCACACATCAATGATCAAAGCTGCTGTCTCAAAACAACAAGAACCAATCAACAACAGGTTGTCCTGTTGTCCTAACCCATTTTATTTATTTATTTACTTACAATTAAAAAGAAGAAGAAGAAAGAAACAGCATGGATATTGGAAAATAAATAAAATCACACATTTAATAACACAAAATATATTCGTTTGTTAAACAGGGAAGATCATGATCATTTATTCTGCTATGATGAGTCATCTGTATGAATTGTTAATAGTAAGATTTCTCTAACAAAAGATCAAAACCTGCATGTTGCTGTATTAACCAACATTAAATGTATTATGTTCTGTATATAAGCACACATGAAAATATTTGTATAATATTTGGTCTGTTGTTTGCCTATGATTTTATTACAGCCAGCATCATTATTATTATTAGTAGTAGTATATGTCCATTATAGTTTGATATATTTTATATGATATATATTATTGTGAAACCATTTTAATCTGTTTCATCAGTATTGGTCCACTTGTCTAAGAGGAGTTGGGGAACACACAAGCGTACACACATTCATATGATTAGCTCCACAGCAGTGGCCGATCCTCATCATCGTAAACCATCTGGTTGGTGCAGCGAGCAAAAAAATAAGTGAAAGCATAAACGCCTATCAGGACGTAGGTCAGGGTGATGCAACAAAATGCAGACAGGTAGAGCGTCTTGTTGCAGTAGTGATCGGTTTCTGTAGTGTTCTTGTTGTAGTCGGGTTCATAGATGGAGTAGACGATTATGCTACCTGGAAAAATGTAAATAAGATCTCAGAAAATAAGGTCTGATCATGCTTGGCAACAACAAACATTGCTGTAATGCATTTATTCTTGTTAGTTCTAGTTTAATTTTTAAAGAAATACATTTCATTTTTTTAAACCTCACAAAAAAAATCCTGCTCATTCTGGTGTCTTTCTTTAATACTAACTTCCAGCTCTAGATTTTTATTCCACTGAAGTTGATTTACATCATTAACACTTTTAAATAATGCTGATTCGTTTCATATTCTGCTTCTTGCAGCCTCTCAGTTCATCCTTTGTCTGCAACTAGAAGTTTTGATTCAAATTCAAATAACTGTATTAATCCCAAAACGGCAATTTGTTCACAGCTTACAAACACTCCCTACTCACATGGTCAAACTCACACAACCTATACTCTTTAAAGACCCATCACAAGCACTGTTACCGATATCAGATAACAGACAATGAGGTTCAGGGGGAAATCAAATATTAAAAATAAATAATTAGAATAACAGGGTCACATGCATGTCTTTGGCTCCTCTTCTTCTAAGACAATTTCCTCTGATTGGCTACCTCTCATAAACTGACAGTTTGAACTGTAGGTGGCATGTTTGTGCTGTACAGAGCCAACAGTAGAGAAAATCATAAAGTGAGCATTTAGAGCAGTTTGGAGGATGAAGTGTGTTAAATATCAACACTTCACCGAGTTCTTTTGATTCCTCAGAGGCAGCCGATGGAAGACAAAACACTGCTCAGCAGACCATTTAACACTTTAATTCTCTTTCACAATACTTCTAGAAGAGAGATGCTTCCTGCATGACACGTTGCCGCAGATCTCAAATTGGTGGTGTGCCCCTAACAGTTTTATTACCAGCTCTCTCACTTTAGTCTAAACAACAGTGTCTCAGTAACTTTCCAGTAGAGATGGTCCCCTGTTATCTACTTTTTCCCAGGCAAGCGTGAGCGAGAGTCTACAGCTTTCTACTCCCCAAGGACACATAGTCTAATGCCTTTATTTTTCAGGGCTGTGTCCACTTAATACTACACTATATGACTTTATAACACTTATTAATAAAAAGCATAGCATTATTGCAAATTCTTTAATCCCAACAAGTGACAGGCTTACATTTTCAGCAAGCACGGGGCAATAATTGTATCATTTTTCAAAAATAATTTCGCTTTAAGTCTGGTTTTTGGTCTAATTTCAGTCATGAGAAGCTTCACTTGGCCTTTGAGAAATACAACATTTCTCACCACCATGTTGCTAATCACATCAGGTATGTACTGCAGTGCCTGGCTGTGTATTACAACAGCAACCTTCACTGTTAAGAAGCTGAATATAACTTCAAGCTTACTGTCACAATGTGACTCTACAGACTGTGTGGATTTAGAAGTGTGGACCCAAATGTAGAAGCGTGGAACAAAACTTGATTTTAACAGAAAGTGAGCTGTTTAATAAGGCTGCTCAAAACAAAGTTCCTAAAAATGCTGGGTCAAGTGATCCAGAACCAGGATACTTACTGATGATGAAAAAGGCAAAATGGAGGATAAAGAGCAGACAGTCGAAGAAAGTATTGCACATGTTCAAAAACCGGCTCAATCCCCAGGAGTCAGGTATGAATCCACAAATAACCATAAAGACGGGAATGGAGGGCGCCCTTGGACAGTCATTAAAGTACACACATCCTACAGAGCACAAGCATGAAAATGAAGACAAGTGTCAAGTCATTGTTGCATAGTTCTTGTTATTTGATTTTTCAAATGTTTTTTCCAACACATAAAATGAATGTAGATGAATTCAGTCTGTATATAGAGCCACTCACATTTACCAACTATCGCTTGAACATTAAACAGGATGAAGAAAATCACAGAGATACACCCTGAAGGAAGGCAGATATGTTTTCAGTTACAAATGACACAGCAGCTGCAGATGTGTGCAAAACTGTTCAAAATCACTTTCTTACTTATTACTCGAGGTATCCAAGTGTGTTGAGGTCTATCGCTCTCTGGCATCGTGACTAGTTAGAAATGAAACCTACAGAGGCACAAAGGAAGCTGTGAGACGAGCTCAGGTTGTCTTTAACTGTCAGGTAAATGACAAATGAACAGAGAAACAAGGCAGATCACAAACAGTGTTCACAAGTCTGTGAAAGAGAAATACTACGTGCCAAAGCCAACATGTAATATCAAAAAAAAGAAGAAGAAAGATTTAAACTTTGTTTGTTTCATGTACTATACAAATAAAACAGATGTATTATATGACAGCAATAAAAAGCTTGTAAGTTTAAATAGTTTGTTGCAGCACTACCTGCCTGTGTGTCTTGTTTGAAGGGCAAGAAAAGAATGTTTGCACGAGAACTTGGTAACGTGTTCACACATGAATGTGTTGTTGTCTGAACTTCCTGTTACAGGGTCTCATTGTGCTGGGAGAACTTGCCATGAGGATTCACAAGCCATTTACTCAGACAATCGTTTGTATAACAGTGATATTACCACGAATAAAAACTACAAAGCACTTTTTAAAAAAGTTCCCATTCTCTGACTTCACTCTGATGGCAGCCTCAGTTCCTCTTCATCACTGAATGATAGAAATGTTGAGCTATCCTGTAGAAGACAGGTTCTACTGGGCACCAAGGTTCCCATAGTGGTTCCCAAGTACCCCAAGGGGTGTGTGTGTGTGTGTGTGTGTGTGTGTGTGTGTGTGTGTGTGTGTGTGTGTGTGTGTGTGTGTGTGTGTGTATTCAGATGTATGCTTGCTTGCTTGCAAATGTACATGTGACAAACTCAGTTATTTACACTATTTGTTGTCTCTCCTATTAGTTTCGAATGATTGGATATTTTTGTCCAGCAAAACCAAGAGTGTAGAAATGTTGAATAAAACACACAAAATTGTGGGCAGATTAATCAGAAATGTTTTTTGCATTGAAATCCTCTTTGTGGACAAATCGTAGGTCAGTCTGATCAACTTAGCTTAATTTTTCAAAGATAAAACTTTTAAATCGGCTTTCAGCCTCGACGACATGTCCGTGCCGGCGAGGCTGAAAGCTGACATCTTTTTGCAGAATCCGTGTACCTGATCTCATTTACTGTTTTAGCTGTTTGGTGGTTTTTGTGAGATTTAACCTGAGATTCTGACATTTCGGGCAAAATATTTTAAAATCGATCGAGGATTTTAATGAATCTATATTGTGTTATAGATTTTAATGCACAACTGGTCCCTTAATGAAATTGACAACCTCTTCTCGATGAGAAGCCTGGGCTTGGGAGAGCCCGATTGTTCTGAGGAGACGTTTGCTATCGGATACTCGATGGTCGGCTGTGGCGTATGTTTGGTGACACTCTCAATGGAGGACATTGAACGACATCTGGAACCATGATAACAGAGTTCTGGCTGATTGGAGCTGGCTCGGACCTGGCTTCAAGCCAATAGCATACATCACCATCAAGTGCAGGATTTTTTGCAATTTGGTGCCAGGACTTGTAGCAGCATGTCAGGACATCCTGTCATCAAACTGTCAGTTAAATAGAGAAAAAACATTCCCCAGCTGATTTAGCAACTAGTGTGCGTGTGTGTGCTGTTTCCATTTGCCACATCTTGTACATTGAATTCTTGTTTAGATGATCTACAGCAATGTAGTGCTACAGCATTCCTGTAAAGCAATAAATCACCACTGTCTTTGTGTTGATGGATTTGGTCGATATTTTTATCTTTTTATAACTTTCAGTAAAAAAATTTTTTTATAATTTAACCTTTATTTATACAGGTAGTCCCTTTGAGACTCAGTGTCTCAATGTTCCCAGTGATGATTTCACAAAAACTTTTGTACGTCTTTTGAAGTCTGCAAGTGAAATCCACTGAGAGTTTCAAATCCTTTTGCAATTTACTCAGTGAACAAGGGCAGAAAATGAGAACGCCTTCTTCCCAAGATCTGCACGAACTGATGGAGGGGTGAATGTAATGTTGTCCTGACACAGTCAGTGACTAAACTGTAGTTTGTGTAACATGTACTCTGTTAAATAATAGGGCAGTAAACCAGTAATAGATTTATAGATAAAGTGATACCAATGAACCATCCTGTGTAAGGCCATTGAGGACAAGTCAACCAGAAAATATAGAGTATAGAGTAAAGAGGGGAAAAAAAAAAAAAGAAAAAAAAAAAAAAAAAAGTGAGCCTGAGCTTCAGGCCATGAACTTATGGCCTGACATTCTCCTTCAGGATTTCTGCTAGACAGCAGAATTTATGGTTCGTCAAGGTCCTGAAGTATGATCCGCTGGTATGATCTGTTTATGAAATGCTGTGTTAGTTTTATGCCAGATGTAATAGGACTCAAACCTTCCAAAAAGTTCAACTTTTGTCTATTCAGTCCACAGAATATTTTCCCAAATGTCATCAAGATGTTTTTTGGCAAATGTGAGGCGAGCTTTTGTGTTCTTTTTGGTCAGCAGTGGTTTTCTCCTTGGAACTCTGTATTGTTGAATCATGACCTTAATCTAATGAGTAAAGTCTTCTGTTCTTTAAAAAAAAGAAAAAGAAAATATAGAGTACAGTGGTGTGTTAAAGGTTTACAGCCTGTTGTAAATCTTAATGCTCCATGATAGACAGAATCCAACAGATGAAGAGAGTGAGCAGAGGCATTCATGTAAATTATGTCACTGTAATCCAGGAGGGGTAAAGAGGTGGCAGCAACGAGACTTTTCCTCGTGGTGAAAGAGAGACATGATCCGTTTCTGAAAAAGAGTTTCTAAGTTAGTTTCTTTAATACATGGTCAATGTGTGGCTTAAAGGAAAGATTTTCTTCAATCACAATACCTAAGTATCTCTATGAGGCCACAGGGAAGCAGTTACAGTACTGTGCAGTTTCCTAAAACCAGATTGGAAAGGAGATAAAATGCTATTGTCATCCAGATAACTTTTAAACTATATGCTCATGTAAAGCTGTAAACCTGAGGAGCACGAGCCAAACAATTTCATTATGGCTAAATGTGGATACACTGTTTATCTGTACATGACAATAAAATGTGAAATTTGAAACTTGAAAACTTGAAATTAATCATTAAAAAGTTTGCCATGAACCTTCGCTGAGATACAGAGTTTGGAAATTGGCCTGTAATCATTAACCATTGAAGAACCACCTTTCAGTAGGGGGAGAACAAAGGCACACCACCTCTGGTGTTCTGTTGTATAGAAAGATTAAAACTATAACACACTGGCTCAGTAATCAGATTCATGTGAGCTTTTAGTGAACATGAGAAAAGATGGACTCTGAATTCCATGAATTACACAAAATGAAATGAAAAGTCTTACATATCAAAAATAACAAAATAATATGAACACCAGCACATAAGACTTTAATATTACCGTTATTATGTCAGTTTGTACACATGAAATGAGCAAGAAAGCAAGCAAGTGGCTGAACTTTTGCACAGAGAGTAACTGAGCAGAAACCAAAACTCTGAATAAACCAGTATTACCAGTCAAACATAGTTTAACTATCAAGATGTTTCTGCTGTTGTCATCCAAGTTCTTCCCTCCACATTTCATGGAAAGTTCAGTGAATTATGACTAACCACATATGTATGACCTGTTTGATTGATAGACTCATTTTTGACACAGTACACTGGCTGATGAATGCTGACATGAGCTCATTTTCCTCCTGCTAATGGAGACCACTTTGCACAAACTACACCGTGAAAAATATTGTGTCTCACTGTCCTTATCTTCTCTATACGTATACATTCCCAAACTGGGTGGAGAAACACAATAAATCATATTATGTACATATTTACAGCCTCTGCTTTGCTTTAACATTAGTGTGTGGTCAGTGTGGGATCATGCAGTAATATTTCGTGCCACAGATGAAGCTTTCTTCTGGAGAAATGTAGCATCCATTAAATCAATAAGTCATTATTGAGAGAAAAACAATCACTACATGATTATCCACAATGTGTCTGATAACTCTACAATACAAACTACCATGCTTCTGTCTCCCAGTAAAACACAAGCTTTGTTTTCTTTTCTCAAGAAATTGTTAACAAGGAAAGACTTTACAACCTGTAGTTTAGTCATTAGGTTGTCAAAACTGCTGTAAGGTGAGACTTTCTTTCTCACAGCTCCCGAGTCACATCTGCCCAGTCCTCCTATTCTCTCTTCACTAAAAGTTGTTGCAAAGAATGTATTTTCAGTTATATAGCTAGCTTAAACTTTATATTCCCCAGCACTGCATCCTGCAAGGAACAGATGCTGTGTTGTATTTGGGAGGATTTAACGATAGGAAATGTCGTCACACTGTCTTGACGTTCTGATGACAAAGGCAAAAAAACTGTGCTCTGCATAAGCAGGGTCTCTCGCATCCCCTGGGGTGGATGAGGTTTGCCATGAGTTCTTGAAGGCCCTGGATGTTGTAGCTGTCTTGGTTGACACACCTCTGCAATGTTGTGTGGAGATCAGGGGTGGTACCTCTGGATTGGCAGACAGGATGGTCGTTCCCATGTTCAAGAAGGGGGACTGGAGGGTGTGCTTTAACTATATGGGGTGCTTGGTCCATGTAGCTGTCAACAAGTTGGACTCGTTTCCGCTGGGTTTTGGACTCGGCCAGGCCTGCTCATTGTCATCGATTCTGTTCATATCCACTTGGGCAAAATAAGAATCTCATCTTAGCTTTTTTGCATATGATGTGGTTCTGTCGGCTTCACCAGGCCGTCACCTGATGTGTGAAAGGCGCTCTCCTTCGTTTTTATTCATAAAGTGTTTTACAAATAAACCCAAACATTACAGCTAACAGCTGGATTTCCGGTTTGAGTGCAGCTAGCCAAACAGGAAATAGCCACTTAATGTTAAAGAGACTGATAGTGGACAGTATTACCTTGGTTTCTTAAGCCTTGGCAGCACAAAAGTGATCCCCTTAAACAGATTTTTTAGCTTTAGTGTCCTTATGTTCCTCTGAGTTATCGATTTTGACACTTGTTAGCTAAGATAAATGTTATTCTATTAGCCCGAACCGACTGAAGTATGTTTTAAATCTTTAACTTTAAGCACTTATTTCTTAAATCCAACTTCACAGACAGAGTCACATCTAGGTCAGTATTTGAGAGCAGAGCTCTGTGATGTAAATTAGCCTGTATGTGTTAAGCGTTTCATGTACCCTTTAATAACAGTCCACATTATTATCAACAGCTACATTCACCCTGGGGGGAAAACTTGTGAAGGAGACCATCAGGGTTTCCTGGGTTCAGATGTTTGGAGAAAATTCCTTTCTTTCATTTTATTTCAATTTCTTTCATCGCAGCTGTCCTGTGCCAGATGTTCTGTTGACGCACTGACAGAGACATCATTTCAGAAACATCAGGAAGAGTAAAGGTCGTAACAGGGATCAAGCAGGACTCATAGTCTTCTTCAGACCTCCACTGTAGGATGAGAAGAAAGGAAAGATGGACAAACCCAGTACTTCATTAACAGTGTGATACGGATATTCAGAGAGTTCTCAGAGGCTGTGGACTGTTACACAATGATAATATATTTAGTCCTGTAGAAAGTTGTATATTTAAAAATGTATTATCCTTTCTGGCTGCTCTGATATGAATGACTCTGAATTACTTTGTGGTAAATTACACACCATTGGAAAAACACATGTGAAAGAATTCCAGATTAAAGTTTTTAGTTCAGCCATCAAGTGACGACCTTTGACCTTCCATTAGGCTTTTTTTTAATGCTGTCAGAGAAAATCTCATCTTCATGCAGCTGATTACATTCCGTGTTAAAAACAGACGCTCTGCAGGTCTGAGATGAACAACTTTCTGAAACATCAAACAAAGGTACTGTTTATGTTCCTGTATAGTGACTCAGTTACATGGATGATTAATTCCTTTGATGTTTTCTCTTTAACTTTATCAATAAAACAGCTGCACATCATGTGGAACTTTTTTTTTCTTTCCTTTTCTAATGTTTTTATCAGTTAATTTTGGAGTTACTACAATAAGTGAACATATAGGATGATTTGTCTCTTTGAGCCACTCTTTGAGCCATTCTTTGAGCGATCGTGGCTCAAAGAGTTGGCAGTTCGTCTTGTAACCGGAAGGTTGCCGGTTCGAGCCCCGGCTCGGACAGTCTCGGTTGTTGTGTCTTTGGGCAAGACACTTCACCTACCGCCTACTGGTGATGGCCGATGGCGCGATATGGCAGCCTCGCTTCTGTCAGTCTGCCCCAGGGCAGCTGTGGCTACAACTGTAGCTGCCTCCACCAGTGTGTGAATGTGAGAGTGAATGAATAGTGGAATTGTAAAGCGCTTTGAGGGCCCCGAAAAGCGCTATATAAATGCAATCCATTATTATTATTATTATTGTCACTGGGTGGTGCTGAGGTCTGAATCTGTAATATAGACCAGGCTAGCTCGTCTATTAAAACCCACCACCACCTATGGCTCAGAAGTAAAAGTTAACTTTACTTTGATTAAATTAAAAGATTGGTCTCAGGATGAATAAATGGATCAGTGGCTGCTTCAATCTTAACTTATATATTGATTGGTTATTATATAAGTTATTTATGTTGGGCTCAGTACTTACTCACCACAGTACAAATGCTTAGAAAAACACCATGGTTGAGAGCAACATCTGCATTTAAGCGTAACATTGCATGTAGGTAATCTCAGTCTGTCACTGAACCTGCTCCTGTGACTGGCCAGAATGTCACGGAGTGGGTGCGATGTATTGTCCAGTATTGTCCTTATCATGAACAACATCTGCCTCTCCCACATCACCTTAAGGGAGTCCAGCTCCATCCCCACAACATTAGTGGCCTTGAAGATGAGTTTATTCAGTCTGTTGGCATCTGCAACCCTCAACGTGCTGTCCCAGCATGCAACAGCATAGAGGATAGCGCTGACTACAACAGACTCCGGAGCATTGTGCTGTTGTCCGAACCCACTGAGCCTTTCCTGTTTGACATGTGTTTCTTTGAAGCATGAAATCTCTGCTCTTCCAAAATACTTCTCCTACCTTTTAGTTCCCACATTTGTTTCTGTTTAGTTCATTGTGAAAAAAATATACCAATTTATTAAATTTATTGTTGACAAAAAATTGCAGAAGATGTAACGGGGTAATAAAAAGGGCAGCCTTTTATTTATTTATTTATTTATGTATTTATTTATTTATTTATTTATTTTTGTTGACTTAAAATTAAACAAAAAAGAAACGGCATGAATGTTGGCAAATAAACAAAATCCCACATTTCATTAACACAAAACTTATATACGTTTGTTAAATAGGGAAAATCATGATCATTTACTCTGCTATGATGGGTCATCAGTGTCTTAACCGAATTCTGTATCTCAATAAGTCATGTTCACTTCTTCCTTAAATGTATGATGTTCTAAATAAAGAACAGATTAAAATATTAATATAATATTTGGTCTGTTGTTTGCTTATGATTTTATTTCAGTCCGCGCCATTAGTATTATTATTATTATTAGTAGTAGTAGTATATGTTCATACAGTGTGATATATTTTATTGTGGCACCATTCTAATCTGTTTCATCAGTATTGGTCTACGTACACACATTCATATGATTAGCTCCACAGCAGTGGCCGATCCTCATCATCGTAAACTATCTGGTTGGTGCAGAGAGCAAAAAAATAAGTGAAAACATAAACGCCTGTCAGGACGTAGGTCAGGGTGATGCAACAAAATGCAGACAGGTAGAGCGTCTTGTTGCAGTAGTGATCAGTTTCTGTAGCGTTCTTGTTGTAGTCGGGTTCATAGATGGAGTAGACGATTATGCTACCTAGAAAAATATAAATAAGATCTCAGAAAATAAGGTTTGATCATGCTTGGCAACAACAAACATTACCGTAATGCATTAATTCTTGCATTAAAAAACTTTCATTTAGTAAACCTCAATATAAATGACTTTTCAGACAAGATGTTTGAACTCATAGCCAGGTTATTATTGAACTCTATTTGTGTTTAAAAGCTGCATGACTTAATTTAATCTCATTCTAGAGTGGCTAATTATTTATAATGATCTAGTTTAATTTTCAAACAGCCAACTTTCTTCTGATTGGCTACCTCTCATAAACTGACAGTTTGTGCTGTACAGAGCCAACAGTAGAAAAAATCATAAAGTGAGCATTTAGAGCAGTTTGGAGGCTGAAGTGACAGGTTTGCATTTTCAGCAACCACAGGGCAATAATGGTATCATTTTTACAAAAATAATTTAGCTTTAAGTTTTGTTTTTGGTCTAATTTTAGTCATGAGTTCATTAGTCATTAGTCAAGCTTTACTTGGCCTTTGAGAAATACTACATACATACATCACATCGGGTATGTACTGCAGTGCCTGGCCATGTATTACAACAGCAACCTTCACTGTTAAGAAGCTGTATTTAACTTCAAGCTTACTGCCACAATCTGACGATACACACTTTGTGGGGTTAGACTTGTGGACCCAAATGTAGAAGCGTGGAACAAAACTTGATTTTAACAGAAAGCGAGCTGTTTAATAAGGCTGCTCAAAACAAAGTTCCTCAAAATGCTGGGTCAAGTGATCCAGAACCAGGATACTTACCGATGATGAACCAGGCAAAATAGAGGTAGAGGAACAGACAGTCGCAGAAAATATTGCACCTGTTGTCAAAGGAGCTTGCAAAGAAAAGCGTCTGGACTTCTTTAAGTATAGTAAGGCTGATTGTCCTGTTGTCCAAACCCACTGAGCCTTTCTTGTCTGACATGTGTTTCTCTGCAGCACGAGATCTCTGCTCTTCCAAAATCCTTCTCCTGTTTTAGTTCCCACATTTGTTTCTGTTTAGTTCATTGTGAATTTTTATTTTACCAATTTATTAAATTGTTGACAAAAATTGCAGAAGATGTAACAGAGTAACAAAAAGGGCGGCCTTTTATTTATTTATTGTTGTTTACTTACAATTAAACAAAAAAGAAACAGTATGAATGTTGGCAAATAAACAAAATCGGACATTTCATTAATAGGAAGCTTATACGTTTGTTAAATAGGAAAGATCATGATCATTTATTCTGCTATGATGGGTCATCAGTGTCTTAACTGAATTCTGTGTCTCAATAAATCATATTCACTTCTTCCAGATGAATGGAATAATGATCTCTCCTTATTGAACTACATATGATTTACATCATAAATATCTTTGTTTGTATTTATAAAGTTTTAAAGTACATGGAGTTTAATAAATGATAATAAAATATTAAACATGAATTGTTAATTGTAAGATTTCTCTAACAAAATATCAAAAACTACATGTTGCTGTATTAACCAACATTAAATGTTTGATGTTGTATATATACATAAAGCACACATGAAAATATTAGTATAATATTTGGTCTGTTTGTTTGCTTATGATTTTATTTCAGTAAGTCATCAATATTAATATTATTATTAGTAGTAGTATATGTTCATTACAGTGTGATATATTTGAACAGACGATCATCAGGGGAGTTTCTGAATGGCTCTGCTGCAAGACGAATGGCTACACGAGCAAAAGAATCTGTTTTATCAGTATTGGTCCACTTGTCTAAGAGGAAGTGGGGGACACACAAACATACATACGTTCATATGATTACCACAGCAGTGGCTAATTCTCATCATTGTAAATCTCGAAAGGCTCCATCCGGTCGTTGGAGCAAGCAGAAATTAAACAGGAAAGATGAATGGCTGACAGGATGTAGGTCACGATACTGCACCAAAATGCAAACATGTAGAACGTCTTGTTGCAGATGTGATCGCTTTCTTCACTGTTGATGGTGTAGTAGTTCATGTACACAAGTAAAGTACCTGGAAAAACATAAATGAATAATGAATGCATTAATCCTTAAACTACAAAAAGCTTTAAAAACATGAGCTCTGTAAAAAAAATTATTAAATCAATAATTTAGTAAACCTCAATATAAATAACTTTTCAGACATGATGATTGAACTCACAGCCAGGTTATTATTTATTTCTATTGTGTTGAAAAGTTGCACAACTGAATTTCAGGCACTTGAAAGCAGAAGAAGACAACAAGTTGATTATTTGTTGAGAAAATAAATTCTAGAGTGGCTAATTATTTACAACAAATCTGACCTAGTTTAATTTTTAAACAAACACATTTGATTTTATTAAACCTCACAAAAATAAAATCCTTCTTTTTCTCATATCATTCATTAGTGGGAACCTATAAAGCTCACTTCCAGCTCAAGATTTTTATTCTTAGACTCAACTGAAGTTGATTTACATCATTAACACTTTCAAATAAAGCTGATTCATTTTATATTCTGCTTGTTGCAGCCTCTCAGCTGATCCTCTGTCTGCTACTAGACGTTTTGATTTAAATTCAAATAACTTTCTTCTGATTGGCTACCGCTCCTGAACAGAAGGTTTGAACAGTAGGTGGCGTATTTGTGCTCACAGCCAGAACCATGTGCCTGAGATCATCATTTTATCATTCTACAGAGCCAACATTTAGAACAGTCTGAGGCCTGAACTTACAGGCTTACGTTTTCACCAAACACAAAGCAGGAATTCAAAATTACTTTTACTTTAAGTTTGGTTTTTGTCCTGATTTTGCTCATGAGAAATGTCTCTGGGTCTTTCTTAAGAAATATTGAGTTTTTCACCACCATGTTGCCAATCACATCAGGTATTTTACTGCTGTGCAGGCTGTGTCTTATAACAGCAACCTTTATGGTTAAGAAGCTAAATAGAACTTCAAACTTACCGACGAAGAACCAGATCACATAGATCACGTAGATCAGACAGTAGCAGAAAATCCTGCATCCATTCTTACACCAGCTCAATGCCCAGAAGACAGGTATGAATCCACAGGAAACCATAAAGAAAGGGAGGGAGGGCTTTCTGGGACAGTCATTAATGTATATGCATCCTACAGAGCACAAGTATGTAAACAAAGACGACCGTCAAGTTGTTGTTACACAGTTCATGTTACTTGATTTTTCAAATTTTGCTTTCAACACATTAAATGAATTTAAATAAATTCAGTCTGAATATAGAGCCTCTCTCACTTACCAACTATCCCCTGAACAATAAACATGAGGAGGAAAATCCCATAGATACACCCTGAAGGAAGGCAGACATGGTTTCAGTCGCAAATGACATCATGCAGCAGCTGCAGATGTGTGCAAAACTGTTCAAAATCACTTTCTTACTTATAAATCGAGACATCCAAGTGTATTGAGGTCTATCGCTCTCTGGCATCATGACTAGTTAGAAATTAAACCTACAGAGACGCAAAAGAAGCTGTAAGACAAGCTCAGGATGTCTTTAACTGTCAGGTAAATGACAAATGAACAGAGAAACAAGGCAGATCACAAACAGTGTTCACAAGTCTGTGGAAGAGAAATAACACATGCCCACACAGCAAGCTAAAAGTTTAATGTGGAAAAGCCAACGTGTAATATAAAAACAAGAAAGAAGTAAACTTCATGCGTGTATCATGTAGGTAATAAATAAAAAAACAGATGTATTATATGACAGCAGTAAAAAGTGTGTTAGTTTAAATAGTTTGTTGCAGCCCTACCTGCCTGCGTGTCTTCTTTGAAGGGCGAGAAAAGGATGTTTGCACGAGAACTTGGCAACACCTTCATACATGTCTCGATATAATGTGGGCGTATATGAATGTGTTGTTGTTGTCTGAACTTCCTGTTATCAGAATCAGAATACTTTATTGATCCCTAGGGGAAATTATTTTTCGTTACAGTGCTCCATTATAAACAAACATTAACAGAGACAGAAAATACACTAACTAAGAACAGCACAATATATACAGGCATATATATACATAAAAGTCACTTATTAATAAATAGCTGAGAAAGAACATGTGCAAGAAAGGTGTAGCTGTTGCAGTAAACAGTGTGTTAGGTGGATGAGTTGTACAGGGAGATGGCCACAGACAGGAATGATTTCCTGTGTCGTTCAGTGGTGCTTTTCAGTAATCTCAGTCTCTCACTGAACGTGCTCCTGTGACTGACCAGCATGTCATGGAGTGGGTGGGAGGTGTTATCCAACATTGTCTTTATCTTGGACAACATCCGCCTCTCCGCCACCACCTTGAGAGAGTCCAGCTCCATCCCCACAACATTACTGGCCTTACGAATCAGTTTATCGAGACTGTTGGCATCTGCGACCCTCAGCCTGCTCTCCCAGCATGCAACAGCATAGAGGATCGCACTGGCCACAACAGACTCATAGAAAATTGAGTCTTATTGTAGTTGGGTTCACACATTTCCTGAAAGACAGAGCAAAAATAAAATGTTTAATATAGCAGTAAAGAGCCAGTGTGCATTCATTTGATTCATAAACACAATGCTGACAAATTATCAGAAGTGGCAAAAGTACAGACATTTCTTACTTAAGTGCTGTATTAGTGCATATACTTGCGTTAAAAATTACTCCAGTAAAAGTTGAAGTACTGAAGCAACGTTTTTTACTCAAGTAAAAGTAAAAACGTACAGGGGGTAAAAGTAAATACTTGATTGATAATTGATGTATTGTATACTGTCGTGGACGGTTGGGATTTAAAAACATACCTGTTAGTGGAAAAATGGTTTAGTCTGTGACAGCTGATGGTATTTAAGGCTGCCAGTTGTCATTAGACAGGGTTGATTGTGCTGTGAAGAAGCTCGATGTGTGAATTATGTTGTAAGGAAAGCTGTATGGCAAATAAATATTATTATGTTCCACTAAAATTGTCCCGTCTGCCTCACTGTAAATCCAGCCGCTAAGGGCTGCCCTGTTACACCCAAAATGAACCAGCAGAAGAAGAAGAGTGAGACGAGGCAGCTCCAGGCGCCGCTGTGGTTGCCGAAGCCTGTGTGACACGGAAGGATGGAGAGCAGAGCCAGCAGCATGGAGACCACTCCCATCACCAGCAGGTAGATGGGAATGTAGGGCTGCCTGGGGCAGTCAAACTGGTACAACGCTCCTTTATGACACATGAATCATTACTGAACTCTGCACTTCATAAATTCATAAAAATATATACATCTTGGTAACAGTGAGTGCACCTGTGCTTACCAATGATGAACTGAGCAATGGGCATGACGCGCAAAATCACCTGGAAACATCCTGAAGCAAAAACAGAACACATCAGTCATTATCAGGAGCGTCTGCTCATGTGAGGTCAGTGTGGCACCAGTTCTTACCTACAACCACACATGGAGGTTTAGGAGGTCTGCAGATGTGCCGAATCGTGTCAGTGTCAGGCATCGTCTCCAATGATAACTTGAAAAGGAAAAGACACAGAAGCTCCAGCTCTGTTCACAACAATCACAACACTGCACATAGAAAGCTGTCAGGCGGGTGATATTTGAAAACAAGTGTCACTCCTTGTTTATGATATATGAAATAGCAACAAAGATGTTGTAGTAAAATTTTAGGTAAATTTCATGTTATTTTTTTAACAACTACACTGTCACGGCTGCCGAGGCGAGCCGTATGGTGTTGGAGGAAAGGGGGACCCAAAATGCAGGCGATGACTGATGATTCGAGTGATGTTTATTTACAGGGTAGTGTAGGAGCAAACAGACAGTGAGGGATGACAGGGAACTAAAGAAACCTGAACTGGAAAAACTAAATAACAAACCCGAGAACATACGAAACAGGGAGAGAGGCAGCGAGCCGCAGACGAGGAACAGGACACCGTGGAACACAGACGAACCGGCAACAGGCAGGAGAACACACAGGGCTTAAATACACACAGGGGATGAGAGACAGGAGGGCAACACACCTGGAAGAAGTCAGAGCTGACGGGACAGGGGAAACGTAACCTGAACACACTCACACGAGACAGGGACCTTCAGAATAAAACAGGAAACTCAGACACAGAGAACCAGACAAGACACTGAACTAACTAAACAGACAGATTCACAAACAGACAGTGTGACACCATAGACAGAACACAGAAGTGGGACCAGGGTAAGCACAGAACAGAAACCTAACAAATGGCAAATCATAACAGAAAACATACTCAGGATAAACAAAAGCATAAAGAAACACAAAACACTGAGTCGGCAGACTC
Organism: Perissodus microlepis; assembly: GCF_051167445.1. Classification (NCBI taxonomy): domain Eukaryota; kingdom Metazoa; phylum Chordata; class Actinopteri; order Cichliformes; family Cichlidae; genus Perissodus; species Perissodus microlepis. The sequence continues at coordinate 33,748,322 of NC_140463.1, forward strand.
AGGACCATGACATACACTAGTGTAAACATGAACTGTCACAGTAAATCTGACCAGATAACCAAGTAAACTTAAACTGAGCCATTTTCACTGGGAAGACTTTTTGCTGAGATGAGTACATCTGTAACTGTTAGTCATAATAATGGTAAAAATGTTCTAAAGGGGCAGCACGGTGGCACGGTGGTTAGCACTGTTGCTGCACAGCAAGAAGGTCTTGAGTTCAATTCCAACATCAGTCTTTCTGTGTGGAGTTTGCATGTTCTCCCCGTGTTTGCGTGGGTTCCCTCCGGGTACTCCGGCTTCCTCCCACCGTCCACAGACATGCAGCTTGTGGGGATAGGTTAGCTGGAAAATCCAAATTGCCACTAGGTGTGAATGTGCGAGTGAGTGCAAATGGTTGTCTGTCCCTGTGTGTTGGCCCTGCGACAGACTGGCGACCTGTCCAGGGTGTACCCCGCCTCTCGCCCCATGGCAGCTGGGATAGGCTCCGGAACCCCCCGCGACCCTGCAAAGGATAAGCGGAAGTGAATGGATGGATGGATGTTCTAAAGGTGATGCTGTACCTTCTTTAGTCCCTCTTCCTCATACCTTGTCTATGAAAATTAGAAGAACATCTGGGGATTAAGAAGAGTTCACGTTATTTAAATACTGGTCTTAACTTTGGAATTCAGTGACTTTTTTTTTTCCTGATTTCTCTTCTCGTTTTTAATCCTGAGCTCATTTGTATTTTCTCAGCAAACATAGATTTAACTTCCTATTTGATTTTGACTTCTGCTTATGCATGAACATGTTTACTTGCCCCTGATGCAGGTTATCTATTATATATTTAATAATCTTCAGTAGGAGTGAAATTGGGATAAAATTAATCAAATCAAAATAACTTGACTGAACCCAGATGTGAAGGCGTAAATGCAACATTCAGACTGTCGGAGGTCAAAACAAGTTTACCTGAGGAAATTTAAAGTCAAAGCTTCAAAGCAGTAAGTCTGCTGTTCACTAGTGGGGAGAGGAGAGTGGGTAGTGATACAGTCGCTGTAGAGGTTTGTTGTGTTAAAGAGAGCTGAGCAAAGCAGCAAAGCTGTCAATTTACCATTCGCACCTGTGGTCATAAGTTTTGGGCAGTAACTGAAAGAATAAAACTGTGAATATAAGCGGTGAAAATGATCTTTGTCTGAACGGTGGCTATCCTCTTCCTTAAAGATAATGGAAGGATTTCAGTCATTTTGGAGGGGCTCAAAGTAGAGCCGCTGCTGCTCCACGTTGAAAGGAGCCATCAATTCAGGATTTGTAGAAATCCAGAGTCAGGAAACACTCAGGCAACATCACTGCAGACCCAGATCCAGCACTCTGGTCACAACCTGTTCCAACTCCTCCTTTCTGGCAGGCGCTGCAGAGCACTGTACACCAAAACCAGCAGACATCTGTTTCTTTCCACACGCCGTCACGCTGATAAAATGCGTGGGACACTCGCATATTGTCTGTACCTAAAACATCAGATTAAAGTGAGAAGTGCATCAACACAGTAACGCGTATCTTTAGTAGTGAAGTCTGTGTAGAAACAATGAGAATGTCTAATGTGGGTGAGGAAATGTGTTACTAATTTGAGAGCTGCATTAAGAGTAGTGAGCATGAATTTTATGCTGTGAGAATTGACCCAAAGCCATCGAGAAAAACTGTAATCAGTGGAGTTTCAGTTTCAGTTCCTTTATTGTTTGTTGTACTTTGCAAAGGACAGAAACTGAGGGAGCTGTTTATGCCTATGGCCCAAGAGGAGGAGCGTGATGAGGAGATCACTGGAGCACAGTTGCTACAGTTTGTGGAGCTTGGAGTCTGCCTTAAAACTGCCTTAACAGAGATAATGTGGCTCTGGAATTTCATACACACTTAGAAATTCTGATGAGAGCAGCGAACGTTTGCCATGCCTCTCGACACCACAAACCACTATGGTGAGTTAAAAAGAGAAGAAAGGGAAACAATTCTTCATCTCAGTGACTGCATGGCTGTAAAGGATTTTTGGCGATACTTAAAAATAACTGTTTGGCTGGAGTGGGAATAACATAATAATATTATAATAATAATAAGATTTAAAAAGGTTTTTCCTTCTGTATGTTATTATCCTGATCCCACAGTGTCCTCTCTCTCTCCCTTTTTCCTGAAAAACATGTTAAGATGTAACATAATTGTGGTGAACGTATTTATAACTTCCTTTTAAAAGGAGTGCAATGTGTTTAATAAGTTTAAAAGCATTTGCATTATATATAGTTTATTTTTATGAGTATCAAGTTTTATTATGAAGAGTTCATGAATGTAAGAGGAAGTGAATGTGGTCGTGATCAGTAGCTGAACTGAGAGAATGTATGTATGAACTGGACTGTCTGTTCGACAGTCGGTGTCGATGCCACATTTTGCAAGCTAACTCTGATAAGCTGGGCACACTTGTGTAACGAATCCACGAGGTAGCTGTTCGCTTTTGTTTTAGCTTAAGAGCCCGCTTCATCTTGGAGATGTCTGCTGATCGCTCTGCTTTCCTTCACACGTAACTGTTTCTGTACAGAAAACATGTCCTCCACCCTCTGGAAACATGGGACTACAGACTCTTTTTTGCAATGATCCAGTAAAATAATTGGTCAAAGAAGGTTTTATATACAACAGAAAATGTTTTCCATTTTATTAAAAGTAAAGCAATTCAGTATAAAATCAACATAATCACAGTATAATATAGAGTATAATTACATTCCATATTTAATGTTTGAACTCACAGCTAGCTTAATATTTATTCTTACTCTGTTCAAAGGCCCAAATACCAAAACCAGGACTTGGGAGCAAAACCACAAACACTGAGAAATTGCTGTTCGTGAAAATTCTTCTTGTGCATTTCTCTATAATGAATCTCTAAGCTATAAGTTTCTTGAATAGTTTTACCAAAACACTGACCACATGCATAGTGAACATTTGTGCACTTTGCTTAAATATCAGGGATGTATCAGAGAACCAAACATGTTAAATGAAGGAAATAAAAAGAACAAAAATCATCAATACCACCAGAGTACCACAACATGTTTAAGGTTTATACAAGTGTATGTACATTTCTAAATTCCACCCTAAATGTTTTTTTATGAAGCCATCTGTAAATTGTGTATATGTCAAAATAAGTTCACTACAGTAAAACTTGTGTTTCTCCCCTTTGTTCAGAGGTGTAATGTTAAATGTGTAACACCTTCAAAATAACAGCTGCTCCTTACTGGTGCGACCAACACCTTTTGTTGCAAGTTGGCTCTTGTTGGGGACTGCAGCAATCTGCTTGCATCCAAAGGAAACACAAGGTTTTTGGTCCAGCACGGTATACCTACCTGAAACCAGTTTCACCTAGCAACTGCCCCAGCCTCTCGCAACCAACTGACTGGAGCTTTCCAGGGGTACACCAACAAGTCTCTAGACCTTTTGCTTCTCAGGCTTCAGTCAGAAAGGTCTAGAGATTGTTGTTAATTCTGCTGTGTTCAATTTTGGGTTTGCATCTAAATTAAAAAAAAAAAAAATCCATTGAAGTCTTTCTCAGTTTATGTTATTTCAGTGTTTTGTAGTTTTAGTAGTAGTTAAATAGTCATGATGCACATTCAGGGTCACAGAAGGACTGGAGCCTATCCCAGCTGTCAGGGTGAGAACAATATATTTCATAATAAAAATGTAAAAAGATAACATTGAGCCACTATATCATATGGCTAGCTACCCTCAAAGGATTTTTCCCACCTCTAAAATACCTGGAAATTACCAACTACTTAAATTTCTTTCAGTATATTTACTTTTTCATCCAAAGCCTTGAATTATTCTTCCCCTGATCTGCTGTTTCTAATGTTTTTGTAGGTAAATATATTTAAACTTAAGGTTCAAACAAAATACACAAGAATTTGGTCAAATACAATACAATAGTAATTACCTGGTATCAACAGTGGTTATGGCTAAGTAACATTACATTGAAATGTAAGTAAAAAACGCCACAGAAACTGGTAATAATAATGTAGAAACAAACATTTTTCTACGAGGCAAAACCAAACATATAGTAATAGTTTTGTTGCAATATAATGACCTGTTAGAAGTTAAAAAAAATTAAAAAACAAAAAAAGTACATACATTAGACTTCATATACAGTGAATTATAGGATCCTAATCTGGTAATGCTGGACGATTATTTGAGCCTCATCTTCGCCCTCAGGCTCTTGTCGTTTACAACACCAAAAAGTGATGAACAGCAGCCCCAACAGGCCGTAGGTCAGGTTGGTGCTCCAAAATGCAAACAGGTAGAAAGTCTTGTTGCAGTAGATAATGCCTGTGGTTACGCTCTTATTGAAGTTGGGTTTTATATCCGAGTAGATGAACACATTGACTGTAAAAAATATTTAAAATACTGCTGTAGTGCATTCGTTTTCAAAATGACATAAATGTAAGAAAGAACTTTTAAAACAATGACTCTTGTTAAAAACAACAACAGTAACTCATTCATTGAAGATCAATATAAACTAAAAACCTGTTTTTTTGATTACTATTCAGAGTATAACTTGCCTGTACTTTTTCTCTTTTACATAAGTAAAGAAATTATATAAGTACTTCAACATTTACTGAGACATTTTAAAACACAGGTATCTGTACTTCTACATAATTAAAAATGTCTGTACCAGTAGGGACACTGACGCTACCCAAATGAAAAAAGCTTACTAAGAATCAGCCACAAAAGATGAGAAGGGAAAAATTAAAAACCAAAAATGAAACCAATTATTTTGAGAAAAACTATAACATCAAACCAGATTAAAACTGATTAGCAACGCTGCGTGCTGCTTAACTAACCAGATCAGAGCTGCTTATTTCCAGAAGCTTAATCGACTTGATGCTACACTCTGATTAAAAAGTGTTTCTTTTTGAGCAGCGTTTATGACAGGAAAAACAGAAAAAACAACTCATGACTTAAGTAATTTCAACAGCAGCTCTGCGTTTTCTTTTGTTTTGTTTTTGGTCACCATGTAATTTGATTTTTCTCAGTTGTTGCTTATTCCATCTTTCAATATTTCTTAAAACAGGTGTGTGCTGCTGTTAGAACATTTTTAAAGCTTACCACCAAGGTAAAAGAAACAGATGACGAGGAGGGGCACAGAGCAACAGCCTATGTTGCACCACTTGCACCGCCCACGGTGCAGCAGGTACAGCAACTGCTTTCTTGGTGTAATTGGAAACTGCTGCATTCTTTTCGCTGTGCACATGCTCAGTGCCAGAAATGCAGATATGAATCCATAATTATAGATGCATATGGGGATGTAGAGCTCTCCTTTGCATTCATCAGTTGCTAAAGCTGTGGTGTACAGGGATAAAACAAAAACAAATGTCAAAATAAAATTCTGATGAATTTAAACTGATCATTACAATAACGGTGTCTCTCACTTACCAGCTATCACTTGAGCAATGAACAGGATGCAGGAAATCACCAGGATACACCCTGAAGAAGAGCAGATACAGTGAGTCCCATATAGCACTATGCACCGTCTGCACATGTGTGGAAGAATTTCCACATCAGCCTCTCACCTAATATTGTCGTTCGTGGTTCGTAGGTGCATCGTGGTCGATCACTCTCCGGCATTATTACTAGTTTTATATCTGTCCTAAAATGACACAAAGGAAGCAATCAGCTATTTGTGGTGTTTTTCCATTTGATAATTGGCAAATAAAAACATCTAGACTGAAAAAAAAGACACTGAATTTTACTTTTTTTAAAATTCTTTTTATAGTGTAAGTCTACCAGAAGGATGTGTAACTAGTTTTGAATCAAACCTATAACAAAACAAAGAAAGCCACAAGATATTCTCCACTTTATATTTCTGTTATTCTGTTAAGTGATAAATAAAAAAGTACCATGATATAACACTTGAATAAAATTACAATATATGATTTAAAATGAAGGAAAAAACTGATAATGGAAAAGCATAGTGTTACCTACTTTTTACTGATTGTCTTTTGCAGTGTACAGAAGAATTTAAGTCACAAATAAAGAGAAAAGAGAAAATTATTAATGCTAACTGCTAAATTCTTAGAGATTAACCAAAACAGTTCAACAAAAAGACAAATCTACAAGAAATCCACTTTAGAAAGCTTGTAAACCTCATGCATATGTCAAAATAGTTAGCAAATTAAAGTGTGAAAGTGTTATGTAGGCTGTTGCAGACCAACCTGTTTGTGTGTCTGGCAGGACTTCCTAGAAAAGGACTGTTGCAGGAACATGGCCACATATAACATGGGCATGTCAGCATGTTGTTTCAACTTCCTTTTACAGCGTCTTTCACTTTGTTTTTTTGTTTAAGTTTTCTTTTTTCATCCAGCCATTTACTGAGGTGATTTTGTATTGTAATCACTTGTTTGTATGTCAGCAACATTACATAAAAACTAGAAAATCTTTGTATTTGGTTTTTTTTCCTAAGGAGCTCTTTTGCATTCACAGACAAGAGAAAAATACATAACTGACAATGTGTCTGTCACAGCAAAACCTCATGAGAGGAACACTTCCTCTCATTTGTCCTAACCCACTAAGACCTCGCTACATAAACATCTTTATGTCATATTTCTCCACAGGACGAGGTTTGCCTGCTTTTCTAAAATACATTCCCTGTTTCCATTCCCACAGTGACATTTTTACAATTGATTGTTGAGTGCGAAAAATACTATGACAATGTCATTCTTCCAATAGGTGCCCAGGATTAGAAAAGATGGTGTCAGATACGGACAGGAATTTTTAAAAAATAATTTTTTATTCATGTTAATTTTAGGACAGCATGCATTTTGTAACATTAACATAGACTTAATGCATTCAATGACAACAAATAATTCAGCACTGTATTAAAGTCTTCAGCCATGCCTCATTTCTTTTTCCAAGCAGTCAGAATTTGTTGTAATTTGCTAATGCTGTCTTGAGCTCTCTTTCGATATCGGCTTCTTTTTCATTTATTTTCATTCCTTTTACATTTAGAGATGATTTTGTTTTGTTTATTGAGCTACTTAACACTGGCCTGTGAGTCATTCAAGCTTGAAAAATGCTGCGTCGTGTCTACACCAGACTGATTACTTTTTTCGTTTCGTTACCAGCGTTTAAAGCTTGGAAGTACTGACATTACTTTGAGTTTGAGTCCGCAAAAATTTACAAAAACATTAGTGTCCGCTGTACTCTCTGCATGGGAAGAAAACTTCTTTCTACAGTGAAAAATTAAACTTCAAATCTGAGCAAGCACCTAGCAAGCCAAAACGGGAATGTGAAATTCACAGAGAAACATCCAGATCCCCCCACTGACATGACCCCTGCGGCACCGGGCAAACCTCCACCAGCCCCACTCCTGCTAAACAGGTGAGCAACAGGACTTAGTGCTGCTGAATCTTTGATTTCATTTTTTTTTTCTGTGTTTTACTTCCATCTATTTGAAAGTGTAAGTGTAAACACAAATAAATACTTTATTTTATATTCTGCAATATGCAGAAAATAGGTTTAAATGTTAAAGACTGTTGCATATAATTTAGTTTTTGCATGATGCATTGTGCATGAAGTTAAAAGATTAAAACTCATAAAACAAATTTTAAAAAGAGACTTTTTTCCATTTGATTCAGAAAAAATAGAATTGGGCTGAAAGGTCTATTGCTTTATTACGCATTTAGGTTGTGTATTATATTTTTAAAAGGTAATTTATTAATAAAGTAACAAATTACTTTTGATAAAAAATAATAGGTAAAGTAACGGGATTGCTTTTTTGGAGAAGTAATCAGTAATTAATAACTAATTGCTATTTTCAACTAACTTGACCAACACTGGTCTACACATAACAATAAACTCGACAGAGAACAATCTTTATGCACTTTTGTTTTACTAGGAGCCAGCCACACAAACACATGAATGATTTCAATTTTTTTTAAGATGAATCTAATAAAAATACCAAGGACACAACAGTTTGACAGATATAAAATGGTATTTTTGCACCAATGACATGTGTTACTTATGATTAATAATCATTACATTTAAGACTGTGCATTCTCTGACTGTTGAGATTGATCAAAAAATATATTTTCTAAAGGTATTTTTGCATCAACAAGGGGGATACAATCATCTTGACAGAAAAAAAGAACAAAGGGCAGCTTTGAATGTCCTTGAAGAAGCCTGGAGATCTATTCCTGAAGACTACTTAAAGAAATGTCAAGAAAACTGCTGGAGAGAGCTCAGCCCATGTTGAAGAATAAAGGTGATCATATCAAATATTGACCTTCAAGCTCGTTAGAACTATAAAAACTTTTTTGTTTTGGATACTGTCTGTTTCCTTGTATGTTTGTACATTTTAATAAATGCATTCACCTATTTCTGATCTTCCTGGAGAAATGTGAAGGCATATAAATGGCTGAAGACTCAAGATGCCTAGTACAGTACACTTTACATTGACATTTTTATGTACATGTATTACTTATGATTAATGATCATTTCACTCAAGACTCCGGGCTTTCTCTGATTTTGTTACTGGATCAAAAAATATATTCTCTAAGTGTTTCTATGATGTTTCCTCAGTATTCAGCCTCACACATTTGGTATTTCTGCGCTCACAAGCTTATAAAATTGACCTATTAGAGAATCAATGGGATGAAAAAAAGGATATTATTCATATCTAAGGATGTCATTACGTAACAGAGTACTGCTGCAAAAGTATTTAAAAAGAGTACCCCCCAAGTTTAATTACTTAGAATATAAATTTTTGCATTTCTCTGATAAAAGATCAAATATGTACATTGCTCATTAGAACATTTGATTATATCTACATAAGACAAACAAGAAAACTGCCTTTAAATGCACCATTTGCCCGCATTTAACTTACAGTGTATGTTTATCTTTTTAATTAAGTTTGCTTCGTCTCTATTTATTACCGCACAAGTGTTTGAGTCTCATTATCACTATCGGGCTCTCGTTGTCTACAACAGCAACACGATAAAAAGAGCAGTGCTAACAGCATGTAAGTCACGTTGGTGAGCCAAAATGCACACAGGTAGAAAGCCTTGTCGCAGTAGAGATCAGGCTGTGCTGTAGTCTTGTCGTAGTTGGGTTCATAAATGGAGTAGATGACAATACTACCTGTAAAAATAAATAAATAAAGATTCATTGTCTCAGATAATAAATTTAGTGTTGCAGACCTGCACGTCCTCTTCATAAATACAGAACTGGATTTAAGCTTTTTTTTTTTTTTTTTAAATTGCTGAAATACATTTATTTAAAAAAAAAAAAAAAAAACAACTCAAAAGAAAAGCAAAAAAGACCTTTAAAATCAAGACTTTTGGGGGGGGGCATCTATGCTAACAGTCACATCTGTGTGCCTGAGATGACCCTTTTAAGGGTATCCCAAATCTCATACATACAGGGTGGGCCATTTATATGGATACACCGTAATAACATGGGAATGGTTGGTGATATTAAAGTCCTGTTTGTGGCACATTAGTATATGTGAGGGGGCAAACTCCTCAAGATGGGTGGTGACCATGGTGGCCATTTAGAAGTCGGCCATCTTGGATACAACTTTTGTTTTTTCAATAGGAAGAGGGCCATGTGACACATCAAACTTATTGGTAATGTCACAAGAAAAACAATGGTGTGCTTGGTTTCAATGTAACTTTATTCTTTCATGAGTTATTTACAAGTTTCTCTTTGTTCACAGCCATTGACATGTCGAAGAGGTTAACACGTGAGGAGCGGATCGAAATTGTGTTGATATCTGGTGAATGCAGTAACCGGGTCATTGCAGCAGATTTCAATGCAAGACACCCTACGAGACCACCCATCTCCCATGCTACAGTTAGCAAACTGCTTGCTAAGTTTCGTGAAACTGGTTCAGTGTTGGATTTGCCAAAATGTGGACGCAAGAAAACTCACTAATGAAGAAACATCAGTGGCTGTCCTAGCTTCATTCAGCAAGAGCCCACAGCGTAGCACTCGCCGCATGTCACTGGAGAGTGGCATTAGTCGAACATCCCTTCGGTGGATATTAGCTACTCACAAATGGCACCCTTACAAACTCCAGCTACTGCAGCATCTCAACGAGGACGACCCAGATCGGCGCACAGAATTTGCAGAATGGGCAAAACAAAAATTGGAACAGGACCCTCAGTTCACGCAGAAGATTTTGTTCAGTGATGAGGCAAACTTTTATGTGAACGGTGAAGTTAACAAACAAAACCACCGCTATTGGTCTGACACTAACCCACACTGTATGGATCCCTCCAAGACTGTTGGAACAACAAAAGTGATGGTTTGGTGTGGTATATGGGGTACAACGATAGTGGGTCCATTCTTCATCAATGGAAACCTCAAGGCCACTGGATATTTGAAATTGCTACATGATGATGTGTTTCCCTCTTTATGCACTGAAGCTGGCACGTTCCCTGAGTTTTTCCAGCAAGATGGTGCACCACCACATTATGGGTGCCAGGTCCGAGCATTCCTAGATGAACAGTTTCCTGGAAAGTGGATTGGTCGTCGTGGGCCAGTTGAATGGTCCCCAAGGCCTCCCGATCTGACCCCCTTAGACTTTTATCTTTGGGGTCATCTGAAGGCAATTGTCTATGGTGTGAAGATACGAGATGTGCAGCACCTGAAACTACGGATACTGGATGCCTGTGCTGGCATTTCTCCTGCGGTGTTGCTATCAGTGTGTGAAGAGTGGGAGAAGAGGGTTGCATTGACAATCCAACACAATGGGCAGCACATTGAACACATTTTATAAGTGGCAGAAACTTGTAAATAACTCATGAAAGAATAAAGTTACATTGAAACCAAGCACACCATTGTTTTTCTTGTGACATTACCAATAAGTTTGATGTGTCACATGGCCCTCTTCCTATTGAAAAAACAAAAGTTGTATCCAAGATGGCCGACTTCTAAATGGCCACCATGGTCACCACCCATCATGAGGAGTTTACCTCCTCACATATACTAATGTGCCACAAACAGGACTTTAATATCACCAACCATTCCCATGTTATTACGGTGTATCCATATAAATGGCCCACCCTGTAGAATTGAAAAAAATGCATTAGAATCTGTAGTTTATGTTGTTTATGTTTTCTCTAAACTCATGGGGGAAATCAATAAAACATGTTAAATTTGGGGGGTTTTGGAGTAAGAAACCATCTTGTTCTCACTCCAGCCAAGACTGTGAGCTAATAATTTGCAAAAATTGACACTTTTTTTTAAAGCTTACCAGCAATTAACCAGCAACAGAAGAAGATGGTGGTTACAGACCAACAGACACTGTTGCACCAGTTACACCATAAGCTCAGTGCCAAGAAGACCGGTATGATCCCATACAGGGACATGTAGAGGGAGATAAAAGGCTGTCTGGGACATTGAAACACACCTGAACCTATGGGGTGCAAAGATAAAGATTTGATTTTTTTCAAACATTGTCTGGCTCATAAAAATAAATTCACATAAATTCAATCTCCGAATGAGAATATGAGCATCTCTTGCTTACCAATCGCCCCTTGGCCAATGAATATTAAGTAAAAAAGAAACAAAATAAGCCCTGAAGGAGGCAAATACAGCATGTTTTCAGTCCCAAATCAGTATCCACCAACTTTAAATGTCTGCAAAAACTTAACACATCACTCTCTCACCTATTGTTATGTATCTCAGTCCACAGATGAATTGTGGTCTCTGATTCCCCTGCATTGTAACTAGTTTTGAATCTAACATATAAAGACACAAAGTGAGCCACAAGATAGTCTCCTAATGTTTCTATTCCTGTTATTCTGATTAGGTTATAAATGAAAATGATTTACAAAGAAAAATAAGAAAATGTAACGGTAGAAAGTTATTTACTTTTTACTGACTCTTTAGAGTGCAAGGCTATCAGAAAATTTTTTAATCATAGATATTAGTTTGTAAAAGAGAAATTATGAATGCTTTCTTACCGGATAACAAAAGCAGCTCAACAAACAGATGTTTCTACAAGAAATTAGCATGTTAAAAAAACAACTTCATGTGTATTTCAAAATAGTTACAAATTAAAATGCATTATGTGAAAGCATTAAGCAGATAGTTGCAGACCTACCTGTTTGTGTGTCTGTCTGGACTGCTTTAAAGATAGAGAACATGGCCACATGTAACATGGGCATGTGAGCACGTTTCAACTTCCTTTTACAGCGTCTTTCACTAGTGCTTGCTCTCAATCTTCCCTTTCCACTAATGTTATTTGGGTGAGGAGTACAGTGATTCACTGGGATAATTATATTTTTACTCATGTGTATGTCAGCAACATTACATAAAAACTAAAAGGTTAAATTAATAACAAGAAGGAAAAAAAAACATTGCTTTATTTTTCATTTGTTTGTCTTTTTGTGTCAGAAATATGAAGCGTACAGCATTTTCAGACTATATATCTGAATTTTCTTGTAGTATTACTTGAGGAATTCAGGTTTTGGATTTCAAACAGCTCTTTGTATGGTTCATATTGAGCTACCAGTGTTAAGTAGCTCAATTCGTATGGTCCCTGAATCGCCTCTGTTACTTAAATGATCAGATTAGTAGCCAAGAAGTTTAACTGACTTGATGCTATGCTCTTCCTTTATTTTTTATCAGTATACTTTGATTAAGAAAGTTTAATTTGAAGATGATGAGTTGAATCAGTGCTCAGTGTTAGATACCAAATACCCTTGTAGAGGACATCTAAACTGACTCTCACAACTGCCATAGAGGTTTTTTTTTCTCGTCCAGCTTGGCTTCCTTTTTAAGAAGCCAGTGGTTTGAGGATGAGGATCCTTCCCCAACACTACGTCTCATCCTCCTCTGCTGGTCCCCAGTTCCTCTGTCTCAGCCACTGGCCTCCCAGCGGGCCTCCAGATTTCCTCCATCTGCGTCGCTAAGGCCCTGGCAAGCTTACTTCACCACCAGACCTGCACACTCAGTTCAGTCTTGCCCCATAGACAGACAAACTCTTGGTATCAACTCTGAATCAGTATAGATACTTTGCAAACAGGCTGTGTGGGTTTTCATCCCAGATCATGGTAGTCTGAGAAGCTTGGACAGAAAGTTTAAGTTTCACAAAAAGAAGTCCAGTCACTTTCTTTCAAAGCTCCCTAGACATTTCAAGCAGATCGAACTTCTAGGATAAAATGACTTTGAGAAGTGAATTTACGAGCACTTCCCCTTATTTGGTCTAAACTACTGAGTCTTCCCTGTCTGAGGTTTTTTTCACTGGTTTTGAGGCAGCACGAGATTTGTCTGCTTTTCCAAAATACTTTCCCTGTTTTCAGTTTCCATATTTTTTGGTTCAGTTAAAAAAATATTATGCCAATTAATTAAATTGACAAAGAATAAAGAAGCTACAGCACTGTACTAAACTATGAAATAAAAAATAGGACGATTACATGAATTTTTATTTTTTATTTAATTTATTTTTTCAGATAAACAAAAAGTTAATAGCTGGGATATTCCCAAATTAAGAAGCTCACATATGGATTTCATTAAGCTATGATTTATATCACACAACATTTTTGTTTACATTCAGAAAACTTTAAACGAAAGGAGGGAAAGTTCCGATTATTTATTCTCAACAACAAAATGCCGGCACTGTTTTCGCAATAATCCTCTGAAATCACTGAGAACATGGTCAAAGAAGTCAAACATAAAAAGTAGTTTCCTCTTAATGTAACATAACCGTTTAATGAACATTTTGACTGAAGACTTCTTGCTTTGTCTGCATGACTTCATCAAATTAATATTCTCTATATGTTGTTTTCTAGTTTCTGACAGTTCAGCCTGACATACTCATACTTTTGGGAAGCTCCAGGAGCTCTAAGTTTGTAACAACTTAACCAATAATGGAAAAACACAGCAACCACCAAGCCTGACAAACAATAAAAATAATATTTATAATACCCGATGATGTTTGAGAATCATTTGAGTAGATTAAATGTAAAAACATTAATTGCTAAACCTCACTGTGATATTTCTCTAAAAGATCAACAGATCAAACGCATGTTCCTGTAATATGTTTGCTAAAAGTACATAAGACACAAATCCATTGAACTTGAGTGGAACAACAGAATTCATTGTTTTGAATGGGTGAGTGAACACTTTTGACAATATACCGTACATGGAACATGCATGGAAAAACACTCACTACAGTTTTTCTCCATCACTTCGGCACAGAGGAAAGTCATTCTCACCACTCTTTATGCACTTCTGAGTTTTATAACACAGAGTCACTAAAACAAATAAAACCTTTTTCAAATATGTCAAAACATGAAGAGTCAGTCAATCACTTCAACTCTGTGATGAATGAATAAAAACTTTTTACTATTTCTGTACTTGTAAGTATGTGTAGAAACAATCAGATTAGGCATTAAGCTATCATGTGTGGGGGAAATGTATTACAAATTTGAGAAGTACATTAAGAGTAGTGAAAATAACATTTCTGGTTTGATTTTGCACCAAAGTGATCAGTAAAAATCACAATACCACCAAACATGCTGATTGTGATCTGCTGTGTGTGCTTATGTTTTCATGTCAGCCATCTTTATTCTTTTCTTTTTATCTCCGCAGCAGAGCCTCATTATCATCAGCCTGTTTTTTCTTACAGCAGCAACAAATGTAAAAGAGTGCAGCAAACAGCATGTAGGTCAGGATGGTGCTCCAAATGGCAAACAGGTAGAGCGATTTGTTGCAGTACGAATCAGTTTTTGTTGTGTTCTTGTTGTAGTTTGGTTCATAAATGGAGAAGATCGCGATCACATTACCTGTAGAAATAAAGTAAAAAAGATCTCAGATAGTAATGTTTGGTTAGGCTAAAAAATAGTGAAATAAAGCTGAAAAAGTTGTATTGTCATAACTTAACAAAAATCATTTCATTCAGTAAATCAGAACATAAACTAATTTCCAAATGAGATGTTTAACTCAGGACCAAGTCTTTATAGATTATGTATCTATTTAAAGCTGCATAAAAAATTACAGCTTTAAACAGATACATAATCTTTAAACAGATACCAAGGACAAAGTATCACCAGAACTGAGTACACTGCCTGATACACTGATTATTTGTTACATTGCTCTGTTTTTTCTCAATAACTGTATTTCTGATCTACTTAGTTTTACATTTATGCTGTAATGGATAAAGACGAGTTCCCCAACATCATCACTAAGTAAACACAATAAGAATACATTTTGTTTGATAAAGTGTATTAATTATTTCTTTGGCTTTTTTTAATGAATGCTGAGGAAAATAACACACCATGAAAAGCATAACATGTGTCACGGTTTTTCTTGATTGTCTTATTGCAATTCTCAAAGGAGAAAGGTCATGATAAGCACTCTTAATGGTGTTCTCAAATCAGTATTGCATTTCCACACCTACATGAGCCTTTCGCATTGTTTTTATACACACTTTTACTGTAATTATGGATGCTTTGCTACTAAAGATATTTATTACTGTGTTGATGCACTTCTTTCTTGTTGTCAAAAACTGACTCAAGTGCAGATTCGGAGTAAAGGGCAAACAAAAAACACCACAAGCGAGAGACAAGGAAAAAACAATAACAAATACATATAGCCTCACTGAGCCAGCCGGGTAGACACAGGGACCATGACACTTGTATGTGATGATGACTCATCAAAACAGTTTGTGTTGGATGTTTGCCCAGCTTGTTGGCATCTTGCACCTTGGATTATCTCTGGACAGCCTGCACCTGGGGTTCTGGATTGTGTGTTTTTTGTTTTTTTATATCAGTCTGTGAAGAGAAAAGTTATTAGAAAGGCAAATGAAGTCACACTCAGATATCTAATTTTTACATGCGCATGGGCGGTCAGTCCGATCTGCTCTGCTGTCAAAGTGCGCACAACAGATGTGACAGAAAAACCGCGCAGGGCTCTCAGCGCATTCTTTATTTATACTCCAAGTGAGCTTTCAAGGAAGTGGGAGTGGTATGTTCAGTATACAAAAACGTTTCCATAATAGGAGAAACCTTTAGCTTGTCTGTTGAAATAGGAGATAGCTTGGTATGTATAGAAACTTAAACATTTCCTTAAAAGGAGAGTGAGAGAGGGGGGTGACCGTTAACTCAGGATGTAGTATGTATGTCACCGCATTCCTCTACACATCTGGTTCCACTTTCCTTTCCTGTGGTGGTTCCAACTCACAAGCTCTCCTATCTTAAATGAAGCTACAACTAAACAATAATCACAAAACTAAAAAATCTCTTATCATTCCCTCCTGTTTGTAGCGATTTTAAGCAAATACATCAATGTGTTTCAGACACAGACCCTACATTGTGAGTGCTTTCGGTCTGGTCGTCATAAAATGTGTATCATTCAAACATAATCATTCATCACATTTGTTTCATACTCATCGTCTTCTCCTTCCTCCTCGTCTGGCACAGTAACATATGCAACAAGAGATTGGGATATCATTCTTGATACCATTCCTCTTACACAGGGGATAATGAATGTAGTAAAGATACAAAACATGATAAGTATTAGGCCAATAAACATTAAAACCTTAAACATCAGTGTTCTCCATGAGCCGCTCATAAACCAATTCCACCAATTACTTTGTGAATTTGCCCAATCGGTTACCTGTGCCTGTTGAACGTTTCTAAGTAATTGTAGAGCATTTGTCATATTATCAGAATGCACATTGTCTGGAATATATGTACAACAAGTTATATTAAACAAAACACAGTCCGCGTTTTTCTGCCATGGTCATGTCCAGGGCAACTCGGTGTTGCATAACAGTTATTCTTATGGCATCAATTTCCTGATTTTGCTCTTTGTTGATGCTGGTCGATGCATTTAAAAATAGTCCAAAACTATAGTCCAATAGTCAGGAAGTCGCTGTGGTTTAGGACAATTCCTAAATATTGATAACCTAGACTGGCAAAGCTTGCTGCGCATGTCGCTTGAATCATGTTCATAAGTCTGCCATATAATGTAGCATGCTGTGTTGTAGCAGGCATGCGTGAGCATATATAACAATCTTTGTCTTCTTTGCGATTATATATGTATCTATACCAGGCGTTGTTCATCCAGGGATGGATGTGGTCCTGTGTCACTTCAGCCAGGTGTGAGTTGTCATATGTCCATGCTCTTCTATGCATGTTGGCTTCTTGATCCTTTAAGTGCATCAGGGTCCATGCTGTAAGCAGCAGGGCCAAGGTGGTAAGCAGAATAATCTTCATGATGACCAGACACACCGATTTACTCTGGTGAGTAGACTACAGGCGAGAAGTAGAAGGCGGGATATACCCAATCAGCCCTCCCTTCACTTGTAGATCACCAAAGAGTCGGGGTGGTGGTGTCTTTAGGTTGTGCTGTCACTCACTTCCATTTTTGCAATGGCTCTGGTGGATCCAAGAGGGCCTCTCAGCGTTTTTGCAAGCTGTTGGCATCGTTAGGAGTACTTGGTATGGACCTTCCCACCGGGATGGGTTCCAATTCTTTCTCTGGAGTACTCGTATAAGGACCCAATCGCCTGGTTTTAATCTGCAAGAGACTTGAGAAGCGTCGCACGGCAGTTCAAAACAATATCCCTATTTTCTACTAGTTTTGCCATTCTTTCTACTAAAGTTGTCTTTCTAACAGATTTATCTATTGGTTCATTTTCATCAATTCATGCATCTTTTCACTGAGGTCTGATTCAAACTATCTTACTTCTGATTCTTTCCAAAAATAATTTCACATGTAACATTTTATATATGTGTGTTTTCTATTTTTATTTACCTCTTTATTGTGATCTGGTGGACATCTCTAAACACCATCATAAGTTCAGACTTCAATTTCAACCCAATTATACTCCTCTGGGCTTCACCTTCCCACTGGCCCCTGTACCCTTCTCAAAGTGTCCTTTGTTGTCTTAAATCTCCAGCAAACACAATCTGTTTCTTCTCTGTTTCTTCCTTTTAGATTAAGTCCCAGCCAGGCAAAATATCACATTCAGTGCCTTTAAACAGTCATGTCACACTGTTCTTACCAGCCTGCTGTTAATTCTTCATTTCCACGATATTCTGTTGGTCTTCATCAGGAGATTGACTGTCCTTTGAGCTTCTTTTCAGGATCGGGACAAGTGGGAGGTCAAGCTATAAAATTTTAAGCCAAACTTTGGCTTGTTTTCTCCCAATTATGTTAATCTATGGTTTTGCTGCTATGCTCAAAATTCTAGGTTGAGAGAAGTCCACCTTTATTTATTTGTGACCTATATTGACACACTAAACCATACCATTAATATCATTTTCATTTCTTTTCTTAAAGCCTCCATTTGCTTCATCTGGCTAGAGTCTGTCTCTTCTGTTTTTCTCTCTGGGTGCTCACTCCTTATATGGGCATGCAAAGTTCCTGTCACACACACACTTCCTGTTACTCTCTTTTGTGTTTCTACAGGCTAATCAAACTCATTTTGTATTTACAGTCTACAAACCCTCTGTAATTCTACTAACTTCTAATCTAAAATGTAATGTCATTCACACAATAATTTCATAATCCTCTCACACACACACTGCCTTTTAAATAAACTAAACTCTTTGCATTTTTATCTATTTCAGACATTTTCTGAGTCTCTGTTTTATGGTGCCGTTAGTTCTCTCTACTAACCCTGCACTCCATAGATGATAAGCACAATGATTTCTTATGCTGAATCCTAGTGCTTCAGAGACCTTACTGATCACATCATTGACAAAATGTGTCCCATTGTCTGATCTTATCAGAGAAGGGATACCATATGTTGGAATAAAATGATTACATAAACATTTTGCAATGAAGATTGCCTCTGCTTTCACTGGATATATCTCTGGTCAGTTTGAAAACACATCTATGATCACTAAGGCATATTTTAATCCTTGACATTCATTCAATTCAATAAAATCCATGTGGATGGTGTGGAGAACTGGCCTCTCTTAGGTCTTAAGTTTCCTTGTGAGTTGTGTTTTTGACAGAATAGGCATGTTCTTACAAATTTTTTGCTGAAGTTTCAAAATTTATAGTGTAAAAGTATTATTTATCTATCCTATACTTCCCTCCTGTTGACACATGTATTACTTCATGTGTCACTACAGCCGCTGTCCTGTGTAACGACTCTGGTAATATTGGTTTTCCATCACAGACCATTAAGTCATCTTTCAGTTGTGCTCCACATTTCAGCCACTTGTTCTGTTCAGTGATTGTTGCAGCTTTTTGTTCGGTTTTTTAGTACATCAAGTGGTATTTGTGTACAATGTTCGGATGTTAGAAGCGTTATCGTTTGTTGTGCAGCCTGCTTTGCTGTTTGATCTGCAAAATTATTTCCTTTTGTGACAATAAAATTGTCTTTTTGATGTGCTGCACATTTACAAAGTGCCAATTGTTTTGGCAAGCTAATCACTTCCAATAAGATTTTTAATAAGCTGCCGTGTTGCACGGGGTTATCCGTAGAGGTGACCATACCTCTGTTATGCCAAATTTTGGCAAAGTGGTGCACTGCTGAAAAAACAAACTGGCTGTCAGTGTATATATTTATATTTTGGCCTACGTGCAATTCATATGCACATATGACTGCATACGTGCAGCCGACTCTTTTACTGCCTCTGCTGCGGCTGCATAGCCTTGCATATGCAGGCAGGCCTGACGCTACAGAGTCTAATTTACACGAGTCTAAATTTCACCAGGAATGTTAACGAGCGTTGTTTTTCTCCAAATGCCTGTGTTATCACAGCTTCCATATAACCTGCTCCTCTATCTACACGTAAGTAGAAAGGCTTATCATAGTCAGGCAGTGCTAAAACTGTATCTGTCTGTATTGTCTGTATTGCTTATTTTTAAATAACTGAATGCTTCTTCTTTCTTCTCTATAGATGCAACATTACATTTTCACTTAATGCATTTTTAGATAATTTCTAGTTTTTCAAAGAATCCACCCATCTCACACATTTCAAACTTTGAAGTTAGGGTTTTTATATATATATTTTTTAAACTTTGAATTGCTCACAGTTCTAAAACTAGGCATTTGTAAATCATATGCCTAATCACTATGTGCCACTGTGATCCACAAGTATGGTCACAAATTCGCTTCCAAATCAACAAAATAAAATAATCAAACAAAAAACATACATGAGTCAGGACACAAAAAGAAAAATGCTGCTACTGAAACAGAGCAGAAGTGTGAGGGAAAAACTGAGCTCACAGACAGCTGCGTGTGTTGGCTTTTAATGCAGCTTCTGCTCTAAAAACAAATAAATAAAAATAAAAGAAAATGTGTAACATGCTCATCAACTTAGCGGTGTCCACATATTTAATTCAACTTCTCAATCCTGTAGCTTTAGCTGTTGTCTACAGGGTTTGGCTTATTAGTTGTTATTATAGGTGTGCTCTATATCTCAGTAATGTTTTATCCAGGATAAATGACAGATGTTTAAGCAGGTCAAGTGCCTCTATGCACGTAATTAGTTTAGATAGTTTCTTTATTTTCTTCATCTCATATGTCATTATACTGAGTTTGAGCAAACCTTAAGCTTGATGCAGACTACTTCATAACAATCATCCACCTCACATCATAACTGACTAGGTTGCTTCTCATTATTAATATTATGTCATTATTAATATTATCATCTTTGTCTTTCTATATTATGACAATAGTATATTACAATATTTTATTAGTGTATACCACTATACTACTACTGAGCCCATTTAACAGTTAGGATCATCTTACTCAGCAAACAGATAATTTAGAATTCATCCAATCTGTACAAATTTGCTTTTCTCTGAACAGGTTTGCACCTACTTCTTAGACTGGTCTTCTGTTTGTCTCATCTCAGATCCAACCTTCAGTCACATTCATTCTCTCTGTTGCGTGACGAACCAAGCAATTTATTATTATATATTTTATATTTTATTTTGTATCCATCAAGGGCTTCGGGTGATCTGCAGTTTCACCCTTTCCCAAGCTGGAGACATTTACCTTTTCACACACTTTCCTTGGCTGAACAATGACACAGCCCTAATGTACCTTATGCACCTCTCTATTTTATTTAAAAGGTTTTCGTGTGAATTATTTCTTTTATTGATTTTATACATTCTGGGCATGATTGTCATGCCAACTATGTTTCATTGTTAATATCAGCTTACAGATTGTTATCTTTCCTATTATTAGTTTCAATACAGTAAAAATAAGTTCTAATATAATTTTTTCTTTATTTATTTTATTTTTGTACTTCTTATATTTATATCTATTCGGTGGGGTCTGTTTCCAACCTTTTTAAACTACTTTAAACTATTTTGATCCCTAGTTTTCACTTAATAAGGGTTTTATTAGTCACTGCACTGTAGTGTGACCTGATGCTGATTTTACTATTAAAGTATCTTCTGAGAATTGTACTTCCTGTGGTCTTCTGTTCAAAACGGTTTTACATACTCCTGTATCACATAACATCTGCACTGGTTTGCTATTAACATATACTGTCAGTGTAGGTTTGCCTTTTGCTTCAGACACTAATTGATAGACAGTAAATACTTCTGCGTCACTTTTATCATTTTCATTTGGCTTTTTCTCATTTAGTCATTCATTTGAATATTGCCGTTTGTCTGTTTTATGTCTGCAATCTCTGGCGAAATGCCCTTCCTTGCCACAATTCCAACACGTATTATCTCTTTCTTCACTTCTTTCGCGTAAGTCTGTCTGTCCTACATATCTCTGGCCCTTTCCTTTAAATCCTCCTCTGTCCCTGTCTGTTACCTCTCCACCTTCTCCACCTTCCCCTGCGGGTTGGCCGTATCTGGGGTTTAGTACTGCTATCATAGGAAAAATGCCGGGAGGACCAGGTGGATCAACATCACCTCCCATATCTCGTCCGTAGCGATCTTTTCCTATTTTTTTTTTTTTTTTTTTTTTTTTTTTTTTTTTTCTGTGGATTTTCACCTAGTGCTATTTTATCTAACATGTTTTGTGCCTCTGCATAAGGACCAGGTTGAGGTCTGAACGGATCACAGGATTGTTTAAGGGGGGTCGCAGCAGCGGAAGTGGGGGCTGGTTTCACAGCAGCAAAAGTGGGGGTCGGCCTCGCAGCAGCGAGTGGAGCATATGGTGGGGGGTCTAATACCTCTGCCTTTTCTTTCTTCTTTTCTTGTTTCTTTTGTTTATTCTCACATCGTCTATCTGCCTCTCTCTTCCATGCTTGGAAATATTCTAATTCTTACGTGCGTTTTCCTTCTTTCTTTCTTTATTTTGTCTCTCCTATTTCTTTCAGTAATGCTTCTTTAAGTTGTATTAATGCAGATGGGCTACATTCTCATTTAGTCTTTTTAGAATTTCTCCATCTTTGCACACTAATTTGTCCGGCGCCTGGACATTGTTTCTCTAGCCACTGTTCGTCAACAGTAAACTTAGTGGGCTGATTACCCATTAAAACAGAACTGCAGAGCCTTCTCTGGTATTAGACTGAAAGAGTGGTTACTGACTACGCCCTTCTACTCCACTCTAATTAGTGGAGCGGTGTCAGTTTTATGAGGCGGAACTCAACCGTTCTCTTTTGTCACCAGTACGTCAGCTACTGACAGGAAATAAAATGACAACAACAATGAGAGTGATTCAGCAGCGTATTTGTGCTGTTTAAATCAATTCACTCTCAACACACAGAAAACACAAACATTTAAACAGACATTTCACACAATCGCGCAGACCTTTTCGGAAGGCCAGTCCTAAAGCTTTTATTTTGAAAATCCTTTCGGCGGATCAGTCCAACGCTTTTATTTTGAAAATCCGTTCGGTGGATTACCCCAACGCGTTTATTTTGAAAATCCGTTCGGTGGATCACCCCAGCGCTTTTACAAATCCGTTCGGTGGATCACCCCAGCGCTTTTACAAATCCGTGCAGTGGATTAGACTAATTACACCCTTTCGGCGGGTGAGACCAAAGTTCGTTTTACGCGAGTGTAAATGAGTGACTTCCTTTACCTTCCCAAGATTCTCTGGCTATGTTGAAAGTCAGCCACTGGATCCCAGCGTCGTGGACCACTTGATAAAACACTGGCCAGGAATCGAATTTTAGCGTCCCTGGACTTTTTCACTCCTACCTAGAGGACAGATTTCAGTGCAGCTTTCCACGACGGCAGGACACAGCGGCCGATGCTTCCTATCCGGCTCGAAGGACCAAGAAAATGTGAAGAGAAAAGTTATTAGAAAGGCAAATGAAGTCACACTCAGATATCTAATTTTTACATGCGCATGGGCGGTCAGTCCGATCTGCTCTGCTGTCAAAGTGCGCACAACAGATGTGACAGAAAAACCGCGCAGGGCTCTCAGCGCATTCTTTATTTATACTCCAAGTGAGCTTTCAAGGAAGTGGGAGTGGTATGTTCAGTATACAAAAACGTTTCCATAATAGGAGAAACCTTTAGCTTGTCTGTTGAAATAGGAGATAGCTTGGTATGTATAGAAACTTAAACATTTCCTTAAAAGGAGAGTGAGAGAGGGGGGTGACCGTTAACTCAGGATGTAGTATGTATGTCACCGCATTCCTCTACACATCTGGTTCCACTTTCCTTTCCTGTGGTGGTTCCAACTCACAAGCTCTCCTATCTTAAATGAAGCTACAACTAAACAATAATCACAAAACTAAAAAATCTCTTATCACAGTCACTTCTTCTATCTGTTGCTTGTATGGTTGTAGGTGGCTGCCTCTCCATGATGGTTCTTCTCCTTGCTTTTCTTCTTTCTGCTGAGGTGTTCACTAAATGTGCACGGTCAGGAGCTTCCTTTTCCTGCTGGGCCTGCCGGCCTCTGTCTCTTCCTATAGCCCACTTATTATCCCAGCAGGGTACCTGATCACTGGGGTATGTGTCGATTGCCCGGATCTTGTTCTTCCGGTTCAGCTGACTCCTCAGGGCTTGCCTGACCCTCTGCAGGTAGTTGTAGTTTTCCTAGCAGCCTCTTCATGGTTCATGGTTCTTCATGGTTTTTATGATGAAGTCTTTCACATTCTCATTGTTTCTCCACATACTTCACTACTATTTGGTTACTATGTTAATGCACTTCTCAGTTTAAGATGCTGCGGAAAGCTGATTGGTTTATTTGGATTACTGTAATGAGCAGTAGAGCAGGCGTACCTAATAAAGTTGGTTGGCGCTGTGTTCTCAGATTGTTTATTTTTCCTTTGTTTTTTTTATGCAAATAGTTTAATTTGACTCCATTTTGCTTTTCTTCATTTTATTTATTTAGTAAAGTTTTTTTGTTTTGTTTTTTTTAAATCCTTCACATTTAATTTTTGTTTCTGAAAATTATTTATTCTGCATTAGCTATATTCATGTTTTGACAAATGTGAAAAAGGTTTTGATTGTTTTAGTATATTATATACAGGTGAGTCTGTCTAATGAAAAATGCCTTTTAGAGAACTGCTTTGAGAGTGAAGAGAACGACTTCCCCTGTAAGAAAAACTGACCAAACCAAAGAGCAAACCATCAAACAGTGTCATCTGCTTTCAGTTTCACGAGTCAGTTCTTATTTCCCTGCTAATGTTTCCAGACTGATAGTAAAAAGATGAAGTGTGCTGGTGTGAAAAGCTGGCACAGCATGTTACATGCCACAACAGATAGTTTCCATAAGCTCCCATCAAATTATATACAGAAACATTATTTTACACACATTTACACCATCTGAGATAGTTATTCTTGAAACTTTTGTGGTGTTTCATCTCTGAACAAACGGGTACATTTCAAACAGGCCAAACTTTAACTTTCTCCCTCATTTTCTCTGTTTTCAGTTCCACTGTCTTTTTAAATTGTTTAAAAATGTATTGAGCAATTTCCTTTGGTTTTTCAGGGGGAAAAATCACACTAATGAGTGTATGATTAGGGGTGGGTTTTGATAATCGATTTATAGATTAACCAGCCCATGGTGTTTAATATTAGCTTCTGTAAATTGCAGAATAAGAACATGAGTGTGCATCATAAACTGCCAGCACAGACAGGTCATCAGAAAATAGCTCGTTCCCTTTTGCGTCTTTTCTACAATCCATTGAAGTTAATGATTTGATCTACAATTGCTAACATATAATACCAAGAATAATTTTTAAATAATAGAATTAATTTAATCTTGAAAATCATTTTTTTAACCCTGGCTTTTCATTCGAGTTCCGCTTAAGTACCATCAGATTTTTTTATGTTGTTTATGTTGTCACAATATAATGTATTTGCGTCTAGGGGTGGGTTTTTATAATCGATTTATCAATTAAAATCGATTCTGGCTTGGATAACGTGAAATCGATTCATTAAAATCCTGAATCGATTTTTTTGATTTTAATTTATTTTGCCCAAAACGCCAGAATCTCAGGTTAAACCTCACAAAATTTCAAGAACCACCAAACAGCTAAAACAGTAAATGAGAGCAGGTACACGGCTTCTGCACAAAGATATAAACACAAAGCGCGGACCCGCGGATCAGAATCAGTGAGATGTAGCTGAGATGTCGCCTTTCTCACCCGACTGCACGGACACGGTCGGGGCTGAAAGCCGACAGCTCGCTGATTCTGATGTTTCGGCGGGTCCGCGCTTTGTGTTCACGCCCTTTTTGCGGTGATTCTAAAGCTGTTAGTTTGATCTCTCTCCAAACAATATTGACCGAACCAGCAGCAAAAGAAGATCCAAACTAAGCTTCACATAAACATCGTCATGAATTTCCTCTGACTTTTGCTGTTTTGTTTCCACCACAATAAAATCACACTTCATGCACAGCTCTCTCTCTCTCCCTCTCTCTCTCTCTCTGTACTTCAAGAACAGTTTCCAGTCTAAAAATCTGTTTTCTGCATTATTCGCTTGCTTGTTACCACAAGTCTACCGTTGTTTACAGCGCTGTCGGCCGATGTTTTTTTTTCCTTTTACTTACTTCCGAAAATAAAACCTCATTTCTGCTGTTCAATAGGCTTCTGAACAAATGTAAACTTTTTAAAATTATGCAAAATGCAAAACGCTTAGTCGTGTCTCTAATAAAATCGTTGTAACTTCAGAGGTAATGTTCATATGTTGATTAATGGTTTTCTTTCGTTTTTGATGTACTGCAGAATATTTTTTATAAAATCCCAGGCCAGGAAAATCACCTTCATGTTTTTCTGTGTTTTATCTTCAGCTATTTTGACACAAAGGCATCTGCTGTGATGCTCACACCTTTGATAAAGTCTGGAAAGTGTCAGCTTCCTTTTTATAGATACAAAAATATGTAAATGTGTACTGATCTGAATTATAATATTTCTGACTGTCTGAGGCAAAATTTCCCAGATTCAAATTGAATCGAATCGAATCGAATCGATTCGGGACCTTGTGAATCGGAATCGAATCGATTCTAGAAATCAGTGACGATACCCAGCCCTATGTATGATCTGTATGCATAAAATATGAAATATGAAAACTGAAGAAGATACAATAAGGCTAATAAAACAACGTTATGTTATTCTTATTTTCTTTTATTTACAAGTAAATAAAACACAACTCACACATGGATATCATTAACATACATAAAAATTACAGCATATATACTTTTCAAAGGAAAGAGGGCTAGATAAATGGGGGGGGGGGTGACTAGACATAAATCATTAGTTGTAATTTTACATGGTAATTGCAAACGTTTCATGTTTCAAGTTTTAGTATTGTGGGGTCTTTATGATACAGAGCACTTTAAGCTGTTTTTACTATTGTTGTGAATTGGCTGTATATAAGTAAGTGAATTATGATTTCGATTCAGTCATGTTTAGGTTGCTCTTGAAAATTAGACCTCATGTCTCAATGAGATTTACCTCTGAAAAAAATTAACTATAAACATTGCATTATTTTGGTTATCCCCAAGCAGCGTTTGAGCCTCATTATCATCACTTTCTATCAGAAAATAAACAGCTAAAGAATACGAGCAAAAAAGAACAGCTAACAGGACGAAGGCCAGGTTGGTGGTCCAAAATGCAAACAGGTAGAGCGTCTTGTCGCAGTAATGATCGGGGTCTTTAGTGTTCTTGTTGTAGTCAGGTTGATAAACGGAGTAGATGCGAATGGTACCTGGATAAATATAAGGGAATCAGTTAAGAAAGCTTGATCATGATTGGCTACCGTCATGGTCTGTGTGCAGGAGGCAGGAAAAGAAGACACAAATGCGCACACACACAGGGTACGACATATGAGGGTATGAGGGTAGGACAAGACGATGAGCAGGGAAAGACGCAGGACTAAATACAAGTGGTGAACAAGACCAAGAGGAAACAGCTGGGAGACACGGCTGACATGTCTTTTTTGAGGTGGGCAAAACAGGATATTACGCACCCCGACGGGAGACTGTCAAAATAAAACAGGAAGCAGAAAAGCAGATTTGACACAGCGACGTGAACACGACAGGTTTCGGGAGGCACAAAAACAGACCATGGAGTGGCAAGGAAGAAACGGAACAGAGGAAGCATGGAATCAATTATTAAATTATTTATTTCTATTTAGTTTCAAAGCTCTTCTTCTTAAAAGCTGCACCAGTGAATTTCAGGCACTTGAAAGCAGCAGAAAACAACACATCACAGTTTGTGAATTGTGACTCTTCCTTTGTATTAGCATTCATTACAGCCTGAAGCCTGACCTTCAGTCATATTAATCTCATGAAGATTATTTGCATCTACAATAACTTTATTATTTAAAACTGTGATCATGTAAAAGGAAATAAGGGTGATGGAAACTTCTTACACTTCCAGCAAGCACAAAGCAGCAATAGGGATATTTGTCCACTTGTTCATTTCACCAGTAATCACCAATAATTTTACTCTTGTGAAAAATCTCTGGGTTTTTCTAGAGAAACATTGATTTTTTTTTTCACCATCGTGTTGTTACTTTTTTATGCTATGCAGGCTGTGTGTAATATTTCTCAGTACTCAGTAAGAAACTGTATAATTTATAACGCTTACCCATGATGAACCACATAAAGACAATGGCGATGGATGCAGACCAAAGGATGATACCACACCACCTCTTAGACCACAACCAGAACACGGCTATGAATCCATAACCAGACAGATAGACGGGGATGAAGGAGTCGATTTGACAATCATTAATGTGCACCAATCCTGCAAACCACAAGTATGAAAATAAAGAGGGTCAAGTGGTTATTACAAAATCTTGGTTATTTCATTTTTTAAACATTGTTTTCATAAAATATATTTAAATGAAAGCTATCTGAATATGGAGCGTCTCTCACTTACCAGTGATCGCCTGAAGAAAAAACATGATGTGGTAAACCAGCAAGGTGCAAGCTGAAGGAAGGCAGATACAAAGTGATTTCAGTCACAAATGACTCCAAGCTCCAGCCGCAGACGTGTGCAAAAACATTTTACCAGGTGAAATAAGGTCTTTCACTCTCTGGCATTATGACTAGTTATAAATGGACCTACAAAGACACAACCAGGGCTGTGAGACATGCTCAAGCTGTCTATATGACCGGTAAAAGAAACGATAAGTCTAGAATAAGTATGACAAATAACAAACAGTTATTCGTTAGTCTGTGAAAATGAAATGATAGTGAACATACAGCATGTCGAAAATCTGACTAGAATAACAAATGGATATAAATGTATATCAAATAGTTATCAAATAAACCTCAAATGTATTAAGTGATTGGATTAAGGCCTACCTGTTTGCACGACTGACAGGTCTTTGTCTTTGAAGAGAACGGTTTCACGAGAACTTGGCAATATATAGTGCAGTCAGATTGAAAGTGTTGCTGTCTAAACTTCCTTTTACAGTGACTTTCACTTTAATACTTGTCCTTCAGCCATATTCCTTAAAGAACAACACCCCAAACTGTTTTTGGCATTGTTGGTTCTGTGCAGCAAATGTCAAACAGTTCAAAATTCCAGGATAATTCCTCCTACTTTAGATACATTTTCATTTTATCGTGAGTATGAATGAAAACTGCATGAAATCTGTCTTTTTTTCTGAATTACAGTTACTGTTTTTGAAATTTAAAAAAATGGATAAGTGACGAGCAGACATCAGCAAAGATACACAGATACCATGACAGAGACTAAGGTAAAGTTTTGAGTTATTGTGATAGTGTGCGTCAGCATCCGCACTGGGAACACAAGACTGAAACCAGTGGCAATTGCTACAACACTCGCCCTGACAGAGGTGGGGTTTGGATGGTAATACCTGCCTGCAGTCCTGACCTCAAACCCACTGAACACTTGGATCAGCTTTGGTGTGCTGTTTGTGCCAGAGTGACTAACACAACCACACTGGCTGACTTACAAAGAAGGAGACGCCAACAGTAGAAACAGTAGGGTTGTATACCAAACTCTACTTTTTAGGGTACCAACCATCTGTACTAATGAATCAGCTGGTGTCAAACTTTGGTACCAGAACACGTCTGGATTAGAGGAAGAACAAGAGTGTCAGAGGAGCGAGCAGCGATCTTCGGATGTGTTGAAGACCAACAAACAAAAATGTCAAGACAACGGCGGTGAGCTACAAGTTGTCTCATGCGTGTTTAAACTTTTCATAACTTGACAACGCTCTCAGAAAATAACCATGGCAACACATCAAACCTGATAAAACACCCGGTCAATCAGAAAATATATCTAAAACCTGAAGAGTGTACAATAGTTGAGCCTGAAATCCAAATTCACTGACACAGCTGCAGCTAGCATCAGCAATGGAGGAGGAGGATGAAACGCGAGACATCCACATCTTCTTCAGGTCATCAGGCACTAACTGAGCATTTTTACACTGGGTACACTCAGATTTCTTATTGGCATGTTACAGTAAATAAACCTTATGTGACATGGCCCATCTGTTGAGAAGTTTTTATTCATTTTGCCAAACAAAATTTGAAATTTTTGACACAAGTTTGAATTTATTATTCAAAACTGCTGTGAAGGAATTTATTATTCCTTCACAGCAACATCTTTCATTGGCAGATGTGATATTTCCCACAGGTGAGCTCTTTGAGAGATCACTAAAAGTTTTTTTAATATATTAAACTAAAGAAATTAAGCCGACTTTTTGACTTTCAAATATTGGGATCTGCTACCCAAAGAAGTAAGCACCATCAGAGCTTAATGACTATTAACCAACTACCATCACACCACATCTGGTGAAGGTGCTGGAGTGGCTAAACCACCCAAGACTCCAGGTGAAAACATCTCTGATGCTCTGCAGGACAAATCTGTCAGTGGATGATGCAATCATCTGCTTGCTACTAGAGTTATTGATCACCTTTGATTCCTCAAATACGTTTAACTAGATTCAGCTGCTGCTACTTAGAGGAGGACAACAGGAAGCGTCAGTAAACACGTGCACCATCTCATGGATTACTGACTATCTGACAGACTGGACACAGTATGTGAGATAGTCAGAGCGCTCGCTAATTTGGTGATGTGCAGTAAGAGCCGTGATCCTTAAACGTGTGCAGCAAAGTGATTTTGATTTTCCATCAGTCAGCTGTGGTGAGCACAGCGTACTTTACTGTGGTCTGCTGGGGGATCAGCACTGGAGCTGAAAAAAATGATCAGGAAGGAGTAATAATGTTTAATAATTTTATTCTTATCAGTAGTAGTAGTAATGCTATCATCCTTTCAAGTACAGTAACAACAGCCATGACGAAGGCTGGTGTGATAAATAAAATAAAACAAAACAAAATAAAATAAAATAAAATAAATGCTTGAAATCAAAAGGGAGGCATTAAGGATTGTGTGATTAGAGGAATTAGGGGGACATCTAGTGGTCTTTGAATGTTATTGCAGTCAGTTCTTTGCTGGACTTGAAGAAAAATGTGCTGTCTAGAAGTCAGATTTGAGTTCTTTTTGTTCTGCACATTTATTTATTTATTTGTTTGTTTTTATTTCTATTTTTTGTAGGTGTTGCTATGATTGCACGTGAAATACCCCAAAAACTGGTGGATAGAGTCCTATATGTGACATCACTGTAACTCCTTTAGCTAAATCCTAACTTTGTCATCGAGAGGATTATTTTCTGTTTCTCAGTTACTTGTTCATTTAGTCTGTTTATTTAGAAAATATTGCACCAGTTCTTCAAACAGCTCAGTACAGAGACCACAAAGGAACATATAGATGGAGATGAATGGCGCCTTGGACAGTAATTAATGTGCACAAATCCTACAAACACGAAAATGAGGAGTGTCAAGTTGCTGTTCCACAGTTCATTATTTCATTATGTCATTTCAATTTTCAAATTTTATTTCCAACACATTAAATGAATGTAAATAAATTCAGTCTGATTATAGTGCCTCTCTCACTTACTAACTATCCCCTGAACAACAAACATGATGAAGAATACCATGGAGATCAAATCTGACGGATGCAGATGTGTGCAAAACTGTTCAAAATCACTTTCTTACTTATTGGTTGAGGTATGCAAATGTGTTGAGGTCTATCACTCTCTGGCATCATGACGAGCTAGTAATGAAACCTACAGAGACACAAAGGAAGCTGTGAGACGAGCTCAAGTTGTCTGTATATGTCAGGTAAATCAAAGATAAGAGTGTCAGAAGGATGGCAAATCAGAAAATGCGAAGTGTGTGAATGTATTACTTAACATACAAATCAAGCTTAAATGTGTTATGTGATAGCATTAAGTAGTCTGTTGAAGCCCTACCTGTCTGTGTGCCGTCTGTGAAGCAAAGAAAAGAATGATTTCCTGAGAACTTGGTAATATTTATTGTGGGTATGTGTGAAAGTGTTGTTGTCTAAGCTTCCTGTTACAGCATCTTTCACTTTAACATTTGCTCTCATGGCACTGAGAGGAAGATGAGTGTTTGTGGTTACTGATTTGATTAGTTTTTTATTTTATTTTGGCTTTTTAGCCTGTAGTTTTGATAGGTGAGTAAAGTAGGCAGGAAAATGTGGGGAATGACATGCAGTGAACACCCGGTTCAGACTCGCACCCAAGACCCCGCAGTAGCCTTTTCACGTAGGGGTTGACTGCTGAACCCAGTGAGAGACGCTGGCACCGTTTGAAACTACATTTAAAAGAACTCATTTGAAGAACTGGAACACGAATAAAGGAAGAACCCTTAGTTTGGGGGTTGATGTGATTTATCACTTATTTATTTTTAATGTAATTTAAATTTTTAGGTTTTCTTCTAGTCCTGTGTTAATTTAAGGTTTTGATTTTTAGATTTCTAAAAATCTGTCTTTAGATACAATTTGTTACTAGCAGCCTGTAACAGAAACACACCATTTGTTCCAATTCCTTTTGTTTACTCTAAAGATTCAAATGAAATGTTTCCCCTATTTAAGTCCTTGATCTTAATGAAAACAAACAAAGATGTTTGTCATGTAAATAATATGTATTTCAATAACTAAACATAATTTATTGAGACACAAAATAAAATTATCTGAGGCTGAAAGGCAGAGCGACAGAAGGATTCAACTAACAGATATGAGCGTGTCGGTCAGGTCAGGATCCAAGATGTGGCTTTGAGCTCCTTCTGATGAACGTGACAGCAAATCCTTTCAACATAAAACAAAATGCAACACTAACAGCTGCCAAAGTTACTGATAGAGCAGTTTGTACAATAGCTCACCCCTACTCTCTGGCTCTTCTGTGACACGCTTCATATACAGACATGTAGTATTTGGTTACTCTCCTTTTCTCCTTAATCATTCTGTTCCTCCAGTCTCGTCTCTGTATTTGTTTTGTTGTCTATCTAGTTCTCTTGTTTACTTGTCTCAAGTTAATCTTGTTAGTCTCTCTTCCTGTTTTATTTTGGTGATTGTTGTTCTCTGTCTTCTGTTCAGTTTAAGCTGTGTTCCCACCCGGTTCCTCTTCTCCTGTTATCTTGAGTGTATCTCTTGTCAGAGTCTCTTCTTATCCTTTGTCATGTTGTCTCGCATGGTTGCGTGTCTCCTCCTCCCGAGTCTCTAATATAGATGTGTGGCCTTGACTGAGAACCACAAAAAATGAAGAAACAACATCACTTTTTTCTTTGAATTATTACAGTATTATATAAATGCACTCGTTCATAAAAGATGTTCTACAGACCGACTTGGATAAAGCAAGTTACAGATGTTTACCTTTGAATGGGCTGCTGAGAGACCCAAATATCATTGTTTAAAAACCAGTGCTGACACCTGTATGTATGCAACCACTCTGACCATGACTGCGTGTGACTTTATCCTTAAAGTCACAACGTTACTGCTGGAAAGTCCAAACTACTTCGACTAACGGTCGCAGCACAAGTTAGTGAATGAGAACTGCCAGAGGAGCAATACGAATAATGAAAGACATTCAACTTTATACTAAAGAAACACAAAACTAGCGAAGCTCAAGAGGCAACATTAAAATAATACAACAGCATACAAGGACATAAATGTCTTTACTTTCATATTCTCACATGAAAGGAACCTGTTAACACATCAGCCAATGATGAACGTGCCATATTACGACATGACATAAGATAACCTTTTAAATCATTATTCAATATAAACCACCATCCACAGTATTCATTGCTTTTTGTTTATTCACCATAGGGTAAAGGCAAAACAAAAAAACACGAGCAACAGGGACAGACGAGCGAGAAGCCTAAAAGGATGTAGTTCAGGTTCATGGTCCAGAAGGCAAACAGGTAGAGTGTTTTGTTGCAGTACATATCCGGGCTCGCTGTCTTATTGTAGTTGGGCTCATAGACGGAGTAGATCCACACGTTTCCTGAAAGACAGAGCAAAAATAAAATGGTTAATATAGAATTGAAGAGTTTCATGACTATTATTTATTTTCTTTCTCCAGTGCACTTGTGTGATTCATTAACATAACGCTGATGAATGTTTGTTATTATGGTACACCTACTATATCTGTTTCTCTCACATGCTTTATTGGTTTTTTGGTGCTGTTTGGTGCTGCCGATACCAAGAACTTTCATACATGAAATCAATGGGTTCCACATTATTTTATTTACCTCTGTTCACCAGCAGACTGAATTTAAAATCAAACAATCAAGATTTGACTGTGCAGACAGTGTTAGTTTATTTAACTATGCAGCAACACACATAAATAGTGTGGTCTGGAGGAGGTAACCAAGGCAACCAGTGGAAGTAACATATGAGCAGTAAGATCAGGAAGTAATTGGGTGAGAATGTCTGAAGGTTTTACCTACATGCTGAGTCTTACATTTGCTTTCTGGGAAGCAAACAAACGAAAACTGCTTTCTTCCATTTTTCAGCTTACCAGCAATGAACCAGCAGAAGACGAAGAGTGAAACGAGGCAGCTCCAGGCGCTCCTGCAGTTGCGGCGACACTGAAGGATGGAGAACAGCAAGGTCACCACTCCAATCACCAGCAGGTAGATGGGAATAAAGGGCTCCCTGGGACAGTCATGGAGGTTCAATGCTCCTTTTAGGACACAGAAAAATACCTAACTGTATACATTTATGAAAATGTCTACATCTGTCTAACAGTGAGTGCACCTGTGCTTACCCATGATGAGCTGAGCAATGTGCATGAAAAACAAAATCACCTGGAAACATCCTGAGACAAAAACAGAACACATATTAAAGTCATCTGTCTGATGATGGTCCTGCTGAGGTCAGCGTGGCACCAGTTCTTACCTACAACCACAAATGGAGGTCTAAGTCTGTGGATGTATGTCGGTGTGTCAGTGTCAAGCATCGTCTCCAATGATAACTTCAAAAGGAGAAGACACAGAAGTTCAGCTCTGTTCACGACAATCACAAGACTCAAGTGACTCAAGAATCACAGAACAGCAGCAGTAAATCTAACCAGGTGACCAAGCAAACTTTAAACAAAACCTTCCCCAAAGGGAAGTGGGTTTACACCCTGGAAATGCTGCTCATCAACAATTTACGAAAAACACTGTCATAAAAGCGATGCTATACCGTGAGTTCCTCTTCTTTCAATGTCTTCAGTGAAATCTAGAAAAACATCGGGAAGTTAGAGAAAACTCACTGCATATAAATGTGAGTCTCACCTTAGAATTCAGTGACATTTCTTCCTGTTTCCCCTTCATGTTCTGAAACCGTCTCTCATATATGTTTTCTCAGCAGAAATAGATTTGACTTGCTGTGAAAAACTTCTGCTTATACAGGAACACTTTTACTCTCACCTTTACATTCTTCATCTGCAGTAACATATAAACTGAATATAAAAGTAAGGAAATTTGTATATAGTTGATTATTTCTTTATTATAACAGTGCTTCTTGGAAAAAACCAAAAGAACAACCTTCCCCTTTTAGAGCTCTAGACTAACTTTTTGCCACGATTGCATTGGTGCGCCTAACTTTTTTTCTTAAGTGCACCAGCACAAAACAAAGGCTAGGTGCACCCAAATTTTTCAACCGCATTGCTTAATCAAGTTCACTTTTTTTTTAAGTTGCTGTCCATACAGACATTATTGATTTGTAAATGATTAACTAACAAAGTTCTTTATTTGGAGCACAGTTCTATAGGAAGGATAAGTTACTTAAAAAGTGCTTGTGCTTAAAGTGCTTTGGCACTCTGGCACTCTTTGGC
This sequence comes from Perissodus microlepis, assembly GCF_051167445.1. Classification (NCBI taxonomy): domain Eukaryota; kingdom Metazoa; phylum Chordata; class Actinopteri; order Cichliformes; family Cichlidae; genus Perissodus; species Perissodus microlepis. The sequence continues at coordinate 33,783,821 of NC_140463.1, forward strand.
AATATTGTAGACAATGTTAAACTTAATAATCACATCGGCCTCCTCTGATGACCTGTTTGCTGCTGACTGCTGCTTAAAGGCAGTGGGGAGAGGGGAAACTTGGGCAGTGCATTTATCGCAGCATATAATGTGCTTTCTGGATACTTTTTCAGCGTTCAGAGATTGATGGCTCTGTGTCAGAGCACTGGCTATGAATTTCAGACAGATCAGGCCTTAACGAAAAAGTTATCAATCCTTCTTTTCATCTTTTCTCATTACCCACAGCTACATCCACTTATGTCGGGCCTATGCTACTCACTAGGGCCGGGTATTATCACTGATTTCTATAATCCATTTGATTCTGATTCACGAAGTCCCGATTTGATTTGATTCAATTTTGCCTCAGACACTCAAAAATATTATAATTCTGATCATTTAGCAGTAATTTGGCATAATTTAGAAAAAATTTAAATTTAGAAAAATTTAAATATTTAAAAAGTTTACATTTCTTCGCTATTAAACAGCAGAAATTACGCTTTCTTGTGGAGGTCATTTTTGAAAAACAAAAACAGTAGCCGACAGCACTGTACATAACTTGTGCGTAATAAGCAAACGATGCAGAAAACAGAGATTTGAGACAGAAAACTGTTCTTGAAGTATACTGAGAGAGAGAGCAGCTGTGCCAGTTGTGCGATTTTATGGTGGTGGAAGCAAAACAGCAAAAGTAAGAGGGAATTCGTGACGATGTTTATCAAATGTGAAGCCCTGACATCTTTTTTTGCTGCTGGTTCAGTCAGTTTTGGTTGGAGAGTGAAAAAAACCCTGCAGCATCAGAATCTAGCGCAAAAAAAAGTGACGTAAACACAAAGACCGGATCTGTGCTTTCGACTTTCAGCCCCGACGGCGTGTCCGTGTACGTGCCGTTAGGTCAGAAAACCGACATCTCGCTGATTCTGATGTTTTTATGCCGAATCCGTTAACCTGCTCTCATTTACCGTTTTAGCTGTTTGGTGGTTGTTGAAATAGTTTTGTGAGCTTTAACCTGAGATTCTGGCGTTTCTGTCAAAAATACATTTATACTTAAAAGTCGATTCAGGATTTAATGAATCGATATTGCGTTATTCAAGCTACTCACCTCCCTCTATCTGCCGCACTTTCAAATGTAGACAAGAAGAACTACAGAAATATCTGGACCACGGCCAATCAGAGAAGTCCCGCCCCTGACTATCTCTGATTGGTTTAGACTATGATATGGGCATAATGTGTGTTTGTTGTTGTTGATCACATGGAGACTATCAGAGTTGTGGAGACTTTTGTTTTTTTGTTTTTGCTGAATGGGGACCCTCGATTTTTTTTTATTTTTTATTTTTTGCACCGTTGAGAAATTGGTCGCACTCTAGAGCCCTGCCTTTTCACTCAAATGATGCTGCTGCTCAACCTATTTGTTGGTTGAGCAGCAGAGTTGAGTGCGATGTTTGCGCCCATGAAAAACTTACCAAATCTTCTCTGCCAATGCCGAACAGTTTCTTTTGCTACTGGCTCCTGTTTTACAATTCTGATGGGCTGCCTGTTTTGTGCCATGTTTGACTGATCTGAAGAGGGCCTATGGCACAGTACAATTTCAGGCTGGTTTTCGGCAAAACCAGGCTGAAGCTTTATTTGGAGCAAGCCCTAGTACCATCTCCAAGGGTACAACCACACTGAAAACAGGCGGAACTGGAAGACCAACACAGAGGCTGAATGATAAGAGGCATTAGGGGGACATCTAGTGGCGTTTGAATATTATTGCAGTCAGTCAAGTGTGTTTTCTCTCACGCAGTGTGTAAATGTTATAAATATAAGAAGAAAAGGCTCAGCCAGATGAAAGCTACACTATGCTTCAGTACTTGAGGAGCTGTTGCACTAAATAAGAAAAAACAGTCAGTTTTTCTTCTCTCAGTTAGTTTGAGGACTTTAATTTGTATACTCATGCCAGGATTAGTGACCTCCAATTAGTGCAGGTGATGACATAATTTACAGTCTCACTAATTCTAAAAGTCCAGTAAATAACCCTCTGCAGTTTGACTTTTTTGACTCCGAAAGTCAAAGCAGTGCCTGCACACATACCTGAAAGTAAGAAGGTAGTCCTCCCACCTAAAGAACACCACATCTGCAGAATCTGCTGCTTCTCTGCAGTGTCACCTTACAAAAAGCCCATCCAGTGAACTGGTGGGAGTTTACACCTCTGACAGCATCAGCCTCTCTAATTTATAGATCCATAAGAGATAAATTTACTGAATTTTCCAGAGGAACCCACTCGAGGGATTAATAGTTCTATCTAAATAAGTTGATGAAGAAAATGTCCCAACATGATGATGTAAATCAAACATGCTTTCAGAGTGAGTCTCCAACATGTGAGGAAAACGGGAATCAAGTGAAAATCTGGACTTTCCTAATGAAAGTTTGTCAAACATGATTCCAAATCACTGACTTCCTTTTAAAGTCTCCACAAATAAGTCACTGCCATCTTGCAGCCACAAGATGGCAGTGACGTAAAGGTTGGCTGCAAAGAGGGAGAACCTTCCTGACAGAAGCTGTTTAATATGAAAACAGAGAGAGCTTTATTTGTTGTTAATTCATGTGTAACTTAAAACTAAGTAATCCTTTTTTCCAGGCTTCTGAGACTGAGTGGCTCCAGTCTGCTCATTCGATCAGTTTTGATTGGTGGAATCCTGCAGAAATGATTGTCCTCCTGGAAGGCTCTCTCTCCTCTCTCCACAGAGCAACGTCGGATCTCTGTTACAGTGACCATCAGGTTCTTGGTCACCTCCCTGACTGGTCAGGCAGAGAGCTCTAGGAAGAGTCCTGCTGGTTTACAAACTTCTTCCATTTAGAGATGAAGCTGCTGAGTTCACTGGGACCTCCACGCCTTGATACAATCCTGTCATAGAGATCAGCAGACAATTCACTGGACTTATTGTGTGCAGAATTTTGAGATGAAAAGTGAATTTAATCCATTTTGGAGTAAGACTTTGAAATGACAAAATATGGCACAAGTAAATGGCTGAGAATACTTTCCAGATGCATTTTAAGTTTCTCCATTCAATTTACATTTTATTAGAAGGAAAACTGAATGCTGCTATCAGATTTATAAGTGCCTGAAATAAAAATCACCATAATTACTAAATGTAGACGCTGATTTAAAAAAGACAAAACAATTTTATAGTAAAACTTTTAATCGGTTTTTTCAAGTCAAAAACAAAGAACAGATACAGAATGAGATCATGACTTGATTTCTATACAGTGGCAACTTTAATTTAAACCTTCCTTTGCCCACACATGTAAAGTCATTCCTCAGCTTTACACTCTGCATCACCCTTCATTCACTCACGCACACACTCCCATTCATTCATTCGCACTGGGAGTCCCGATGACCTGCATTGAGAGAACAGCACATATTTAAGACTACAGGACTGGATGCAGACATAGCGTCCACCGAGATATTTACTGAGTGCAGTCACCAAACCTGGGTTCTGTCAAAGGCCAGAGGGATGCAGTCCTTTAAATTCAACACCCATTGGGGAAGCAGTGTTTTACAAAAGTAGACATTTGAAGATTTTCAGAACAAAACCCAACCGATGCCTCGGGACTCCCAATCACATCCAACACCTGCTCTCCTCCCTATGATTCCCCTCGTCACAGGTACACTTGTAGAAAGAAGAAAAAAAAAAAAAAAAAAAAAAAGAACAAACAACAAACACTGATTTTCAGAAATGAGGATCACTCGTGGATGAAGAGGGAAAAGGGAAGGGGATCCAGCAAGTCCAAAATATTCAGATGAGTTTTCCATCAGGGGTACAGAGTGTTCCCTGACATCATCAAAGCACGAGAGAAAGCACCCGCACTGAAAAGAAAGCTCACACTAATGTAGTGGGTAACAGTGTTTTAAAGAGAGGCCAAAGGCGCCGTTTCTCTGGACGATCTCTGCTTTCAAAGAAAGAAAAAAAAAAATCGTTACTCTTACCGTGGACAAAACCTGGTGACATCGGGCGAAATGCAATACAGCTGAGAGTGAACAGAAAAGTAAGTCGTGAGTGGGAGAAAAATGTAAAGAAATAAAGCACTCCTCCTTCACCCCCTGCCCTCTTCATCCACAGTGTGTGAACATGAGCCTCCTGGAAACAGGTTTACAAAAATCACCAAAAGCAAACAAGTGAAAAGCCAAAAAGAAGTCTTACTTTGTCTCTATTCACACAGAATAGTAGTTAACTTTCTTTCTTAAATAGTCCAAATAACCCTGTGTACAAATCAGCTATCAGAGATGGGACAATGATTAGTGAAAAGCCAGATGGATGTGGAAAAAAAATGCTCAAAATAAAGCTTGATCAAAATGTATCAACATGTGCTACTCATGCAAACAGTGACAGAAGCAGCAATGCCAAACTAGTATCCCTCATCCACGGCTGCCCCATTTCCTCCTGAACTCAAAAGTAAAGACACAATCCTTCTATTTTATTTAATAGAAATCTTTAAATTCTCCCGCATCAGGGGAAGATCATTTGGAAAAGTTTTGTTCTTTTTTTTTGCTTTTGATGCACAAGTCTCCAAAATAGCAGAGGACAATAGGATGCTGGCGGGTGTTTATGACATCATTCAGCGCTCTGGGGTGTGAAGGAGGAAGAGGGCGAGGGCGATGGGTACATACGCATATGCAGTCGAAGATGCTCTGAATGAGAAGCGTCTTTTTTTGTATAAACTGCATGCCAGTTTCTCTCTCCTGTAATGGATGCGTTAATGGAGACGACATGTTTTAATGTAATTGCACTCGAGCCCCCCAAAACAACTGGCAGCAAGTGTTCTTTTACAAAAGCAGGAGAAAAAAAAATGGACGGGGGGGTCTCACAAGATACACCTCGGTGAAATGTGCAGTAAACAAAAAGGCGCAGGCTAACCCTCCTCGATTTTCCTTCCAGCTTATGCTTTTGGTGATGAATACAATCCGCTTAGCTTTTCGGAAAAGGCTTTTGGCAATATGTACGCGTTCCAGGAACCAAAAAAAAACCCCCCATTTAATTAATAAGAGCAAGAGAGAGAGACTGGATGCAGGACACTATAAAGTTAAAAAGAGACTCATTTCCCCCTCCACAGTTTAAATATTCACCACATCTTCCTCTCCTTTTCATCCTCTTGAGGGATTCTCAGTTTTGCTTCAACACCCCAAGTGAAAATTAAAAAACTATTTCAAAAAGGCAGCCTTTTTTGCCTTCAGGCAAAGCAGTTCAAGTCTTTCACATAATAGTTTTGAACTTTTTTTGGGGGGGGGGATGGGGGGGGGGGGGGGGGGGGGGTAAAGATGAGGGGGTGGCAGCTCCTTTAGATGGTCCCAAGCTTGAGTTTTCCTCACAGGAAATGATCACAGTTGGGACCCTCCAGTGGCTAAAAGCTCCGTCACCTCCAGCTATTTAAAGATGCTGTCCGTTTAGTTCTCTCCCACGAGGCGATGGAGCTTCGTCCCCGTTCTGTTGTTTCTTTTAGCCGCCTCCCCTTCTCCCGCGCAGCTCATCAGTTGTTCTCCTCGTCGCTGTCATCAGGGCTGATGGCCGGGCTGTAGGTGGGGGAGGTGGGGCTGTATCCAGGGGAGGTGGGGCTGTATGTCGAGCCTTTGGGACTAGTCGGCGAGTACGTGGGAGATGTGGGTGAGTATTTGGGTGAAGTTGGGGAGTAAGTGGGGGATGTAGGAGAGTATTTGGGGCTGGTGGGGGTATAGGTGGGGGAGGTGGGGGAATAGGTGGGAGAGGTGGGGCTGTATTTTGGAGTCGTCGGAGAGTAAGTAGGAGAAGTGGGAGAGTACTTCGGCGATGTTGGGGAGTACTTGGGTGACGTGGGAGAATATTTGGGGGAGGTGGGAGTGTACTCTGGGGAGCTGGGGCTGTATGAAGGTGAGGTCGGAGTATATTTGGGTGAGGTGGGGGAGTAAGAGGGCGAGCTGGGGCTGTATGATGGTGAGCTGGGCGTGTAAGTGGGCGACTGCGGGGTGTAGCGTGGACTGGAAGGCGAGTATGACGGAGAGGTGGGTGAGTACGAGGGAGAAGTGGGTGAGTAGTTGGGGCTGGTCGGGGTGTAGTTGGGAGAAGTCGGGGAGTAAGACGGCGATGTAGGGGAGTAAGATGGGGAGGTAGGGGAGTAACTGGGTGAGGTGGGGGTGTAGTTTGGTGATGTGGGGCTGTAGCTCGGGCTGGTCGGCGAGTAGGAAGGAGACGTGGGGGAGTACGAAGGGGAGGTGGGCGAATAGGATGGAGAGGTGGGGGAGTAAGAAGGCGAGGTGGGAGAATAAGAAGGTGAGGTGGGAGAATAGCTGGGCGACGTCGGGCTGTAGCTCGGCGACGTCGGGCTATAGCTGGGCGAAGTGGGAGAGTAGGAGGGGGAGGTCGGGGAGTAGGAGGGGGAGGTCGGGGAGTAGGAGGGGGAGGTCGGGGAGTAGGAAGGAGACGTGGGCGAATAGGAAGGAGAAGTTGGGGAGTAACTGGGCGAGGTGGGCGAGTAGGAAGGAGATGTCGGGCTGTAGTTGGGGCTGGTGGGAGAGTAAGAGGGAGATGTGGGGGAGTAGGACGGAGAGGTAGGGGAGTAGCCCGGGCTCTGTGGGGTGTAGCCACCTGGGGAACGAGGCTCGTAGGCGGGGGAAGTGGGGGAGTAGTTTGGTGACATGGCTCCACCTAAAGAAGAAGAGACATTTTAGAGATGAGTAAGAAACCATCCAGGTTCAGTCTTTGACTTTAATGCATGGAGATTTAACAAAACACAACAAATGGATCTAAAGACATTATGAAGCGTGTATCTAAGCTAACTGCCCAAACAAGAGATCAAATGTGCCCAGTCAGTATCTAACCTGGAGATGGGATGTATGGGCTGGCAGGTCCCGGAGATCCTGGAGAGCCAGGAGTGGGAGACCAAGCAGGGGAGTAACCAGGAGAAAAGCCACTTGCGTCTGATGCTGCACTGGGGGAGAACCCTGCTCCTCCAGGGGTCATGCCGCTGCCTGGAGGGTAAATTAAAAATCAAACATCAGTAAATGAAGAACAAAATTAAAAAAATAAATAAATAAATAAAATAAAAAAATAACAAATAAGAAAAAAACCCACACACAAAGCAATGTAGGCGCTCACACACACTTACCAACACTGGGAGACCAAGCGCCATAGGCTGGGGTAGCTCCGGTGTTCCATGGGGTCATAGCAGGGGACATGCCGCTCATGGGACTGGGCACAGTGCCGAAGAACATTCCCGTGGCTGCAAATCGGATGGAGACGGAACATAAATATCGTATAAAGAAAAAAGAAAAAGTAAAAAAAAAGAAATAAATCTACAATACAAACGATCCCTGGTTCTATCCAACAGACTTTCCCCCACTTACGTCCAGCCACGCTGATGCCGGGTATGTTTGTGGGAATCTCCATGCCGTATTTGCACTTCTCGGCGTCCAGCAGTAGGTCGAAGCAGCCCGTCCCCGCTGGTGCTAGCTGGCCAAGCATGATATTCTCTGACACACCCTTCATGGGATCGCACTCTCCATGGGATGACGCCTCCATCAACACATCCACCTAAACAGAAAATAAAAGAACATAACTATGAGGACAAAATCTTCATGATTCAGATTAAAAATAATTCAGTAGTTAGTTCTCGTACCGTCTCCTCGAAGGAACACTTCATGAGCGGTCCCGTGTCTTGGCGGTTGATGCCGTGACGGGTGATGGCCATCAGGTGACCTCGGCAAGTCATGGTGTCGCAGAGCAGAGCCAAGTGGCGGTAGTTGACGTAGGAACCGTCGAAGGAGATGACGTGGTACAACTCCCTCTCCAGAGCCTTTCGCACAGCCTCAATTCCCAAGACCTAACAGAGAGAAAAAGCAGGAGAGGAGAGGGGAAAGTAAATAACAAGGACAACAAAAACAAACAAAAAACAACAGTATTTTGCTCCACTGAGATAAAACCATTTTTATGCTTTTGTACCGTGAATATCTCCACAATGTCGTTGGAGGTGGTCCTGACGGGATCGACATCTTTCTCGCTGAGCACTCTCATGAGACTCACTCCGTCCGTCTCAAGGATCCACTCCTGCAGGGCTTTGAACTCACCGTCCTCTGTGATGATGATCTTCTTCTTATTGTCAGTCTGGGGCAAGTGCATGTACACCTGAAGGAGAGAAGGTGCGCCTTTAACTTATAATCAGGCTTTAGTGATGAGTTTGAGAACATTAACTTTCCTGCAGCAATCATTAAAATGTGCGTTATCCATTACCTTGCTGATCTGCTCGATGCCCTGCAGAGTCATGTCCGTCAGCATGTTGGACTCGATGCACCTCAGGAAGACATCGTCATCCATCTTGTCCACCACCTCCTCGTCCTAGGCAGGAAACAAAAATTAAAAATAAATAAATATAAAATCTGACTAGAGTGAATTTACTGTTATTAAAATCATCACTGCTGCTCACCTCCTGGAACTTGTTTTCATCACTGTTCATGATTCTGATTCGCAGCACCAGCTTCTCAGCGTTGTCGTCGTTGAAGATGCAGTTGAGGTCTTCTCCAAAACCTGACAGAGACGCCACAGTTACATTATGGTAAATTCATTCTGAAAAGGGAAAAAGAAAGAAAAGAAAATGTGCGTCCACACCCCACCTGCATTGATCTTCTCTGCAATCTGCTCCATAGTCAGTTTGCGATCTGTCATGTGCTTCCGGTCGAGCTCAATGCGCAGGAGCCACGGCGAAATTCGTGTCACATCGAAGTCGGGCATCTCGTAGTAGACGTTCACCCACTCCTGGTCCTCGGCCACCACCGTGTTCTGTGGGTTGGGGTCGTAGTAGATGGCGGTGTTGGCCGTCACCTGAGAGAAAAAGAATCCAGTTTGTACATTAGGACTGAACAATTTTCTGAAAAATGACACTTCCTGTAGCTTCCTCTAGATCCCATCAAAATAAAGGTACATACAATGACTTCCTCTTACTTTTCTCAGTGTTGTGTGCTCCAGCCGACAGAGGATATCTTTGGCCCTCTCTGCGTCACGTGCCGCCTGACCCAGCAGGAAAACAGTCAGTGAAGGCGTCTTTGGCCTCTTCGAAATGTTGATCAACTCCTTCAGACGGGGCACACCGAGTGTTACGTTCTTGGCCGACACGCCGGCGTAGTGGAAAGTGTTCAGGGTCATCTGAGTGGCTGGCTCTCCCAGAGACTGAGCAGCCAGAGCACCCACCATCTCACCGGGGTGAGCCTGGAAAAGGAGGTGCAGGAAAACAAAACGTGATGTTCAGCTGTTCAGAAGCCTAAAAACGCTTAAACCCCTCGCGTCAATGTGCTAAACTCACAATAGACTGGTTGAACTTGGTCTCAATCTCTCCCAGCAGCCAATCGAAAGCCTCTGTGGACAGCCGGAACTCCTCGGTCATGCGCTTGGAGCACAGTGTGGAGCGCAGGTGGATGTTAAAGAGCAAGGTGGCGTTCTGCTGGGCCTGTCTACTCAGAGGGTCGTCGCCATTCACAATCACCAGCTTCTTACTCAAGTCGTGAACACCTGAGGATGCAAATGCACAAAGACTGAAATTTTGTCTAAAGTGGTGTAAGCTACAGAAAAAATAAACACCTTTCCTCCCTGTCAGAACACTGGAGCTATGTTGATCTAATCATTCCGCTTGTTATATAACAGGCAGGAATTCACTAAGTGGCTTTACAAAGCTTTAAGAAGCACCTGAGGCCAGGTCATGACCTCTCAGCTCCAACAGCCAGCAACGCCTCCACACGCACAATTCATCCTTGAACATAAAGAGCTGCAGCTTCAGTGAGATTTCTTATTTTTAAGCTTACCCTCTACCACTCTGAGAGGATGGAGGTCTGTCGGAGTTCGAGGGTTGATTCGGAAGATCTTCTGAGCGTTCCAGATCATTCTGGCCAGGTTGCACGGCAGCACCACCTGCAGGTGAAGCAGCATAGCAGAATGAGTATTTCTGCATTCTCAGTAGTCAAGCTGACCAGTTGTCCCACTTTATGTGGGACAATTCAGTCAGCGTCCCACATTTTGACTGGCTCCGGTTTATAAAAGTGAAGACATCTCTCAGAGGAAATCTGTGGCCCATTAAAAAGAAATATGCTGATCTATGTATTTATTCTCACGAATGATTAGCAGACAGAAACATGGCCGAAAGAAAAGTGGGTGCACAAAGGTCCACAGACAGTCCAGCCTCATTAATTAGTTTAATAAAAATGTGTGAATCATCTGTGCAACATGAGATTTATACCAGACGTCTAACGTCCATAGTTTTGTTTTTAGATGCATTCATGTTTACTACCTTTAGGGTTTTTGGGGGGCAGTGGAGTTACAGAGCAGACACATCTATTACTGTGATCTCACACACCTTACTGTCACCAGTAGGGAAAATTGCTCGCAGGATCTCCCTGTCCTCCTTCATCTTATCAAACTCCCTTTCCAAGGTGCCCTGGACATGAGCATTGGTCATCACGTCTTTCACCACGTCTTCTTGCAGCGTTCGCCTCAGTGCTCGGTCATTTGTGCAATCAAACTTGAACCTGGAAATACCAGATGAGGCATGTTAACCACTTCAAAAAAAAAAAAAAAAAAAATGAATAAAATACTCAGCACAGATCTTAAAATCATTTTAAAACACCACTTCTGTGATTGAACACATGCAGGTGTCAGGTGCGTGACTCACTTCTTTTCGAAGGCTTTGTGCGAGGGTTTCACTGTTGCCAGATTTTGGAACTCTACATTCTCTCCTGCCAGGCCGTCCTCACCGTATCGCAGCTGCACCACCTGATTGATGGAGTTCCGCACTGTGCCATCATACTTCACCATCACAGACTCCATAGACTTGATCAGACGACGCTGGATGTAACCTATAAATGGGGCAATTTTTTTTTTTACTTAAACATCTTGTCCTGCGTTTAAATTTTATTCTCCATTTTTTGGTCAGACTGCACAGACTTACCAGTCTCAGCTGTCTTGACAGCTGTATCAATCAGACCCTCTCTGCCTCCCATGGCGTGGAAGAAGAATTCTGTTGGTGTCAGGCCGGCCAGGTAGGAGTTCTCCACAAAGCCTCTGCTCTCAGGACCGTAGTCATCCTTGATGAAGTGAGGCAATGTGCGATGTTTGAAGCCAAACGGGATTCTCTTACCCTCCACGTTCTGCTGCCCCACCACAGCAATAACCTGAATAAGGAGGAAAGACAAGTCGAGTGTCTCGAACTCTAATCAAATCCAATTACTCTAATGCAAGGTGGTAAGGACTCCTCCTTTACCTGTGAGATGTTAATCTTTGAGCCCTTAGATCCAGCCACCACCATGGACTTGAAGTTGTTGTACTCGGACAAAGACTTCTGGGCAGAGGATCCCGTTTTGTCTCGAGCATCGTTAAGGATGCGATTCACCTGGTTCTCAAAGGTCTGCCTCAGTGTGTTACCAGGGGTCGGCTCCAGCTCATTGTTGTGAGCTTTCTCAATGACCTGGCAGACAGAGAGTCAAAGAAAAATTATTTTCCTGTATAAAATTTCACTCTATTATCTGCAAAAACTGGTGAACCAGCTGAATAAGAATCAGCCTCGAGTTTGAGACGTTTATGAAATATTGTTCTTACTTCTATCACATCCTGTTTGGCTTTCTTGATCGTATTCTGGATGTCAAGGTACGTCTTGGCATCAGCAATGGAGTCACCAATACCAATGGAATGACCTGTTAAAATAGAAGGGCTTATTATAAAAACAATAAATTTGGGAATATTTATTTAATGTCTATTCAGAAATATAGCGATAAAGCTCCATTTCTGATTTCGTACCCTCGATGAGCAGCCAGTTGTTGACCACAGTCTGAATGTTGGAGTAGAAGAGTCGGGTGATATCATGGCCCATTTCCAGGTAGGAGATGTGGACGAGGGAGCCAGCTGATGTTCCCAGGGACTTCTTACACAGGATGCCCATGATCAGCTCACCATTCTCCACTATAACCTGATGAAAGAGATCATAAATAGTTTACTTTTTAAAACTATAAATAGTGTAATAAGTTTCCAGTCTGTAACTAATACATAGACGGTCTGGCCTTTGTACCTTAGTGTCGCCGGGTGATATGTGCTTATAAGGACCGCTGTCCTCGTCGTCAGGGTGGGTGCTGTGTGTGCGGATCACATTAATGTGTCCTGGAATGATAAGACTGAAGATCTGCTTGCCAGTCCACAGAGGACGAGGTTTGAGAATGGCCGGCTGAGGCATTTTCCCATCCCAGGTGGAGAGGAACATGAGGAGATTCATCACTTCACCCTGTAACGGGGATAAAAGAATTAAATGAGTGCAAAAGGCACTGTGCATTTAGGATCCTTTAAGAGAAAGAACTGCTGGTGATGAAACAAATCTCCTTACCCTCTCCAAGAAGACGTCCCTTTTGGTGAATTTGCGAACAGCAGTCAGAGTGTCCTGCACGATACCCATGACGGGCCTGTTGGACTGCGGTGTGACGATCATACGAGGCACCATGGCCAACTCTTGAATCTCTGCCCTCGTCTCCAGCGACTGTGGCAGGTGGAGGTTCATTTCATCGCCGTCAAAGTCAGCATTGTAGGGCGTGGTGACACTGGATGGAGACGAAATGTTAGAAACGCTAAAACACTTGTATTACAGCTATTTGCAACTGACAGCATTAGGAACTGCTAATAACAACAAATATAGTAAAAGATTTACTAAACATAACGAATTCAAGATACTCAGATTACTTTCAAGACAAGAAGATGAGTCATTGAGTACCTGAGGTTGAGTCGAAATGTGGACCACGGCAGAATCCGCACCCTGTGCCCCATCATGGACATTTTATGTAGTGTAGGTTGTCGGTTGAAAATGACAATGTCCCCGTCACACATGTGTCTCTCCACCTACACAGAAAATAGTGCTTTTTAGTCTGAACACATACACAGGATTGCAAATCAAGTCAGGCTTTAATTATGTATTTCTTCCTTCTTACCTTGTAGCCAATTTGCAGATGAAGATCACTTGGTTTTGGGTGAAATCGCAGGTCAATTCTGTCTCCATTGTCGCGGATGATGTATTTGGCTCCGGGATACTGGCTGTTTCCTCGTCGTACCAATTCTTGCAATCTGATAGACATAATCCGAACGAATTAGCTGACACAAGTTCACTTCAAATTAAAAAATTCTTGAAGGCACAAATCATTACGTTAAATGAAAATGTACCTGTCTATATTGAAAGGTGTGACAATTTCTGGGAAGGTCATGTTGGCAGCAATGGATCGTGGTACGCCCACTTGGTCAATTTGCAGGTTGGGATCTGGGGTGATGACGGTTCGAGCTGAGAAGTCCACACGCTTCCCCATCAGGTTACCTCGCACTCTCCCCTCCTTCCCCTTTAGACGCTGTTTTATGGACTTGAGAGGGCGGCCAGACTTTTGCATCGCCTGATGTAGAAAAGCACAGGTTATAGCAGATGATAATGAGCTCACATGAATGTTTATCTGTTTTGTTATGGTGCCAGAAAGTACACACATACTCTTGGCAAGCCTGGCAATTCATTGTCCACCATAGTGGCAACATGAAACTGAAGCAGCTTCACATCTTCAGCTATGACGTGAGCAGCCGCACCACTCTGCTCGTTTCTTTTAAGCTGGTTGTTGATTTTGACGATGTCGGCCAGTTTGTGGGTCAAGTCATCCTTTAAAACAGAAGTTAAGTAAGTCATGATGATTTAGGATGCTCTCACATATATGGGAGGGGGAAAAAAAAAAGTCTCAGTTGTCCTTTACCTGGTTGCGAGCTGAGCCCTGCATCACTACAGCAGGCCTTACAGCCAGTGGAGGCACAGGCAGCACAGTTACAATCATCCACTCTGGTCGGGCGAACTTGGGGTCCATGCCCAAGATGATGTCTTCTTCATCCGCGATGCGCTTGAAGATCTCATGCACACGCTCAGGACTCAGCAAGATTTTCTTCTCCTGTGAGTCCTCATTAACGTGTTTCCACTCAGCATACAACTCCAAGCCGGAGCGTTTAATGCGTGGTTGATAGCGTCCACAGCCCCCGTGACCCTATGTAAACCATAAGGGAAGGATGAGGTTAAATAGCTGAGCCATTCCACGAATGTTTGTACACGGTGACTAAAAGGCCCCACCCAAATACCTTCTCCTTGGTGAGATCCTCCTCCGTCTCCTGCTGCTCCATTCCAAATTTGTTGTCCATCTCCTCTCCGCCTTCACAGATGTTTTTTCCTTTGCACAACTCGTAGACGTGGGTCAAACGCTTCCTGGGTTGTCCTTTGGATTTTGCGAGGATGTCTTTGATCTTGGGATTGTTCTATAGGTTAACAGTAATGGATTAAGGTGTTTTAAGAATCCAAACTTGAAACATCAGGACAGAAATAAGATTTTTTTTTCTAGTGAAACGTCAGTACTGTATTATTACTACTTACTGAATCCACTAGCAGCTTGGAGCAAAAGAAGCAGACACACCGAAGAACCTTCATAATCTTGGATATGAAGCCAACGTGGAAAACTGGTTTTGCTAGTACTATGTGGCCAAAGTGACCTGGACATTCAGTCATGTTGCCTGAAGAAAGAAGCAATGTAAACAATATGACATCATGGCCCACCTTTAAAAGAGTATATAGGGACAATAAATGCTAAATTGACAATACCTGCACATGTCTGACATCTCCCAGTTCGCTCTATGACCCCTTGTCTCGGATCCATAAGGCCACTAAGTTTCGGACGTCCTCCTTCTGTTGTTTCGGGGTACATGATTCCCCCTTCTGTGACGGACATCCGTCTCTGGGGAGAAAACACAGCAAAGTAAATTACTTTTTTCACATTACTGATCATGTCTCAAAAATCGATACATTTTCATTTTGTAAGTTCTTTCAATAATATAATAAAGTAAAAAGTAACACGTGTATACACCACGTAACACGTGTTGTGTCGCTAACAACTGTGCGTGAAAAACATGAAACTCTGCCCACGATAACTTCATATTGAAATTTTCGCTATATGAAAAAAAGAAAAAGAAAAAAAATAATCACCAAAAATGCAAACCAAGAAACTGATCAAATATCAGTCATGTCACGCTTAAAAAAAAAAAAAAAAAAAAAAAAAAAAAAAAAAAAAAAAAACGACGTTCAGGTTTAAAAATGCTCTGAATTTATTGAAGTAACGATGCCTTTATTGTGCATACAGTGTTAAAATTCAAACACGCAATGAACACATCAAAGAGCTTCACAGACACCAAAATACTATCTCCACACTGGGCCCAGTTATCAATACGCCTTAATAAAAGGGGGTTTCATTCATGTGATAGCATAGATTTATTTAAATAATGATGTTCTTTAAGTTCTCAAACTTCCTGCAACATGCTAGTTAGCTCAAGCTAGTTAAACTTACTGTTAGCTAGCTAGGCTACGCTAACAATAGGATTTCCCCGTGGTAAACGGAACCATGTCGTTGCCCCATATTTTAAATTACACTATAACTGAAGACACTAATGTAACGTATGTGATATGTAATAGAATTTAAAATACGAAAATCCCACCCTCCATAAATAAAACCTACAAGTTCATCTGGGCTGATGATGCCGAATTGAACTCTCTTGATCGTGCGCAATGGGCATGCGCTGTCGCCGGAGGGCGGTCCGTGCATCCTGTCTATTCAAAGAGACCCGTCCTTCCTCGGCACGCCGCTTTGTGAGCAGGAACAGCCTTTAAATTGTCACCACGACTCTGGTCAGGCCGCCAACGGTGACCGGAAAGTCTCCGAAGGCGATAGTCCAGGGACCTCTGCTGTCGGTTGCCTTTAAAGCCGAGTTAATTTTGTTTAATCATATATAAGCTGACTACCGACTGTTCCCCTCCCTTTTTTTGATCCACACTCTGGAGCGCTCTAAGCGCTACTGAGTGTTAAGCGGTCCAACGCTTGCTTATATAGATTGAGTCTTACTACGGGTTGGCCCACTCACAAAGACAGGGGCTGACTCTTCGGAAGGTGGGACGTGGATACCCGTAGTAAAACGCTCATTGGCCATTCAAGCCAGTTAAATGAATAATCAATTTTATTGCACGTAAAACCAATTGGAGGGCACGCTTGTTTTTGTCAGCGAATGAAAGCTAAAGGCGGGCGTTGATTTAATCCAAGCTAATTCCTATTGGCTATATCAAGCAAGAATAGGTGGTGTTGAGCATATTTTACATCCAAAATGTGAATTTTCAATTTAAAGCCTTCGGATTCGTTCTTTTTCTCGTTAATATTTAGTAGCTGAAAAGACTTGACCAATGACTGCGAAGGTATGAAGCTTCTTATAATAATTTCACCAAAACCCGCCTCGTTTCCGATGTTTGCCGAATGTCGCCGATGTGAATTTCTTCCCTCTGAGCAAAAATAAAAAAAATCTCTCTTCCCTCGTTCGTCTCGCTGTGGATCAGCCTGGGCTCTAAGAAAAGAGGCTCAGAGCTGAGGCCTGTAAATGTCTGTAGTGAAACAGGGAAAATAGTCGACAAATATTACATTTTCACTTCAGAAACATTGTTTATTGGATTATATTTCGATCTCTTTTAAAGAAATGCGTCGACGTTTTGGCTTTTTGACTTGTGCATTTTTGGATCTCTGGGACTTTGAATGCAAGCCTCGGACTCGACTGCGAGGGATGGCCGCATATTGAACTGGATTTTCCCGCACGCCCTTTAGGAAAGTCTCGGGGAAGCCTCAACTGCTTATTTAACACCTGCTTCTCACCGGATTTTGACTATTTTCACTTATATCTGTAATATGCTCGCTTTGTATTGAATCGTAATGTTAAATTGTTGATTCGCTTTAAAATATTTTTGTTAAAACGAGAAACCCTACAAAGGCCACGTTTCGAAAGCAGGCTGAAATGGCGGTTAAGTAGCATTATTTGGCCACTAATTTTACCGACGAACGGCGAGTGTTATTTAAAGTGTAATGGTTGCAACTCGTTTACAAGCCCGCTGATTCCATTTTTAAATTTCTAGAGTTATTATTTGGCTTTCTTGGGTAAAGCAGTCGATTGGTTAGCTTAACGTTGGACTATTTACCAGCAATGACGGTATGTTCCCTGATGTTTTTTGCCCTGCTATTTCACGTACCATCAACAGTTTATTATATTTATCCCATAATGGTATTATTATATCGTAGTGTTAAAAAGTGCCGTTAACGTGAGACTCCCTGTGTTTTAGCCTTCTTCGGTTTAGCCCTGTATTTGCCATAATGGCACAAAACGATGTTTACCGGTTAATTACTGGCTAATGGTGCCATGCTTGTTTACATGCTGAGGTTGTTGAAAACGCCTTGATTTACTATACCACCTTTATTTTTGCTTTTCAAACGCTACCGTGAGGAATATAATTAAGGCTATCACAGTTAGCGCTCAACATGGCGGTTGTATGCTTCTTGTTGTGAACGAGAAAAGATGGAGGTCTGGAATATTCTTGTTGGCTAACTTGACCAGTCAAATACCCACGTATTTGTTTTTATATTAAACCGCCGAACACAGTATTAAAATGAGCCCTGTGAATATTTTAGCTTTACTTTTAAATCGTTAGGTTATTTCAGAGGTAGAAAGTGCTCGTTTACGTTTGCCAGTGACGATTTGAACACTGTCGACTCTTCGTCGGTGGAGAAAGTTGAAGCCATTTTGCTAACAACGTGCATATTAGTCTGTTATAGAAGAGGAAATCTCTCTGTTTAGTCTGTATGCGGATGTATAACCCTGAATTTACTGTAATTAGAACAATGGGGTGTTAACCAACATGTATTAGAGTCAAACTGAGGTAAGCGTGTTAGAGCTAAAATATTATAAGTGTCTTCAGTGGCTAAGAATTGTCTTCAGCATAAACAATAGATTATGCTCAAAGGAATCGACCGAAGTGACCAGTGTTTCCTGAGCAAAATGATACAATGTCTTAAATGTAAGCTCTTTGACAGCCACCAATCCCATTTGTCCCATAAAAGCAACAGAGGGTTGTTTGGCAGTAGGTGCTCAGTATTCGGTATAGACCCTTTTACACATTTTGTCTTCGTTTTGTCAAAAGAAGGTGGGAGTAAACGCCACAAGCAGTGTTTAAATCCTTGTGTGGTTGCATAATCTAAATCTGGTGTAGTGTTTTTACTGCATGTAATGCTGTTGAAGCATTGTATCAGTTTCTGCTGCCCATTTTCCTTTTTTTCTAAATAAAGAAACATTTTTGAAACAACAGTATGGACTGTTAAGTTTTATTTTTACATCCCACATTTTCTTGTTAAAAAAAATACCACATGCATGTTGCTGAATGGGACCAAATGCCAGCACTGTGAACATGCCTGTTTGCCATCATCTGTTCTGTTTTTTGGCAGATCCATCAGAGGAGAGCATCACTGAAGCTCAGAAGCAAGGTCAGATCTGCTGTATCCACATGGAGTCAAAACATGCTCCGAGTGATGGTGATGACACGTTTTGAAACGTAGATAGGAATGTGACAGTAGATCACTTTGTTCACCATGTGCCATGCTATACCATGACTATACAAAGGATTCATTGTTGACCAGTTGGCTCCCTCCTCTGGCTTGTAGTGAGAATGATCAGCTTAGCAAAGGCATCGCACAACCACATTTTCAATGCGGAACCGGGTCCCAGAAGGCTGTCAAAAGTGCTCCCTCTGCTGTTCCGAGGAGGTTAGTGCATATAGCCCCATAGTGTCAGCATAGTATCAAAAGCAGTCACCTCTGCTTTCCTAAGCATGAAAGAATCAAATGTGTATAGATCAGACTGGTTCAGGAGTGGGGACGTCCTGTAGGCCTGGTGTGTACGGCCCTTGACTGGGTTATTTAAAGAAGATTTCAATGTAAAAACACGCTAAAGTTGTGCAATTACTGTAACTTTATGTATATGATTCACTTTTTTTGCTGTTATTGAGTACTTTTTAGTTTTACATACACCTTGTAAATATGATAATAGGTAATATCAAATTTCTAAATGGGTAATTACAGCTATGAGATTATGCTGACAAGCAGTTGTAAGTATATATAGAAATATACACTATAATACTTTAAAAGAAGGACAGAGACTATGAATGAAAATTTGAATGCATACGTTTACTAGTAATGCATTTTAAATGTTAATAATAGTACCTTTACTCTAATGAGGCATGTGATTGCATATAATGTGAACTTCTTTCAAACTGAAGTTGGAAAATATTTATATTTGATGATAATGATTAATCATTACATGTCGTGAATTCAGCTTTAGAAGTCTGACAGAGACTGCGGTACTGTCCGCTGCTCAATGTGGCTTAGCTTCTCATACTTTTAAGGTTGCTTCAGTTTATGTTTCTCAGTCATGTTTGCTGCTCAGTTTCACTTTAGAAAATAGATTGGAAGAAAATCTGGACTCAGTGAATGCTGGTGGTTTTGGCAGCTGGATGTTTCCTTCAGTACCCATGGTTGACTTAGGTTTGATGTTTTAGAGAAGGCCAGTTGGTGACGGTGGCCTGGTTGTTGATGTGTCTGTTAAAACCAGGAGCAACGTCTCGCTTCGGTTAGAGGGGAATGGTTGTTTGATTTGGCTGCTGTCGGTATAGGAGAGCGTGTGTTTGTTCCTGTAAGAACTGAAGATTGGTGTATCCAGGGGGAGCTCTTGTCTGTTGAGAGCGCATGTGTGTTGTCAGGGGTCAGTGAGTTTGTGGTGGGGTTATAGCACAGTATAGCAAAAAAAAACAAAGCAGAGACAAACTTAATTTTTTCAGTCAGATTTACAGTGAGCTTAAACTATAACGTTCGCCTCCATCCCTGTAGAAAAATTGTATTGTTATTGAATGACATCAGCCAGTGAGTCACTGCACAGCGCAAGATCACTGTTTCTTGACGAAGTGAAAGGCAGCATGTCCTGGAGGCTGTGTTGCTGCTCTCTGGATAAAACTGCTGAACATGAAATGGAGAATTTGTGTGCCTCAGTAAAGTTTGAGAAAATGGGCGGTTGTTGGAAAAACTACAAATCCCAGTGTGCAGGGGTCATCACGCTGAGCACCAGGATCAAACAGGCAAGACTCAGTATTTAATGTCAGGTTCGTGCGATTATAGGAACAAAGAAAAAGAAAACCTTTCGTTCTCTTACATTAGGGACCAGGATGTTAATAAAAAATGGTTGACGCACGTTCAGAGGCGTGCTCCGAGAGCCCATCGGAACAGGCCAGCCCATTTCTGCCCGCTACAGAATGTCCTGTTCTTTGACTGTTTGTTTTGGCTGATGTCAGCCTCTGCCAAGCGTCTTCATCTTTTCTTTCATCCTTCCTTTTATCATCCAAACACTCTTTCAAGCCTTCCAGGTCCCTCATCTGCCGTCTTTTTTACCCAGGATTCCTTTCAGGCGGCTCATTTGCAGACACAAGCAGGAATGTTAAGTCAGCTAGTATTTGACTCGGAGGAGTTTTTGCGGGAGATCTGTGTTTTGTTAAAGCTCTTTCAGCCTTTTCCTGGAATGATCTGGGTGCTAAATTAATTGCTCCTGATCCCACCTCGCGTTGCAATCAGCTTAGCGCTAATCTCGGGTTCTCAGAGCAGCCAAGTCTCGTCTGGGCGACGCTGCTGCAACGAGCTGTCCATTGCTCGCTTCTTCCAGGGTTTTGACCCCTGGCACTGTCCTTTTCACTCATTGTTAAGCTTTTGGGGGGCTTCTTTTTGTACGCCTTTCATTCTCAATCAGCTTGGCCTATTTACCTTTTCATATGGTCGCATGATTGCTTTCGGTCCCCCTCAAAGAGCTGTCTGCCAACTAACTGAACAACTTGAACATATTTCTCTATGTCTTAAGTTTTCATCTTCGCTTTCTTGCGTCATTGGCTTCGTCTGCCTCGCTCATAGTCTCAGAGATGGCCACATGTTGTCTGCGGTGTCCCTTCTTATCCATTTTTTTTAGTGTTAAGTTTCTCTCCTGTGCTGCTGTTGTGTTTCCCCTGGCTGGATGCCACTGACCAGACCATCTGCCTCATTTTCTTTTTTTTCCCCTTTCTTTCCCTCTTTCCTTTTAATTCTTAATGTCAG
Organism: Perissodus microlepis; assembly: GCF_051167445.1. Lineage (NCBI taxonomy): Eukaryota > Metazoa > Chordata > Actinopteri > Cichliformes > Cichlidae > Perissodus > Perissodus microlepis. The sequence goes on from NC_140463.1 coordinate 33,804,855, forward strand.
CGCAACAGTTAGGTTTCTTTTTTCCACCCTTTCTAAATTTTATTTTTGATTACAGGATACGCTTACCTCATATTTTCCTAACTCAAAAAAAAAAGAAATCCCTGTATCTATCTCTTCTTTTGTCTTTCCAAGACGGCTTCCCGTCTTTCCGGGAGGCTCTGATTGAAGTGCCTGCGTGCTATTTAAAGAGGCGTGGATGAAAGCGGGGTTGTTTACAGTGCCCTCAAAATACAGCCTGTCTAGAAACAGGAAGTACCATCGCCATGAAGCGCAGCAGCACACGGCGTCAGCCAACACGCAGCTACTTCCTCCTCCTCCTCCTCCTCACGGCTGAGCAGCAGCTCCAGCAAAACAACCCTCATGCTTATCAGAGAATTATGCACCCCTCCCCTCTCCTGCTCCTCCTGAATGGCGCACATACACAGCAGGCTTTTCACCCCCTCCACCATGTCCTATCTCGCTTTCTCCCGTTTTCTTCTGCCTAATGCCCCCCACCCCTTCCAACTGCCTCTCTTTGCCAGTACAGCATGCCTGAGTAGCTGCCTGGAGATGAAGGAGCTAATTAATTTGATTTAGCCGTCCCCTCTCTCTCCCTTGCTCTCTCTCTCTCTCTTTCTGGCAGTGGAAAAACCAGCCGTCCACCTCCCTCCCTCTCTCTTCCACACCATATCAAGCACCCCTCCCAGATGATTTTCCAACTATCCTTTCTAGTCTCCTTTAGCAACATCCTTGCTTCCTCTCCTCCTCTTCTTTTTCTGCTCTTTTCCCCCGTGTTACACAACCATATTTTGCCAGCGGTTTATTGCATATCAAATTGTAAATTAGATGCCAGCTTTAACTCTCTTGCGCGGCCTGCGCCCATGTAATTCCAGTTTTCGACATTTTATCTCCCGTGTGCCCGGGGAGAGTTTGTGTGACTCAGCAGTCTCGCTGCTGAGTCACACAAACATGCTCGTTATAGCTCGGTGTGCCTGCTTCAGGGACCTAGAACAGGCCTGTTAGACTTTGGGTGGATAAAGGCTCGTTTCTGTCATTTGATACTCCGATGGATCCGCCTATTGAGTTATATCAGGCAAGTCCAGCAATGCACTATAACTGTCGAACATAACTTGTCAGCGTAGCTCGATGAAACCTTTCCTGTGCTTTCATCGTGCCTGTGGGACATCCTCTGAGCTTAGCAGCGTGCAGGTTGTGGACATCTGCTGAGGACAGGCTCTTTGTCGTGTGTGTGTGTGTATTTCTGGCTGTGAGCATGGTGTAGAGTTGAACCTGCTAACTCCTCTGCCGAGACTTCAGAAGTTTTAAGCATTCTCAGCTCAAGAAAAAAGGGGGAATATGTCTTCCATCTTCCATTTTTAATGCGATTACATGAAAATTATTTCACGATCATTGTTGTTGTGTTAGCAACTAAAATATTTCCGCTGTTTTGTGCCTACCTGCAGTTGGTTTAATAGGTCTGACAGCTGTGAGAAGTTCAAGTAAAAGTGTGAAATTACCCAATAATTCTTGAAGAAACAAAACGAAGACAGGAGTTTGAAAAAAATACTTTCAGATTTCGATCCTAGTCTGTCATAGCTCGACCTTTGTGATGATACAAAAGCAGTTTCACCTTTATGCTATACACGGTTCTGTGGTTGTACCCTTTTAACCTTGAAGCATCCAGTCGTAGCCTCTGTATAGACGTAGAATAAATGTTGTGTTGTGGCACTTCTGACCTGATTATTCAAAGTTTCTTCTGTCTTCCAACCCTGTGGTTTTACGAGTTTTCGAGAGGCTGCTGGCAGTTATGTTTACATTCTTACAGGTTGGTTGAAAAATGAGTAACTCATACAGCATTTCATTAGATGCCTTTTTTTCTCTACTCAGTGACACGTCAGGGGAATATTTTAAGATGAAACAGGAAAAAATAGGTTTGTCTAATTATAGCTGTAGAATTACAGTCATGTGGAAAAGCTTTCCCAGTGCAATAGCCCGTTAAAGCCATCATTAGCTAAACTGATTCACGCTGGTCTTGTCTGTCCAAAGGACATTGTTACAAAAGGTTTGTTTAAATCAGTGGTTCCTAAAGTGGGGGCGCGCCCCTTAGGGGGGCACAGAGCCATTGCAGGGGGGGGGCGCAGTATGAATAAAAAAACGAATGCTTGGACACTAATAGCATAATGGACAGGTTTTTGGTGGGGCTCCCACACAAATGCAAAGCAGAAGATGAAGTATCACCACATATGCTTCCAAACCAAAGACTAGAAAAAATGATGAAGCATATTTTGCCTTTGGCTTTACCTGCACAACGGTGGTGCCAAGGTAGGTATCCCGATCAGAATTTGTTTCCCCTGCATCGGGAGCACCCGCTGGGCTGTCCAAATCCCGGACAAACAGTATCCCACAGTTGTTTATGTTTGCGCAGAGAGGCATTTTGTGAAAAATGTATTGATAGCAATATTGAATATTCTTACACAGTAACAAAAAACTACACGTATAATAATTACACCATAAAGATGGTTTGTTTTTCTGTTATTTAAAAGTGTTGGTAGTTTATTTTATTGTAACCTCTAATTTATTGCAGTTTACTTTCATTTTTTAATTGTTTACAAAAGGTTTGAGGTGTGAAATAAACTGCAATGGAGTTTAAATGCAAAATATGGGCGTGTGTGGTTGGAGGATGTGTTTGTGCCAGGGGGGCACAAAGAGTTTCTTGTAAAACAAAGGGGGGCCCAGCAAAAAAAGTTTGGGAACCACTGGTTTAAATGCAGTTCTGCAAACGTAAGCTTTTTTGGTAGCGTCTCTGAAATTTGCACAGTCTGACCTTGGGGTGAATTTGCTGGGATGTCGACTCCTGGGAAGATTGGCAGACGTCTTCAGTATCTTTCACTTGTGAATAATTTTTCTTACCGGAGAGTGATGGACTTCAGATTGTTCTGAAATGGCCTTATAACCCTTCCCATATTAATGGACAACAGCAATCACTTCTCTAAGATTTTTCCTAATTTCCTCATTGGTATTGTATTACCACCACACTGTAAAAACTTCTGCTTGTAAAAAGGTGCTCATATTTGTTGATGATTGGTTAATCAAGTGTAGTAGATCAGCAGCTCCTGGCGGTTACTTTCCCTTTTATTTCCTGTGGAAGCAGCAAAGGTGTACTTAGTTATTCACCTATTGCACTTTTGCTTTTGTTAAGAAATTAATGACATGATATATAATCTTTTCCTAGTTTTAAGACTAATAGGGAGCAAGTGAATTTTATTATGTCTTAATATATAAAACCTTAGACTTTAAAGAGGGTGTACTTTCTTTTTGACTGTGTGTTGTAAACTGGGCTTTATGATGGTGTTTATCTGTAGGTCTGAGTAGTCTGCGGAAGAGCTGTTAAACCAGTTAAATGGTGGTTTCTGCTGTTAACTTCATCATGTGGGAGCCGTTTGTTGCGTGGATTTTCTGTTCCATATTACCGGCTTCCTGCACTGATTTTGTTTTTTTGTAAACAGCAGAGACGTGTTTGCAGAGGACAGGCTGCAGCACGCTCATCTCTCTCCCTACGTCTACCGAGGTTTCATCAAATTACTCACAGCACCGCCCCTCTCTCTGCGAGATAAAGCTAAAGGATTAAACACCCAATCGTGTACAGATGTAAACACATGTAAAGCTCATTATTAGCCCGCACGCTTGCAGAAAATGTATATGCTGCGCTTTCACTGCTTTCCTGAGAAACGCAGAAACTTGCTGCGTCGTCCTCTTAAAGCTGCTGCTTCCTCTTTAAGAAGGCACTGACATTTGAACTCCTGTAACGTTGTTTGACTTCCCACTTTGATCAGAGTCCAAGTCAGCTGGAGAGCAGGTTAGTCATCCCTTCTCTGAGATCACTGAGGATGTTTTCTAACCCATGAACGGGCCTCGGGTTATATTCACACCAGTGTCCGTATTAGCAGAAACACAAAGTGAATGTTAAGAGGAAACAAGCAAAGAGAGTGACTGATTCCTTTTTTTTTTATATTCAACTACAAACAACTGACCGAATAAACACCAAGAACTAAGGATCTGATGTTTGACAAGTCTGGTAAGCAGTAAGCAAGCACGTTTAGAGTTCAGGTGCACTAAAACTCAAACTGACTGCAGGTGTGACTCTGCATATCGTGGATCTGACAGAGATGACGACCTTTCCCTTTCTTCTCAGATACAAGATCCTAGGCTCACTCAAGTGTTTATACTGGAACAACAAGCCTCGTTCAGCACGTCTTTAAGAGATGGACTCGAGCTCTCAGTTGTCTTCATTTAAAGAAAAAAATCTGACTTCTGGATAAAACGCACTGTGTGTTTCCTTAAAGCGGGTATGAACAGCATGTTTTGTTTTGAATTTTAAGAATAGCATGGGGGGTTTATAATCACATAAACTACATTGTTGAGGCTACACTGAGCCTTACTGCTTGGATGATGCCATTTCTGGTGCCTCAGTCAGCAGAGTTAGTGACTAGCTGATGAACATAATGTAGCATTTAAAGATTAAAGACTCTCATGTTTCCCCCAGGAGTTAGCTAAGACTAAAAAAAGAAAAAAAATGAGCGCAAACTTGAGACAATGGATCAAAACATGTTTTCAGATGAGTGCTTAATGTGATTAAGATGGCTTAATTTGATAACTATTTGCTAAATTTAAGCTAGTGAAAATTTAAGACAGCATGCCGAGGTATTTTTACTACTTCACAAACTACTTGCATTTTGAGTACATAGTTTATATCAGCTTCCTATCATGGTTAGAACAGTGTTGCTACACAGTCTTAAGATTTATGCTTTATTTTAGCATGTGCATCCGTGTCCTCATGCACAAGCTGACAGACCCTGAAAAACAAACAAGGACGCACCTACCAAAAGGTTTCCTCCATAATTCAGCCAGACTGCGTAGGGTCCTTTTGACTGCACAGCTGGTATAGTGCTGAGTGAAAACAACAAAAACATTTTAGTTCAGTCCGACCGTACATGTAGAATTAATTCCTTTTAATTTTCTAAAGAAATCTATTTGAGCTTCAACATCTCGTAAGCGCCCGAGACTAAATCCAAGACTGACGCCGCGACTCAGATAAACACTTTTTTGTTTTCTTCTTCCTTTGGTTAAATATTGAAAGACTTGGTGAGTTAATGGTTTAAATTTTCCACCGACATGGCTTTCTAAGTTTCTCTATCTCTGTGTATTCAGATGTGCGTGTCGCTTGGTAGCACAGCATGAAAAGATATGATCACGTCTGGCCTAACAGCCATGAATAGGGATTGACGGACAACGGGGTGCCTCTGAATGTAGAGTTGGTGGCCGGCTGCAGCCATGGGACAATGCAGGTGCACATGCGTGGACCGAGCGGCTGCACTCCTGTAACACACACTCACTCTCACACACATTGTCTCTGCATCACGCACGCATGAGCTCATTTTCACGACAGACATAATTTTTCATTTTCCAGTTCTCTCTCACACACACACACACACACACACACACACACACACACACTTTGCTTTAAAAACGTGCACGAGTGAGGATGGAGGGTGCAGGAGAAAAAAAAAAAGTTCACTCAACTCCAAGAGCTCGAGAGGTCACAGGAACAACACCCAATCCCAGAGCGGTTCCCATGGAGACAAGTGTGGCAGCGTACAATGAGGGTGAGAGAGACTGATGAAAGAGGGAAAGAGGGAAAGGGCAGGGGAAGAGTAGGAGGAGGGTGGGTTGTTGGCGTCAAGGTTCAGTTGGTGGGTACCGGAGGGGGGTGGGGCGGGGGGGGTCTCTCCACTCAAAAGGACAGTGGGAAGTATGATGGTGCTGTAGCATAACAGTACCAGAACATTCTTCCACCCCAGCTCGCATTTTTCTTCCTTCTTGTTCCAGCTGAGAGAATACCTCCCGATCTGAGGCCGCAGAGTGGCTCATGGCTGTCGGAGGAATTTCTACCGACCGCGACGCGTGAGGCCGAGAGCAGCAAGGGCAAAGGCAGTTGCTGTTGTGAGGCATTTTGCATGGCTATGCACGAATCAGTGCTCAGATGCAGCTGCAGACCTTGATTAAAGTTGTGCTGCCAAACAAAACTGAGAGTTGTGCCCAGTAGATTTCAGAGTATCCCCAGATACCCCAGCTGACCTAAAAGCCCTTAATTGACAGGAGCAGCGCCATCGACGGTAGCACTTGAACCGTTTTAGCTGAGGGCACGGACAATGGAATGGTGTCCCTGCCCCGGGGTTTGTGGCGCTCTCTCAGCCTTTGGCCACGTTCTCATTTAAAGACGAGTCTGAAAAATTTCGTGCACTGGCCGCTACTCTGGGACAGCACTCTGGTTTTATACCAGAAAAGATTTGATCCAGTTTCACAAAATGTGAAGTTTCCTTGTCCCTCAAATCTTAAAATATAAACTAGACCAATACATTAGCCTATGATGAAAAATAAGTATTTAGGTATAGTGAGAGACAACGGCACACAAATAGCCCTAAAGGGAGCTCTGCACAAGTCCCCAAACAGCAAAGATGGAAGATGTCTTTGTCATTGCAGGGTTGCACGTGGACAGTAGAGGTTCGCAACAGTTTTGTTGCTACTCAGTGTGACAGAAGAGGGTGTTGGCAGTGCAGTGGTTAGCACTGTTGCCTCACAGTAGAAGGTCCTGGGTTCAACTCCACCATCTGGCTGGGCCTTTTTGTGTGGAGTTTGTTCTCTCCAGACACTCTGGCTTCCTCCCAGTCCAAAGACACGCAGTTAGTGGGTTTAGGTTAATTGGTGAATCTAAATTGAGAATGGTTGGCCCTACAGCAGACTGGGAACTTGTCCTAGGTGTACCCTGTCTCTTGTCCTATGACCACTGGGATAAGCTCCAGCTCCCCTCATGTTGGTTCTCTGGACTGTGCCGTTAATGAGATGTAGTCAAAAATCCGAGTTCTGTTTCTACACATCTGTTGAAATTAAAGTTAGACTGGAGCTTCAAATAACTGCCCAAGTAGGTCCTCAGTTGGGGCTCCAAAGATGGCTGCAGAGCACCAAGACTTGCTGCTAGAAAGACTTTGTTTGGTTGATCGGCCTTTCCTCCCACCTTATCCCTGTCACTGAGCTTTGCATCCATCCATGCAGCTCTCCATACTCTCACCGATGAATGGTGGTGCCATCACTTCCTTCCAGCAACAGCTGTTTACTTTGCAAACGTCAGGACGCAGGACTGAATTATTGTGGCTGTGCCGTCTTTCCAAAGTTGTAAAATTCTTTATGACACCACTGTAAAGCGCGCTTAGCCCTTGCACTCGTCGGTCTGACCGGCCTTCCTGGTTGGCGGTGAATTGTTTTGGTACTTGGAGGAACACGCCTCCACCTACGCAGCCTGTTGCATTGTTTTCACACATGCTATTTTAAATCTGAACACCCTTCATGGTTAGCAAGTGAGGTCATGAAGCATGAAAGACGTGGGCATCTGCCAGGCAGAGTATCAGTTTAAGTTGCATCATGGGAAATGTAGGGTTTGGCATTTTTGTTTCTGTTTTTGGCGGGGGGGGGGGGGGGGGGGGGGGGTGTTTTGAGCTTTGCTTAAAGTTGGGGACGTTCCGGCACCTGCTGAATCAATTTTAGCTGTTCTTTTTTCAAAGTGTCTCTTCCGAATCCCAAAACTTCATCGAAGTGGCGTGCTGAATGGTTGGGGTACCCCCCCCACACACACACACACACACACACGCACACACACACAACACCCTTTATAATGTCTGATTTTTCCCCCCCTGAACTTCACTTGTTTCACAGAGTGCTCCCATCCGCCATTTGACTACCACCAGCCTTGTGCTCTCTCTGTCTCTCTCTCTCTCCCTGTCGGTCTCACTTTCTCGCTGTCTCTCTCCCTCGTTCTCCTCTCACTGTCCCTCCGTCTGTCTGTCCTGGTGCCCAGGTTTTTTGAGTTGGCGTGGTTCCTGTTTGTTTTCAGCCATTTTGGGGACTTGCAGTGCTCGTAACAAACTGCTTAAATGGCGTCCTCTTGCTTGCTTGCTCTCCCACTCTGTCTCCCTCTGCCTCTCTCCCTCCCTCTCCCTATCACTGGGCTTTGTGTATATAAAGTAGTGTGTGTGTGTGCGCGTGTGTGTCTGTGCATGTGTGTTAGAGAGGGAAAGGGGGGGTACAACACTTCCAAATAAAAAGAAGATTGGATTCAGTGGGGTTGGGGTGGAAGTGGTGGTGGGTCAGTTGACGGGGTGCAGAGGGATTCACTTGCCGGAGAAGAAGAAGAAAAGAGCAAAAACACTAAGAATCGTGTGTCAGAGGCAAAAAAAACTGGAGTGAGACAGGAGAGAGAGCAAGAAAAGGGGGGAGTGAGCGAGTGAGAGCAAGCAAGTTCGAGTGTGAGAATCGCTCCTGCCCTCTGTCTTCACACACTGCTGCCTGTATGTGTGTGCATGCGTGTGTGCGCCGCCTCTCCCTCCGCTCACTCTCTCTCTCTCCCTCTCTCGCACACACTCCGACGTGCGCATACACAGACCAAAGGGGGAGAGAGAGAGAGAGAGAGAGGGAGTGTGAGGGGAAAGAACACATCGCAGCAGAGATGCAGCAGGAGGTTTTCCGAGGTACGTTCTCTTGTATGCTTGCCTTGCTGAGAGACAGACAGAGAGAATAAGAGGAAGAGAGGCTGAAATCTGTTGTTTTCCTGCTTGTTTTTCCGCTTCACTCTGCTGCTGTGGCGGTGATTGCTCCGCGCGTGAAGAAGGAGGAAAAGGTTTTTATTTTACTGTGCGCGTGCTGGGGCGTGAGTCCTGTGGTGGGTGTGTGCGCTTATGCAGTGTGTGTTTATGGTAGGGTATTTATATGTGTGTGTGTATGTGTGTGTGTACGTGTGCGTGTGTGTGGTGGATCTGTGCGTGTGCGTGTGCCAGTAACAGGCCTCGTCCCTCGTCTCCCTCATCCTCTGTCGCTGGCGCACCACGCAGTTCTTTTTCAAGAGCGATGACTCGTTCTGAGATTGTGATGAAACTTTTAATTTATCTCGCGTCTCCGCGAGTCACTGCAGGTCAGGGACTCGAGGGGAGAGGGAGCGAGCGGTGGCGGTCAGCCCGCACCGGTCGGGAAAAGGCGTCAAACACGCGATGCAAGGTTTGTTTTGAGGGGGTCTCTTAAACATGGTGGGCCGGTCCCCCACCTCCTGCATGTGAACTCACCAACAACATTAGAGGAAGTGTTCTGGTGAGTTTAAATGTCGGATGTAGGCGATGGTAAACATCTCCGGTCCCATCAACAGGTTCTGTCTCTTATTTCGTTTTTTTGGGCCGCCCAGTTTGTCCTCCATTTTACCAGCCTGGTGTTGTGCTGGAGGTTGCCTCACATAGAGCGGTAGAGGGCATATTGATGTCCCCAGCCCAGCATAAGCCTTACTTTTTTCTTTTTTTTTCCAAAACAACAGAGCATCTGCTGCCAGCTACTCCCAACATTCCTCGTTCCCCTCCTGGATGCCGAGACAGGTCCCCGAGCTCGGCATGTGGAAAATATGACCCATACTGCCACGGGGTGAGAGGTCATAGGTTAGACAATAGGAAGTGTAGTTCCTCTGCAGCTCTGTTGTGTTGAAAAAAAGAAAGAAAATATGATGTTGATAGCAGCGGTTTACTATTTTAAATGTGGCTGAGTCACACATTAGATGAATTAAGTGCCTTTGAGGCGTTTTTCTGCGCTGGACATTAAAGTGCTAAGATGAAAAGCGTTACCGTCTTTGACTTGGTTAGCTGTGTTTACATAAATGTTTTTGTTTTTTTTCTCACATGCTGCAAACTTAAAAGGATGTGGACAAGCTCAGGAAGCTGGTGCAGCGCTTTGCTGCTCACCCTGCCATGGGTGTACTTGCTGTTTATGGTGACAAACCGCTTTGCTAATACTCGCATGTTAAGAACTTAAATGAGGTTTTCACGCCTTCAGCAGGGACTGCGCATGAAATTGAAAATGATTTGGGGGTGGGGGGAATTACCTCAACAAAGGTCACCGATGCATTGCCGCCGCTCTCCAGAGCTGGTTTTTTTTTTCCCTTCTTCATGTTTTTTTGGGTCTCGCTGCTTCCTAATGCCTCCCATGATTCTGTTGCAGCAAGCAGAATTATGGGAATTACGTGCTGGGCTGGGAGCTAACAGAGCGTGGAGAGTGGTGCGTTTTAGACACGGGCAGGTTTGCCGGTGCGTGCAGTGGCATTCGAAAACACCACGATACGACAGTTTACACACAGGGTGGGGGCACGCAGTCAGTCACACTGAGGGATTGCACGAGGGGGGGGATATGAAAGACGAGGAAACCGTAAAATGTGAACACGGGATGGATGTGTTTGAAGTCTCCCCTCCAGCCCCCCCACGCCCCCACTCACACCACCATAACCACTCCCCGAACCATGCCAACTTCCCCTTACCTCCTCCCTCCTGCTCTATCCCATCTGGCTGGCTCCACCACGCCCTCTTGGCCGGGGGGTTGTCGGGAGTTCAGTAGCTGCTCTTGCTAACGATGCCCCCCACCCCACCAACCCACCCACACTCACAACATTATGCACACACACAAACACTCATCTTTGCAGACCTACTGCTGCTTCGATGCCTGGGCCCCTCTGGCTGACCCTCCACAGGGGAGGGCGCCCAGCTACACCTTCGTCTTCCCACATGCTCCTCGCCGCTGGCTCGCCGGCTGGAACACACAGGCCCCCCACATTCACCCTCGCAGGCACTCCTCGTAACCTATCACACACACAAATACACGCACGAGTACTGATACCATGATTACTTTCACTAATAATAACATTGCAGTCAGCAGCCTAATTGCTGAGTGCAATGTTATTATCACGCCACAAATAAAGGGATATCCTGAAAAAGGATTGCAAGGAAGGAAAAACATAAGTCACACACACACACACACACACACACAGACTTCCTGGTTCAGCTGTGACCTGTAGTTACTGTCAGGTTACTGCCACTGGTTACAGATTTCCTATTCAATAAGAAACGCATTAAACTCATCAGCTGCGTTTAGGGTCAGAGTAAACTCAAACTAAACTCGGTCGGTCACGGCCTGTTTGATCGTCAGGCTGCTCCTATTTTTTTTTTCAGGCGTACAAGTTATCGAAGATGTCCTGTTGTTGTGTTGCAGTTGTGTAAAAATGATGGCCTAAACTGTGGAAATAAAAAGAAGTTTTAATCAAGGCCTAATTTGGGAGGGTGAATGGCAAAGAGTGCAGTGAATACCCAGAGGTGAAGTTAATCATTTAAGCACTATTAGTTCAAAATTTAAAGGAGCCATAGGTGCAAGTGTTAGCTGTTTGCATTATATTGACTGTGTCACATTAAGAGGCGCTAAAGCAGCATTAAATCTAATTTGCTTTAATCAGACCTTTTAATATTCAATTATAAGAAGTATTGTTGTGAAAGAGCTGTAAAGGGTTTCCTTTTTATGTCGTTTTCCCTTTGAAGATTAAAAAAAAATCTCAACACTGGTGGTTTGATTTTTGAGAGTGTTTCTGTAAGATGGTTAAAAAAAAACATGGTAACTGAATCCCACCAGTTATTTGTCTATCAGCATGAGTACCAGTTTCAGTGCGGAATAAACAGATTGCTCAACGTCTTGTTCAAGGCCTCGAGCTGGTGCACCAGCCAAACTCCTCTGCCGTCCTGCCTTCTGTTATACAAGGCCAGTTTAGCGGCGATGTTCCCGGTGACTGATTGTCTGTTGCAAATCATACAATTACAAGGGAAAAGTTAAAGTTCTCCACATTTTTCTCCTGCCAAGAGAAAAAAGACCCCAAAGTCAATAAGTCAAACTTGGAGTCCAAGCAGGTCCAAGTTATTTGTTGTGCTGGATAGCACTTTTAATTTCCTAAAGTTAAGGAGTTTAAAGGTTAATGAGAGGAGTACAATCAGGTAGGCTTTGTTACTTACGGATCAGCGTTTCCCGTAAAACCCTCTCACCTCCATCAAGTGAATTCCTCTGTCTGAGGTTTCTCCTTGCTTTACTCACGCTGTGTGTCATGCTTCCTCTTCGCGCTACTGTGCCTCCTCCCTCTTATTTGCCAATCACAGTTTCCACTGTGGCTCTATTTCTTCCAGTGTCCCTCATTTCAGTTACCTGGGGAAAGCGACTGATAGCAGTAGTGAAAAACAAAAAACGAGCCTTAATTTTCCCTGAAGATTTCCTGCTCGGTGGCAGACAGGGGTTGCGCAGTGAATGCGAGACCCGATTGGGCCCCCATCTGTATCCCCCTAATGGTGTCATGCGTTGGTCATACGTGTTGGCCATGCCGTTACAATGTGCAGTCAACGTTTAATTTGTAATTATAATCAAAACGAGGAACTTTATTGTCACTTTAAATGCACCGATCTTCAACTTTGTGCTATTTTTAAGGTTTTAAAGAATAAAATCCTCCTAATCAAAACCGCTGATGTTTACTTTCTCTTCAGATTTGTCATTTGATGTGGAAAACAAACTGAATCATGCTCAAAGTCTGCCTTTGATCCCTCTGCCTGTCAGCCCAGCGTCTCTGTCTTTACATGAAAGCCGACGCGTTTGCTATAATGCGCGTCGTGTTTACGTGAGCCCGTTCCGTAATTTGGCCCGCGCCGGCTGAGCACCTGCTCTCGATGCGCGGTTTTTGTAGTGCCACGAGCATAAATAGACGAACGCTTCACAGGCCGGGCGACGTGTTTATTTGTGCAGAACATCCTGTTGCAGAGAGGTGTGGGAACAGGGTTGCTGTTTATTTTGATTTTTGCCTGGGGACTCTCATGGTCACATTTGTCTGTGCACCGAGTGTCGAGGTGTTTGTCCACTCATCTGTGTGTGTGTGTGGTGTGTGTGGAGATAAAGTTGGGACTTTTAAAAGGCAGCCTGTCACAGTCAGGCTGCGTGTTGTGCAGGCTCTGCTTGCACAGTGGCTCCGTGCGTCATAGGGAGATGAAGAGAAAGAGCGAGGGGGCGTCGTACGCATTTTCCTGTCCGCGACGCAAGAATCAGATGAGGGGATGAAATTTTTAGCCTTGACGCTGTCTCTCAGCGCGTCCGCCCACTTGTAGCAGCCTGGCGCTTGCCATAAGGGATTTCCTGCACAACATCTATCGCTCAGCAAATGTGAGCGACAACGGAGGCCCGTTTCAGTACTGAGCACTGATTCGTGCACCCTTGCTCTGATTTAGATCTGAAAGCCGGCATGAACCGCTTTATTGTCCCTTGCATAACAAAGAGCATGTGCCGCTGCTTGCACCCAGTATGTGATTAAAAGACACTTCTGTTTTCCTTCCGTTGGCTACATGTCACTCCAGCTGCATCCTCAGTGTTAGGCCGCTGTGCACTCAGATTCACCCTTTGGTTTTGAATATCATTTACAAGCAGGCCCTTCCATGTTGAACTGCTTTGTTTATGCCGGCCTGCCTTGCCTGTGGGTGAGAGTGTATGCAGAGTGCACGTATGTGCTCTGCGTGTGTGTGTGGTAGCATTAGCCTGGGCTCCTGTTTGTCTGACGGTGCCGTGTGTCTGACTGTTCCTATATTAACCCCCCCCCCCCTTCTTTTTCACTAACCCACACACTCTTTCTGTCTCCCTTTTTTTCTGTCACCCTTTCACTCTCCCTCATCCTCACCCTCTTTTCTCCTTCTCTGTCTCTCCCTCCTCTTTCCTCTGCAATAACAGTGCTGACCTAGTTTCTGCCTGTTCAGGGCTGCCTGTGGAATTTTACAGCGGCCTGCCTTCCTGGCTGCTTTGCTGCTCGAAACGAAGGCAGAAAAGCATGACTGAGGATTTTTCTCCTCGTCACATCATTACGGCCCAATCCTGTCTTTGCCCCCCCCAAATCTGCAGACCTAAACAAATGAACCCGCAATAAATAAGTGATAACAGCGAGCTGACTGCCGGTACGCGATTCTGCTGCTTTCTCATTTATGGGACATTTTTGCAGTGGCACTGCAACCGCCACCGTAGCAGGCGAATTAGGATGGAAATGAGGATAGCCTGTCGCTCATCTTCTCCGGCTTAGCCGAGATTGTACCGGACGCAGAGGGCAGAAAAACACCCCTTCTCTGTGCACATGCATGCAATCTCCCCACCGTCCCCCCCCCCCCCCCCCCCCACCCCCCCCACCCCCGCCTTCACAAATAAATGGTTAGAGTCATGCCTGGCAAATACTAGCCACTGCCAGCAATGGCTAACAAGGCTCTTGCTCACATATAAAGAGAGAGCGGGACTATTTTTATGCGTGTTGGGGCCACGAATCTAAGTCAGCAATTTATTCCGCGGGAATCTTGATTAAATCTGAACGCCTTCCAATTAGGCATAGGGAATGTTGTGTCACAGCCTAGAGAGAGAGATGGATCGCTGGAATGCGTTTCTGAAAGCTTGGCTGTGGCACGCTGAAATCTAAACCAGCACTGCCGCAGATTCATTCCTTCCCCCTCTGCCCTCTCCCTCCCTGCACTCACCATTCCTGCCTGAGCAGTCGGGAGTTCAGCATAGCTGGGCATTTAGTCTTCTCCACCGTTTGTCATGATTGCTTCTGCAAAAGTTTTGGGTGTAATGTCCATTCTCTACTTTATGTATGTTTTATACATATACCATGGTATGCTTATAATGCTAATACCTTCTTTCTGATTTTTTTTTTTCTTTCAGATTTCGGGGGGTGGTCATGGTGTCCGGTGAGGTGTGGGACCCCCTCCGTGTGGGCCATATTCCGTCACGTCTGAGTGAACAACGCCCGGCTTCCCTCTGCAAACCTGCACGGACTGCAGCTAAGGACCCCACCTCACACCAAAGTCAGCGACTGTCCCCTTTGTCTTCCCCGCCGCCGCTGCCAGTGGTTCGAAACACCCTTCACCCAGCTCGAGCTTCCTCCTTGCCTGTCAGTTTGTACGGCTCAAACAAGGTCAAAGGACTACACAAACCAGTACACCGTCCTGGTGTGACTTCCCAGTCTGAAGAAGAAAAAGAAGAGGAGGGGGAGGAAGGGGAAGCTGAGCGCTTGGAGATGAAGGGTAAAAGGCTCGGAGGCCGGGGAGAGACCACAATGGAGGACAGGTTAGAGGATATGGGTGATGGACCTAAAAATGCAAAAATCACCCTAAGCTTCCCGCTCAGTGCAGCCCCCCTTCCGACCTCTCTGACATCACCAAACCACTGTCATGGCTCCTCCTCCTCATCTTCCCCTTCCCCCCACCGACGGCGACCGTCGTCCAAAAGCTCAGACAAGGGGTCGCTGTGGAAACTGGATGCCACCATGGACGTAAAGCACAGACCTTTTAAACCCCCAAGACACGACAGCTCTCCGTCCTCTTCGCCCTCCTCCTCCTCATCTCCCATGACTGTTCATGCACTCATCAGAAAGGACATCAAATCGCCACCTCCTCTAAAGTGCTCCAAGCTCAGTTCAGAGACTCAGTTTCACAGGTCGCCGCCAAGATCCTCCACCGGGCCTTTTGGGGGATGTTATGCTAGAGATGGATGGGATGAAAGGCACAGGGCGGCCAACGGTACAGCCTCCCCCTCACAGACTGCTCAGATCCTCTTCAGTCTGGGCACATCAACCTATCAGAGAGGCGGGGATGCAGAGAGACGAGAGAAAATAACAGGAAGGCCATCTGGGAAAGCGGGGAGCCCTCACGGACCAAGTCTTCACCCACCCACCCTCCATCTCCCTCCCCCTTTACCACCACCACCTCCTCCTCCCTCCGAGGGCCTCACCGCACCCCCACACTCATCCTCCTACTCCCCTACTGACAGCCTGAAGCCCGAACTGATTTGTGGCGTGTGCCATCGGCTGTTTAGCTCAGCCTCCTCCCTCACGGTCCACATGCGGCTGCATCGTGGCAGCCGCGCCCTTTGCTGCCGTTACTGTGGCAAGGTCTTTATCCACAGCAAGAGACTGCAATCCCACGAGGCCTCCTGCAGGGTGCCAGGCCTGCCCTCTAATAGCCTTCGCCCTCCTTCTCTCACTATACAGCCAAAGGAGGAGCCGCTGGAGGAGGGCGAGGTGAGAGTGGAGGGGGGAATGATTGTGGGAGAGACAGACATCAGCAAGGCACGGCCAGGGAAGAAAGCACGAAGCCTCCTGGCGCGTATCCAAGGTGATGATGCAGCAGGCACAGAGGTGCTGGCGGGTGATGAGAACCATTTTGTGAAGGTGGTAGACGGCAATGTCATCTACTTCTGCTCTGTGTGCGAGCGCTCCTACATGACCCTCTCCAGCCTGAAGCGCCACTCTAATGTGCACTCCTGGCGCCGCAAATATCCGTGCCATTTCTGCGACAAGGTCTTTGCCCTGGCCGAGTACCGCACAAAGCATGAGGTGTGGCACACAGGAGAGCGCCGCTACCAGTGCATCTTCTGCTGGGATGCCTTCGCCACGTACTACAATCTCAAAACCCATCAGAAGACCATCCATGGGATTAATCCCAGCCTCATCTCCAGTGAGAAGACAGCTAACGGGGGCTATAAGCAGAAAGCTAACGCCCTCAAACTGTACCGTCTTCTTCCCATGCGCTCCCAGAAGAGACCCTACAAGACTTACAGTGACAGTTTGCATAACGGCCTGCTCCTGCCACCAACCGAAACACCTCCCCTCTCCCTGCCAGGCCTGGGCTGTGCTCTGGGCCCCGGGGACCTGCAAAGCCTAATCAGTGGGGCCCACCCTCAGAGTCTAAAGCCTGACCCAGATGCCTTCCCTGATGGATTCCCTGTCTCTGTGACTGCTGAGCACAGGGACCTCTCTGCACTAACACCCCTCCCCCAGGTAGATATGTCCCAGGTTAGAAAACATGAGAGTGAGGACATTGAGTCAGAGCAGGGGAGAGGTAGTGGCAGCTTCAAAATGTCCAACAGCAGTAAAACCAAAAGTGTCAAGAGTGGTAGAGGCACAGAGACGAGCATGCCTTCTGTGATAACATATGGCCATACAAAGCCCTCCGTCATAGTTCACGGGACAGCTGTGTCATCCTCTGTCATTGTGCATAGCAATCAGGTCACGTCTGGAAGTGAGAAAAGCCCAGTGAACAGCCCATCCCCCGAAAACAGTGACAGTCAGACTGTAGTCAAGGGCCCGCCTCGGCCCATCAAAAAGCAAAGGGACAGCATAGATAATCACAGAAAGAGGTCAAGAGACAGTTCAGATACGGCAGAGGAGGGCTCGAGAGGCAGGCAGGACAGAGAGACAGGCAGATTATTTCACAAATCACGCAAGTCCCACAGCAAGAGTGACATCTCTAACTCAAAGCAGCTGTCAGCAGTAGGGTCACAGGTCAAAGAGGCAGGGCCACTGTGTCAGATTACTGTACGTATTGGTGAGGAGGCCATAGTGAAGCGCAGTATATCTGAGACAGACCTCAGGAGAGATAAGAGCCTTTCTCCCCCCAAAACCAAACGCAGTGAAACGTCATCTGTGCGGGACGCCAAGGAACCACGCCACTCTCACTCGCACCACCACCACCACCACAGACACCGCCTCCAAAGCAGAGCCAGCATGGAAGCAGAGGGCAATAAGGAAGGTGGAGACTCTGAGGAGGAGGAGGAGGAGGAAGAAGAAGACGTGGTCAGGAAAAAGAGCCCCAAATCCCCCAGTGAAGTGAGGGAGTACTACTTTCGTCAGGAGGTGCGCGAGCACGAGAGCGACCATGACACAGAGGACAATTTATGGCGACCTTACTACTCCTATAAGCCCAAGAGAAAGGCCCAAGCACATCTACAGAGGGTAAAGAGCTGGCAGAGGAAGCTAAAGTACAAGCGCTCCATCCGGCTGAAGAGGAGGGCAGAGAGGCTTAAGAACCTTTCAAATAAAGAAACAGAGAAATCACAAGATGAAGAAGAGGATGCAACAACTGAGGAGGCTGAAAAACTGCCAAAAGCTAACAGAGACAAGGGAGAGGGGGAAAAGAAAGATAAAAATAAAGAGGCTGAAGAAGAGGTTAAGGAAACCCGCCATGAGGTTTCCACCTCTCCTGTGCACTCTCCAAAACCTCCTCAGTCTACCTCAGTGGCTCCTACAGGAATAAAAAGGCGGCCGTGGACTAACGGGAACGCAGCTGAGTGTGGTACGTGCGGCCGCTGGTTCTCGAGCCCCAGAAAACGAGACAAACATGAGCTGAGCCACCTGCTGGAGTTTGTTTGCCTTTTCTGTCGAGCCACTTTCCCCTCGAGGGATAAGCTGGAAGACCACCAGAGAGCCCAGCATCCCAAACCTACTGAAGCCCCCTGTGCACCTCTCAAAGCTGCTCACGAACAAGTAGAAGGGGTCAAACCTGTGCCAGAGATTTCAAAATATGATGAAGATAAGGGGGGACAGGGTGGCCTGGGAGGGAGTCACTCTAGTCCAACTCGTCTAAGCAGAAGGGCCTTATCACGACACACGTGCCCGCAGTGTCACAAGGTGTGCAAGACATCCTCAGCTCTGAATCGACACATCCGACGCCACGAGCTCAGCAGTTCTCCAGAGAGAGAAAGAGAAGATAAAGACACAGAGCCAAAAACAGCAGAGACAGTTGCCGACATTCTTAGCAGAGACCTAGAGAATGAAAAAGCAGAGCTTCCCAGTGCTCTCTCTGTTTCAGTCATCAGCTATTCGACGCCAGAGCCGCCCAGCAGTGGCGAGTGCTTGGCGTCGCAGCAGCCTGAGGAGCACCTCTGTGAGCTCACAGGAGATCATCAGGTGTCAGAAACCAGTGACAAACCTGAACTAACAGAGCCCACACTTCCAGCTCCAGAGAGAGAGCCACCAAAAGCTGCAGACCCTCCGTTAGACGCCCCAGTAAACCTTACACCCACCAACCACAAATTAACATCTGCCACGCCCTCCACCCTCCAGACCGTGCTCGTCATGAACGGATCTGAATGTCTTGACTACCGCACTCCCAGCAAAAAGCACCTAGACAGTCAGATCCACAGAATACCCAGCCCTGTGCACGCTGTGGCATCCGCCAACACCTCTCCAAATGTGCCCATGACATCACAGACCAGAATAACCACTGCTGCTCCTCCTGTTTCCATGACAACATCTTCCAGCTCCGAGGGGGGATTCATGAAACGGGATGGGGTCATTATGGACAGAGAGAGACAGGGTGGGAGCAGTTTATTTCTACACGCCGGCTACGAGGAGCCGCCTCTGGTGCAAGATCTCAGAGTCCAGTCCCTGTCCCGCAGTCCCTCTCCCAATGAAGCACAAGACCTGACCATGTCCTCAATACTAGCTCGCGAGAGGGAGATAGAGAGGCAAAGGGAGAAAGAGAGGGAGCTGGAGAGACAGAGAGAGCGGGAGAGGGAGAAAGAAATTGTGAGGGAGAGAGAAAAAGAACTAGAGAGGGTCCACCAAGTCAATAGAGCTGCTCACATCCCAGAGGACCAGATCACACTTTTGGTCCCCAAAGAGGAGCCCTTGAGCCCCGTCCCATCTCCCCAACATATCCCCACTCAAACCACTATGAATGGACCCTCATCACACAGGCACACTCCCAAATCCCCCTGCCGGTCACCTTCGACCATTGGACTGATAGCTCAAACCAACCACCAGGTTCACTCCAGTTCACAAGGACTTGACAGGCTTACGCTGCCCACTGGAGCAGCTGGTGCCGGCGACCGTCCCTCTGCCCACGCTCTGCTTCTCCCCCGAGCCCCGCAGCCACCTGAACCGGAGCACCAGGACACCGTTTCTTCTAGAGATTCCCAGCAAGGTAACACCACCCCAGTGGGTTACCCCTCCCAGGATTATCCACTACCCCTCATTGTGCCGGACAGCTACCGCTCTGGTAAGAAGCAGGAGGAAAACCTGCTCATGTCCTCCTACCCGCCTGGAACGCTTCCCTTTGGCCCCTTGGGAAAAGTGATGGTCCCTAATGGCGGGGACCTGGCCAAGCTGCCATTCTATCCGGACCCCTACCAGCTGCTGTATGGGCCCCAGTTCCTGGCCTATCCCTACAACTTGGCAGCGCTGCCCGTGGCTCTGAATATGATGGCACCGGGGGGAGACAAAGTGGAGCCTCTGCCCTTCCTCCCTGCCATCTTCAACTACGCAGCAACTGCCGGGCCTTACATGGGGGCGGCCCCCCATCCCCTCGTGGCAAACCCAAGCCTCTACAGCGGCAGCAGCGGCAGCAGCAAAAAGCAACGGGACAACAGCAGCAGCAAACCCTAGGACAGCCACGCATTAAAAGGAATATAATTCAAAGGGGACAGCCTCATGTGTTCAGGCTGGGAGCGGGAGGAGTGCATACACTGGCACGGCACCCCTGCCTCTCTTTAATCCAGCAGAGATCGGAGTTAGGAAGCAAAAGTGTGAAGGGAGGAGAAGAAGCAAAGAAACTCTCCTGCCTTTACTCCTGCTCGCCTCTCTCCGCATCTCTCCCGCCCAGCTGTAGCGTGTTATAGATCTAGAGCTCGATTAATCTTCCTCTTTGACTCATTATATTATCTATAATATAAGAATTAAGAACTGCTAACAGGGTGTGTGTTTTGTGAAAAAAAGAAAAAAAATTAGTTCAGTCTACTTCCCTTTATAGTCACCGCATAACGAGGATAAAGGCTCTTCAGGGAAGGCTTGTGTGGGCAAGGATGAGGCAGAGGAGTCCTTATTCAACACGGCTGGAGGTGGTGAAGCATTGAACGACTCAAACCTTTTGCGTGCGTTTGTACGAGTGAGCGAGTGAGAACACCAGGCGTGTCCTGCTGGTGTAAAAGTGTCCACGAGAGGTATATATGTGAGCTTTTACATGAACATGTACAGCAGGTAGGGATGTGTGCATGCAGGGGTTGAGCAGGTATTAACTGCATATGTGCGAAAGTGTGTGAGTTTGGGTGTGTGGGAATAAGATCATTCCGTTTGAGACGCACACAGCATTCCTACTCTAGTCGGAAAAGCTACCGTAGGTCAATGTGTAGAAGTGCATTTAGAAGCGATTCTTCATATCCAAATCATTAAGAAGTCGAAGCTGTGGCTGGACGCGAGTCTATGACAATGACAGATCACCTGAGCTTCTGAGGTCTGTCAGCGAACCTGGCGACTCCGGGGGCCAGATGACACTGTAGGATCTGTATAGCATTCACCATAGTTTATACCTTATGTGCACAAACTAGAAAAGTAGTGGTCACTTAAAAGGGACACTTGTAGCTGCTTTGGAAATGTAGCTGGCCACTGGGTAAGAATTAAAGGCTGGTAGACCATTGCACTTCCGTTTTTTCATCTCATTTCCTTCACTTAAAAACTTAAAAAGAAAAAAAAAACTGAAAATACTACTTAAAAAAAAAAAAAAAGTCAGCCTTCATGTTGCGTAGCTTTTTCCCCTCTTTGACTGGAAGAGGAAAAGGCTCCATTTTCTAAGCCAGGAAGAAGAGAGCAAAGAATGAGGGGGGAGAAAGAGAAATGAATTCAGGGTATTGAGTTATTTCTGAAGAGGAAAGAGAAATATATGGGCACAAAACTGCTGGACTCTGAACAGAAGTGCTCCGTAGAAATGACGCTGCGGATGAAAAATGTTGTCCTGCTCCATAACTGTGAGGAGATTGGAAAAAGAAAAAAAAAGTCTGAACTATTCCCTTCCTGCCTTGTGTTATTAGCGAGAGGTAGGAAAAGGCCAAAAAGCGGTGGCCGACACTCTCCAGACGCCCTCGCGGTGGGGCCTTTTTGTTAAGTGTAATGTTATCTCTCTATATGTTTGTTCTGTTGAAAGATGTTGTTGTTTATGTTGTTTAGCCCTACCAGGTGGGGAAAGTGGCTTCGGCGGAAAAGAGGGGAGGGTAAAAACTTCAAAATATGAATGTAAATTTAGTCATGAGGTTAATGAAGTACAGCTACATTAATGGTAGAGTTGTTTTTTTGTTTGGTTTTTTTTTCTTTGTTTTTTCCAAGTTCCTGTTTTGTTTTCTGTTTTGACACAAATAACCTGTTAAAAGAACCGTATAACGTCTGGTATGCATATATACAGTAGTCCTAGGAACATGTCAGTAAACTTTGGTTCTGTATCCACAAAGCATGAGCAACACTCGCTTCCTAACCGTTTATATCCTCGGCAAATCTGGCATTGTGCGCACAGCTTCTGTTTTGTTTCCTTTGATATATATTTTTTCTGGTCTCTAAATCATCCATATCTGTTATGTTTTTGATGTATTATTTGGAAAAATTCCACAAAAATTAGCCGCCACTTTTCTTTTTTTTTTACTTCTCACGGTCACTTTGTAGGCGCTATTTTAATCCCGCCCCCTCCCCACCCCTCGCCCCTCTCCCCCTCGAGCATACACTCGCTCGCTGCACCTTCTTTTGTTTTTGTTACTGGTGTTGTTGTTCTGAGTGACGACGTTTCGGTATGTGATGGTACTCGGGCACCTTTTTGGTCCAGGTGGGAGTGTTGAAAACACTGTGTGACCGACTGCAGGGGTGCACAGGCGTCCCCCTTGGGTGTGGTTACAAGCCTTTTTATTTTTAAATGGTTTTTTGATTTGTTTTTTTGTATGTTTGGGGTACGTGTTGTGTACGAGAGCGAGCGGCTGCGTGACGTGAATAAGAAAACCAAAATAAATCTGCCTAAGCAGCATATCCCTTGGCAGTATATGGGCCACCTGTTTTGTTTTTCTTTTCTTTTCTGTGGGTTAGTTTCAGTGTAAAAAAAAAAGCCTTTCTGTCTCCAATACACTATCTCAAGCCATTCCTGTAGACGGACATGTTTGTGTTTCGCGGGGGTGTTTTTGGACCATAGTTTCTTATGCCATAGTTTGCTCTCATGGTTATCATACAGACCAAAAGCATGCAAATCGACGTATTGTAGTGACTGGACTGGAATCTGGAGGTTTAAAAAAATCAAACTAAACAAAACAACTATTTACTGTATGTTTTAGTTTCAATGAATGTGCCTCTGCTTTGATATTTAAATAATTATAGTAAGATGTGGATCTGCCAGATTTCAACTGTTAAAGGTGCCTTGTTATGGCATAAGAAATTTGAATTAGCTTTTTTTTTTCCTTGAGAAATGATGATTTGGAGATAGAGTTCTTGGCTTTGTTTGCTACGAAGCTGTTCATAGATGTAGGAGTGTGGCTAAACTGTTTTGGTATCGTGTACATGTCTAGGGTAATACTGTGCCATATAGAGCCCACAGAATATGTTATTGTTATTTTTAAAAGATGTTTTAATGTTGCCTGATGACTTTGTCTTTAGATTTGATACAAAGGCTTGTAGCCACAGCTCTCCCAAAGTCTGTAGTTTCCTCTCTCCGACATTCTACTTCTCCTCCTCCCCTCCACCCCACCCCGTTTCCGTCTCCCTTTCTTTCTCTTTGCTGCAATCAAACAAAATAAAGTATTAACCTGATGACCCAGCGAAATCAGCTCTAGCTTGGTGCTGCGTGTGTTGTTTTGTGGTTGTTCTTGTTCATGTTGATGATGTGTCCAATCTGTACAAGTTGATCAAGCGTCCTTAATACGAACCATGTGCTTAAAGTCAGCAGATGTCTGCTTTTGCATTGTTTGTGAAATGTGCGTTTAATATTTAGCAGATCGGGGGGAAAAAAGCTTTGTTTTAAAGATGCATGTCACCTCTCCCCTCCAAAAACTCAGAATGTATGGATTTTTCTTCTGGCCTGTGCTGATTTTTATCCTCCAAGATTGTTTTGGTGCGAGTTGCCCAGTTTGGGAGATATCAGCTGTAAGCTGAGACGTCTGCCTTCTTCTCTTCAATATAATGGAACCAGATGGCTCTCGCTTTACCGTGCTGAGAGTGCCAAAAAAAAAAAAAAAACAAACAAAGAAAAAGATGCATCGGAAAAGCGAAGAAGGAAAAGTAGAAATTCATTCAGCTATTTCTGAATAGGAGGAGAAATATGTGGGCACGAATCATGAAGTGAATACTCAAAAATCTTGTTATGAGCAGTTTCATCAGGAGCTTTCGACTGCATGAGCCAGCTAACATGACAGCTCAGCTGATCCATTGTAATATTTGCATCCTGTCACGCTGTCACAAGCACGATCTCTGGATACGGCTGGCCGACGTGGTTCACTTAGAAAGAAAATATCTGAAACAGCTGAACAACTCGCAGCAAACCAAACTAGGTCACATGTGGATAAAATATGGCCCGAGGTCCAGAACGGGGCCGTGGACCATCTAGAGCTGGCCCCTGACGTCCTAAGAGGAAAACTAAGCACACAACCATAAAAATACCAATAAAAAGCAGCACTGTGATAACAGATATTGAGGCGAAGGACTGTTATAAGTCTGCACTGCTCAATTTCAACTTAAAGCACTCCACTTTTTTTGTAATGATCTATAACAGTTTTACTCTAATGGTAAATGAGGCCGTATTTATGTAGATGCAACAATTCAACAAGTTTTCCTTTGCTTAGTGTGAAAAAAAACTTGACCTGCCCTCATCTAAAGGAATAAATAGTCTTATTTTGTATTCAAACATGCCATTTCTAAAAAATCTTTAACATAGAAATTTTTGTCTTAGTTTCAGTAATCAATTGGGGAGCGTTTCTAATATGTGTCAGTTACCATTGTTTACTTGTGAATAGTGGTTTCAGAGGGTCAGAGGCAAAGATTGATTAATATGATCAACATGGGCATCTGATCAGATTTAAGAACAGACCAAGTGCTTTAAGCTTTATTTCTCACTTTATATTAAATGCAGCGGTTTAAAAAAGACACATGTAGACTGTAACGCAAGCCAAAGAAATATGAGCCTTTTGTTTTATTACACTCCTCTAAAAGGTTTTGGGGGAGGGGGGGGGGGTGTACTCAGAGAGAGAAACCAGTTTATTTTCTATATTCTGATTGTTTTTAATCAGGGCTTCATATATCATCCAGGGCCTGTATAACAGAACATTCTACTCCTAAAAACACACCTGCCGACGGTGTTTTCCTCGACTCCCAAACCCCCTCTGTAGAAACGTTTGATCCTAACGTCCCGACAAAATAAAAGCAAATGCTGAAATCTGCCTATGTGGAAAAGGTGAAACAAAGAATTCATCATAAAGTAAGAATTTACCGTTCACCTGTAGCGTCTCTGCTTAATCATTCGTGTCAGCTTAGCTGGCTGCTGAGAAAGGAACCTGAGCCTGATCACAGATTACCATCACCGAATGAGCACTAGTGACACTCAGTGGATTATCCAGGAACAGCCAGTCCTAAAACGTGAGGTAACAGATGAATTGCCTTTGAACATATTAAAGGGACAGATCACTCCAACATCAAAATGACATGTTTTGACCTCTGATCTGTAGCTCCAATTATCCTTCTAGATCAGGAGTATCAAACATGCAGCCCAGGGGCCAAATCCCGGCCCGTCAAAGGGTCCCCCTGCCCCACTGCATGGCTTCAGAAGGTGGGAAATAAAAATGCTTTGAATTCATTAATAAAGTATTTCTAGATTTTAAAGTTGTTAGGATTATAAAGAATTTAAATACTCTTTGTTGTTTCACACTGAAGGTTTTGTACTTTTGTACATCAGCTGTGATCCTTAGATTTTAACACACGTGTAGCTCATGACTGTTGGAAAAACAGACCTGCAGGTACGAGTCTGACTTCATTCACTCCGTTTATTTTGTAATGTTGCCTGTAGGTGATATTAACACTGAGATGCATTTAACTGTTGATTGGGACATGTGTGTTTCGTGCTGAAATAAACAGCACTTTTTCTTATCACTGTAAGAAAATCACACAGACCTGGTCCCTTTATGAACTTTGGACCTGTTTCCATCCTGACTGATACGCTCCCCAGTGTTCATAAGTTTCTCCTTTTAAATCACTTTTAAATGAAATGAGTTACTCTGAGGGTAAACACAAGCTTCCACCTGTCTGAGTTGGTGCAAAATTGGACACATATGCTTATTTTTTACAAAACAACAATAACTGATGTTGTTTTCCAGCAAGCAACTTCGATTACCTTACACTGATAAGTAAGATGTATGCAGGTATACTCTAGTTTCCCCTGAGCTGATCCGTGGTATGTCACAGAAACACACAGGTATGAGGGCAGATGGAGGGCAGTTATTTTAAATTCATCAAAAATATGTGTATGCATTTGAATCAACTGGAGATAGCAGCCTTTCCCCACTGAGGTCTTTAATCTTGCCAAACTGTATGTTTTGCCAGCAGGCAGCGGAGACCACTCACTGAAAAGGAGGAATCTATGGATGCAACTAGAGGCGGGCGGATCGATATCAGTACCAATGCTAGTATTGGTATGGGATCAATACTAAGTTATACTTTGTTTTTACCCTCTAAATTCCGTGTGTAGCTCACTGAACATTTTAAATTTTTTTGTTGTTTGTTCCCAGAAATAAAAAAAGAACTCAAACGTGCACTATGAATAATATCTTAACCTTTTTTTGTGTTGACTGTTTTATTTATAACCTATACCACGTTTAAAGAACAGAAGCTGACAAAAAAATAGTTTCAAAATACATAAAAATATGAAAGTTGTACTTTGTTGTGTTAACTAATAATTGTGGAAAGTAAACATCACAATGGTCATTAAAATTGATGATGATTAATCTCATAAATCATGCTTTCCCCTGAATAAGCTGATTTTATAGGTTAAAAGTATCGGTACTAGTATTGGCAGCACTGCTGGGGAATGCGCAAATAAATATCACCAGTTAACCTAAAACCGAGTTAAACTGGAACACCATTAACACCGGTGTGTGGACGAGTATCCTCCGACCTGCACAGTTCAGGGTCTCGTTATCATGTGGAGGGCAGAGGCGAGCAGGCGAGAAAGCTGCTCGCAGACGTCCTGCTGCCTGCCTACAGCAATGACTCATTGGTCTACAGTCACGTGATAGTCACAGTCATGCCTTCTGATTGGTCCAGAATCTAACGCAGACGACCAATCATCCTGCGATGCGGAAATAACGTCTCCAAAACGACAACAACGTAGCGGGAAATTGAAAGGAGAAGCAGCTGGTAACAGTGCACAGTTTCTGCAATTTTAGGTTTTCAGTTAAATTACAGTTTAAAATGGTATCTTTAGAGCTTTAAGCGATGTTTCCTGGTTTTCTCTGTGGACGCGGTATGTTGCCGCTAGTTTAGTGTTTCCTCGTAAAATCTCGTAAAAGTATTGACTGCAATGAACGCTGTATTTATTTTTGACATGTTGCTCAAAAAGGCTGTAAATCTGTGACTTAGCAGTTTCCTGTCCTCTCTATCAGCCATTCCTCCTTCTTGTTTCGCAGGAGTCACCGATGCAAGTCATCTGCCTCCATCATCCTCCTCTGTCATACCAACCCTCTACATATCCACCTACACTACATCCATGAATCTCCTCTGTGGTCTTCCTCTTTTCCTCCTGCCTGGCAGCTCCATCTTCAACATCCTTTGTCCAGTATATCCACCGTCCCACCTCTGCACATGTCCAAACCATCTCAGCCTGAGCTGTCCGTCTGATGTACACATTTTCAGTCTTTCTATCAGTCCCACCATCTCCAAATTATACATCACAGCAGATCTCTCTACCATCTTGTAAACCTCCCTGTCACTCTTGTTGTTATCCTCCTGTCACAAATCACCCTGACACTTGTCTCCACCCGCTCCGCCCTGCCTGTGCTCTCTTTCACGTGCACACTGTCTGTTGCTTTCGATGGATGATCTCAGGTATCCAGTGGAGCAGAACCACTGGATCATCATAGTGCAGGGTTTTGGGTGACAACATGTCCCTATTTATGTGGGACTGCACTGGTCCCCCTATGCCACACCTGGAGACAATAACCCACATTTTGATTGGCTCTGCAGAACATGCAGATGCCATACTCATCAGGGAAAGTTACACGTCACTAAAATGTCACAAGCTAGTAGATTATGTTCAGTATGATGGAAAGAACTGCAGAAAAACGAAGCAGCAGTATGTACTGAAAAATGGAGTAATGAAATAACAGTGAAATAAAAGGAATTTATTGGAATATATAAATACTGTTGCGTGAGACCATAAGAACAAGCTTAAGCTTCCTTTTATCCTCATTGTGTTTACCTAGCAAGAGAGTTGGAAGTGTGTTAGATTTGACCTCTATATGCTAAATAAATCTGGGAAAATGTACGTTTTAGTGTACTGTACAAACATTTCAGGCGACCTCTCAACTATGTTGACATGTCCCACTTCACCCCAGTCACACACAGCGTTTGCCCTACATTTAGTTTGTTGGGATCTGGTCAAACTAGTAGGTGGCAAAGTTACAGAAGATGCCTTTAACTATTCTCTGGTCATCATAATAAGACGATACAGAAGGAGAGCAGAAAATAATTCATTCCTAATTTCTGTCTAGAAGCAGCACACAAAGAGGTCCCAAAGAAATCTGAGTTGTAAAATAAAAAACAGTTCTGTTAATCGGAGTGGTATTTTTCAAGATTTTTTTTTTAAATCAAATGGTCAAAAACAAAATGTAAAAAACATGAAGTTTTTTTTCCTTTTTTCTTTTTTCCTCGTAAATTTGTACATTTACCATTTTTTTCTCAGAATTTTTCCCTTTTTTCTCCCAAATTTGCAAATTCTTTGCTATTATAACTGTCAATTAAATTGATAAATTTGCATTTGTATTTTTCTCTCAGAATTTTCTTTTACATTTTTTTTCTCAGGTAACTCGAACATTTCTTTCTGGTAAATTAGATAAGCTCCAGTTCTTCTAAAGATTTGTTGTTCTTGTATTGTTTTGTTGTTGTTGTTTTTTTAGTTTCATATTTTTAATTTAAACCCATTTTTTTTAAAAATGAAAAATTTCAACTTAACCTTGTAGTAAAGTAGTAAAGCAATGCAGCTTTGCCCTTTTTACTTTATAAATTTGAGTTTTTTCTTGTAAAGTTGACCATTTTTTCACTTAAATGTCTTTTTCATGAGTTTTCCTATTTTTTCTTCTGCATTTGTGAATTTCTTTTCAATTTTTGTTTCTCTAAAACTTTTTTCTTGTAAATTTCCTAGTGTTTTTTTGTCACAAATTTGAGACTTTAATCTCAAATGCCACTTTGTTTTTTCTTGACGGGATAAAATGTTGGACCTTTGTTACGGATCGGTGAAGAATGCTTATAAATCCCTCCCGCTTCCTCCTCTGGGATCTGCTGACCATAACTGTGTGCATCTTCTGCCCATCTATAAAACTGTCTTAAAACGAGAGAAGACAAAGACTAAGGATGTTGACATATGGTCAGAAGAATCTGTGCTTACCTTGCAGGAATGTTTTAAGTGTACAGATTGGGAAGTTTTTATTCAGTCTTGTGGAGATGATCTCGACGCTTTGGTGGATGTTACTAGCTCTTATGCAGTATTTTATAAAGATATGATTATACCCCGTAAGCGCGTTAAAGTCTACGCTAACAATAAGCCATGGGTCACTAAAAGCGTCAAATCCTGTTTAAGGAAAAAGAGACAGGCCTTTAAAGAGGGGGCTGTTACTGATTTTCAGACAGCCACCAAGGAACTGAAAATCGAGATCTTGAAGGCAAAACAGAGCTACAAAAACCTTCTTGAAAGCAAATTTGCTGCAAAAAATTTTGGGTCTGCCTGGACTTGTATGAAAACCATAGCAGGGTTTCAAAATCCCCAGAGCAGCAGTCAGATCATTTTAGATGGTTTTAATTCAGACAGATTTTGCAAACGCTTTAAATATGTTTTATGCTCGTTTTAGTTCTTCTGATTTTAGCGAGGATATTTTGGACCTGAAACAGAAACTGAGAGATACTCAGCACTTTATCATTGAACTCAGTGATGTCAAAAAGGCCTTTCATACAGTCAATGTGAACAAGAGCCAGGGTCCTGATAATATTAGTGGCCGCTTAATTAAATCTTGTGCTGACGAACTCAGTCCTATATTTCAGGTTATTTTTAATAAATCCTTGCAAACACAACATGTGTCCTCTCTTTGGAAAGAAGCAGTCGTGGTTCCTGTCCCTAAATCTAGTCGTCCAAAAATTCTAAATGACTTCAGGCCTGTTGCCCTCACTTCAGTTGTAATGAAAGTCTTTGAAAAAATCATCAGAAATGTGATTATGAAAGAGACTGAACATCAGCTGGATCCAATGCAGTTTGCATACAGGCCCAACAGAGGAGTGGAGGACGCACTTTTGACTTTGTTAAATCTGATTCTTAAACATGTAGAGAGTAAAGGGACTTTTGCAAGACTTCTTTTCATTGATTTTTCTTCGGCTTTTAATACAATACAGCCCCATATTTTAATTAAAAGACTTTTAGAACAGTTTGAAATCAGGAAAAACCTGGTGGGCTGGATTTTAGGTTTTTTTAACTAACAGGTCACAAAGAGTGAGAATAAATGGGATTCTGTCTGACCCAGTGTTCTCCTCCACAGGTTCTTCTCAAGGGTGCGTCTTATCTCCCTTATTATTCATTCTCTATACAAACATGTGTCAGAGCAGATATGAAAACAGGGCCATCATTAAATATGCAGATGACTCTGTTATTGTCAGCTTACTGAAAGAGGGTGAAACTAACCACGGTCCAGTCATTGATGACTTTGTTCAGTGGTGTGAGGAGTCTTATCTCCAGCTGAACATATCTAAAACAAAAGATATGGTGATTGATTTTAGGAAACAACAAAATGGGCACGCAGTCACTTTAATTAAAGGTCAGAAAATAGAGCAAGTACAATCATATAAATATCTTGGGACCATAATCAATGAAAAACTGAACTTTGATCAAAATTGCAAATCAGTTTGTAAAAAGGGTCACCAGCACCTTTATTGTCTTAGGAAACTTGCTCATTTCCACATTGACCAAAAAATTTTAACTTTGTTTTATCGTTCTTTTATTGAGTCTGTTTTATCCTTTTGTTTGGTGGCATGGTTTGGTCAGACCTCTGTCACACAGAAAAACTCTCTAAATCAGATAGTGAGATGGTCCAGTCGTCTGATAGGTGAACCACAGTCTTGTTTAGCCTCCCTGTACTCCAAGCAGGTACAGAGGATGGCTTTATCAATCCTTAAAAATGGTTCCCATCCTCTAAGGGGTGAATTTCAGCTTCTTCCCTCAGGACGGAGGTTTATAAAAATAGCTTTGTCCCCGTTGCTGTCACTGAATTAAATAAGAACTGTTTTTGATTCGAAATATTAAAATTACTATATATGTGCCACAGTGAGGTTTATATCTTTACTAGGTATGTGTGTTTTTAAAGGGATGCCATATGCTGTCATTTTTTCTGTAAAGCAAATTTACCTTGCCTATGGGTATAAATAAAGTTACCTTGACCTTGATAATGGCTCTATCACAGTGTCCCATTATGTCAGAACACAAAATGCCATAACCCTAAAAGCAGCAGCATGGACGGCAGCCATCAGTAATCCCTTCATTTAGATGAGTGCTGATACCTTCTGTGATCAGCTCGTATGTATGAGAGCGTGTGACAGGGAAGAGTTGTGGCCTGTTTGCTGTTCATCTTGCATTTCCCACCTTTCATGGCCTGATTGTGTGCAGCAGAAGAAAAGAGCTTTGAGTTCTCTCTCCCCCTTCACTGCAACATTTTACACACACACTGAGTCATGGCTGGCAGCGGTCAATCAAGGTTCCTGTGTAATGTGTAAACACATGTGTGGGTTGGCTAAGGTCACTCACCTGGCCTGCAGTCGTGTCCTCACATGAATAACAACGAGTGCGGAAGATTGACGGACTGATAAAAACACACTTTTTAATTTCTAATATGGTAAATGGTAAAAAAAAAAATGGCCTGCATTTGTATAGCGCTTTACTCAGTCCCTAAGGACCCCAAAGCGCTTTACACTACATTCAGTCATTCACCCATTCACACACACATTCACACACTGGCAATGGCACGCTACATTGTAGCCACAGCTGCCCTGGGGCGCACTGACAGAGGCGAGGCTGCCGGACACTGGCGCCACCGGGCCCTCTGACCACCACCAGTAGGCAAACATAGCATAATATTGCAACAGACCCTTTAAAACCCCCACAGTTTCTTTCTTCTGTTTGCCTGCTGTACTTCACATTCACCACCCACAGCCATCTGCATTTCTGCAAACACTGGTCTCAACCAGTGCGGCCTTCCAGCCTCAGGGATCGATAGCTTGTCCTGACCATGGCATATATGCCCTCTGGATCCCAGGAATTGTGACAGCAGACGCCAGCAAACTGCAGACTTTTCCACAATCTCTCTGCTCCTCATCCTAACTCGACCTCCATCTGCACCGCGGTGTAGCTGAGTTTTTTTCCTTTTTTCTTTTTTCCTCGTAAATTTGTACATTTACCATTTTTTTCTCAGAATTTTTCCCTTTTTTCTCCCAAATTTGCAAATTCTTTGCTATTATAATTGTCAATTAAATTGATAAATTTGCATTTGTATTTTTCTCTCAGAATTTTCTTTTACATTTTTTTTTCTCAGGTAACTCGAACATTTCTTTCTGGTAAATTAGATAAGCTCCAGTTCTTCTAAAGATTTGTTGTTCTTGTATTGTTTTGTTGTTGTTGTTTTTTTAGTTTCATATTTTTAATTTAAACCCATTTTTTTTTTTAAATGAAAAATTTCAACTTAACCTTGAAAAGTAAAGCAATGCAGCTTTGCCCTTTTTACTTTATAAATTTGAGTTTTTTCTTGTAAAGTTGACCATTTTTTCACTTAAATGTCTTTTTCATGAGTTTTCCTATTTTTTCTTCTGCATTTGTGAATTTCTTTTCAATTTTTGTTTCTCTAAAACTTTTTTCTTGTAAATTTCCTAGTGTTTTTTTGTCACAAATTTGAGACTTTAATCTCAAATGCCACTTTGTTTTTTTCTTGGCTTTACAAATGTGTAAAGCAATCCAAGTGTTCATAAACACTTGGATTGCTATGTAATTTTCAGTCTTTTAAACACCACAAGACGAAGGCCACTTACTTGTTTATTAAAGTGAAAGCAGACATTTCCAAAACTGGCCACTCAAATGAGAAAAATCTTGATACTTGATTGATAAATAATACTAAACCTCGGGGGAGAAATATTTCAGTGAGATTCAAACTGTCTCTTCAATCTCTTCATGAAAAGGATGAGTCAGTCATTGTCTGGGAAATGGTTGTGGTCTCCGGCAAATCGTTGTTTCGGTTAAAGCCTAACAAACTTCTGAATTTGACTAAGAACCGATCCTTTTTTTCTACAGCACATGTTGTAGCTTTTGAAAGCAGGGAGACATAGATGGTACCATAGTAATAATAATAATGGCTCTATCACAGTGTCCCATTATGTCAGAACACAAAATGCCATAACCCTAAAAGCAGCAGCATGGACGGCAGCCATCAGTAATCCCTTCATTTAGATGAGTGCTGATACCTTCTGTGATCAGCTCGTATGTATGAGAGCGTGTGACAGGGAAGAGTTGTGGCCTGTTTGCTGTTCATCTTGCATTTCCCACCTTTCATGGCCTGATTGTGTGCAGCAGAAGAAAAGAGCTTTGAGTTCTCTCTCCCCCTTCACTGCAACATTTCACACACACACTGAGTCATGGCTGGCAGCGGTCAATCAAGGTTCCTGTGTAATGTGTAAACACATGTGTGGGTTGGCTAAGGTCACTCACCTGGCCTGCAGTCGTGTCCTCACACGAATAACAACGAGGGCGGAAGATTGACGGACTGATAAAAACACACTTTTTAATTTCTAATATTGCAACAGACCCTTTAAAACCCCCACAGTTTCTTTCTTCTGTTTGCCTGCTGTACTTCACATTCACCACCCACAGCCATCTGCATTTCTGCAAACACTGGTCTCAACCAGCACGGCCTTCCAGCCTCAGGGATCGATAGCTTGGCTGACCGTGGCATATACGCCCTCTGGATCCCAGGAATTGTGACAGCAGACGCCAGCAAACTGCAGACTTTTCCACAATCTCTCTGCTCCTCATCCTAACTTGACCTCCATCTGCACCGCGGTGTAGCTGGACCAACCGTGGGCTGTGGGGACTGAACGCTGCGAGGCCTGGGTCAGTGAATGTGCTGCAGGATGACTTGGAAAGCAATGGCAGGTGCACTACTGCTCACTCTGAGCCTTATTTTGCTGGGGTGGGGAGCTGAGGGCCAGGAAAACGGACGTGATAAGGTATGTTACTGCAATGCACAATGCCTAGAATTAAAATGTGCACTCGGTGTGTGTGCGTAGGAAGTATCATCTATATGCACCTTTTCAGCCTTTAATGAAGTCCCTGATTCTCTGCAGAAGCATGGATGACTGTAGTGGCATACATTGTTTCTGCACACTTACATGCTACTGCTCCTGATGATTGGAAATATCTGCCTGTATCATTTAGATACATCTTTTTCTTCTAGAAAAATCTACTTTGTTGGCTCATAGGTTATGTTTTAAAGAATAAAAGTCTAAGGGGGAGGGGGGTATCGAAACATTTGCTTAGACTTTGCTCAGTTTGCTCAGTTTGTGGACGCATCAGCATCATTAAGATAAGAGAAGAAATACTTTACTTTTGTCCCAGTTTTGGGAAATTGCTAACACAAAAAGAAAAGCAAGACTTGTTTTTCCTCTTAAATGTTGTACATACACATGGTTCATATCCACAAGTGAGTGTTGTGTGGTTGCTCTTGTCAATGAAATGCAGTGATGTGGCACTTCATCACCATTTAATAATTTCTGCACACTGCTCTGTTCAGCTTCTTTTTTTTTTTTAAGTCGAATCAATAACTGAATAAATTTAATCTCTCGGTTTAATGTGGTTTTAACGAGCAGCCAATGAAGATCTCTGAGTGTAAAATACTGAGGCTGAGTTCAATAAATTAGAGCTGCGTGTAATAAAAAGCTGTGAGTAACAACCTAAGTGTCAGTTCAGTGCGAGATGAAGCTTGTGTCTTCCAGAAAAAGGTGCCGGGCAGTTCTACTGTCAATCTGGGTCAGAACACCCACGACTGGAGGCCGCTGATCCACACAACGGTCAACCTTAGTGAGATCGGCAGGTACGTGTGCGATGGGGCAAATCAGTGCACCGTCAAGCCTGCACAGCAGCTCATCTGTGGGCAAGAAGGTGCACATGATTCTTCTAGGATTTCAAATTAAAACGTGACATTGAAGTTCAGTTTTTACTGAACAGGCGTACATGAGCTCTCTAAGATCAGTCAAAGATAAATAAGCAGGTTGTCTTATTAATGCACCAATGAGCAGCCGTCACTCCAATTTACTGTATCTTTATTCTGCCACGCAGCATCAAATCCTCCTTTGAGTTCCGGACATTTGACCCAGAAGGTCTGGTTTTCTACGGAGACACAAAAAACGGGGATGACTGGTTTATTTTGTCGCTGAAAGACGGCGTCCCTCTGATACAGATCAACAAAGGGGTGCTCGTCAGCGTAGCGGGCACCCCGAGGCTCAATGACGGGAAATGGCACACAGTAAGCATCCAGTGATCACTTGGAAATCAGTTTGTTGAACTCCAACTGGCTAAAGAACTGCTTTATGTTGCTTTTTTTAAAACTCGCCCCCTTATGCTTTTCCTTATTTTCTGTCATACATATACATATATCCTCACAGTAGTGGATGTTCATATTAAATATTGAGGTCAGTTCATATGCAAATTATTATGGTCATCGTCATATAAGGAAAACAGCTGTGAGCACACAAATTCCACCCATCTGCTCCTCGTGGTTTGTTTGCAAGAGACAGCCAATCAGAAGAAAGCTGGAGTGGCCTTGAAGGGGGAGTGGCTAAAACTGCTGGTTTCGGGCCTGGAGAGAACTCAGGAGCTGCTCCAAGGCTCCGTATGAGAAATTATGAAGAGCACCTTGAGAGCGCGAGAATAAAAACATGCTGGAAATGAGCATAACAGCTCATCTTAAAACTGGCTAACTGTACCGTTTGTTGTTCTCTTGATGCCACCAAGATGGAAGTGAGCAACCAGGGCAAATTCGTAAATCTGGAGGTGGATGGCACTGGCGGGCTGGTGGTGGGCATACATTCCAAGCAGATGGAGGAGGTCATTTACGGTAAACTTCGACTGGCCCTTGGCGGGATGCTGATCAGCAAAGAAAAGATGATTGTTCAGGTACTGTGTGTATTTTGCACCATTTGTTTTAAACTGCACTTCAGCTGCAAATAGACCAGATGCTGTTTTCCTTTCCTTGCACAAGACCTCTGGAAAATAGCTTCTTGAACATGTTTGAACCATCTCTCCTCTTCTTTTAGTTCAATCCCAAAATGGATGGCTGTGTGCGGAAAGGCAACTGGCTGAACCTCACCTCCCCATGGGTGGCAGAGGCAGACGAGCTACAGCCTTGCTATGAAAACATCCAACCTGGCAGCTACTTCCCTGGCACAGGATTTGCCATTTTCAACACCTCAGGTGGGAACACTCTGCTAAATTATCCCAGATACGAGCAAGTGTTTACACTCCTTTATTCAATAACAAGCTTTCCAGCTGGCCCGGATATTGCATTTATGCATGATATGGCATCTCGGGTAGCAATATTTCTCCTACTTCTAAGTAGGTACTCCTTCTGATCAGATTCAGCACGTTAATTTGTATTTATTGGAAGTGGTTTTAACTGCCTCAACACATCAGCAAATGACTTTTTTTCTTCTTTTTTTCCCAGATTTCCAGATCGATGGAGATCACGAGGTCCATATTGAACTGTGGGGGGATTTCAGCCAGATGGACGGGACCCTTTTGAGCATCAAAGCTGATGGGGAGGAGCTCATGTTCTCTGTGGTAGCTGATAATAACACTAAGGTATCCACATAAGTCAGATGTATTTGCCCTCAAAGCGGGATTATTAACTTAGCAATGATGTTTGTTTCATGCAAATAACACACACAGATCAGTGTACGTCACAGTTCTGTTTCCATTTGGCATTCAGAACTTCACATTCACCTCTAGAGAAGAGGTGTTCACCATGAAAAACACTTTCAAGAGGCTCCAAATTAAGTTTCTGAAGGATTCGCTGAGTGTGGTTAAACATGAGGAAGAATCATCGGCTGATTTTTCAGTCAGTGCAGGGAGCACCAGTTATTTATCAGCTTGGAGAGATGGTCATCTTGCCATTGGAGGCCTTTTGGGTGAGACTGCAGCTTTAAAGTATTTCAGTCTAATCCTGTATTACTGTGCAGCAACACAAAAAAAGGATCTGCTCTGTGTAACTCGTGAAGACGATCGTTTTCTTCATCTATTTTGTCTTTTCAGGTGAGAATGACGACGATGTCGGCTCCCAGTTCTTGACAGGCTGTCTGGAGAAGATCCAGGTCCAAGGGAAGGATTTGGATCTGGATTTTGCACGCGTGAAACACGTGTCCGTTTCCTCTCACAGCTGCCCCGCTTAAACCACAAAAGCATGCTTACACTTTAGGGTATGCTGAGTAGACATGGTGTTTGCAGTGATGAGCACTAAAGTGTTTTAAGTCAGAATTTTATACT
The DNA here is from genome assembly GCF_051167445.1 of Perissodus microlepis. Lineage (NCBI taxonomy): Eukaryota > Metazoa > Chordata > Actinopteri > Cichliformes > Cichlidae > Perissodus > Perissodus microlepis. Next base: position 33,842,135 of record NC_140463.1, read on the forward strand.
TGTACCAGTGAATCTCTAAAGTCTAAATAATTTAGTGCTAAATATTAATATTTTACAAGATGTCTCTTCCACTTTCCCACTTTTAACACAACATACAGATAAATCTGATAAATGTGAGCAGTTTTGTGACCCTGGTACGTGCAACAGCAAGCTTTTGAATAAAATATGACTTTCCCTAAAATGGTTTCTGATACATATTCATTTTTCTGGTATATTTTAAGGCAAAATAGAGGAGTAAGATGTGTAACAAAGAAAACTGTTATGTTATTTTGTTATGAACACCTTTATTCTTCAGCACAGCCAGAACTCTCTTAGGCAGTTTTTTTTTTTTTTTTTTGGTAATTTCTTTAAGGGGGCGATCGTGGCTCAAGAGTTGGGAGTTCGCCTTGTAATCGGAAGGTTGCCGGGTCGAGCCCCAGCTTGGACAGTCTCGGTCGTTGTGTCCTTGGGCAAGACACTTCACCCGTTGCCTGGTGGTCAGAGGGCCCGGTGGCGCCAGTGTCCGGCAGCCTCGCCTCTGTCAGTGCGCCCCAGGGTGGCTGTGGCTACAATGTAGCTTGCCATCACCAGTGTGTGAATGTGTGTGTGAATGGGTGGATGACTAAATGTGTAAAGCGCTTTGGGGTCCTTAGGGACTAGTAAAGCACTATACAAATACAGGCCATTTACCATTTAAGTAGTCTCCAGGAATAGTTGTCCAGGCTTCCTGAAGGACATTTAAGGCTGCCTTTTGTCCTGTTCTATGTTAACATGATGCCACATTGGTCACCCACATTGATCATTTATCCAATCCTCTACTCTTGGCTGATTATCTATCAGCTCAAATACAGTCATTTATAACCCGGTTAGACCTCTTAGATCTTTTGCCACGAGGCTACCATCACTGAGTGTAGTCGATTTCCTTTAAAGCCAAATTTGAATTCTAATTTTCTTCAATTCTTTCAACTTACGTTCAGCCAGTCTTTTCACGCATGCCTCACAAGAACCCACTCGCTCTCGCCGAGTGACTGATCTTAGACATGAAAATTGCTCCCTCTAGTGGTTAATTAAACATAATGTTAAATTCATCAGAGACTTGTGTATGACGTCATCTATCCCATAAAATTAGATACACGGAAAAAGTCCAAATATTACTTATCAACTTTAAATTATGAAAGCAGAAAAGAAGAAAGATTAGAGCAAATATGAATGAAACGCTCAAGATCAGTTTCAGATAAAATGATGTCTGCTCGCTCGTTTCTGTATCCACTTATCGCTGCAAGAAGTCATCAAAATGTTATGTGCAGCTTTGAAATGAACTGGAAGATGTGAGAGGTCGGAGAACACAGACAGATAAATAGATTTATTTTCATTCAGAACATTATATACATTTGTTTCCCAAAACAGCATTAAACTAGCAATAAATAGAATACAAAATATAATAACACCTATTAATATTTAACTAGAAAATCATATAATAATAAAAACACATACATAAAGCGATAAAATGCGAACTGATAACGAACGTGACTCTAACTGTAGTTAAAGTAGAAAGTTTTTAGCCCTCGAGCCAATAAAGTGAGAAATAATCAAAAACAAGTGTACGACGAGGCTACGTTGAATGTAAAAACGTTAGCTTCTGAACCAAAGCGTTTATATAGACTTTAAAATGACGCCACGCTTTCAGTCATTAAAGCCTGAGGTGCGGTTGCTAACGATTCCGCACATCTGCCGGCTGCCATAATGTTACTGTCGCAAAGCCTCGCTGTCGTGAATACTGGCCGCCCACTGAAGATGGCGGCGGAGCTGCATCCGCGGAGCGGAAAGCTGATCGGCCTGTCCAACTCGAACCGAACCGCCCGTCGCAACCAGCCAGTCCAGGAGTTCAATCACGGCCTGGTGCTTAGCAAGGAGCCGCTGAGGGACCGGGATGTCTTCACCGTCCGCATTGACAAGAAGGTAAACAAACTGCAGGCCCGCTGCTGGCTCCTCTGAGCGTGTGTGAGGGCAGCGGGACGGGAGTGGAGCTGGAGGGACGAGCCGGGGGTCTGTGGCTGTCCGCGGTCTAAAGCTATTGCTGCTGCTAAGGCGGCACACACAGGGCTTGACAGTAGCCGCAGTGTTTACCGCTCCTCAGGCTTTAATTAGATACACCGACAGAGACTGGGGAGGACCGCAGGGAGCTGATAAACAGCCCGCTGTGGGCTGGATGTGATAAACGAGTCTTAGCTAACGATAGCCCGCCCGTGTTGCCTTGGTGCCGTCAGATAGCCGTGCTAATGAGCCGCTAGCAGGCTGGCCGGGGCTAGCCTTTCTGGAAGGTGCTACGAGGGCTTTGTCTGGCGCTGACAGGGACCCAATATCGTTTTATCGCGTGAAAGGATCCCACCTAAGCCGGTAAGTGCGGTTCTTTTAGGGCTTGTTTTGAAGGCTCGGTCGCCTGTCAGGCTGTCTGTCCGATAGCTAATAACACTGCAGTGTTCACGCCACACGGGGATATCGTAGTGACTCAGAGGCCATGTGTGAACAGTACACAGTGACTACACCGAGGCTGTTACCACTGTCATTAATATTAACCAGAGCCTGTGTGCTGAAAGCCTCAGCTCTGCAGCCTCCGCTCACCTCTGTGCGTATGCAAAGCGTCTGCAGACCGCTAGAACTGCTGCTCCAAAAGTGGAGCACGTAGCTGACTACTTCATGCTCTTACTCATTAATTACATGCACTCTTTCGGCTGACTTCACAACCATTTAAACACAAAATCACGGATATCATGTGTCTAACTTTACTAGACCTGCTGCTGTTAACTGTTTTCATCATCAAGTTAAGTACAGGTGATCTCTTTCCTTTCTTTTTCCTTCATTTCCAGTCAAAGTCCTGCCTCTCCCCAATCACAAGTGCAAAGACAGCTTACAGCTACAGTTCACATCCATTGATGAAGCTTAAACCAGTTTTTAATTGTGACTTTTTGCAGGTAGAGGTGGCCCAATGTTCTCTTTCCTTGAATTAGCATTTGAATTGCACTTGAATTGCATTAAGAGTGCCTGTGCACAGTGTTTACATTTCAGTTGTGGAAAACCTTCTCCGTTGTAATGGCTTCTGTCTCTGCAGTTGGCCTCCCAGCGACGCTTGCCAACAACATGGCAGCATTGGAGTCAGTGCCAAAGCCAACTGCCCCCCCCCACACGAAATGACAGTGTGTCCAGCCGTCTAAAAGCATAGCGTGTGTGCACGTAAAGCATCTGGCTTAATAGCACCTGCTGCATGCTAGATAATTATGCATCCCTGGTGGAGCTCTCAGCCTGCTAAAGGCTCTCATAAAAAGGCTCCCGCCCTGTCTTTGCATGCATTGCCAGTCTGAAAATCAATAGTTTGTCATCACGGAGCACCCGCTGGTATGTCTCTTGAGTGCTGACGTCCAGGGTGGGGGGACGTAAACACATGAGGGGGAATGAAATGATTTATTGGAACAGGACTCGGCAGGTGTTTTAGCATTTAAGGAACTGATATGATAGGATTCAGTGGAAGATCCAACTTGTGATATGGAATACTATGTCATGCATTTTGTATACTGGGAGTTACTTAAAGCTAAAATGATTAGCTGTGTTTTGTCTCGTGTGACAATATCAAGTTTTGAATTGTGCTGAATGGGATGAGCAGATCAATATAATTGGCACATTGATACTAATATCTACTTTGAAATGCCACTTTTCGTTTCTTGCTGTTACTGTTTAATTACGAGCTAACGCTAAAGTCATAGGTTTTCAAGTCTAACGTGTTTTTAAAAGCACACAAATTCAGTAAATTGTGCCACTTTGTGTTCCTCAGTCATGCCGATCTGGCTGGAAAATTTTTTATTTGTTCCCAAATAGGAGTTTGTTGTTGTGAGAATTCGCGCCCCAAAAGCTGAGCAGCTGCGTTTCCTCTCTCTAGCGGTGCTCCTCATAGGTGGTGCTTTTGAAATTGACAGGCTATGAACTTCTCTGTTTCCCTATAAAAGATGCTCTGTTGTCCCGCTTAGTGTGTATATTTGTAGCCTAGAATTATTAGTCTTTTAGAGTCGAGTCGAGTGAATGACCGGGAGGCAGACGCCTACAGGCTGCTGTTACGTAAGCGAGGGAAGGAGATGTCTGTCTCCTCCACACACACAGACCCGGTCAGCCTGAGCTACTCCCAGATTTGTTAACCCAGATACCCTGGCTGCAGTAGCACACTGCCTTAGATAGCACCTGCCACGGAGCTGAGGAAGAGGTGGGCAGGAGGAGGCTTACTGTAGTGTAAAAAGAACAAAAAAAAAAAAGGTATTGATCCCGGGGAAAGTGTCTTTGGCACAGAAGTCAGCTGCAGAAAAACATCCCAGGAGCTGGAAGGGTTTCAGTGATATGGTCACGGTTATCTCTTACACTAGAGTCCTAATGGGGGTGGGGGTGGGTTATGACTGAGCATAAAACTGAGGCTTTTATCCACCGCTGAGGTTTTTGTCAGATACCTTTCTCCTTGAGAAGCAGGTGGAGTGCAGCCAGCCAGGAGTCGAGTCCTCTTCAAGACGACGGGGGTTCGTGGCTCTGTGTCGGCAAGCATCTCCTGCGCTCAAGTGTTTTTAATCAAGACTTAAACATCAACGCCAGCTGCTGTTTACATTTTCCTTTTTCTGCTGCAGTCTCTCGTCCACGTTGTGGAGGTTAAACAAAAACGAATAATAATATTCATCTCGGCAGATCAATAAAGTATCTCGTTGTCGTCAGCTTATGGTGAGCTTCGTGTTACTGGGAAGAAACAGATGCCTCGGGCTGCCTGTTAGGCGATATGAGGCCAATGTCGTGCAAAGGCACGAGGAATTTTTGCTGTGAAACGGGGACCAACTGCGCCACGAGTTTAGGGGAAGGTGAGATCGCTGAGCTGAAGCTCAGGTGTTTGTTTTCTTCGAACGGGTTTAATCATTACACCTGGACCACAGAGCCGTCTGTGCTCTCTGCGGCTCGACTTCTTTTTATTATTTCAGTCATAAAACGGAGGAAAGCATTAGCTATGACCTCATAGTGAGAAGATCCTGAGCTTGTACCTGATTCAACTCTGTTCCTTTACTTGTGGAGTTTGCATAATCTGCCTTCAAAAGCTTGTAAAAAAATTTCCTGCCCCTGTGCCATATTTATATTATAAATGCCAAAAAACTGCCAGCAAGTTGGTGTACAAGTATACACTTAATGGGTAATAAAAAGACAAAAACATATAAACAAAACCCCTCACCCCTAACACAGCAGATAGCTGCCCCTCCCCGATCCAGAGGTTCCTTCCTGTCAAAGGGGAATTTTTCCTTCCTACAGTCGCCAAGTGTCTGATCACACAGGGTCATCTGATTGTTGACATTTCTCTAGATTATTGTAGGTAGGGCTGTGCGATATGACCAAAATCTCATATAACATGAGATATAAGAATTCTATCGTCCGATAACGATATAAATCACACAAATGTAAAATTTTCTGTAAATTCTGTGAATCTCCGGCAGCTCGACTTGCGGGAAGTGTTTCCAGCTGCGCGTCATGTAGCTGGAGTCGAGTGTTTTAACCGATGCATGAAACGATACATTTTTAGACATAAATTGTAACAGCCGCCGTTTTCTTTGTGAGTATTTATTACACGGCGTGCTGCGGGGAAAAGCCTGTTCTAACGTTTGAGTCTAAGGTTTATTTTTTAGCACCTGGCGGCTTTTTTACTTCTCATCCGTAAATAATCTGCTCTTTCACGTGATTCAGTTTATTTTGAAAAGTCTCAACAGGATCTTGAGCTTTATTGTGAAAGGTTTATGTGGAACATAAACAAGCGGACACGCGATGGTTTTACCGTCATTGTTGTTAACCACAACGCATAAAAACAGGCGCTTGTCCGTCCATAGTGTGGTTATATTAAATATAAGAGAAAGAGAGAACTTTAAGAAATTAATATAGCCACTACAGTGACCATCAAAACGATGAAAAAATATTTCCGTAAACAATTTATTTTGCGACACCACGAAACAAACAATAGTGTAAAATGAAATGATAGACTTTTTTATATCGTCATCCGATATATATCGTTATATCGAACAGCCCTAATTGTAGGGTCCATAAAGCACCTTGGGGCGACTGCTGTTGTTGTTGTTGTTATTGAATATAGAATTTAATTGAATTATTTACATACTAGCAATATTTCGTTACCTAAATAATCTTCCGATTGCTGTCAGTGCTGCTGTATCATAGCAGCACTAATCTGCACACGCACTGCAACATGCATCATTTCAACTGTGCTTTTTGTCATCAAGCTAATGGGACGTCAGACAGATGACAAATTGGACAATATGTAGGGACAAAGCTGATTACGTCCTTCTGATGTCGTGGTCAGTTGAAAGTTGTTATTTAATTTTTTTTCCTCTTCTGTTTGATCTAAATATAGAGCAGGATGTGTGAAACTCACCCTTCAGTATCAAAATGTATTTAACTTCCCATCTTGGCAGTAAGACACCGGTATTATAACAGTAATATAATGCAGCACTGGTGGTTCAGTGAGTTTTCTTCCAAGTTCATGTTCGTGCTGTTAAACATGACAGTGCAGCGACAGAGTTACTGTCAACTAATCTCTGACAAATTTTCATATTCTTCTACGCTCGCACTGTCCCGCTTTATTCTCAAAGGAGCGCTCCCTGAGCTGTGCTCGTCACCGGCAGAACGACTAAAAATAACAGCGGCGGATCATACACGACACGCCCTTTGTTTTCCATAGATATCTACTTGCAGTTTTTAGCACAGAGCTTCACTTTTTTAAGAGTAACTCCCACGGCACAACACAGCTCCACTCGGAGTCAGAGAAAAAATAATAATAATAATTTTTTACTACTTTTGTGCTTTTTCTCAATATTTGCTGTCGACTTCATAAAGCTACATGGCTCTGACGTTATTTTTGAGCGTCTTTAAATGTTTTGCTAAATGTGGGACAAAGACTCGGTCTATGGTAAGGTGTAAAATCCATACTTTGACAATTGCTTTTTTAAAAATGGATCTTTAATTAGGAGAAAGGTTAAAGGTCACACTGTGTCTCCTTTCAGGTGAACTCGTGGAGCGGTTCCATCGAAATCGGCGTGACGGCCCTGGACCCCGCCGCTCTGGACTTCCCCAGCAGCGCCACAGGCCTTAAGGGCGGCTCCTGGATCGTGTCGGGCTGCTCGGTGCTACGCGACGGCCGCTCCGTCCTGGAGGAGTATGGCCGCGACCTGGACCAGCTAGCTGAGGGCGACCGCGTGGGCATTCAGCGCAGCTCCCGCGGAGAGCTCCACCTCTGGGTTAACGGGCAGGACTGCGGCGCGGCTGCAAGCGGGCTGCCACCCAAGCTGTGGGCGGTGGTGGACCTGTACGGGAAGTGCACGCAAGTGACAGTTGTGAGCTGCGAGCCGCCACCGCCCTCCGCGGAAAGAGAGAGCGAGACATTAGAGCGGGAGGAGGAGGAGGAGGATGAGGAGGAGGAAGAGGTGCTAGTGTGTGGGGGTCGGGAGGACGCGGGGATCGCGGCACTGATGAATGTGACAGCAATGAATGGAATGATGAATGGAGATGAAGGTAAGAAGCCTTTCCTCTTTATCGCTACGGTTCTTTTTCCTTCTCTGTCTGTTGGACTGCGCTGATCTGCTGTCTCCTATCTCTGCCAGTGCCTGAGCTTAGATGCAGTCACAATAGACCAGACAAGTTCCTCAACAACCTGGAGCCCGATACTGGTAAGAACATGCCCCCCAGAACCATCAGCGGACACTTTCCAGCTGGACTGGCGCTCACAGCTGTTCTCTTCCCGTGTCTTTCAGTTCTGACGGAGCACCAGCTCTTTGACGTGTTCAACAACGCAATAGTGTCCTTTTACCGCTCCGAAGATGAGGGCGGAGGGGAGGATGGCGGAGGTGGCGGTGGTGGAGTGGGAGGAGCAGCAGGAGGAGGAAATACAGGAAGTGACTCCTCTTCCAGAAATGACAGAGGGAGCAGCAGCGGAGGAATGAACAGTGACAGCGGGACGGGGACGACAGGAGGAGGAGCGGGAAGTGCCGGGGACAGTGGAAATTCTAATAACAGCCCTGCTGGTAATGGAGGCGTGGGGCCGGGAGCTTTGACAGGCGCCATGACCACCAACGACGCGCTGCTGTTCCACGAGAAGTGCGGCACGCTGATCAAACTGAGCAACAACAACAAGACGGCGGAGCGGAGGAGACCGCTGGACGAGTTCAACAACGGCGTGGTGATGACCAACCGGCCGCTCCGACACAATGAGATGTTTGAGGTGCGTGCACGTGTTCAGGCTAACTGTTTAAATGAATGTTGACCGGTACATGAAAAGTTATTGCAGTATGTTATATGGTCGTTTTAGACCGAGCCAGAGCCTCACATGTGCCTTGCAAAAGGCCAGGCTTACTGGGATCTGTTTGAGGAAGCCAGCCGAAGGGCAGGCAATCAGAATAAAGGTTCGGCCTTAAGTGAGAGGAGGCTTTCAGTCTTTCCCCCATAAAGAAAAAATTTAATGATCTCTTAATGATGAGTTGTGACAGTTCAGTATGAAAATAACAACATGCTTTGGCAACCGTTAGAATCGTTTTTGGGCTTTTCTAAGGGTAGCTGCAGAGCCAGAGGCCACCCTCATGTTTTCCTGTACGCAAAACATCTCAGTGAAAAAACATGGAGGTCGCACAGCTGTCGAGTAGTTTGCTTTGAGTTTTATTGACGCAGAAAGAATGACGGGACTGGAAGACGTGATATTTTGCTTGTAGGACATGCACTTCATGCACGCCTCATGGTCTGCAAAGATGGTCTAACCAACAGGAATGCAGCACAGTGTAAACGTGAAAGCAGCGCAGGGTTGTTGTAATTTTGTGTTAAGCTTTGGTGCAATTCTTGTTTCCTTTTCTTTAAGAGCTGCACTGAGTTTAGGCGAATCATTTGATACAAAGATTTGCACATTAACCGGAAGTAGCACAAGGACGTGACAGCAGCATTAAGGGTTTATGAAGGTGCAATAAAATCTTTCTTTGACAGTAAAATCAATGAATAATTGTGGCAGATAATCATAATACTCTTAAAGGCTCAGTTCTAGTTCCTATAATATTAGAGAGGAGGAAGAATTTTCTTTTAGGTGAGGGGAAGGAGAGGTAAGAAAGGGGGGGCATAATTCTTGTCTCTGCTATAATCTGTAATTGCAGGAGAAAGAAAGACAGCTGGAAATGGGCAGAATACGTGCTCTTTATAGCTGCACGGAGACTAGTTAAACTAGAATTAGAGCTGAGACAAATACTTGTGAATACCAGCATTGATCTTTTATGTTTCTTCTCTGCTATCAGATCCGTATCGATAAGCTGGTGGACAAGTGGTCAGGCTCAATAGAGATAGGTGTGACCACACACAACCCCAACAACCTGGACTATCCTGCAACTATGACCAATCTGCGCTCAGGTAAGGCACGAGTAATGACACGGGGAAGTCTGTTTGTCTGTGGCAAATTACAAGGTGCTGATTGTTTCTGCTTCTTTAAGGTACAATCATGATGAGCGGCTGTGGGATATTAACCAACGGAAAAGGAACCCGCAGGGAATACTGTGAATTCAGCCTCGACGAACTTCAGGTGAAGCACGTGAACACATGCGTAAACATCTCATTTAGTCTTTTTCTAGTAAATCTGACTTTACTTTCTCCGTTATCGACTTTTAGGAGGGAGATCACATAGGGTTGATGCGCAAAGCCAGTGGAGCGCTTCATTTTTACATCAATGGCATCGATCAAGGTGAGACGGATCACAGCCTTTGATGAGGAGAAAGAAGTCCGGTCCAGGACTTTGAAGCTGCAGCCACAATATGGTGGTTATGAATGAGTGAGAGATGTAGCCAGTAACCACAAAGCAGTTCATCTGGTGGTGGAGATTTCTTTTAGATATTTACACCGATCAAGGATAACATTTTGACCACCTGCCTCATATTGTGTTAGCCCGTGCTTTAGTGCCAAAACAGCCCTGACGCATCAAGGTCCAGGCCACCTTCTTTTATTGCTCCGTGGTCCCGTTCTGATGCTCACATGCTCTTTGTCGGTGCTTTCGGTGGTGGGCAGGGGTCAGCATGGACATCTTGACATGTCTGCAGCTATGCAGCCCCCTACACAACAAACTGTGATGCATGTGCAATCTGACAGCTCTCTGCCAGAACCAAAATTAAATTTTTAGGAAATCTGAATACAGCAGCTCGTCTGTTTGATCAGACCACACCGGCCGGCCTTGACTCCCTACATGCATCAGTGAGCCTCGGCCTATCGTGACCCTGTCGCTGGTTCACCACGGTTCCTTCCTTGGATCGCTGCAGACCAGGAACAGCCCACAAGAGCTGCAGTGTTGGAGATGCGCTGACCGAGTTTAGCCAAACCCCTCAATTCCTCACACTTGTACATTTCTCCTGTTTCTAACACATCAACTTTGATGACAAAACGTCCACTTGCTCAATCATATATCCCACCCACTAACAGGTGCCATGATGAAGAGATAATCAGTGTTATTTACTTCACCTGTCAGTAGCCATAATGTTATGCCTGATCGATGTAAATATGTTTTAGCTCCTGTGTTATTCTCGGCTGTTCATCTCTGTATCTGCACATGTATTAAGATGTGTCTGAAGATGTAATCGTAGAATCCACACTTGGATGAAGTAATGAGTGTAAAGACTTTTTTTTTAAGTACTCCTGTTCTTGCTTTGTTTCTCCCAGGCGTCGCAGCAGCTCAGACCCCCAACGTGGTTTACGGCGTGGTCGACCTCTACGGCATGGCTGTCAAAGTCACAATAGTCCACAACCACAATCACAGCGACCGCCTCAGACGCAACAACGCCATCATGAGAGCGCTGTCCCCCGACGTGGGCCGACCCCGGACAACTCTCTCCGTCACCCCGGACGCAGAGCTGCCCGACCGACTGCTCTTTCACCCTAACTGTGGCCAGAAGGCCGCCATCATCAGCGATGGCAGGACAGCGCTGCGACCTCAGTGAGTTGTCCTTTCTGCTACTTCATGTTAACCTCGTGATCTGAAAATACTTGTTACGGGTAATGCACACAACTACACCGCGTTCCAAATTATTATGCAAATTATATTTTTCTTTGATTTTCCTAAATAGTTGATTCAAATGACAGCATCATTTTCAAGTCATCAAGCATTAGAGTATAATTCAAATGTCTTAACAGGTCAAGTTACATATTAACATAGGACCCCTTATTTGATAGCAGTTCACAGTTCTTGCACCCATGGAACTTGTGAGTTTTTGGAGAGTTTCTGCTTGAATGTCTTTGCAGGATGTCAGAATAGCCTCCCAGAGCTGCTGTTTGGATGTGAACTGCCTCCCACCCTCATAGTTTTTTGCTTGAAGATGCTCCAAAGGTTCTCAATAGGATTGAGATTAGGGGAGGATGGGGGCCACACCATGACTTTCTCTCCTTTTATGCTGATAGCAGCCAAGAATGCAGAGGTATTCCTTGCAGCATGAGATGGTGCATTGTCTTGCATGAAGATGATTTTGTTGCGGAAAGCAGTGTTCTTCTTTTTCTACCGTGGAAGAAAGTGGTCAGTCAGAAAAGCCACATACTTTGCAGTGGCCATTTCCACACCTTCAGGGACCCTAAAGGGCCGACCAGCTCTCTCCCCGTGATTCCGGCTCAAAACATGACTCCACCACCTCCTTGCTGATGTCACAGCCTTGTTGGGACATGGTGGCCGTCCACCAACCGTCCACCACTGCATCCATCTGGACCATCCAGGGTTGAATGGCACTCATCAGTGAACAAGACTGTTTGAAAACTAGTCTTCATGTAGTTCTGGGCCCACTGCAGCCGTTTCTGCTGTGAGCATTGGTTAGGGGTGGCCAAATATAAGGTTTATGCACAACAGCAAGTCTCTGGAGGGTCCTACACCTTGATGTTCGCAGGGCTCCAGAGACACCAGCAGCTTCAAATATCTGTTTGCTGCTTTGTAATGGCCTTTTAGCAGCTGTCCCCCTAGTCTGATGTATTTGTCTGGCAGAAACCTTCCACATTGTCCCTTTATCCACACCAACCCATTAGGGGTGCAACGATACTCGTATCGATATTGAACCGTTCGATACAGTGCTTTCCTTTCGGTACGCATATGTATGAACAATACAAAATTTTTAATTTATTTTATCAACTTTCCTTCTGACGATGCTGTCTGTGTTGAGCGCTCAGTGGATCTGCGCTCGACAGTGCAGCCTAGGCGGAGTAGTCGAACACAGATTCACTGAGCGCAGGGCGAGCTAGCGAGACAGAAGTTAAGCTCTCCTTGCAACATGGCAAATTGAACCTCCCCCACCCTCATTCAGATGTGGCGTTTGGAACTATTTTGGTTTTCATGTGACGTATGACCCTGAAGTCATGGACAAAAGTAAAACAGTATGTCGGATGTGCCACGCAATGCTCAATTACATTGGTGGGAACTAGTGCGTTAGCGCAGTTAGCTCGTTAACGTGTTGGCCGTCCAGCCCCACGCACGGGGCGATCCGCGGTAGCTCGTTAACGGAGATTTGCCGTGTTGTGGCGTTAACGTCATTTCAACGAGATTAACGCTGACAGCACTAGTGGGAACACAACGAATATGACTGCACATTTACTCCGACATCATCCTAGTGCAAAGACAAGTGGAAGCTAGAGATGGCACGATACCACTTTTTTATGTCCGATACCGATACCGATATCATAAATTTGGATATCTGCCAATACCGATATGAATCCGATATAGTGTTTTTTAATCAACAAAACTGTTTTTTTAAATATCTTGCTGCATTTTGTATAAGTTCATACTCAAGTTTAAAACAACAACTACACTAAAGCTATTCTGTTATACCTGTATGCAAAAAAAAATATTTCATAGTTCAGCAATACTGATCAATCTAATAAACTTAAACCTACTCCATCCTCCCTATTCTGGTATTTTAAAGAGTACTTAGCGTAAATATTAAGCAACCTAACTAATAGGGTTCCAACTCCCAGCAACAACAAAAATAAATAAATAAAAAATAGGGAACCACCCCTCACCCTCCACCTCATGATGCTTAATCGACGTAATCAACCTTAATTTGATGCAGTGTGAAAAAAAATGCACAGAAATCAATTATTTTTCAAGAAATATTAAATAGATTCAACATCTTTCTTCAACAAAATTGCAGACTGCACAGATGGTGCCTTCCCAAAGGAAAAAGTACTATAGCTTACTAGGGTATATATATTAGACTTAATAGTTACTATATACAGTAATGGACTTCTATTCATTTTACATCAAATTAAAACTTTGGGTGTCAGATAAGTATTTATTAAAAGCTAGACATTTTAAATGAGAATAAGAAAGAAAAGTATGTCTTTGTGCCCCCTTTTCCCTGTTCATGCCCTATCGGCCCCCCTGGCTAAACTTTGCTAGATCCGCCCCTGCACAGTTACCAGCGTCAGCTATGTAGAAAAAGATCCTGGTGTAGAAAGTAATATTAAATAAATTCTAACAACAGCTTATCAAGCTTAAACGTGCTGCTGTTGTTTATCCACTGGTTTCCTCTTTCTGGTGCAAAGTGGGCCAAAAACAAACAAGAGAGACGGACTCGCGACAGAAAAGCCGATCAGCTGATCATTGATCAGTTTCATGATTGAAGTAGCAGCAAGAGGAGGCATTCGCTCCATATATCGTTTGTTAAGCTTAACGCAGGAATGGTTTACAAACATTCAGAGATGAACTTACACACTTGCTTTACTTCTCTCGGGGATAACTTTGTCGGAGATGAAATGCCGGGTTGCTAGCGAAGCTCCAAATGCTATCCAGACCACCGACAGGTCCCGCATGCCACAGCCGCTCTATCACGTGATGCATACTGCTCCCACGTGCTAACGTTCTGAGGCTAGTTACGGGGTGTTGCAAGTTTTGTGAGGTGCTTTCGTGATATTTAATGGATCGGATTACATTTTTTATTTTTCTCCGATATCCGATCCAGTAATTTAGGTCCGTATCGGACCGATACCGATACGTAATATCGGATCGGTCCATCTCTAGTGGAAGCAGACAAAAACAACAAGCAGGCATGCTACAAACTTTACCCGAGTCATTTACACAGCCGTTAGCACATGATTCTCCTTATGGGGACCTGATATGTTTAATATGCTGCTGAGAATATAGCCCAGAAGAAGCGTATAGTATAGCTTTTAATAAACTCTCTTTTCCAAAGATGAGTGATTCCTCAATCAGATAGATTTATTTTTTTATTACTTTGTTGTTTCAGCAACATTAAATTTAAAAACTGTACCTTTGAGTTAAAATATATATTTATAATTTTAATAAATGACAAATTAAAAAGGCATGAACATTTTTTTTTTTTGTATCGAAAAAATATCGAACCGTGACACCAAAGTATCGAACCGAACCGTGAATTTTGTGTATCGTTGCACCCCTAGAACCCATGTGTGCTCTGACTTAGGCACAAATCTCCTAACATTATGCTGATCACGCTTAAGTTTTCGTGAAATATCTAAGGTTTTCATTACGTGTCCAAGTCATTCAACTATTTCACGCTTTTCAGCAACAGAGAGATCCTTTTCTTTCCCATATTGCTTGAAAATGCTGGTCTGCATCCTTCTTTAGTGGTTTTTCCTTTAATTGGGCTCAAACCAATGTGTCCAAGATTGATTTCAGTGATCCAAAGAGACACAATTCCATACATGACTTTAATTGACAAACAACTTATTTAATCACTTAAACACAATTTGCATAATAATTTGGAACGTGGTGTAAATATGTTCTTGCGGCTCAATATTTTTAGTGTTTACTCATCTTCACACTAATCTTTGCTGCAAAAGCTCCTAAAACCTCTGAACAACACGCAGATTACCTGCTTGTCCTCTGCTGTATTTTTCATAAGTACTTGTGAAGAAAATTGATATAGTACTGCAGTATTTCAATCACAGAACAGTGATGGAGTGTAAACAGTGCCACTTTTACAGCGCCACTGACGACTTCAATCACGGCGTGGTCCTGAGCAGCCGGCCGCTGCGCTCCAATGAGGTGTTCCAGGTTCGCATAGACAAAATGGTGGACAAGTGGGCGGGTTCCATTGAAATAGGCGTCACAACGCACAACCCCGCCTACCTGCAGCTGCCCTCCACCATGACAAACCTGCGCTCAGGTGAGATGAGATGGAGCAGCTTTTGTAGTTTGGATAACTTGCTGTGCCGGGGTTACTGATCCCACTGGGGATGTTTTCCAGGCACGTGGATGATGACGGGGAACGGTGTTATGCACAACGGAACGACTATACTGGATGAGTATGGACACAACCTGGACCGACTCAAGGTTAGTGGTAATAATGTTTTTTTTAATTAATATTTTAAACATGACTGTTTGTTTTGTTTTTAATGCATTTTTCTTGTTCCAGGCCGGTGACACAGTCGGTGTGGTGCGTAAAGAAGATGGCAGCCTTCATTTCTTTGTGAACGGCGTGGCTCAGGGCCCGGCAGCTTGGAATGTTCCCCCCAGTGTCTATGCCGTGGTGGATCTCTACGGCCAGGCTGCACAGGCCACCATCATGGACGACATGGGTAAGACAGGAGAGCACGAGAACTAAGAAATGTCTTTAAAAAGAAAATATTATCATCAGAGTTATTTTTCTCTGCTTCTTTCTCTCTCAGTAGACCTCCCTCCTCTTCCAGAGGACAGCTCCGAGGGACCCACAGCCATGTCCCCTGGGAGTCCTTGCTCAGTAGGCGGAGCCACCACAACCTCCGACTTGCGTTTCCACCACCTACATGGCACCAATGCTGTCATCACCAACGGGGGGCGCACCGCCCTGCGTCAGAACTGCCGCAGCGAGTTCAACGATGCTATTGTCATCTCCAACAGGTGAAACACGTGACGTCAAAGTGACCTGTAGTGACTCTTAATCCATCCATGGAAGATTGTGCTTTATATAAAAAAATAAATCTTAATCCTGCAATCTTTCTAACAGCCAGCAGGGGGCAGCACCCGTTTGATTATATAGAAGTTTATAAGGAAATTGCTTCGCTCCTCTCTTGATCTGTGACCTCAGAACAAAACATTTCTCACTCTCAATCACTAGTTTTCTGTTTTGTTCAACAAAACGTGCACATTTTGTAAATTATCAACCCAGCAAGAGTTAAACAGACAGTAGAGCCATGTTGGTTTAGAGTGGGGCTCCTGTATGATTGACTGTGTTGCTCCCGTATGAGTGTGCAGTGTCTGTAGGTTTGTCCACCACTTGTCACATCTGGTTTCAAAACACCAAGATGAAACCAGTGATGGTGCTGTCCATCTTCTTATACAGTCTATGCTTAAAGACTATCCACCTCTTATTCACAAGAGATGGGTGGTGTCACCATGTTTGATTTGCTCATTAGGTGAAGGTGTAAAGCATTTCTCTGTGGAGCCGCTAACATTCCTCTGTGATGTCTTAAACTGCTGCAGGTGCCTTCGGGACGGAGAGCTGTTTGAAATCGTGATCCAGAAGATGGTGGACCGCTGGTCGGGTTCGATAGAAGCCGGTGAGATGTTTGCCATGTGTCCAGCAGCAGGTCACTTCACACTAGAGCAGCAAAAAAACAAAAGTGTTCCTCTCCTCGTCTTCCCGTGTTTAGGAGTGACAGCCATCAGACCAGAGGAGCTGGAGTTTCCAAACACCATGACAGACATCGACTATGACACGTGGATGCTCAGGTACCGATGCTGTATGCCAATGTGATGTCATCTTGAAACTAATGTCTGTGCTTTATTAAGAAGGACTCAGTGTATGTGTGCTCAGCATGACCAATGCAGATGTGCACGTTCCCAGTTTTCTCTTTTTAACCTATTAAAACTGGTGTACAGAGAAAATAATTGTTGGAAAGTCAAAATATTTTTCCAGAACTTTTTTTTTTTGTGGAAAAATGTAAAATTTTGGTTTCAACCGACATTTTTTTTCTCTTTCTGCTTTCCTCACAGTGGGACGGCCATCATGCAGGATGGCAACACAATGCGCAACAACTACGGCTGCGATCTGGACTCCCTGACGACGGGCTCGCGGATCGGGATGATGCGCTCAGCCAGCGGAGACCTCCACTATTATATCAACGGTGTCGACCAAGGTGTCGCCTGCTCTGGCCTCCCACCAGGTAGGAAATTGTACGAGTTGGAGAACTTGACTGAAGCAACACATACCATTACTACTACTTCCTCTTCTTTGGACTACTTCCTCTAAATCAGTCACACTTTCCCTCTGCACATCCTCCTTCACTACATCCACGAACTTCCTCTGAAGTCTTCCTCTTTTCCTCCTGCATGGCAGCTTCATCATTCTTTGTCCAGTATGTCCACCATCCCTCCTCTGCACATGTCCAAACCATCTCAGCCTGAGCTGTCACTCCGATGTACTCATTTCTAATCTTGTCCGTTCTGCTCACGCCCGATGAAAATATCATTTTCAGCTCGGCCTTCTGTCTTTTTGTCAGTGCCACCGTCAAACCATACATACTTCTGCTTCTGCTGCCTTTCATTCTGCCACAGGGTTGAGATGGATTATGGTAAAGGCGTCTGAATAACAGATGTGTGTGTCTGACTCTTTCAGAGGTGTATGCTGTGATCGATCTGTACGGTCAGTGCGTTCAGGTGTCCATCACCAGCTCATCGGGCCCGCTAGACAACAGCCTCTGCACCAGCAACATCACAGAGAAGAGCTTCCCCATCCACTCACCAGGTAAATGTCAGGATCCTTACTTAGTACCAAAAGCAAAATGAGTAGAAATGACAGGTGGTTCAAGAGTTTTGCACAGCAGTGCATATTTCAAAATGGAAGAAAAAGACGAAACTATTGCTTGTTCTCAGACTCTGATGTGTTTGTTCTTTATTCCGTGTGATTGCAGTGGCAGGTGTTGCCCACCGGCTCCACAGCAAACACGGTAAGAACGTGGTGCTGCTCGGCGAGGGGTGCCAGGCCGTCCGAGTCGGAGGTTACGCTCACGGCATCGCGTTCAGCGCAAAGGAGCTCAAAACGGATGAGCTGTTTGAGGTGAGGAAGAGGTCACGGTGACCAGATATTTCAGAGATGGCGGGAATGATTTGCAACATTTGAAATGCTTAAAAATAGAAAGAAAAGGTTTGAGTTCTGCATTTAATCCTCTCCTGCTCCTCTCTCCCTGCAGGTGAGGATAGATGAGGTGGATGAGCAGTGGTGCGGCTCGCTGCATATCGGCCTGACCACGCTGGCTCCTCTGGAGCTGCCATCCTGCCCGCTGTCAGGTCTCTCCCCCTCCCTCCCGCAGCTCCGCACCAAGGTCACCTGGCTGCTCTGCGGCTCCGAGGTCCGTCGCAACGGCGTGCTGCAGCGGCAGAACTACGGCTGCTCACTGGACCGGCTGATGGTAAGCCACGCACACACACCCTCCTCCCCCGCCGGCTCTCTGAGCTGTGCATTGAAGCTCTTCACGGATACCTGTAAGCGGCGCTTCAAGTAACTCATTACATTTTAAGGATTTAGTTGAAGATCAAATTAAAGACCCTTAAACCTCTTGACTTAAGAGATTCTCACAGCCTCTCAGAGAAGCTTAGAAGAATCTGCTTCTTTGTCTCCTGCACGCTCACATTTGTCTTTTTTATTTTGTGTTGTTTTGTTTTTTTAAAATTGGAGAACCACTTTTAAAAAATACAAATTTTAAAGGCACCGTCTAAATAGCTGGATCAAGGGCTTCTCACTGTTCACTAATGATTAATATTTAACATTATCTGTCCATCATTTGAAATTGACCCCAGTGTATAAAAACCTGCAGACTTAAACACGAGCACCCAGGCTCTTAATCTTCAAGTTAAAATGCAAATCCTGAATAGTTTGGAGCTGAATACTAATCGGCTTACTCCATCAGTCTTCGGGCTTTTTGATTTAAATATTGATTCATTTTCTTAATGCAAAGAAATGCTGTGATTCCTTTGTGTTGTTTATCTGCTGTGGCTGAAAAAAGCTTTAAAACAGAGTGGAAACTAATGTTTTGAGACTTTTTCTAAATGTCTCTTATCTTTAAAATGTCTTGAAGCTAAAAACCAGACGAACAGCAGCAGTGCGTCATCACTGCACGTCACTTGGTGTTAATTGTGTCGTGACACAGGCGACGTTAAACCCGGATTTGTGTTTTCAGGTTGGGAACCGCGTCGGGGTGAAGAGGTGCAACGACGACACCATGCACATCTTCATCGACGGAGAAGACATGGGGCCTGCCGCGACAGCCGTAGCCAAGGTAACCACCGCTCACTCTGACTCTCATCAGTGATGTCGGTCTGCGATGCCACTCAGCGCCTCTTTCCTGCTCCTTGCAGAACGTTTATGCAGTTTTGGACCTGTACGGGCGGATAACGGCGGCGTCCATCGTCAGCTCCTCGCTAACGGAGGACGTGGAGAGCGTTAAGGCGCCCTCGCTCTCCTCAGACAGCTGCAGCGAGGGAGAGGAGGACAGCACTCCCGTCAGAGAGGTATGAAGGATATTTAAGAGGTACCCTCCGCCTGTTCGATTTTTAGAGAGAAAGTCTGACTCTCTGTTGCCATCTTCAGGCCGAGAGCGAACCGTGCGTGCTGGTGCCCACTGTCATGGCGTTCCTGGAGAATCACGGCAAAAACATCCAGCTGTCCAATCAGAACCTGACAGCAGCCAGAGTGTCGAGCTACAACCAGGGCCTGCTGGTCACCGCCCAGCCGCTGGCTCGTCAGCAGCTGTTCCAGGTAAGAGTAAGGCTTAACGTAATCATTCGGATCCTCCGAGCGATCGCTTCGATTTCGGGGGTACCGTCTTAAACCATCGCTGTTTTTGCCCACCAGTTTCACATCGACCGTCTGAACCCGTCATGGACGTCGTCGCTGTCTTTAGGGGTGATTGGTCACTCCCCCGACCGGCTTAACTTCCCCTCCACAGCGTGCTGTCTGAAGCGCTCAGCCTGGCTCCTGCAGCGAGACTCTGTCTTCCACAACTCCCTGAAGGTGTGCACTGAGATCACACAGATCTGTCATCGGGGAGGATATTGATTTATTTTTTTTTTTCTGTCTTACATGAGAGAGTCTGTTCGCACTGACCCTCAAATTTGACTTCCTTCACTTTCACTGCTTCACTTGTCTCCCCCTTTTTTTTCCAGATATGTGAGAACTACGGTCCTAACCTGGATACGTGTCCAGAGGGGACGGCGTTGGGTCTGCTGGTGGACGCCAACAGTTGTCTCCACCTTTATGTCAACGGCATGGACCAGGGCGTGGCAGCCCAGGACATCCCTTCTCCCTGTTACCCCTTCATAGACCTCTACGGCCAGTGTGAACAGGTTTGCACACACATTAGTGCATGTTTTGCGTAAAAATCCAGAAATAATTTCTAGAATAAAACAAAGAGCCGACTAACATTAAAAAGAAGAACATGAAAGTGTAAGCTGAGAGTGGATTTATTTTATCATGTTTAATGAACTTTAAGTCCAAAAACAGACCAGAGACTTCATTTCTGTCACATTTGAAGATTGCCAAAGTTTAGGGGTACGGAAAGCCAAAAGGGTCATAGCAAACCATCAGGTGGCAGCACAGTTAGCAGTGTCACCTTTCTGTGTGAGTTTGCATGTTCTCCCCTCGTCTGTGTGGCTTCCCCCCAAAGACATGCAGTGAGGTTAATTAGTGATTCTAAATTGGCTGTAGGTGTGAATGTGAGTGGGACTGGTTGTTGTCCAGGGTGTACCTGTCTTAATAGATTTCCATCAGGTGTTACATGTACTACCTAGTCGGGGTTTTTCTTGGGCCCACAGGGGTCTGCATATAGTTAAAGCAGTGAGCCTTTGTTACCTTACTTAACAGAGGTCCATTTTCACGTATTTTAGGCTTTGGTTCATTAAACCTTACTTTATGAATCCTCCTTTATGAAAAGCCTCTTGGCCACTGAAACCATGAATTAAATATAATAGAGAAGTTTGAGCACAGTGTTGACCTCACTACAGAACCAGAACATCTACAAGCTTTTATTAGATACCCACGTGCGATGAGCGATGGCACTGAAACAGACCCTGTGCGTCTTTTAGGTTTGTGCAGCTCTTCCAGCTGCTACCTTTAGACCTTCGTGTAGCTGAAAGCTGTGAATACAGCTAGTGTGTGGACTGTGAGGCAGCATGTTTATCATATGTCATGTGCTGACGGCAGGTTACAATAGTCACCAACAACGTGCCAGCTGTGGGTGGAGAAAGTGGTGAGACCCGCTGTCAGGGCGACATGGAGAAGGCAGACATGGTTGATGGTACGAAGCTGACTCTTTTTTTTTTTTTTTTTTTTTTTAATATTCAAAGTGCTGAGGCCGTCAGATTGATCAGTTTTGCCTCCTTTTCTTTCACAACAGGAATCAAAGAGAGTGTGTGCTGGACGCCGCCTCCAGAGGTCAACCCCAATAAGACCTGCGAGTACCAGGCGCTGTGCTCGCGCTTTAAGGACATGCTCACGTTACCAGGTGGGTGCTTCATCTTTCAGCTTTTCTTCCCGAGACTTCATCTGGATCTAAAACGCAGCGTCTCTGTTTATTAAGATGGATACTTCAGTGAAGATGCAAAGTACAACCTGTGCTACTGTGAGTCCTGCCACAAACTCCGGGGGGACGAGGCGTATTACAAGAGAGGAGAGCCGCCCCGGGACTACGCCCTGCCCTTTGGGTGGTGCCGCTTTGGCCTCAGGTAAGAAGACAGCCTCAAGCTGAGCAGCGATGACATCACTATCCGTTTGACCTGAAACTAGCGAGGGAGTCCATGTTAATCTGTTCAGCTTGCTTTGTGTTTGCGTCAGTAACACACTGTCACATCTGTACAGGATGAAGTCCCACTGTGAGGTTTCCAATGCACTGAAGAAGTGGCACATCGCGTACCACGGCACCAGCGTGGGAGCTCTACGACACACGCTGGACCACAGCCAGCTGTTGCCGGGTAGAGAAATCACTGGCACGCCTTTTCTGTATTCACACGACGACTCCAGACACACGCGAGTTGTTTAAGGAAACACCTTAAAGCAGCTAAAACAACATTTTGACGCTTTGTCTTCACAGGGATGTCGTCCATCTTCTCGGTGTCTCCGGCGAAGGTGGAAGGGCCGAACGGCTACAGCGAGCCGGAGGAGAACAGCGCCCCCGGCAGGGAGGTGCCCAGGGTGCGACTCTCCCCCACCATGCGCTACTCTGGCTTGGAGATCTTTGCTCCCAAAGTGCAGTAAGTCACATCTGCCTGTTTTATGAGTGCTACCCAGCAGAGCTAACAGGAAGTGAGGTGGCTTTTTGTACTAACCGTGCACTTCTCCTCACGCAGATTTCGGGACCCCCGTTCTCACCGCTGCCACCAGGCTCAGGTGGGATTCCAGGTGTGCGTGCGCCCGGGCTCCTACAAGGTGGGACCCCCGACGCTCGGCCACAGCGAGCCCCTGGACCCTCGCTTCAGCAACTCCGAGATCGAGTGGATCACCAAGGAGCAGGGCGGCACGCTCCTCTACGGACTGCTCGTTCGGATCGAGTGAACGGAGCAATGAAGGAAGAATTTGGGTGGAGGCGGGGTAGCTCCACACGGCACTCCTAGTACTTTTCGAACAGAAGAAAAACTTGACAACCAAATCCAGCCCTGCCTTGAGCGAGAGACTCCTCTGGAATCCAGCTGTTCCTACTGTGGATTGTTGACACTTCAGCATCTTTGATTTGGTTTCGTTCCTTTCGCTCTCGGACTCTTTTAGCGGCGCCGCGGCGGTTTCAAAGGACAGACACTGCCTGCACTTTATGTTTCAGACACTCGTGGCCGATTTTTAAACTTCTCATCCACACAAAGCATTCGTTCATCCGCTGTAGGGTTTTTTTTGGTCATTTTTAGTACACTTTTCTTTTTCTTCTTTCTTTCCCGGAGCCTCACAAACGGCTTCTCTTTTTGGCACTTACTTTTAACACTGTGCTGGTCAGTGTTTTACTTTGGGAGGAGCTGCACTCCTGCCAGTCTGCACGTTAACAAACTGTCACCTAAAAAGACAAATGTGGGTAAAAAAGAAGAAAAAAAACGAGGAGAGTGAGGATGTTTTCACAGAGAAAAAAGAAGACACACTTGAATCTGGAGGGATTTTAAAACTGGAGTGGGTGGGTTGGGGGGCGGGGGGGTTGTTTACACATGTACCACTGTATGTTGCTGTCCTCTTCATGTCTCCACATTAGCAGTTTGGCTTTTTTGTTTGTTTTTAAATCAGCCCCGTTTGCAGTCTTGCCCAGCATCACTTCTTTATCAAATGGGAAAACAAGTTAGGACCTGGGAAATGCCCCTGCTGCACGTTTGGGATTGTCAAAGTGCAGGTGATGAATGATAACTAACGCTCCAGCCTTACAAGTTAAGGAGATATGAAATATTTTAAGATACTGTAGAATTAAACACGACAAGTTTATAGTACACTGTTTAATTTAAAGACATTACAAGCTTATTAGCATCTTTTTTTGCTTAGAGATTTTACCTTTCACACCTGTATAATGATTATGAAGCTACAGCGAGCCCCTTTTAAACCTCTCCCACATGGTTCCCTGTGATACCTCACCTCATTTTAAAGGTTTTCAGACAGTATTTTTTGAGTTTAAGGTTTACAAGAGAAAGGGATGAAAATGTGGATGAAGTCATAGGTTTAACAGCATCCGTAGCACACAGATGCTCTCCAGGTTCCTCTGGAAGTGCATCTCCCACTGTTGCTTGGTTACAGCCCTGACTGAAGCCACCTGAGCGTACAGGTCGGAGATGGGCGATGCGGGCCTGACTGTAACTGGAGTTTCAGCACTGCTACACCGCACAAAATCACTCGTTTCTTTAATCCGCACTCTCACCAGAGTCATGAACGGGTTCGCCAGTGTTGACCAAGTTGGTGTTGTCGTTAGTCAGCGATGGCCTGAGAGAAAATGGTAACTTCAGTTTGGTTCCTGAGATCCTCTGAAAGATTCACAAATCTTCCTCTAGAGAAGCATCCTGAATCAGTGCCACTGCTCTCTATTCTTTAGTGCTTGTGGGGTTTAAACAAACCAGAGTGAGAGGACGTTAATTACCAAGCTTCAGAAGGACGCGGTAGCTTTGAAGAGTCCTACAGGCTGACTGTATCTTCATGTGAAAACGCACATTTCCCCAGATGTTTAGCTTCTTCTTCTAAAGGTCAGCGAAATGGACTCACACCAAAAAAGGTGTGACCACCCTTTCATCCTTTCAGTTTACACTCGATCCACCCCCGGGAGCAGAGTCCGTGTCCCCGCGACCTACGTCCAGGTGTTTACACGTGAATGTTTATTCATGATTTACACTCAGTGTCAAACGTTTATGCTCAGCATCCACCTTGACTGCATGTGATCAGCTTCCCACTCTTCAGTTCAGTTTCCAACATTTCTTTCATTTAAAGAGCCAAACTCACTTCACGATCAAAGCTCGCTCACCTTCTATAAAAGCAGCTGTGACGGGGAATCTTAAGAGGAAAAGAAAAACACTTCCAATCAAAAATGTGAAAACAATAAAGTTATTAAGTGGGTTTATTTATGGCCCAGTGCTGCTTTGTACAATTTAATTTGTATTTTTTGGGGGGTTATTTCTGTTTTCAGTATGTCGCGTTGTACAGGCTGTTACATAACAGATCATATCTTCCTGATTTATAAAAAATAAAACTGACAGACAGTATGCACACATGGATGGGTAAAGTCTGTTTTTTCCCCTTTGAGCTGAAAAACAAACAGATGCTGAAAAGAAAAGACCAAACCAGCTGGTGCTTTTTGCTTCCTTTTTTTTTCACATTTTATTTCCAGTAGGAAAAAAGAAAAGTCTGGTCACTGACACGTTATTGCAGTGTTGCACACTTAATCACACCACCTCCAAAATCCTGGTGACTTGTAACTCTTTAAGGCCGATAGTGGGATTTTTCATAGCTTTTTTTTGTTTTCTGTACAGAAACAGCGGCTGCTTCGAGAGAAGCTCCGTCCTGCTATTTAACAACAAGCACACACAATGTGATTTAAAAAAAAAAAATGCAGACCCAGCAAAGAGGCAGATGAAAGTCAGAGTGAGGGAGTTTGCTGCTCCACGAACAAAAGATGTCTGACTGTAGCCAAGTGTGGTAGCGTAGTACTGACGGGGCCTGATCTACTCTGTGGTCCTGCTGGGTTGCATAGTCAGCATCTTTTGCAAATCTATCCTCAGCGGTTAAGTTGTTTCTGCACCAGCTTCACTTTTAAGTTGGACCCTGAGATTTATTTATTTATTATTCATTTATTAATTTTTTATTGTCTGCTAACAGAGCTGTTCACTCAGCCTCTTTAGCTTCATTTACAGGGAATAGTTGCATGAGAACATCTTTCCTTTGAGTGAATTAAAGTGACACAGGTGAGCTAATCTCTGAGGACACTGACTGACAGAGAGCACATGGACGACCAGAGGGTCACTTTTCCAACCAGAGCCTGCAATATCCACCAGCAGCCGAACTTCAACGAGCGAGCGAGACTTAAAGTGGACTTTATTCAGCTCGTTTCCACCTGCATCATTTGTTTGCGCCAGTTAGAAATAATCCTCATTTCTGGCATCCTGGACCCTGCTAGAGTCTTTCAGTTCATCCTTTCTCTGAAATCACACAGTTTAAAAGATGGATGTAGCTACTACAACTTCACCCACTCATTTCTGCTGCTGCCGTCCTTTTTCCCATGTGACGAGGAGGACATCTGACTGAAACCACATGCTCACTGGCTAATGAGTTGCGATTGACAACTCGTTAGCTAATGAGTGTTTATGACAGGGACGCTACATGCATGTTTTATACTTGTCTGAAACAAGCTTTTTTTCCTCTTATTCTTTTTTTCTTCCTCTGATTGGTTGTCATAAGGAGCAAGTGGGTGGGGCTTTGCACTCACTGATGTCCTACAGGTCCAATAATAGAAAAAACACCGTTTAGAAGAGTGAAGTGTGAGCTTTTAGCTCATATGGATTATTTCTAGACTGTAATCTCATAACTTTAAATTAGGGCTGTCAATAGTAATGCAGAATTAATCTGTCGTCACGATTAACGCAATTAAAATTTTTAACCCAACTAACCCATCTGGAACGGAGAATGACTCAAAATCCCTGAAATGTCTGTCAACGCATTTCCAAAGTTTGTCCAATCTGCACTCCAAATGGGTTAAATGTGTTACAATTTTTATTTTATTTTTAAAATTTGAATCATGATGACGTGTTAAGGCGTGAACCTTGACAGCCCTAATTTAAACTCTTGCCATATAAATACAATCATATGTCACTGTAACAGTCTACAGTGTGTAGCAAATTAGACTACTGTCTTAAAAACTAGAAAACATGTTAGAAATCCATCATAAGCTCTTTAAAACTAATATAATAACAACTGCAAATACAACAATAACTCACAATTTTGAGGGGTTACTCTCAACTTCTAAGAACTCAGGAAATAATGCACCACACAAATAAATTTTCTGTTCAGGATTTCATGTAAATAACTGTAATTTAGCATGCTGACTTAAAAACAATACAAATGTGCTTAACTATTTTCTTCAGATTTAGCTAATAAACATTAAAGTTAATGGATGAAACATGTTTTTAATTATAGAAACATAATTATTTTGGCATTTACCAACACTGATGATTTAGGTCAGCTGTAGTATAAACGTTACACTGCGTGGTGGTCTAATAAATGAGCACTGTATAAATGTATACGACAGAAAATAAGGCATAGGTCCACTTTAAGTCACTGATGCTGCGAAATGATGGCAGTGCCGCTCACGGCAGAGTCATCTTTAACTGAAGTTCAGCTGCAGTTCCTCCTGCTTTAATGGACAATCGCCTGCTCTGATTTTCTCAGCAAATTCTCAGAGAAACACGTAATTAGCATATTTCCCAACATGATCAAGTATTCCTTTAAACCTCCAGGCACAAGCACGGTTTAGCTAAACTGCTTGAAGTCTGGGTCGGTTGTATAATTTAGCAACGAGCTCACATTTTAAGTCTCAGAACCAGAAAAAGGGCCATCTTTTTTTTTTTTTTTGCTACGAAATATCCGTAAAATGAAGCACCTGAAGGAGAGGAAACCAAAGTGCGGCTGTTTATGGTTGAGTTTTTTCTTTTTTTATCCTGGAACAGAGATGTCACTTTAAGCAGCACGTCTGAATTAAAGACGAGTTGAGAAGGTAAATAAAAAAAGAAAACAAACAAACAAAAAAAAGAAACAAGAAAAAACCCTCCAGGATGAGCTCCGAGCAGACAAACGGACAAAGACCAAGTAAAAGTTTGGTTCAGCTTCTTTCAAATATACATCTTAACTTGCACGCGCGCACACGCATACAGAGTCTTTCAAATATACCAGAAACCAACAAGAAGGACAACGACAACAACAAAAAGAATAATAAAAATCCCACACAGATTTAAAAAAATAGCGAAAAGTTCTTTGTACACTTCCAACAACTAGTAACATGTTCTCACCCCTGACGTACAGCATTCACTCCCAGACGCAAGGTTGCAAGCTACAGCGAGTGCTTTATAAAAACGCATGGTCACAGTAGTTCAAATGAAATGGCTCCTTTTGTTTTTTTCTGAATAAATAAAACAGTTGTGACAAAACAAAAAACAAAAAAACAACCTTCATTACAAAACAACCAGTGCAGGACTTCCACGTCTTCTGACTTATTATTTAAAAAGAACTACAGCAGCTGTTTTTGTTTTTTTTGCTCCCAGTTTGGAAATTATTTTTTATTTATTTTTTTTAAAGAGGAGATTCATGGGTGGAAAAACCTTTCCTGAGCCCATCAACGCACGGATACAGCCCACTGCACCACATTAGCGAACTGGAAATGAGAAAGCTCTTCGTAAAAACCAGAGGAAATCTTTAAAAGTCGTCGGTGCTTACAAACTCTTCTCGCTCTAAAAAACAAAACCACACTCTCCTCTCTTTAGGTTTGCGTCAGGTACGTGAGGATGCCTCCTCGCTGCCCTCTGACAAAGTCAAACTTCTCTTATGTACCGCGCTGACGTGATGTCGGGGGGGGGGGGCGGAGTCTGGAAGCAGGAGGAGTAAAAAAAACAAACAAAACAAACAAAAGTGGTTGAACCGAGAGGAAGAGCGGGACAGCAAAACTATGGACAAAGGACTCAATTTTCAAAAAAAGTTTTTTTCTCTCGGGGGAAGGAAGAGGAGGAGGTGGAAGTACTCAGGGAGACAGGAGGAAGAAAGAAGGAATAGTTCTCCCAGAATTCATTGTGGCTGGTTGTTAGGAGAACAGTGAGGGGGGGTGGTTCAGAGAAAGAGAGACAAAAGGAAGGTCACTAAAGAGGAGGGGAAGGCGAGCAGCAATTAGATTTGAGATTTGTTCTGTCTCTCATCGTCTACTTTACAGAAGTTTTGTTGGTTTTTCTCCAGATGAACAGCTTCAGAACTTCTTGGGGCCCCAGGCCGATGCCTGCTTTGGGGCTACGCCTGTCCCGAATGTGGGGAAATCCTCGGCGCTGCTCATGTCGGGAGCCTGGAAGGAAAACACACGGTCTGATGAGCCCTTACTGCACAGACATCCCTCCAACAAAAGGATCATGTCATAAAACTAAAGACATCCCACCTTGTTCCCAGCCGCGTTCCAGGGAGCGTCCCGCACCACAAAGCCCTTAGCCGGACCCCCGCTGCTGTCGTCCCCTCCACCTGCTCCGCCTCCCCCTCCGTAGCGAGATGGAGGCTTCATGTAAGCTGCCAAAGTCTCTGTCTCCGTCACGCTGAGCAGCTGAGAGAGATGAACAGAATGAAAACTGCTCCTGAAAACAGCCTTTGTTGATGAGTCAGAATGATTTTCATTTCCTGGCCAGGATCCTGTGGATCTACTTGTTACCTCGAAGGCATGTAAAGCAAGATATTAATTTTAAAACATAGTTACAAAATAACAGAAACATGATTACAAATATACCACAAATCTCTTTATCTGGTACAATAACTAGCAAACCTCAACAGATAAATTGTTTTTTCTGTCACAATTTATTGGAAAAACGCATTTTCATCGGTGGGTTTTAATTATGATTATTATGCCTCAGAGTTCATCAATATGAATATTTCCTCAAATCCAACAAAAACAGATTTAAAAATACAGAAATGTAAAACAGAAGCAAAACAACCAGATTTAAATTTGGCTGATCTCCCCTTCAAGGTCGTCTCCTCTTGTACCTCTGTGCTGCTTTGAACCTAGCTGCTGTTCTTAGATCACTTCCTGTTTCTGACTGCTAGCGCTTGACTGAGAAGCATGCTCGTCATGTTTAACCCTAGAACTGCCAAAGAGGTCATTTTGACCTCCTGTGATTTTAAAAATCATGTAATGCCGTTAAAGTAAAACCCAATCATCTCATATTTCATCATTTCCTAAAATGGGTTTGTTCATCACTGCTGAGGATGGAATTTTAGCCGCATGTGCAGGACCGTCATGTCCATTTTATTTTTAGCCTGTAGCACATTTGATCAACAGAAGCTGACCCAACGTACTTCAGACAATTACAGGTGTTCAAAAGGTGTATTTTGTTGTGTCAATCAATCATTAAAATGTGTTCAGAAGTATATTGGTATCTGTATCATATCGACAATTAACTGGTATGAGATAAATACCATAATCTGCACTAGTGTTCAGTCTGTTTCACAGAAGAGCTGTTTAGAGTAAATAACACCAGCTGTTATTCAAAATTATTTTTTAGCCATTTTTCTTCTCCAATAATTAAATGATTTCAGTCTCTTTGCTGTAATCTTTATTATTGTGAATTCAAATGTGTATTTTAACTTAATTAAAAAATATTTTAAATAAGTTGAAACTTAATAGTTAAACACTTATTCTGTCAAATTTGACTTAGAATTAGAAAAATTTGATCCAAAGTAAAAAGTTAGCTTCTTTCTGTAGAGCTCAAAATCAACAGATGGATCTAATATTTGTTGGAGTTGTGTCAGAGAGAAAGTGTGAGTGACGTGTGCTGTAACTGCATCTCTGTCTTATATACAGTGAACTCACATATTCCTCCTCCAAGTTGAGCAGGTGATCGATGGCGTTATCAACGGTCTCAGGAAGGCCCGTCACCGTCACTTTGTCGGGCTCGTCCGACCCCGGCTGAGGGAACCGGATATCCACCTGAGAAACCAGAGGAGTGAAGATCAAACATTTAAACATCGTTTAACTTCAAAACGAGCGATCTATGAATCGATCCAACCAACCTTGAACTCCTCCATCAGCTTCCGGATGGCTTTGCCGCGGGCCCCGATAATGCGGGCGTGGGTCCTCGGGTCCAGGTGAACGTCTTGGCTCACCATCTCCTGCAGCTCAGCTACAAGCTGCTGGATGGCCTGGCGCGCCTCCTCCACGTTACGCTCGTACCCTGAGATTACGATCAGATCCTGGGTGGAAAAGGAAAGGATTTGAAGTGATCAATGGGAACGGCTCGGCACAGAGCCAGGAAAAGACAAAAAAGGGAAACGGACCTGCTGCTCGTCTCCTTTGTCGGGGAACTGGATGCTCACGTCGTGGTCTTTTCTGATCTGAGAGATGACGGCTCCTTTGCGGCCGATAATCTTGGGATGAAACTTTGGATCCACGGACATGGTGACCTTGAAACTACGCAGGGCCTGAGTGGAGACAGAGCCACTGTTTTCTTTCTTTTTTAAATACATGTTAAAGAATAAAAGATACTACACACGCTACACATTCACTGCTATCAGGAAATCATGATCCCCTGTGGTAATCTCCTAACTTTAAGAATTAAACTTGTGCTTCCATTTTTCCCCCTTTCAAAGTTTTTTAAAGAGGTTTTTCTAATCTGGATGGATGGCGTAATGATTGTGGATGATGAATAATCTGAAAATCTGTCGCTACAATCACAAGAAGCAAATGAAAAACTGAACTGTGATGATAAACATGACACAGTGTGTGCTTGTACCCTGTCCTCCTGCTCGGCCTGCAGTTCTTTCACCCTCTCCAGCAGCCCCTGTTTGGCTCGCTCCACGTTGGCTGCCAGGCCCGTCACCTTGATCACATCCAGCTGCTTCTCAGGCTGCGGCACCCAGATGTTCACCTACGTACACGAAACCCCAAAGTTCACACGTTTGGAAAGCACGGGTATAAAAAGTCCCAGTAGATGGCACCAGAGAGCAGCAGCGTGTCGCCTTACCTCGTAGTCTTCCATCATCTTCCTGATTCCAATGCCCTTCTGGCCAATGATGTAGCGATGCAACTCATAAGACACCTCCACGTCCTCTGTTATGGGCACCAACGCCTGAAGGAGGAGTAGGCAGTCACAGAGCGTGTGCTCAGAGATATTAATGAACATTAAACAGCGTCACATCTCAGCTTAATGAAGATACCGCCTACCAGCAGGGCTGCTTTAGCCAGCTCACATTTCTCTGCCCGCCCAGAGATGGTGATGATGTCACACTTGCGGGGCACAAACTCCGCCTCTGGACTGACCTCACCGTTCTCCTGTGGCGAAACCTCCTGAGCTGCAAGTTTACAATGAGAAAAACAGGGATTAAAAGTTTATATTTTGATATACAACTCTTAAACACAATTTTTTTTATACATGTAAAAGAATACGAAATACTACACATGCTACAGACTCACTACCATCAATAGATCGTGATCTGGTGGAACTTGAAGGATTGAAGAATTACACTCTACCCGACTCTGCTAGGAACAGCTAATTGTGTTTGTGTTGCCATCAGGGAAAGTGCACAGTGCTGTGCGACTATGCAGCGTCAACAATCATAACATTGACTGACCGTTATTTCTCCCGTCTCTTCTTTGACATTTTGATTTTCCTTTATCAGCTGTTCTAAATGTTGATACGGACAGAAGAGCAGGTAGGGAGGAAACTTGAGAAAGGCCTGCTCATTTCTAACCTAGTGTGCTAAACTGCAACAATATCCCCTCTGCAGCGGCAACATCTTCACAGCAGCAGCAGGACGTAGCTGCGGGTGCACGTTGTGGGTCGTTTCTAACCTGCAGCGCTGTCGTCTCTCTCAGGGAACTTGATTTGCACCTCGTGCTCTCTGGTGATGTGCTGGATGCGGCAGCCTTTGGGGCCCATGACGGCGCGATGGTAACGCTGAGGGATTGCCACCTCCACGGTCACCTGGGACTCCTGCTCGAGAGAGAGGAGGAAGAAAGAAGAAAACACAAAAGGTGAGCACACCGGGAGCAGGTTCGATTCCAATTATAAATAATGAGCTTATTGAAGCGTCCTTGAAATAACATCCATGTCTGTCCAAAGTAGAAAACTTGCAGCTACTTTTGACAGCATTTCTGTGACTTTCACACAATCAGAGTCTTATATATTAAATCAGCTTTGACCTGAGTGCAGATAGCGACCGTTTGTCTCTACGTGTTTTCCGTCTCTCACCAGATCCTCGATGATCTCCTGGATGCGTTTCTTTGCGGCCTCCACGCAGTCCTTCGCTCCCTTCAGCGTCACCCGCTGGCTGTTCGCTCCAGTGCGAGGGAAGCTCACAGCCACGCCGCCGTACTCCTCAGCCAGCTCCCGCAGCACCTGTCCTCTCCGACACACGAAGTGGCGGTGGTGGCGAACGTCCACCACCATCCTGTCCTCCACCACGTCGTCCTGCAAAGGGAGACGGCGAGATTGTTGAATTTAAAATCAAGAATCAAGACATGAATTAAATGGTGATGTTTTGTAGGACAAAGGTCGTCACCAGATTTTTGACCAGACTTTCCAGCTCCTTCTGGGCCTGACGTACGGCTTCTTCTTTCCCTACGATGGTGATCAGCTCCTGCTCTGTGTCGTCAGGCGACGGGAAGATGATCCGGGCGCCCGTCCGGTCTCGGACGCGGCGAATATTGGCCCCGCCCCGTCCGATTAAGAACTTGTGGTACTCTGGTTTGGCCTGCAGCTCAGCGGTGAAGTTGTTTACTTGCTGCGAAAGGCAGAGGACGGGAGGAGGATGTAAGTATTTAAACTTTTAGTAGCCAACATCCGTTGTTTTAAGTCACCTCTTCTATTTATTCGCTCTTTCCTGCTCACCTTCTCTTCCGCCAACTGCAGCAGCTGCTTCTTGGCTTTCTCCACCTCACCGGCGGGCCCTCTGATCGTCACCTTGTCGGAGCCGGAGCCCTCAGAGGGGAAGTGGATGTGGACGCCGCCGCAGTCTTCCATGATGGAGCGCACGAGGCAGCCCTTTGAGCCAATCAGAGAGTTGTGCAGCTTGGCTGGGATGGTGACCTCTGCCTCTTTAATGTTGGCCTGGAGGGACGAAGAGGGACAGGCTGAGATTTTCATGCAGTTTAAAAACTGACGACAAAGACGAACATTTTAGAAGACGTAATTAATTCCCAACAGAGGAAACCAATAAATATTCAGTCCATCCACCTTCTGCTGCTCATCCAGGCTGGGGTTGCAGAGGGCAGGTCTGAGCAGGGAACCTCAGACACCTCCTACAGCTCATCCGGGGCCGATACGGTGGTGTTCCCAGGCCAGCCAAGAGATATAATATCTCCAGCTTCTTTTAACAAAGAAATCTTAACCCACTGTCATTTTTTCCTCTTTTTAATATTACTTTTAGAATTTTGTACCCTTCTGTGGGATTGGAGAGATGATAAAAAAAAAAAAAACAAGCGAAACCAAGTACGAAATAGGATTTTGGCTCAGAACCATATCTAATAGTTCATCTCTGCATATGTGGTTTCGGAAAGTCGAGCGGTGTAGGGAGAATTAAATTCTGTTTTTAATTCTAGAACTGCCATAATGGCAAAGATGCCGTTTATTGAAGAAGTTAAGTTTATATCGACTCTTTATAATATAAAATAAGATTAAAGCCAGCCAGCAACCCGCCCGCTGATTTTCCTAATGCAAGTTAGGAGTGTTTTTTCAGGTTAACAACTCCACTGATCGTCTATGGATATGACTCGAATCAAAAGATTTAATAAATAATTCATCCAAGAAACAAAAGAAAGTAGATTTTAAAAATCTATTTTCTTCAAAACTCTTCAAGCATCAACCAAAAGCAACCACGTCTCACCAGCTCTC
Organism: Perissodus microlepis; assembly: GCF_051167445.1. Taxonomy (NCBI): domain Eukaryota; kingdom Metazoa; phylum Chordata; class Actinopteri; order Cichliformes; family Cichlidae; genus Perissodus; species Perissodus microlepis. The sequence continues at coordinate 33,876,195 of NC_140463.1, forward strand.
TCTGGATGGCGAGGATTCGGTCTCTGGCCGACTCGCAGTTGTTCTTCTTGCCCGTGATGACGATCATCTCCGAGTTACTGTTCTCCGTTGGCAGGTCGATCTTGGTGTTGGTCTCTTCGCGGATCTGGCAGTGCGAGCGTCTGCCGTTAGTTTTTGTCTTAAACGTTACATTCTGATCTAATAATTTTAGGAGTCAGATTTGGACAGAACCTGTAAAAAATAAATCTCACCTTCTTAATGTTGGCGCCCCCTTTGCCAATTATGTTCTTGTGAAACTGCTTGAAGATGGGAACGGAGAGCGAGAAGCTATTTTCAATCTGCGAGAGAAAGAAAACTGCCGTGAAGCGGAGTGTAAAGGCTGAGGGACGGGGAGAGGCAAGACGACAAAAACAGAGGGTCGTACCAGGTCAGCAATGATTTTCTGGAGAAACTTGGCGCATTTCTCCACCTCATTTTTTGGACCTCTCAGCTGGACGATGTCGCTCTTTTGCGACGGGTCGGGGAAATTGATAATGACCTAGAAGGCAGCGAGATGATAATCACCAAATTAAATTACAGCTGAGTCAAAACAAATTATTGAACGGTGATGACAAGGCGAGACAAAGTCTCGGGTCACAGAGGACGTTCACCTCGGGAAACTTATCTCGAACTTCTTTGATTTTTTCTCCTTTCTGTCCGATGATTGTCCGGTGAAACTTCTGCTCCACGATCAGATCTTTGGTGCGCTCGTTTTCCTTGAAATGACAAAAACGTAACAAAGAAATAAAGCTCTTTATGTCATCTGGCTCTATCAAACCAATGAACCTATGCTTTGAGTCCATTCTCACCATCCTCTGAACCATCTCCATGAGCTCTCGGCGTGCCAGCTGTACTCCTTTAGGATCTCCCTCGATCCGCACCAGGCCACTTCGCTCAGAATCCTGCGCGATTCGAACCGACACCTTGTACTGCTCCTTGATACGATTTACTGTAGTGATACAGGGAAAACAGCAGAAATGAAATAAGAGTGAAAACCTAAGGGGTGATGCCACTGTGACATCACCCACTCAGCTTAGCTTAGCATTTTATTCGTCGTCATCTGGGTTTTGAGACTGGATGTGAGCGATGGAGCAACCGGCACACTCACACTGAAACACAACCTGAAGAATGTCCTGCTTCACTGTCCCTAATACTCTTAATCAGCGGTCCCCAACCCCCGGGCCTCGGACCGGTACCGGTCCGTGAGTCGTTTGGTACCGAGCCGCGAGAGTTGAGGCTCAGGTGTGAAATGTATGGTTTTCAGGGTTTTTAATCGGTTTTCAGCGTTATTTTGTTATCGTTTACTCGGTTTTCCTGGGTCTTTTCACGTGTGTTATGAATAAATTTTCTTTTTTCGGTACCGGTACTAGTTTTATTTTGTTGTATTTATCCGCGACACCTTAAAGGCCGGTCCATGAAAAATATTGTCGGGCATAAACCGGTCCGTGGCGCAAAAAAGGTTGGGGACCGCTGCTCTAAAGGAGACCATGATTTAAAAAACAAACATCATGACAAGTATCCATCGGAATATGAATGTGTGTCAGTGTTAGCTGGTAAGCACTTAAAGCAGAGAAGAAAGTGCTTGTGTGAATGGGTGAATGTGGCATGTTGCATAAAGCGCTTTGAAGGATCCGGGAGAGCAAAAAGCGCTAAATAAGAATCAGTCCATAGTTGTCATTCAGGCAGCTGAGAGAACTATTTCTCTTAAAATGTTTAGAAGAAAACGTGTCCAAAAGGTTTTGAAAGTTGGTTCTTTTTGTCTACATGCAGTGTTTTCAGAGGGAGAAATGTTTCGTCATTCATCCAAGCCTGAAGTAGTCACTTGGAGAATAAACATTTTTTTAAGTTCGAGCTCAATAGAATTGTACTAACTCTGTTTTGTCTTATATAATACATGTTTGCACGTTTTAATAAAATCCTGCAACCATTTCCTATTTATCTAACAAGATATAAAGAAATGAATGATGGAAAAGATTTCTGCAGGGCACTTTAGAAGCTAAATCCATGTTTCATAGCGTCTATCCATCTTCAGACGTTTCCAGGTCCAAACTCAAAACAACACCGTGGCATCGCTGAGAGTTAAAAAGTGTCTAAATTCTTTCATCTTTAATAAAATGATCAGTGTGGCTGCTCTACCAGGTGTAACAATTAAGTTTAACATCCACGAAAACAGGATTAATGAAGCTTAACAGAGTTAGAAGTTAGCAGGGAGTTAGCTCGCTAGTTTTCATATAAAGATGATATACCAGGTTCTGACTGAGGGATTTCTGTAAAACTAAAACGTACAGCTCTGCTATAACTTTGGACATAAATGAAGACAGAAAACTAAACAGCAGTGACTTTTGTAGGGTTACTGAAGTTGGGCTAGCTATAATGATGTGCTACGTGGTGGCTAGCTACACAGCTATGGTTAGGATAATATAAACATCTGAGCAAAGGGAAGTGGGAGGATGAACGCTAAATTTTTTCCTCTCAAAAAAATTAACATGAGGGTTCCTGATTGTTAGGGACAAACGCAAGGCAGGAAAAAGATGCTGAAAATTGACCAAACTTCAGTCAGAAAAACTGAGATGATCCATCACCAGCACGAGGTTGGTCATCAACATACTGCTGCATGGTTTGGGTTACTCGCTATGACAAAATTCCTGATCCTCAGCTTCACGTACTCATTCAAGTCTTCGTTAGCCTCAGAATGACTCTTTTCTGACCTGTTCAAATATCTGGTGGCAAACCATGGGCCGTAGTTACATCGTAAGGTTTTAAAAACTCAGCTTTTTAAAAAAAAAATGTGCTGCAGATGAATAGTGGTAATAAGATCATTGACTATTTTTAGGGGCTTGTTCAGATTAAACAGAACAAGATAGAAAGCATTAAAACATGTTAAAAACACAACAGCTTTAATGAACGCAGTTTGGACCCGGAAGCAGGTCTCATACGTCATCACTTAACAGCCTGATAGGATTCATGCTCAAAGATGTAGCAGTTTTAAACCTGCTGGAGAACACTGATGTGCTATAGGTAAGAGCCTGGCATCTGTTATCAAAGACTAGCTCTCATGATGAAAATCAGGTCACTAACACTTGCCTCATGACTCACAATCCAGTTCCCTGCTTTACAACACAAACACTGCAGGAAGTCTGCAGTATGTGACTGAGATCAGCGACAGCCACATGACAACTTTTCAGTTTAAAAATTACTCAAAACCCTGATTTTGATGCTTTCCATTAAATATTCTACCCCAGGCAGCATTTGAATTATCTAAACTAAAAGCAACTAGAATGACTGACAGGAAAAATCTAAATACATCGATATGTGTGGATCAAATGATCATTACCATTATATAAAACATGAAATAAAAGCACTTTTAAAAACATATTCTTTGTTAGTTTTGCAGGTAGGGAGACAAACTAATGAGGTGCAACAAGGGCTCCACCTGGGAGTATGACAGATTTGCTACAGTTTAGTTTTCAGGTCAGGGGTAAAGTGATCGACTCACTGTTGGCTCCGTTCTTTCCGATGAGGTGTCTGTGGAAACGCTGATCTATGTTGATTTCGGTGTAGTCCATCCTCACCAGCTGGACACCGGGTAAGAAAAAGGAGATTTGGATTTATAAATGTGAACCAACACTCAACCAATCAAATGTGATTCTCTCTTATCTCTCTTCAGGTCTACCGAACCATAAGTGTGTGCAGCTCTTCCAAAGCTTTGTCCAACACAGCAATATTTCTTTCAGTGACAGAAGGCAATACACGTCATGTCTACCGTAGCTTTGTTGTGTTGGTGTACGTGTGTGTCTGCACTGACCAGGTCCTTGATGATCTCTTGTATCTGGGCCTGAGCCTGCTCCACCTCCTCCGTCGGCCCTTCGAGACTGATGCGCTCCTCGCCATCGGTAAACTCTATGTGAACCTACACACACAGACAGGAATAAAGGCAAGCCAGTTAGGAAGTTTCCCCTTCTGCTCCGTCCTGTGTTGATTCTTCCATTGCTGTAATTCATCTCAGCTGACGTCAAGTTTCTAAAATCAAGTGTCCTCCGCAGTCACTTTTCTTTGTCTGTGTTTTGTCCAGCATTTTTTGCTTTACTGGTCCCATTTTGCACAAACACTGCTGCCGTAACACAGCCTCCTCCCCACAAAGCTTTCTGTCACGCTGCAGGAGCAGGATGTGAGACTTCTGTGTTATCTCTGGCTTTTACCTCAGATCACCCCACGCCTTCTTTGTTCTCCTTTCCTTACCCGTGGTAGCTGCTGTGTGATCCGCCCGATGTTCTGTCCTTTCTTGCCAATGATGAAGCGGTGCAGCCAGGCGGGGGCAGTCACCTCCACCACCATTACGCTCTTAGCCTGAACGGGTACAAAATGTTAAAACCATGTTTGCATTGACAAATCACAGAAATCGTTTTTCTGCAATGGGTTAGTTGCAACTTAAAATAAAGGGGATATATTAGGCTTTTCCTTCTTTCCATATTAAATATTTAAAATGAGATCAGTGTACATGCAAGTAATCCCTGTGAGCCAAAGCTCAGGCTTCAGACTACTCTACACGCTCAGTCTCCAATGCTTGTACCGAGCTGACTTCAGCTCACCACGGATTTCCTTTTATGGTCACGGAAGCTAAAGCAGCTTGTTTCAGACACAGGGTGAGGTGGAGTACGTATCCTGACCTGGTGGAGCCCAAAACCAAAGTTTAAAGGAAGACTTAAAACCAGATGTTGCTATATGACTTCTGGATTGGCCAACAAATCCATCATAAATGTTTGCCTCTAATATTGATAAACTACATATAGATTAATCATTGCCCAACTTTCCCAGTTTCTTTCACTGTAAAGATGTGGATGTGATGTACTTGCTGAGGTTGTTAATCTTGCTGCTCTGAACTATTAAAAATAAATACATCTAAACATAAAGTCTCAAAAAAAGGAAATCTAGGCCGGCTGAGTACCTCTTGGATGTACCCTGTAAATGCAACTTCAGGGACTTTTATTCCCTACATTTCTGCCATAACAAAAGCTAATTACATTAAGCAAAATGCAATCCCCATCTCTGTCCTTTAATTACAGTTTTCTCGTGTTCTCACCTTGGCGTAGACCTGTGTGAGTGCTGGTCCCAGTTTGTCAGGCTCCCCTCTGAGGATGATGGTTTCTGAGCTGGAGTCCAGAGGAGGCATCTCCACCGACACCCCCGTGGCCTCCAGGATCTCCTGCAGGGTGTTGCCCTTCGGACCTATGATGTACTTATGTTGAGACTTCTTCACCTCCACAGAGATAGTCGTGGTCTTACGCTTCTGCGAGGAGGACATGGACAAGTGATAAGACAATCGTGGCGAGAGGATGTGGGTAAATCGAGAAGCTCGTTGAGGGATGGATGGAAACATAAGAGGAGACAGAAAGAAGAATGAAATCAGGGAAGCAGGAAGGAGATGGGAAAAGTCAAGTAACAGAAAGACCAGACAAAATCCGGGGGAAGGAGAAGGGAACAGAAGGAGGGTGACTGACAGATGAAAATGGGAAGGCAGCAGAGAAAGTACATTTGTTTTTGCTAATCATACATATGCACTAAATGACATTAGCATTCTCATCCTGTTGTTCTCTGGTGAAATCCAATTTTCTCTCGTCATTATCTCCGGCTTGCCTATCATCGGAGCTCATCTGCTACAAACACGCAATTCCTCTGCTTCACCCATCCATCTCACAGAGCTTCTTTAAAGTTGAGAGAATGCACAAACTCTAAATAACCTCCTTAAATACAGAAACACACTAAATCAAACACCTTTGGTACAGATTAGATTTATGGTTCATGGGATGGAGCAAACAAGTAAAACAAGACTGGTGACACAAAATAACCACACTGAGCTGCCTGCAGTCATGCGTGTCCTTCAGGAAAACCCTAAACTAAACCGCGCGCTGCTTTCCCACAGCGAGTCGTTCGGGGTAACAGAAACACCCGAGCGTCTAAAATGTCAATGCAAATTTAGCCCGGATGAAAAAACTGGCACAAACGACTGAAAAAAAGCAAATAAAAATCATGCATGGAAAATAACAAACATGAGACTCCCCTTTATTAAGTATGTGATCCTATTTTTATCATTTGCTTTGTTCTTTGTTTGGATTTCTGCGACTTTATAAAGATTTGATTATATTCTGAGGACAAATGCAGCTGGAGTCGTTATTCCTGTTAAACTGCTTGCAAGTCCACTTGAAATCTAACGCACATGCATGGTTTGCATATTGTGATGTAAATTTTCTCTGGACAAGACACAAAGACGCACAGGACCAGTGTGATGACCGAACTTGCTTTACTCTGACCAAAATGACCCTAACATATACGGAAAGTCTTTATTTTATATTTTTGGCTTTATATTTTTGACTCTGTGTTTTTTAAAAAACAAAAACAACAACAACAAAAAACACGCCATCATGAGTACTGATGCAAATTAACTATTTTAAGCTCAATGACACAAACAAGTGGACCACAAAAACAAAAAGAGGAAAAAGAAATGCATTGATGGAGCAGACAGAATCGGATGATTTCCAGTCAGCCACTCAGCTTCCCATATGTCCAATAATGAGCCAGTCATGAATTTGAAACACATGAACAGCAGCTCAGAGAAATAGTCACATGAACGCTCACAGCCACACGCTAGCATGCTGTCGGCATAGAAACGCTTCACTTTGAGCGCGTACACAAAGGCATAACTATGAAAACGTTTGTAACAACACAATGACACACTTAAACCCCCCCTCACCCCGCTTAACATGGATATTTTAAAGAAGCTGAATTTTTTATTTTAAAGAACCTGATATTTGTCCTTTTATATAAATCTGTTACACCTGCTTTTATTGGGTAAAGGTGGCTATACAGCAGCTCATTGCACATCTATAAAATACAGAAATAAAGAATCGATATATCAACTAATACAAACAATATAAAAAAAAAAAAAAATGCTAAAAAGGCAGCATCATGGGTACAGAAAGGTCACAATTCTAGGGGGTAAAGTTCATCAGGTTTAAGGCCCCAAATTTGCAAAAATAACATAATTTACAACCATACATGATCCCACCAAGCAGCAGACATCAGTGGAGGTCGTTTTCTGGCTCAATCTCTTCGGACAGTAACGGCCTTTAAGAAAATTTCCCTTTCTCTCTAAATTTGGTTAAAAGCAATCAGTGAAAACTGTTCAGGCCATTACAAAGATTGACTTTAATCCATCTTCAACGCTGACTTCCTTTATTCTGAACAATTTTCTATGAATCTGAGGTTTAAAGTTTAGTCTAGTCAACAAATAATGCTACAAAACCTTTAAGGCTAAATTCAGGCTTAAATTCAGCACACCCAGAGCACCTAGCTGTTATCTTTAATTCAAACACGTGTCTCTGTTTCTTCGAGTACCACATTTGACTGACACTTTGGTAGTCAAATGTGATCAGACAGCCGCTCCACAAACACAGACTACTATTACCAAGAAATAATACAATTGAAAAATACGAATTTACATATGAAAATGTGTCGAGCGAACAAAGGTCTGGGTTTCGATCTGCTGATAGTCTGGGCAGTTTGAAAGGAGGAAGAGATGACCTTTGACCTTTTAACTCAATGTAAACATAACAGGGCATCTGATTTTTGGGGAGTTTTTGACCTAAGAGGACTTAAAGTCGCTCATGTCCCATGTCTGCAGGATGGGGCATGAATAATCTCTGGAAAACAGTCTCACCTTGTCTTCGTAGATGGCTCGGATGCGGCTGACAGCCAGCGCGACCGCCTCCTTCTCGCCGGTGATGACGATCTCGTCCTTAGGCAGGCTGGACGGTGGGATGCTGATGCGGGCCCCTGTCTCAAGGCTCAGCTCCTGCACCAGCCTGTTGTGGGCTCCGGCGATGAAGGGGTGGAAGGCTTTCTCCAGGGACAGACGCTCCACCGCACGCTTGTCCTGGTGAGAGGGTGAGGAAGAGCAGGAGAACGACGGCAGACAGAAGAGTCGATCAAACGTGAAGTCATGGTGATGGTTCAACACGATTCAATATTGAATAGTAAGAAACAATTTAGTTCCTAATGCTGCTGTTTGTGCATCTTTTCACATTGCAAGACCAATTAGTTTCGGTTGAGCAGAAATTAGTTATTAAAACAACCCCCACCCCCCTATCCACCCACCCATGTCTGACCTGCTCAGCAGAGATCAGCAGGATCTCATGGCGAGCCTTCTCAATTCCCTCCTTGGTGCCGGTGATGCGAATGTTGGCGCTGGGGTCGTCCGGGCGTGGAATAGCAATCTTGGTGGCAGTCTTCAGCTCCAGCTCCTGCAGCTTCTCACCGTTCTTCCCAATGACAAATCGATGGTGCTCCTTGGGGATGGCGACCGTTGCCGATGCCTGGAGGAGCAGGAGAAAGTTTTCAGGAGCAAGTAAGTTAGATTTGTAGTGTTTCCCAATGGAAATAAGCCTTCTTATTTATCAGGGTACAGCAACAGCCACAGAAATCCCTTTTAATTCTAATGTTGGTGGAGCTTTGTGCACATGTGCAGACATATGCAGAAAATACCTTTTTTTGTTTTTTAAATAGTCATCATCTACCAGGGAAAGTAACAGGATGACATAAAATTCCTACTATCAAAGTTTTCTTTAAACTTGGTAAAAAGCATTCGACCTTGAAAAGAGAACAGAGAGCCTCTGCACTTTTTTCAACCAGTAACTGCAGCTCAGCTAAAGGGCTGCACCTCAGTGCACCAACTGAAGTGGAAATCAGCATGTTTGCTGCTGAGGCTCACAAAGGCCACCCCTGGGAGCTGATGGTCATTTTCCGGCTCAACTTTTTGTCCTAAACTGGCCTGATAGGATTATTCGAGCCGCAGCCGGTATTTGCCCTCCGTGTGTGTCTTTGGATCACGTTTCAACATTAAGCAGAGCGAAACAAAAACATTTTTTAGCCACCGGTTACACTGTTCTGATGTTTCTGCTTCACAGTGATTTTTGTTCAAAGATAGATGGCTGCATATTCAAATTCTTTGCTGCGGGTTTAAGTTTATCTGAGTTTCAGAGGTTTCACTGTTTTTGCAAGTCACACAAGAATGAATAACAAATGTAAAGCCTGCACTGCACAAATACTGACAACAGACTGTCTTCTGATTGGTTGCCCCTCACAAACAAGAGGTTCGAACAGCAGGCAGATGGAACTCCTGTGCTCGCGGCCAACGCTGTGTACCTGAGATGACCATATTAAGGATATCCTGTCTCTTTAACATCCTACAGAGCTGGGGTATTAAACATAAGGCCTGAAGGCCAGAATCGGCCCAGCAAAGACTTCAATCCGGCCCACTGGAAGGCTTCAGATAACAGGAGTACATCGATTTTGAACAAATGAAAAAATTTTCCCTTGCGGTATTAATAAAGTATCAAACTATTGTCTTAAGATTTGCAGATTTTCCTCCTGATAAAGTTTCCACCTGCAGCGTCATTCATTCCACACCAAAGAGTTTAGTAATAGATGAACAATTAAATGACTGAAAAGTTCCAGTTTTTCCAGCATCTACTATAGAACTTTTTGTTTTTATTGTATGTGTTATAAATACAGCACACTCTGGGCAATGGGCTAACAGAGTTTTACACATTTACAACGAGGAGGCCCTCACACATACTGTTGAAATTCTTCTTTTCTGTCTTTTTTCTTTAAAAAAAAATTAAACGTAACCACCTCATATGTTGAGTTAAATCTCTTTATACTGACAGAAAGGGCAGTTACGCTGACCCACTATGTAAAATGACTTTAACATCCCTGTGTTAGAGCATTAATAACTTTTTGCTCACATTGATTACTTGTACACACTCTGACCAGCTTTTCAGACAGAAAGTAAAAAATTACATATATGTATATCCTCCCAATATTTTCCATATCCAGATCACTTAATTATACTATAAGTAGTACGAGTGCATTTACCTGTGTCTGCAATCGAGCTACGATTTCTTTGCGAGCCTTCATCACGGAGTCCACTTTGCCAGTGACCATGATGGACAGGCCCTGGTCTTTGGCCAGAGACAGCTCGATGTGCGCTCCCGTTCGCTGCATGATGTCCAAGCACACTTTGGCCTCCTCGCCCTCCCCAAACTGGCTGTTGTCCTTGTAACGACGCTCCTCTAGGGGCACGTGGAACACCTGGGTACAGACGAGTTGAAAGTGTTTTTTCTTGCTTGTTGTTCCCAGAACATGCATCTTTCATTGGACCTGCTCTACTGCAGCTAAAAGGCTTGAGGCTTAATTCAGTTACAGCCATCGTCATTAAAAGAGCTGAGAAATGCATTCATTCACTTTTAACAGTCCCCACAGTGGGCTCCTCACCTGGGTGATGACAGAGGCTTTGATGGGTCTGATCTTGCTCCCCCATGCCGAAGGCGGCTCTCCAGCCTTCTCCCCTGGTGCTCCCTTCTCCGGCAGTGGAGGGAAGGCCTCCAGATAGGTAGGGATGTAGGCCTCATCCTCCGGGACGCAGCCTGGCCCGGAGAGATAAAGATAAAAATGGCAAGGAAGGAGTAAGAAAACAGTATGTGTAGGGGAGGATTGTTAACAACAAAGATACCAAACAGCAATAAAAATAAGCCTGTGTCAAAAACACATAATGCACATATCAGAAAATGAGGGGAAAACTCTAGCAAGAATAAAAATAAGTGGAAAGGTGCAGGTCGTTACCTGTGATCTCCTGGTCCTTGAGACCACTGCGATGCTCTGCAAAGCTTTCCGGGGTCAACACTGCCACTGAGCTCATGGTTCAAGACTTATTCCACTATTCCACTGAAACGGAAACATGGGAATTTTTTTTTTTTTTTTTTTTTTAAGAAAAACAATAAATCAGAACCTTAGAGGAGGAAACGCACTGCTGTGTTTTCATGAAATTTCAGACTGATAAAACACTAACTACGATCAAATTGCTTTCACATTGTTTCCCTCCCTGTGCTCTCTAGGACTGCTTAGAGAAGGCCCTGAAGAACCACACTCCCTCTGTGGCTCTGCCACGTTGCACCGATGCTGCACGCTGCACCTGAGACGCTCCAATTAACACTTAACAAGCGTCAGATAAACACACAGTGCTGCGAAGCCTCGGGGACGGGGTTATCACAAGTCAAACGCTCAGAGCTGTCCAAGACAACTGCTACTGACATTCCTCGTGATGCACTATCACAGGTCAGATCTGCTCGGCTCGCATCACAACAGTGGGTCCCATAGGATTGTGAGTCCAAAACATAACCCACAGGACCTCCAAGATCTCTGCTAACTCAAGGTTCGAGGGGTTCATGCACAACTAGACTAAAAACATCGATTTATCTAGCAGCACATAAATAAAAACGCTGATAACACAACAACAAAGACGCTGTTTTGGCGGGTCGAGCTGCAGCCTGTCCTCTGCATTTAACACACACAGAGTGGACAGCAAAGAGGTGGCGATGAACTTAAGTGGCATAAAAGAGCGCTTCGTTCTTGCTACAAGTATTCTAAAATGTGTAATCAAAACCTTCAAAGAAGCTGTCAAATAATACTTATTTGGCCCTTGAGTTAATCCACTATATACAAGTCATTTTAAGTCATTTCAGCTCCTCTCACTTTGAGGCCATCCTCCATTTAAGCCACGTTTCTTCTGATTGGCTGCCCTTCATAAAAAGTTTTAAGCTTTCTGAAAACTTTCTGAGCTCACAGGGATTAGCTGCACATATGCTGCAACTGTGACCATGTTTAACATCAGCATCCTCTGCTGTCACAGTATATTTACACCCACAGCAGGCTAAAGCTACACCCCGACCACATGAGACGGTGACAGCACCCCATTTCTGCTGCGATGTCCAGAAACTCAAGGACAAGCCTTAGAATGAGTTATAGAGATAGTCATACACTTTATGCAGTTTAAAGTATAAATATTAACATATTAAAGGAATGCAGTTTGAATTAGAAAGAATGTTAAAATGTAGTGTACTTTAATCACTTCTATTGTAATCTGAGATAAAATGTTATTGAGGAGAAACACATCATTTCATTTATTTTCACTGCAGCCATAAAGTTCTTTATGCGAGGGGGTGGGGTGAGGACGTGGGGGTGAGGGGGTGGCAGGCACTGAACTCTGTAACTGTGCATTTTGGGAACACTGATACAGTCTTGTGATTAAGGGGAATTTTTTTTTTTTTTATGGCAACAGAGCAGTAAAATAAAAATCAGTGAATACTACAAGCACACATTTATGAGTCCAATTAGCAGCTGAGGAAGTTAATCTTACAACTTTTGTTGAGTTGTTTTAAGCCAGTTTTTGTTTTGTTTTTTATCTTTCCGATAAAAATGTAAGTGATTGGGGGGGGGGGGTTCTTCATAAGACTTTTGCTTCAACAGCTCAGTTGTTTTTATTCCACTCTCACTCATAAACAGGCATGTTTATGAGTCCTTTCCATGTGGAGAGTCATTTTGAGCACAACAGTGACATTGTTTTATTATCTAACATCTATGAAACTCTCCAGTCGAGCTTTTTCTCCTTAAATGTGACTGTGTGCTCTCAGGAATGCCATATGAACCAAGCTCTTCAAGTCCACCCGCATTGCAAATGATCCAGCAGTTGTACCCTCTAAAGACAAAGCTGTGGAGGACGTGCTCATTCAGAAGTAGTATTGTCTGCCAGAACTGTAGAAAGAGAGCCCAGGCTTACCTGCAAAAGGTCAATTGCCAGAGAGTCCGTCCAGTTAGCGGCTACCGTAGGCGCTTCAGTGTGAGTGTGTGTTTCAGCTCCTGGATGCACAGGAAGGAAAATAAAAAGAAAGATTAAAAGTGAACAAAGGTAAATCAAACAGCTCTACAGCACGGAGGCTGGGTAAACACCCACACTGCACTGCACCTTATACCGTCTCGATCTGATTCACTCTCCTCCTCAATTCCCTCCCTCTCCTCTGCTCGTCTCTCTAACAATCCTCCCTCTGAGATTTCACAAATTCAACAGCTAAGGAAACCTGAGAGCCAATGCTTCCAAACACCACATGTGACAAATAAAAAAAAAATAAAAAATAAAAAATAGATGCCCCACTACTTTTTTTTTTGCCCTGTAAGCAAAGCTGCAGTGTCTCTTGAAAGTGTGTTTAATAGCTTTAGTCCAACAGCAACCAGCTGGTCAGATACAGGAGCAGTGCCATTTTAAATGTCATATTTCAGGATCACATTTGTGCGGGATGGAACAAGCTAAAAGAGCAATTACAGCATAATACCATTTTAACACTGAAGCTACTTAAGGGGAAATAAAAGGGATACTTAAGTGGCAGTGGGGTCTTAAGATACCCTCAGACTTTACACAGTGGGAGCAAACATAAAAACAATCTTTTGAAGAGCTTATAAATTATGGACGTGCAGCACTCTTACAGATCAAACTATCCGAGACACGATAATGTAAGCAGCTGAAATTAGCTCCTCGCTAAATGCGTCTTTACACATTAATGAAGCAGCAATAATTAATGCAGTTACAATGTAATGTAACCGTCTAGGGTCATTTAACTTCAGGTACATTTTGGAGCTATTACACAAGTGGTTTTTACCACAGTGAACGTTTTAAAAGCGGGACTTTTGGCAGTAGATGCTCTTTCCGTTATGGTGGTGGTGGTGCTTCGCAGCACGCAGAGGGTTGTGGGGGTTAAACGGGCTCCCACTGTGGGTCACCACCTGCTTCCATGATGTTAGTTTGCTAACATTAGGCGAGAAAACTAGAAACAAACGGAGGAAATAGGAGCACCGTTATAACTATCAGTCGCAGCAGCTAAATAAAAAAGGCAGCCGTGCACGGTGCTAGCTAACCGCTTCGCTAAACGCACCTTTCTCCAGCCGACTGATGTATTTCTTGCTAGCTTGAGGACGCACTGCACGGCTGGTCCTAACTAACTAACATCGGTTAAAAGAAAACTAAAGGTCTCAAAATATTAGTAAGCCACTTTCGCTGAGCTAACACGCATCGCTTCGCGCCGACCTCAGCCAGACATGATTAGGCGCAAGGACTTTCTGATAATCGGCTAAAAAACAAGCCAGGCGGACGGATAACCAGCTCCAGCTCGCTAGCTCTCGGGACGCTAACCTTGCTATCCCCGGCTGCTTGTCGCTTGCAGGCGAACCGACTCTATCGCCACCGTAACTACACTTTAACTCCCCCCAATGCATTCATATGTGCATTAAAAAGTAAAGATAAAATAAACATAGAAATCCTACCTTTCAAAGAGAAAATCTACCAGAGGGTGTGTGTTTGACAGGTGATGGTGTAAACACAGATGTGATTGGTCTAGGAGCATTTCCTCTGCCGGCGGAGCGATACCAACCAAGCGCTGCGACTCAACGTGTATAAAGGAAATGCCGCAGTATCTTTGCGCGGCACGAGCATCCCAGTTAAATAGGTCCTCGTGAAATTAGACTCACTCAGCTCAATTGACTGTGAAATTTAACTGCATGATATTTGCATATGGTTTTCTGATTGGTTATCAGTAATTTAAATTTTTTTTTGTATGTTATTAGCCATTGCAGCTTCTCACGTCCATCAAACTGACCGGCTCTACTTCTCATTCATAATGGCTAGCATGCTTTTCAGGAGTCAGCGCATCATACTTTTTCTGAAGTCTACAAATGTCTGACCTGGAGTGCAAAAACGATCACGTACAACTAAATAAAATACTGCTGTTTTGTTTTTGTTTTGTTTTTTGTTAATTTTCCAAATAAGATAAATGTCACTTTGTGTGTATGTAAATCATGTTTAAAGGATACTTTAAACATGATTAAATACTACTTACTTGTTTGTAAGCTAACTTAACATTATGGATTTTCAATAAGTCAAACTTTAAACTAAAACAGGTTAGGTATAGTTGTGGTTGGAAATTTTCATCCACTCAACATGGGCATGAATGCCATGGTAATTTTTGGCTTTTTTTCCAGGGTGGAACGATCGTACAGGATAAATCTTTATTGACTTTAAAAATCAAAAATTGGGTGCACAACTTTGAATTTCTTTTAGATTTTCTCTCATCCACACAGAATCAAAACTATACATACGGGCTCAATATACATATGTCCCTACAAATATTTGGTTAAATGTCCCTTAGTAACTTGCACTTCAACAAGATGCTTTTGGTAGCTGTTAATAAGCTTCTATTATAATATAAATTAATGTTGTTATTATTAATATTATCTTTTATGGTCAAGTTTTACGCATCTGTTGATTTGAGATTAAGTAAAAAAAAATTGGAGGTAGTCCTTCTTCAATATTCCAGCCACTTTATCCAATGTATCAGTAGCACTGGCAGCAAAACAGCTCCAGAGAACTATTTCACCACCACCACCGTGCTCGACAGCTGGTACAGTGCTGTTGTGTTTGAAAGCCTCACATTCACTCCTTCAAACATACCTCTTGTCATCGTGACCAAGTAGCTTAATCTTTTACTCGCCTGACCACAAAACTTTTCACCAGAAGGCATTTGGTTGTCAGTGTGCGCAACTGTAAATTTCATTTGTGTTTAATAGTGTTGATTTTGGAGTAGGGGCTTCTTTCTTTGTTTGCCCCCTCTCAGTTCATGACGACGGAAAACTATCGATTGCAGCCAATCATGATCACTAACGAGATCAGGACTCGGTCTTGTTAAGTTAAAAGACTACGCAAGACTATATAATGTTGAGCCTCCGTGGATTAGAGAAAAAACAAACAAAACACAAACAGCAACAAATCAGACTACAAGTCAACTCCAGTGTTCCGAAAAGTATTTTATTTGCGAAGAGACTGTCTCAAAATTATGTGATAGGCTAATAGTGCAATAAATATTAATGGCGAATTCAAATTCTTAATAAGGGACATTATGCCACCAATTATGTCCTCCATTCCCACCCCAAAACAAACCACTCACCTCACATTATCCTAACCTCAACATGACATGTAAAGCCCACTTTACGTGTTGTGTGGTGCGGCTGGACTGATCGCTCGGACCCAATAATGGACGGTTCATTGCAGTTCAAAAAACAGACACTAGGTGGGGGTAGGAGACAAAAAAAAAAGTTCAGGTGCACCTGCTTTCTTGACACCTGTGCTGGTTTTACACCAACACTATCACCCGTAAATAAATCAGAAGTAAAACATTTGCCTTATTTGTTTTGGAAGACCAAATATGCGCAAAGTTTCAATAAACGTCCACTAAATATTTTCACAGTAAGAGTCCGATAACAACTAATCCCAATCCAAGTCCAAACACGAAACACAGAGTTTTAGCTAAGGTTAAGGGCATGTTGTGTGACGTAGTATCTAATTATATTTTCAGTCATATTTCCATTAGTAAAGGCTAAACCGCTTCAACAGTTGTGCTGGCAATGTTACAATTTCAAACTAAAATATTTATTTTTTGAACCAAGACTGTATATACCCAATATATACATCATATACACACTATATTAATTCGCACAGTTGCTGATTTTGTTGTTATCCCCCACCTTATGTTTTTAAGCCGTAGTTTTATTTTGAAAAACAGTACCGGAAGCTGCAGTTATCTGCTGTTAGCTTGGTAGCAGTAGCTCTCGGGGGCAGCTGCACTCCTTCTTTACCTCTCATATTCTGCTGGTAACAAAGGCGAGACAAACAAGAGAGGGGTGATGGGTGCTCAGGCAGCAAGCCTGTCAACAATGAACTGAACTGGTTTTGTTTTTATTGGATATTTGTTGCTAACAGCCTGTCTAACTACCGATTTATTTCTTCTCGTGCGCGAGCACAGTTTAAAGTTCATTGATGTAGGTGAGCTGTGGACAGGTTTTTAATCCCGAAGCTTTCGATTTTCTTACAAAACATAAGCAGAGTATGTTGGACTTCGAGCACTAAAGCCGAATGACTGAGGAGAAACATTCAGACCCGTCTTCAACAACACTGGTGAGTTTCTGTCTGTGTAATTATATTTTATATGGAGATTTTGTCTATATTTGGCATTTTAACAGGTGCACTTTGCTGGATTCCGCGAGCACCTGTTCCTTCTGTGGAATATGTTGGGATACAGTGACAGTGTTAAACTAAACAGTGGTTATTTTAAAGACTGTATTAGCGCAGAGTTTTCTGTGGTTTTATGCTATTTTTTCAGATTATATTTCAGAGACTGTTATGGACTCATAAGTCCATTAAGTGCTCTAGTCTATAAACAGTGATTGTTTTGTATTCACTACATAAGAAGATTGTTTTTCACAGTAAAATCATGCTTCTTTGTAGGATCATCCACATCTGGCGGGTCTTAATGTGGGCATTTTTATATAGCCTATTCATAACCTCATGGTAGTATGCTCTCTCCTCTTATCAACCAACTCTGTTTCTTTCGATCTCCATGAGAGCCCACCGCGCTGTTTGTGTGTGTATGTTTTCCTTTCTGGCACACCTTTTCCTGTCTCCTCTTCCTGGCCAACGTGGAGCTTCCATCCACATCACAAGTATTGATGCTGCTGAGGTAGAGAGACTCTCTTAAAGCCCCCTTACCCAATTTATATACACACTCAATCCATTAGGCTTCAGACCAGATGGCATAATGTGGACACACACACACACACACACACACACACACACACACACACACACACACACACAGAACACTGTGCTAATGGACGTCCTCTCTAAAGGCACTTAAGTATTGTTCTCAAGCTGGATTGATTTAGGGGATGACACCATATCTGATATGTATTGGATTTACAGGATAAATACACTGAGTGAAATGAATGAGTGGCCTACTGACCCAGCCTGAGCATCTGTATGGTCCAGCAGACTGGAGCATGCAGCTATTGAGCTAAACAGGTCAACAGAAATGTACACAAAAGAGATGAAATCTGTTGGCCACTGCTTGAAAGAAAGCAATGTCTGGAACGTGACCTTAAAGTGTGTTGTTTTATCTGCAAGTGCATTAGAGTGTTTTATTTTAACGTCTACACAAGTTCTTTGTGAGCAAACACACCCTCCTGTTAAAGGTTTATAAGTTATTCCTGTCGACGGTGATGATAACTGGAGTGAGATGTGGAAAGACCTGCTTCTACACACACACTGCTACAGCTCCTGATGGGTTAATGCTTCTAATTCTGAATTATACCTCAACATATTTCTAAGAACTGTAAAGTACTTAAAAACTCAAAAAAACAAAAAAACACATAACGTGACACAGAAACATAAGACAAGGATGGGGTTAGGGGGGTGATTGTGGTGTAGCGCTGTTTGATTTACTTTGTTGAAATGTGAGACTCTTGCTTTTCTGTCTCCTTGTTTAAAGCTGTGCATCGTGTACATGCCCTCCAAACCTGTCTGACTAGCTGGTGCACTCTTTCAGTAACAACTGTCTACTGGTGTTTGTGTGCGGTTGACTTTAGTCAGATTCTGAGTCAAGGAGCTATTATGGTCACAGTGACTTGTCTGTTTGCATGTGTAAGTATAATAAAGATGACAAATATCTTTAAAATATGGTTTCCCTGAGGCAGAACAGCTTATGTATTTCTTATACCAAGCCTTCAATCTTTTATTAAAACTACACTAAAACTGTCGTCAATAGCGGTTTTTGATAGGGGCGACATGGGCGGTTGCGTGGTGGGGGCGGTACCACGGGCATCTCCAAAAGAAGTTGCTCGTACTCATGCTGCCCCAACATCAGCCAGCGCATTTTGGAGATGGCATAGGCACCGATCGGTTTTCTGCTGCCCATTTGCGGGGAGGGCGCTCTTCCCAAAGTAAACTTTGTCATCTCCGCTACATACAGTCCAGTATATAGAGAGACGAGACGACGAGGCTCCAGTTACAGCAGTGCAAGTAAACAAACAATAAATATAAGAAGAGTAAGAAAATAAATATACACTTTAGGCGTAGGGGTAAAGGGATCAATAACAATTTAAAATGTATAATTTACAGTTTGATGATTTAAAGTCTCACACACAACGGGTCGAAAGGGGAGGGTGTGTAAGGTGTAGGTCTATTAGGTTATGTTTTGGTAATCCTCGGGTTGGGGGATGGGTGTTCATACTGGAGTGCAAAATTAAAACCAATGGAAGATGGACAAGAAAAGTTCAAAGCCATCAGGTGCTCAGTTTAGAAAAAAGAGAAGAGAAGAGGAGGAGAAACGAGCAGATACAGGTAAGCAGATGTGTCATTGGATAATAGCAGGTCATCCTGAAACAATCAGAATCAGAATACTTTATTAATCCCTAAGGAAATAATGTGGGTTACAGTTGCTCCAAGAAGAAATTGTAAAAATAGTAACAGTAACAGACTAAACTTCAAACAATACATTATGTTACAAATTTTACACATTTAAGAAATAGCACTAATATATACAGATCACTCAATTATAAATATCAAGACTTAACAGAGGTGGTTATAAATAAATATCAAGAAAATTGACATGAATATTACAGAGTAGAGAAGAGCGTGTGTAAAAAGGGTGTAACTATTGCAGTTGTTGGAGCTATTTGTTCTTTATTTTTATTATTTTGAAATTTGTTAAAGTTTGTTGTTAGTTCACTTATATTTTGGGGTTTATTTACAAGTTTATTTGTAGGTTAATATTTGTTTCAATGTTTTGTTTGTTTGGTGTTTACCTTGTTAAATTAGTCAGTAAGAGCTGTAGGACCATTTTGTTTCTATAAATAAAGACACTGGTATAGGAACAGCATGCACTGGGGTGGGCCTATGTTTTTTTTTACCAGAGCAGGAGAAGCAGCAGGAAGTAACAAAAAATGGATCTTGTTATTGTTTGCCAAACTGGATGAATGAACCATAAAAGCAAGTTTGGACAGTGGACTTCTTTTGCCTGCATACAAAATATTATCTCAGTGCAGCAGTGGCTTGTGGACGTTTAATTGTGGGATGTTTGGTTTGTCAAACAAAGGAATTGCCACTACAGCAGTGTTCACAGTGTGTTAGATGGAGGAGTTGTACAGGGAGATGGCAACGGGCAGGAATGATTTCCTGTGTCAGTCAGTGGTGCTTTTTGGTAATCTCATTCTCTCACTGAACGTGCTCCTGTGACTAGCCAGTACGTCATGGAGTGGGTGGGAGGTATGATCCATGATTGTCCTTATCTTGGACAACATCTACCTCTCAGACACCACCCAAACAGAGTCCAGCTCCATCCCCACAACATTACTGGCCTTGTGGATCAGTTAATTTCATCTGTTGGCATCTGTGACCCTCAACCTGCTGCCCCAGCATGCAACAGCATAGAGGATGGCACTGACCACAACAGAGATACAACAAGATAACATTAATTAGTAGGGATAGTGAAAACTTCTGTGTACGTTTGCTAGCCACTTGGCTATGATAGTAAACAGTTGACACTGATGTAGTTACTGAATCAGACTGTGTTCAGCACAATATTAATTAGTCATTATCAATTGTTGATTTGTCCTATTCTCATTGTCTGATGAATTATAATGGCTGTTTGCAAACTATACATATTCTCTCTCTCTTCATGTTTATCTGGTTAAATTCAGTATGGTTCCAACAACAGTTTTTACAGTAAAATAGTTTTACATGTATGTACAATCCTTAATATACATATATACACATACAATATACAAATATTTTAATGTGGGGAAACATTGCTCAGACTTTTGAGATTTCAGAGAGGCCGAGGTGTGTTATCCTGCTGGAAACAGCTATCAGCGGCACACTGTGGTTATAAAGGACATGGTCAGCAACAATCCTCAGGGAGGCTGTGGTGTTTAAGCGATGTTCAGTTGGTACTAAGAGGCAAAGTGTGATAAGAAAATAGCTTCACACCATTAAACCACCAGCAGCCTTAACTGTTGATGAGACAGGATGGATCCATTCTTTCATGTAGTTTACACCAAATTCTGACTTTGAGAGCCAAATGTCAAACCAGAAATCAAGAGTCATGAGACCAGACAGCAAACTTCTAATCTTCTACTTTCCAAATTTGGTGAGCCTGTGTGAACCATTGCCTCAGCTTTCTGTTCTTAGCTGATAGGACCCAATGTGGTTTTCTGCTGCTGCTTCAAGGTTTTATGTGTTGAGCATTCAAAGTTGCTCTTCTGCATACCTTGGTGTGTAATGAGTGCTTGTTGTTGCCTATCAGGTCGAAGCAGCCTGGGCATTCTCCTCTGACATCAATGAGACATTTTCACTCAGAGCACTGCCGCTGAATATTTTCTGTTTTTTTCTGACGTTCTCTGTAAACCCTAGAGATGTCTGTGTGGAAAGAGTAGATCAGCAGTTTCTTAAATATTCAGACCAGCCAGTCTGGCACCAATAACCATGCTACATTCATAGCCACTTAGATCACCTTTCTTCCTCATTCTGATGCTCAGTTTGAATTTCATCAGGTCATCTTAACTCTGTCGACATGCATAATTGGGTTGAACGAATTGCTGCCACATGATTGATTGGTTAAATATTTGCATTAATTGAAAAGGTGTACGTAACGAAGTGACCAGCAAGTGTAAAAACTCATCATAACTGTGGTTTTCACTGAAAACAATCAACGTGTAAACTGGCACAGGGCTGCAGATCATCACAACAAGGAGCACTCCAATAATTAGTATAGTAATTATAGTAATTGAATCTCTTTGATAAGACCCTCACTGTGCAGTACAGTCTTCAAGCCTAAGCTGCTCCTCGGTAACCCCAGCTAAAGGTTGTTTCTCTTTCCACTTGTAAACTTGGTGGACTGGCCCTTTAATAATCTGCTAATGCGAAAAGTGAATCGCGATCAGCTGTGCTTAAGGTGACTCATGATCAGTTACTCTTTTGGCTTCCATAAATCTTGTTAAAACTTAACAAGTAATCCATATTTGCTCATCTATGAGTCATTTAAGAGACGCTCCTGCTTACAGCACCACATAGACATGGATTTGTCAGCATTTTAAATGCTCGAGAGATTAACCAGCTAATCAAAAGTGTAATCACAGAGTTAAAACTGTCTAGAAAATCGGAATGCTTGCAGCTACACGCTCAATTTATTCACCAAAGCGATAAAATAACATGTTTTTCAGGATCTCTGTTCTCTTTTCTTCATGACTCAGTGCATGACTAAGCCTGCTTTGATTTGCTATTGCATCAGTTGTCGCGCACACAAACAGGCACATTTAAAAAAAAAAAACATATGGTGAGAGGAATCTGCAGCGTGGACATTTGGTCACCCAGAATGGAAAGGGACTACCACATTGCTGTCATCACGTTTCTTTTTATAGACACTTTTTAAAAAAGCTCTGGTTTATTCGCTTCATTTGAATGACCAGAGTGCTTTGAATATGGAAACTTCCCAGAGTTCCCTCTATTTAAAAGATTAGGTCTCTGCAGATTTACTGCAGGCGTGACGTCAGGGTGTATGTGTGAGAGACCAACGTTTTCACAACTGTAAAGTACTCCAGTTAACATCCCTAATTAACTTTTTTTTTTTTAAGTTGAGTAATACACGAGTGATGGTGATATTTGTGAAGGGAGGAAAACACAACTGTCGAGGATGTGCTCATTCTCTGAACACAGATGTGTGTGAGGCTTTTAAGCTGACAAGTCAACACGGGAGACGGTCGAGTGGTTGTTGATGCATTAATATTAACTATTAATCAAACTGAACTGGTGTAACTTGATCACATGATCATGGGGGCTCGTTACACAGATACAGCACACAAAAGAAGAAATGCTATTTGTATTTCTGCATCTACACTGCTCCTCTGCACAGAAGTTCTTCTATTTATAACAAAAGGACGTGCGTAGCTGCTACTGACATCAGGTATGCCCAGTATCCCTGTTCTGAAGCCATTAAAACAGCGAATAAACACTGTGCAGTGCAGGATGTTTCTTTAGGAGCAGCTAAAACACTCTCTACCGTCACCATACAGTTGCTAGAAACTAATGAGCTTATTACAGTGTAAAGTTCATTCTCCTCTGTGGCCTTGCAGAGGGGGGGGGTTTCTACATAAGAACTCAAAGTCCTACTCAGTGCTGGTATTCACATACCGAGTTATGTAACATCGATTTCCTCTCTGTAAACATTTACTTCTTTTTACTCCTCAGGAGATGATGACACGCTCACATTAACATTTACCAAAGCCTGGCCTTTGATAGGTCAGGGCGGGGAGTGAAGCACATCAGAAGAGACGACGTCCTTCCTGCCACCATGTCCGTCCAGGAACCGCCGACATCCACTTCACCCTTCAAACCCGAGGCCAAGCCAAGGCCGGAGATTCCTCCAAAACCACAATGCAGTTCCCCTCCTCTTGGAGAGAGGGACAGCAATGTCAGACGCTCTGGAGGGAAGGTCAAGAGGATTGTGAACCAGTTCAGCAAGCAGGAGTCCACCGAAAGGTTGGAACTGGCCACCAATGGTACTGCAGAAGTCAAGCCAGTTAGACAGTCCAAGAGGCCTCCTACGATAAAGCCCAAACCCCGGGTTAGACTGCAGCTTCAGAAGGAGGCAGAGCAGGCAGCGCCGCCGCTACCAAAGAAGAGGAGCCGCTTGGCGAAGAAACAGAAGGAGCTTGGGGGAGGAGAGGAGGGGGACAGAAGCAGCGTGGAAGGAGGCCGATCAGGTAAAGCTTTGGGAGAAGTATATGGGAGAAATACCTCTATCTTGAGTTTAATTTATTATTTTAATTTGCGTTGATTGGAGTTAAACTGCAGGTTTTGTCACAGATATAAAGATGGTCAGAGTGAAGGAAGGTTAGTGTTTAAAAAGAAGCAGAAATGCATTCTTAATGCAGTTTCATATCAAAAGCAAGTGTCACCTGATTTACTAAAAACTAAACGTATTTAAACATTTACCTCCAATTAAAAAAATATCTTGCAACAGCTGGTCAAAGATCAGATGACAGCAGTAATTGTTTTATCTTGTGATGTTATGATTTCCTGTCTTTATGTCCCTTCACACGCACAGTTAGCATAATTAGGCTAGTTTCACAGACTTAGTGTAGCATAAGATCACACATGAATTATTAGACATTTTGTCTGATGCAAAAATTGTGTGTGTGTGTGTGTGTGTGTGTAAAGTCAAATGTGCAGCGTAAGCAGTGAGCTCTGAGGTGTGGTTGTGTTTGAATGGTCTGTCCCATAAAAGAAGTCAGTCAGCTGATCCTGTGTGTGTGTGTGTGTGCGTGCTCTTGAGAGCAAGGAATGTGAAAGCAAAAAGTTAGGTGTGCTGTGTTTACTTTCCGTTGGAAAAGACAGAGGAATCCTAGAGGGATCTCTTACATCTCTATCTCTTTGTTTAAGCTGCAGTGACACTTTTCTTTGGTGTATCATGGTGAAACTCAACTGAGAAGAAACCCAAAGAAATTAAGTTGCATTGGTACTGATGTGAGATTTGAATTTTCCATTCCAACATACAATATCACTTCCCTTGTTTTGCTTCCTTGTTCAAACAGAAAACATTTAAACATGACCTCACTGAGTCTTTGAGTGAATATAGCTAAAGCATGCAGTCAAGTTTAAAAATAAATATTCCTGTTAGGGCAGGGGAGGGTCAGAATTTATTCCGGCACACCCCAACAACCACAAGTTTTATCTTTTATTGTCAGCATTAGTAAAAAACAAACAAACAAAAGAACCCCAAAACAGGGATTTCATTCATTTTAAAAGATTAAATAAAATGGATCTAAAGCGAAATGATTCTGTTGCAGCACCAGGGCAAAATCTAAAAATATCACAGTATACAATAAATAAACAACAGAGTTAAAATAGAACTGTCACAGGCACATAGTGAGGATCTTCTACTGTGAGATACTTCAACAGTAATAAAAAAAATTAAAATGAGTTTAAGTTGAAGAAGAGTAGATGTTAAAGAAATGTTTAGGGATAATAAGCTCATTTTAAATTGTTTATATATTTATTGTCTTGCTAGTGATTTGCTAGAGTGAAAATGATTTAAAAAATGGTGATTGGTGAAATTTAATATAACTTGCAACCGGTGCCTCGATTATGTGCTAGTGGCCATTAAATATCCAGTTACAAATCAAATGTGCAGTAAGTGAATCTTTTCTTTTGTGGACGCCTGTTGTGCAGTGTATTGAGCTGAATCAGTATCTGTGTAGGTGCATCTGATAGTTTTGGGGAGATTCCACTCGTTTAACTCTCAGGAAATAAAGGTGGTCCAACACCACCATCGCTGATGTCACCAGCATGGCAAAGTGCATCAGTGTCCTTAATGGTTTAACTGGAAAGTTTCCAAAACTGTCCTTTATTTCCCAGCTTTTTTAGATGCTTATTTGCTGACCCCTTTAACCATCTTTCCAGTTCACCACTCTCTTTCCTCCACCTCCTCCATTTCCTTTTGTCAGTATTGAATTTTCCCCCATGCGATCCTCCAAATGTTTCCATGAATATTTGAAGACGCGTGCTGACTCAACGGTGCAGCATGTGCATGTGAAGCATTTATGGGAAGAGAAGATGGGGGGAAAGGGGAAGCAAAGCTCTTAATGAAAGTGTACCTTTCTATCTGAGGACACAGGAAGTGGGCAGAAAGCAGCCATTCACACCCATTAGCTCAGTTTTTTTGTGTGTTTTGTTTTTAAATTGCAAAATAAGGAAGAAACTAAATATTAGAGAAGTTCACTATGATTTTACTTTCTTCCCCTTTTGAAAACATTTCAAAACAATTCATGTGTTTCTTATGTTTTACGCAGAGCCTGATGGAAAGGAGGTTGAGGTTGAGCTTACTGGAGGAGGTAAAGTGGAGGCGGAGCACAGTCATGACACGGCTGTCAGCCCGTGCTGCGCCCCGAACTGCGGCTGCATCTGCCACCTCCAGCGGCCTGGCATGAAACTAATATGGGTGCCCGTGAACGTGGAAGATGTTGGGGAGGAGGGTGGAGAGGAGGATGAGGAAGACTGGGAAGATGAGGAAGTAGAGTTTGTGGATGAAGGGGACAGTGAGGCAGAGGACACAGAGGACACTTTTGCGATTGAGGAGGATGAGGCGTTGAAAAAACAAAAAGCAAAGTTCCACGAGTCGTTGAGTGTTTTGATTGCGGACAACCAGAGGAGGCGTTCGGACCCGGGTCCTCACTTCATTCTTGCCTCGCTTGCCATCACTCGCTCCGGGTCTCCCCCCATTCCCCCAAAACGTATGCAGTCACCGCAAATTCAGCACAGAAGTGCCCAAAATGAAGAAGAGAATATTTACGAGGCCACGCTTCCATTGATTTACCCCACTCCTAAAAACAACGCAGTCGAGTGTAAGGAGCTGGATATTCCTCTAATCAAAGTGTGCAAACTAGGCCATCGGTCCAAACTGACCAACAGTCTGTCAGATCCCACGTCCGAGTTTCAGAAAGAGGGAGAAACCATAGTGACCCCGGACGAAGTTCCGCCTGCTATCCCCCCGAGGATCCCTTTGAACCAGGACAGTCGTAGCCAAACAATACCCAGGGGCGGCATTCCTCTTCCCATGCCCACACCGGAGGAGGGTCACTTGTTGCGACCCTCCTCCCCCAGTGGCTCCGCCACCACTGGACTGAGCCCTCAGCGAGCCCACACTCCACCTCCACACAGTTCCCTCCAACCTCAGAGACTCGCACCACCACCACCAAAGGCAGATCCCAGGAGGCTCAGCACTGCCTCAGCGCAGTCCCTCACACTGAAAAAAGGTCTGAACGAGGATTATGTGTGCCTGACATGAGCTGTGAATGATGCATACAGGTAATATCTGTTTAACTAAAAGCAGCCATGTCTTCTTTTACTAGGGGAGGAGAATGGAGGGAAAGAGGAAGAGAAGGAGGACACAAGCGAAGAAAAGTGAGTCAGCATCTTTACCTTTCCATTTTAAAAGGACATGTGTGGAAATATTTTATATTTTATATTTTCCTCAGATAAAATTACACATATATATGCAGTATATTTCCAAAGATGCTCCTAAACAAAGGCGCTTTTCCCTCCTGTTTGAGTAAAACCTGCTAAAAAATACATTAGGATGGCTCAAGCTACAAATGGATAAACAGGGTAGAGCGCATTTAGAGAAGAGCTAACACAATGTCTTTATATAAGAAAAATAAAGCTTTTCACCTGGATTACCCTTCAAACCAGCCTTTATATTATTGAGAGTATTGACAGATTAATAAGGGGGCATTTGTAAGTTGTTAACCCTTTTCTCCAATGTCATGTCCCCTGACAGGAGGAATTCTATCAGGAGGAAGATTGGGTTCATTTTCGACGCTCGTCTGCAGGATGGTAAGGCTGACACTCAAAACAAACAAGCCACAACAAGCCCAGATCTATCAACTGTAACCCTGTTTCCAAAACAAGTCCATAAATGATTCAACTTCTAATAAACATGCCTTTACATTTACAAGAATCCGCTCACAGTCCACGCGTCCTTATCGCCACAGGCTAAAGATGGAAAAATTGCCAGCATCAATAATAGGGCAAATTTCACTTGCTGATTGGTCAGGTCACACCTACAGGCATGTGTGGCTGCGCTGAGCAGGGATTTTGCCATCATACCTGAGAGGATTGCTGGATGATGATTTGGGCCAACACTGTGCTGTTTAGTTTTCATTTTTGCATCAGAAACTGTTAAATAAACAAAAATTTTTTGGACGTAGTTTCGTAGGATATTTGCAGACAGTGAAGCTAAGATTAAAAAAAACATTGGAAAGATTGGAAAGTCCAGTTGTTCTGATCGTGTCATTGCCTGGCTGTCTTTGTGTACAGTCGGAATTCACTGCCTGGGTCACATTTGTGACGACGCCACTAATGCTCAACAGCACATGCAGGTTTTGGAGCAACAAACAAATGCCACCTGCATTACGTCAGATTAAGGAAAACTCTTTCTTGTCACCTTGTCACATTCTCCACATACTGAAACTCAAAGGCTGGTAAAACATGAGTACAGGTGCTAACAGGATGTGCCTGCAAAACCTTTCACCCACTAAAAAACAGTCCTGATGAACTGTTGAGCAGCTGAAATCCTGAAGCATGAAAAACTTTGCACTGGTCAGCAGGAAGTGATGCTGCTGGGAAACTCTTCGCCAAAGAGCAACGGTGACAATGTTAAAGCTAAGGCATGAAAATTGGAAAATAGCTTTAAAGTAGCAATAAAATTCAAGTTAAAAGAAAAGGAAAGCCTAAAACATAACCAAAAAGTTAAACGAGTAGTTCTTGGTTTACTGATAACTGATTATGCAGGTCCACTGGGAAGCAGAGTGATTGATGTTTATGAATATATGTAGTAATCAGGGAAATGTTTGACTCTTTTCCCTGTTTCAGAACCTCTCTACCAGACGTACCGGGCTTCTGTCATTACAAAGGAGATCCGGCGCCAGACAGTTTGCCGTAACATCAGCAAAACTAGTGCGGACTATGCTATGGACCACCTCGGTCGTCGCCCTGGAAACGGGTTCGGGACTGGTAATGGAGGACCGAGGGGCAGCCCGGTGCCCACACCAGCTCAGAGCACTCTGTGGCAGGAACTCCCAAATGTGCGGGACAGCGGGGTGCTGGAGAATCTCAGCTCTGACCAGTGCAAGTACCAGGAGGTGAGGGAGTGGAGGAGAGGAGATGATAATGCATGGCAGAGAGGCTCCATAAAGACAAATCAATAAAGGCTGAAAGGAGAAATCTGAGATGCAGGATCAAGTTTTAAAACACATCTTAAACTAATAATATAATGCTTTTACATGAATTAGAATCCATTTAGCCACACTGTCTAACTCATTGCTATTACATAATATTGATTCACTCGGTATGAAGTTCAGAAAAGCTTTTACAGTTAGTTATAAAGCTGTAGTGCCAGTAACAGAATTTGTAAAGGTAAATAACCCTTGAAGTACTGATACAGGCTTAAATACAGCCCTCACTAATATTTAGTGAAATGACAAGCTGCACATTGACTCGACATTTTTGATGGCCATCATCAAACATCTGGCATCATTCTGGCTGTATATTTCATTACTTCTCTGGGCAGAATTGCTCCATTTAAATTGCTTGCTTTGTGTCATAAATCCGTCTTTTAAGCATAGTCTACATGAGGTCGGGGCATGAAGAAGGGCCATGCCAGAAGCGTAATGCTTGTTTGCTTTATCCATCCCAAAACTAGTCTGATGTGTGTTTGGGATCATCCTCTTAAAGCACCCAGCTGTGTCCAAGTTACAAGTATCTAGCTGTTGATTTGAGGTGAAGTTGAAGAATTTGGAGGTAGTCCTTTTTCCATTATTCGAGCCACTTTATGCAATATACTGGTACCACTGGCAGCAGAGCAGCCGCAGAGCTTGATGCTACCACCACCATGCTTACCATGCTCAACAGCTGATGCAGTGTTCTCAGGTTTAAGCTCCTCATCTTTGCTACTCCAAACATTCCTCTTGTCATCGTGGCCAAATAGTTCAGTCTTGGTCTCCGTGTATTATCCATGTATTTGTAAATTTCAGTTGAGCCTGATTTTGGAGCGGAAACATATTTCTTGGTTGACACCCTCTGAAACTGGCTTCACTGTGGACAGGATGCTGGTGTTCAGCAGTTTCCAGTTCCTCACAGGCTTGAGCCTTGGTGGTTCCTGGGTGGTTCTTGCTTATCAGTTTCTTCTGATCTGAGGGTGACAGTTTGTGTGTTCGTCCAGACGTTTGCTGACACATCCATACAGTTGTTTGAAATGATGATCTTGGATTTTAGTTGTTTATAAATAGCTCCCAGGAGCCCTTCACAACCTGTGTAACTCTTCTTATTTAAAAAAAATCATATATAAATCATAAATATTTCCTCTATAAACATGAAAACTGCAGTTATCCTGCTTTTTGTGTCATCTTGATTTCCTTTAATGTGCAGCTTTGTTCACCTTCTTCCTGACAGAGTATGTTTGAGGTCCTGACATCAGAGGCCTCTTACTTGCGATCTCTTCATGTTCTGACTGAACATTTCATGGAGAGCCGGGAGCTGGAAGAGACGATGATCATCAGAGACAGGAAGACCCTCTTCTCCAACATCCTGAAGATCCGTGAGGTCAGCGAGAGGTGAGGAAAAAAAGGGTGAAGGGAGATAAAGAAAAAACAAGTTTCATCTTCAACAAGGTCACTTGTTGAAGATGAAACTGGGACAGGAATGTAAAGCTTGTTCTTTATGGTTCAACAGGCTTGTGCACAGTTTTCTGCAAGTTCTGAAAATTTGTTATCTGACTCAACAGATTCTTGAAAGACTTGGAGGACCGCATATTTCAGGACGTGGTGTTCTCTGACATTTGTGATATAATCAACTACCATGCCCAGCACAACTTCCCCGCCTACATTGACTACGTACGCAACCAGATCTACCAGGAAAAGATGTTCACTGAGCTCATGTAAGTAACCAGAGTTTCACTTGAATCAGGTTCAAACTCTCTGAGAATTTCCGTAGCAACTATGAGAAAGGATTGTAAGTAGTGCAGGCTGGCAGGGTACCAACTGTGTCAACTTACCTTATCTTTACTTTTGTGGTGTATTTACAGGAAGAGCAACCTGCAGTTCAGTGCAGTAATCACTCGTCTCCAAGAGTCGCCTCAGTGCCAGCGGCTGCCCTTCATGTCTTTCTTGCTACTGCCGTTCCAGCGAATAACACGCATCAAAATGCTCATTGAGGTGTGCAGCATCACCCAGTTTTCACTCTCTATGCCTTAGCATATGTCACTGGTCACTTTATTAGGTACACCTGTTCCACTGTTAGTTAACATAATTGCAGCCAATCCCCAACTCTCTGTCAACAGTATTCAGGGCCATTGATCAGTGCTCATGACACATACATATTAATGATCAATTCACTTTGATGAGTGATGAAAGGTTTCTCCCATTACAATAGAAATGTCCACATGATCAGAATCATCTTTCTGGGCTTAACTTCAAATATCTAATCAGCCAATCACAGGGAGACAACTCAGTTCAAACAGAACACCAAAGTAGGGAAGAAAGATGATTAGAGCGACTTTGAACGTGGCATGGTTCTTGGTGCCAGACAAGCCTGGTCAGAAACTGCTGATTTTCTGGGATTTTTCCCACAAAATAATAACTGAGATAACATCTCAATACAACCAAGGTATGCAGAAGAGCATGTCTGAACACACCAGCAGATGGGCTCCAGCAGCAGAAGACTGCACCAGGTGCCGCTCCTGTCACCTGATAACAGGAAACTAAGGCTACAATTTGTCTGGGCTCAATATTAAACAACAGAAGATGAGAGAAATGATCCCAGGCTTGATAAATCTCAATTTGTGCTGCAACATTCAAAACAACATAAACACAGTTGTATAAATATTTCAGGATTCACAGTCACCAGATGTCAACCAGTAGAGCACCGTTAGGACATGGTGAACCTAGAGATTAACATCATGGATGTGCAGCAGACAAATCTGCAGCAACTATGTGACACTGTCATGTCAACATGGACCAAAATCTCTGAGGAATGTTTCCAGCACCTTGTTGAATCTATGTCACAAGTAATTAAGCCAGGTCTGAAGGCAAACTGGAGTCAAACCTGGTACTAGTGAAGCCCTTACTAACTAGGTGGCTGGTGAGTGCATGTTTAGGCCACAGAGTGACAAATTGGTTATTTGCTTCTGCTTCTCTCCTGAGAGGAAAAAGCTCAGCAACTCACAGATGAGTGACAGCCTTTGTAAGCTTTACTTAAGTGCCAAACAAAACGCCACAGTACATTGTGCATAGCTGGCCCTTCTCTCCTGATGGTCAGTGAAAGGCAATAGCATGAGTTCATCACGGTGTTCGGATGTGTGGAATGCCCTCATTCCAGCGTAATCTCACACACTCTAGCCTTCGCTGATCCTTTAACCTATAAGCAAACACACAGACTCACCTCGCCCCAGTTTCACAACCTTGCTTGCGTTTTGGTGGGAAAATGTCTCCTGGTAATGTTGTTTGTCTGTTTGCAGAAATAGAAAGTTGTTGTTTGTTGTTTCAGAACATCCTGAAGAGAACAAAAGAGGGGACGAAAGAGGAGCAGACAGCCTCAAAGGCTTTGGCCTCTGTGTCCAAGGTAAACACGCCTCACTCCTCAACCGCCCTTCTGCCTGCAAATGCGACATATTTGAGTCTAAAGTGTGCCGTATGCTTCTGGAAATTAGATGTCAGCTATTGTCTGAATGAAGGATTTCCTGCTGAATCAACTCAGTGAGTCACAGGTGCCATTGAGGGCAGTGGCAGGGTGAGATTAGGTTTATTAAAAGAGCCAGAGGAATAAACTTGATACTCCCAGTGAGACACACCCGGTTTTATACAAGGATGGTTGAGAGGAGGTTTTTTTTGTTGTTGTTTGTTTTTTTTAAGTGTGAAAATAAAAGGGATCTACTAACTGATTTCATCATTTTGTTTCAGATCATTGATGTGTGTAACACAGAGGTGGGAAAGATGAAACAGATGGAGGAGCTGATTCATATCTCTAAGACACTGGAGTTTGACAAGCTCAAGGTAACGGCAGTGTTTACGTTTGTATTCGGGTTATGTGATCTCTTTTATTTTGAAGAGTCGTAAATGCCACCTGTCCTCTTCAGGCCATCCCCATGATCTCCCAGACTCGATATCTGGAGAAAAAGGGAGAGCTCCAGGAAATGTCCAAAGGAGCGACTCTCTTCAACATGAGGGCAAAGTTCACTCCCGTCTACTTCTTCCTGTTCAACGACCTGCTCGTCATCGCTGCCAAAAAGGGGTTAGGTTCAAAAACAAAACTGACACAACATAAAATGCTCTTAATTTGTTGACCCATTATTGATGCATTATTGATTCGTTCTGTTAGATTCTGATTAGAATTTAAAGCGTACACTGAATTTTTCAGATGTTGTACACATCATGCATTCACAGTCCCTTTACAGCTTAATAAATGCTTCTTTCTGCTTCTGTGACAACAGCTACATACATTTGCTTGATGTCAGTGGATATCAAAGCCTATCTGTAAACTGGAGATATTTACTAGCCTCAGATTTATGCACCAATTCAGAATTATACATTTTGGTTAATCATTAAACACTAACAGTAATAATAATGAGTCACGGGGGAGGAGTGGTCTGTGCACTCTTCTCACTGGTTGAATATTTTATATTGATGTTCTATATGTAGCAATGGACCTAATGTCTTATGTCAAGTTATCACGGTAAAGGAAAAAGAGTCATTGACCACAAAAAAAAGATGGACTCTTTAGTTCTTTACCCCTTGAAATCCTGCCAGGAGTAACCCTTGAAGCTCTTTTCTGAACCGAGTGTTTCTGTCATGTTTCAGGACTGCTTATAGAACAAAAGGACTCAGTGTGGATTAGACATTAGTGAGGGTGGTCTCTGCCTATGCAGCTACCCTTGGAAAAGCCCAGAAACTATTCTAATACTTGCCAAACTATTACATGTTTATTGATATATAGTGAGCTCGTTACAGGGGAGGTCGCCGAATGTCATCTTTATGGGGAAAGAGTTAAACGCGTGTCATCACTCGTTTAAATAACTCCAACTCCCTAAAATTTAAGGGAAGGTGGTGCCAAAGGTGCTAGACGTTAAGAGTATACACAGCATGCGATATACCTGCTTCCTGCTAGACCCGTTTTCTTTCTCATATTTTTCTTGTAATTAGCTTTTGTCTACATTGTCTCAAACAGCGCGGAGCGTTTTGTGGTGCTCGACCATGCCCATCGCTCTCTGGTGCAAGTGCAGCCAATAGAGGAAAGCGGGACCAGTGGGAGCCCCTTCGAACACTGCTTCAATCTCACGCTGCTGGAAAACCACCAGGGACGCCTGTTTGAGCGGCTCATCAAAGCTTCCTCTCAGTGAGTGGTCGTGTGTGTGTGTGTGTGTGTGTGTGAGAGAGAACAGCATGTACTTGACTCTAACATCTGCAGTATGTTGAATGAAAATAAGGGAAAAACTAGACATGAAGTCAAAGTCCAATTCAAGTAGTTCATGCTGTTTACATACAGCATGAATCAGGTAATTTGACTCATGTAAAAGAAACATTTAATTTCCTAAAAGGAAAAATTGTAGATGAACTGCTTGCCAATCAGAGTTACTCAAAGGTTATGTGAGATGGAAATGAGAAATTAGATCCACCAAGAAACAGTTCTGGCCTAAAAGTGTAACTAGATTACACTCCTGCCTGGCCACTCCTTGAAAATGTTGCTCTGGATGAACAGCTGTTCTGACTTTCAAAGTAAAAGCTTAACGAGCACAAAGAAAAACATTCACACTACATTAAAAATGAAGTGAAATTATGAACCAAATACAACAAACACATATGCAAAGTCCTGTCCCCCTGATTCATGCCTGGGAGCCAGTTTGGAGAGCATACAAGCTGATGTCCTGGATTTTGACAGACTTGCTACAACCGGCTTACAGGGAAGTTAAACATTTAAAAAAAAAAAAAAAAAAAAAAAGGATGTTTGTCATTTCAAACAATTTTCATTGTGATGTTTGTTTATTATATGCATGGTTGGCAAGGTATCATGTGTCTTAATTGCCCCTTGAGGATAAATATGGTCTTTTTGACTTTGACTCTGACTTGATGACAACAGGATCTGACGGAAACACTGTTAGGATGTTTTTGCAGGTTATAAAATATCCCCAGTGTTATGTGATCCAGAGCAATCAAAAACATGTCCAGGATGTGATTGAGGCCAGAGAATCCATAATGCTCTATGCAAAACATTTTCTCTGTTAAACATTTTGAGGATGTGTTGTTGGTGAGTTTGGTGACATAGTTTTCCTCTAACACCATCACAGTAAAATGCAAATATCGGTCACTATGCTAATAGTATAATGTGTGACTCCAGGGAATAAATCCTTCAAATTTAGTACTTAGGCCAAAAACATCTGATGTCGATCCATTCGTGTATCCACTTCTGCTTATCCAACTCAGGGTTGCAGTTAGGCTGAAGCCTGTCTGAGCCGTCATAGGGTGAGAGTTGGAGAGCACCCTGGACATTTTGCCAGTACAGTGGTTAGCGCTGTACAGCACAGTAAAAAGGTCCCTGGCGTCCTGCGTGTGTCTGTCTGAGTTCTCTCTGGTATTTCCAGCTTCCTCCCACAGTCCAAACACACGCCTGTTTGTTTAACTGGTAGTTTTGGCGACGTATCAAGGTTAAACTCAAGATCTCTTGACCAAACCATTATAAAAGTGATTTGCTAAACTTAAACGAACCTAAATATAATGCTGGGAACATTTTTCAGAGATGTGTCAAAATGAAATGTGAGGATTTTTAGACTCAGAAGACTGTGGGACATGTTGAGCCTCGTAAAGGCGGTGAGCAGAAACGGGTTGCTATGGTTTTCTGTTGACCTCCTCTTCTCCGCACACCTCGAAGGAGGTGAAAACTCTTCCTACTGCTACATCAGGAATTACATGTCACTGGTATGAGACTAAGCTGTGGCCGTCTCTATCAACAGGTCAGACATGGACAGGTGGATGGCAGCTTTCCCCAACACGGCCAACCAAGAGAGAGATGATAAGGAAGTGATTTACGAGGACTGGGGTGAGGACAAGCGCATACAAAATTCACACACACCGAGTGTTATGCGAGTTATGAAAGTTTACAATTATATGTGTCTGTGGATGGCAGACTGTCCTCAGGTGCAGTGCGTGGAGCAGTACATCGCCCAGCAAGCGGACGAGCTCAACCTGGAGCCCACTGAGATCATCAACGTCATCCGCAAAACCAACGAGGGTAAGAGCATCGTGTGGGAAATATTTATTTTTAGAAAACAAGCCGCTGCAGCTGAAACCGAAACTAATTATTATTATTATTAACATTTGTTACACAGAAAAAGTTACATGTACTAACATGACTTTGTATCACCTCCCTGGACTCTGCTTGTTTATATGCCTCCACCCTCATAACTGCCTCCATCCTCCAACCCTCGCTTTAGCAGTTTATTTGCTTTGACTTTCTTGCATGAACGATGCAGAAACCACCAATATCTCCCCCTTCCCTTGTTTGTCCTCTCCCCACTCTTTTTTTTTCTCCCTCCCCCCGAATAGGCTTGTACGAAGGAACCCGCCTGTCGGACGGTCAGAAGGGCTGGTTCCCCGTAGCGAATGTCATCGAGATCACAAACGAACACGTGAGGAGGAGGAACCTCCGGGAGCGCTACAGAGTCATGCAAGCAGCGACTTTGGTTGCAAACAGCAAGACCCGCACCCTTCAGTAGATGTTTACAGTAAATGACGTGGACACTTTTGAGAAAGACAGTTACTCAGGGACTGTGCCACGTGAGCTGCCAGTTTCTAGCAAACAGGAAACGAAAGGTAAAAGCAGAAGGGCGACCACGACGAGACGGCGGACACACACTCGAGCTGCTGCAGCATGTGCTACTTCAGCAGAAGAAACAGAAAGTATGTGACAGCAGAGGATTAGCTTACATATCTCCCTAACTGCAAGGATCCACCTCTTCCTGCTTTCCGTGCAGCCCCACGCCAACACCTCTTCACAGACTGCTGTGCCAAACTCACATGCCAGCCATTCATGGCATTGCTCAAACGCTCGTACGCTGGGTGTTGGCTGGAAACATTGTTTAGTTGTCAATACACAAATAATGCCCTGTTTTTTAGTGCTATGTGACACTTGGTTGGCCGGATTAGAGAACAGAAGGAGTCTTAAAAAAAAAAAAAAAACACAAAAACCCCCAAATGCATCTCAGCTGAAAGATGTTAACGTTTTAAAATTTCACCAGAAAACAGACATAAAATCAGGAAGTGCCTTTTAATTGAAAACAGAAGTACACAATTGTGAAGTACGGGGTGTATGCTTTCAGCATGTGCAAACTGTGCTTGAACTTTATGTTTTTTATGTTTTTAGTAGTTGTTCTTTTGACTAGCTTGTTAGTACCCACTGTGGAGTGGTGCTGTAGCTCCCCCTGCAGGGCATCAGGAAATGGGGTCTGGTCTGTATAGTATGTTGTAAATTACAACAGGGTGATTCTCCTTCAGGACATATTTTAATAAAACCTTTTGTCTTTTTAACTGGCTCTTTGTTTCTCAGTAACGTTTACTGAACATTATAAAGTTCTCGTCTGTCAGAGGAACCTGTGCAAAATCCAAAACTGGGTAAAGTGCAAATACAATGCTCAAACACAAGAGCCGAGAACAGAAATATTGAGCACAGTCACTGTGTGATATCAACATCCATAAGGCTCAGGAGCACGTCCACGGCATCGCCCTCCAAATCTGAGCGCCTCTGTTCCTTTGCTTCCATAAACCCTTCAAAGACACTCACTGTGCTCTTGATCACTGGGGATGTCTTCAGGGGAACGGCGCTACTTCCTAATGCAAGTGGAG
Source organism: Perissodus microlepis (assembly GCF_051167445.1). Lineage (NCBI taxonomy): Eukaryota > Metazoa > Chordata > Actinopteri > Cichliformes > Cichlidae > Perissodus > Perissodus microlepis. Next base: position 33,913,422 of record NC_140463.1, read on the forward strand.
CTTCAGCTTCCTGGTGTGTTTGAGGGCTTGGGCATAGCAGAGGACCAGGAGGAGTGTTTGCTGTTTCATTTTGGTTTTGGGCCTTCAACAAGTCAACATAATTTATTTTTAATTGACTCGAGAGAGTGTCAGCGACTTCAAGCTCTGCATCTGACCAAACCGTTCCCTCTATCAGTGCACCACGAGCAGGTTTGTACCCCTCCTCACCATCCTTAGCACAAGGATGACTGAGGTTTGAGTCATCGTCCATTTGGTAGTGCAGTTTCAGCAGGTTAGTAACGGCCTGGTCCTCTTCCTGTGTAAGCTGGAGGACAACCTGCCTTGGCTGCACCTGAGGGTGAATGGTTTGTGTTCTCCAAGTGGGGCTACCCAGATCTCTAGTGGGGTGTGGTCCTGATCTGAATGGGTCTGGGCGGTTTGGTGGGGCCAGGCAGGCGGACATGATGGGTCGTGGCGTGTTGAGCTGCAAGCAATCAAATACCTGAGAGAAATGAGATGAAAGAAAGAACAGCTGTGTGTCGCTCCAAAAACAACACATTTGTTCCCATTTCTTTTGCACCTTTCACTGAATCAAGTAGCGATAACTCGGACAGGCATCAAATAGTATTTTGGCACTAGGGTGTCCTTAAAAGACATTAAGGAAAATTAGCAAGTGGAGCATTAAATAGCAAGAGTCAGGCCTGAAAAAACTATCTACAGCAGATGAACAATATCTGAACCTCGTGTCTTTAAGAATCAGGCGAAAAACATCCAACAAAGACCTAACACATATCTACTGTTCACTGAAGCATCATCAGAAATGGCCTAAGTGGAAGGCTGGCTGTCAAGAAGCCATTCATAATGAAGAGAAACAGGGATAAAACAGAAGAACTGCACTGATGGAGGGATGAATCCAATGTGAAACTTTCAGTTCAAATTGTTAATAATGCGAGGAGAGAGGTACGACAATAAGTGTCTACAGCCATTTGTAAAACATGGTGGAAGCCTGTCATGCAGTCGCATCACAATACACCAGCACAAAAACTGACTGAACGACTCAAAGAGCAACTAAAAGAAAACACAATTATCGTGAAGCGTTTGATGTGTGCATTTTTCTATGTGGCCTAAATTAACACTCTGCTATTAAAACGCTGACACACTGGACTCTTTTCTGTAACCACACAGCGATTATGAAATCTGATTTATATGATAAGTTAATTTCCACAGGATGGTACTTCAGTTTGTGGATGCATTGAGTAGAGGACGATGGGTAAACAGAAGTGGAGGCAAAATGTAGTTTACAAAAGACCAACAATATTTTTTAAAGTTATCTGAGAGTGAAGTCTTGATGACAGACTCTGACAGAGCATTTAGTTATACTTAAGCTGTGGTATTGTTGTGTGGGACTCTGGCCCCTGGAAAGCCATACAAGTCTTTATTTGGGCATGCAGGAACTAATCCTTAGAAAATGAATGAGTATGAAAAATGGAGCTTCTCCACAACAGTGTGTTTTGTTGGTGCAGTTATGAAATGGTCTCTCACTCACCTTTAACCCACTGAGTCTATTAGGGATCCTCCTGCCACAGCACACGGTGGGGTCAGTGTAGAAGAACTCTGCAGGCGTGGTGGGGTGAGCTGGGGAGAAATCAGGGAGTCCTCTCAGAGGTTGAACAGCTGGATGAAGCTCCCCTCGAGCCGGTTTAGGTAAAAGCGACTCATCTGTTTGAGCGTTTTCTTGACTGTGGCGTGGGAGGCCTGCGGCCCTGTACAGCGGCAGGAAGGAGGGGTGGTACAGGGTCCTGTTGGACAGAGGGGGCAGGACCGTCTTCCTGGGTGTCTGATGGAGGACAGACGATGAAATCACCACCGCTGACCCGCAGGACCTGCGCATGCAGTCCAAGTGAGCTAAAGAGTGACGTCACAGAACACTCACCGATAAATGCTCCTCGCTGTTCATGGTGGTTCAGCTGTGTTGCTCGAGAGGTAAGGGTAGCATCTAACTACTAACTACTCAAACTTAACTTGTTTATGCGGCGTTAAAAGTCGGGGTAGCGACACCTGCTGACTGACGTATGAAACGCAGTGTGACTGCATATATGTATTTCCGGTCATGCTCTTATTAATATTTGTAAAAATTAAAATTAAAGGATCCGGAGAAAAAAGTCAATGTCTCTAATAAAGTGTTTAAATTCACATGTTTAATCAAATGGTATAAGAAACCATGCAGTGCATGACTTACAGCAATTAATCAGACCGACGTCCTCTTAGATAGTTTACAGAGTTCCAAAAAATGTCGGTTTTTTGCAATATAAACGCACGAGTCGCTTTATTAGGTTCACACATGAACCACCCCATGTTGTGTAGCTTCCTGGATTTTATACTTATTGGGCTACATACTTCTTTATTATACAGGCTATACGGTGCATAAATCAAAATTCACATGTTTTATGTAACTGAAATGTTTAATTATCTGGAAAAAAAAAAAGTTATAGACTATTTCTATGAAACGTATACTTACTGCGTTTGGTATATGTACACACACACACACACACACACACATATATAAATTTCTCTAGACTGAGGTACACTTCTCGCTGAAGTGCACTAGTCTGTATTCACTACCTGTGCATTCTATTCTTTCCCAAGCTTCTCACTCTAATATATTTAGACCAAGATACAAGTTTTCCTGAATATTTAGGGGGGGGGGGGGAAGAAAGAAAATTAAACGTTGGAGAGCCATAATTATTCATTTCTACCCCTTTTTTTATGACCGTGAGTTCCTTACAATGAAATCTCGACAATCTCTTACATCCTGTGTCAGAAACAGTCAAAAATGATGCAAAGTACACAGTAGTAAAGCTCTACAAGACAAATAATTTCAAAGTCAGCTTTAATGCAGTTTTGTCCCATTTAAAATACAACTTTGTGACTTTTTAAGCTCCTGAAAGGGGATCACCAAAAAGTGATATTTATCAGTTAGCCACCTGCAAGATTGTGAACCCTAGAAACTCCGAAGTATCGAGCAGATGGACGAACACCAGGTACAAACACAACAGGTTGTGTGTGTCTTGGGGTGCTTTGAAGTGCAGCAGTGGGCTTCCTGGTGGGACGTTGCAGTCCTAGAAACAGATAAAAAATAAATTAGATTTTGAAAAAAAAAAAAAAAAAAGCATAATTTCCAGCAGGTGAATAAGTTACTGTACCTGCTGTGGTCTGCACTGTGCGGATGATTTTACCAACTCCAACTGTGTCAGACACAAATCTGTACATTGTAAAGAGTTGATGGAGACTAGACAGAGGATATGTACACTGCACGATCACCCTGGGAAACAAGGACAGCTTTCAATGTCATGGATCGATGCAGATGGGGAAAAAAACAAATAATTAATTAACAGGAAAGTTTTGAGATTCATACCTCTCAGTGGCATCACTAGAAACCAAGTCCATATTCTGGTCATTCTTGTTGTAGAAGATCTCATTTTGATAAGTCACGTGATCCTTTCCAAGCTGAAGAAAAAGTACAAAGTGAGGGCAAAGCAGCACAGGGAGGGGATGCCACAAATCAGTAAACTCAGCTTTTACCTCAAATATGAATCCACAGCTGTTGACTGGAAAAGAAAAGAGGGCCCTGGTGCCATTCATATCTTTAGGCCCACAGGAGTTGTCCATGAGGTTCATTCTTAATGTTCTCCCTCCACCTGAGACTACTGGAGGCAGGTTTGCCACCACAGTCATCATCCCATCAGTCGAACACACTGCATAAACAGATGGATTTTAGCATGATGGGTAACTGAGACCATCTGCGACAATAAAGCTTGGATGCACTCACTAATGAATTCTGGGGGATTGAACAGGCAGGTCTTAACTGTGGACGTCTGGACTTCTGATGTTTCACGAACTCTCACAAGGATCTCAAAAGTTCCTGAGAATCCCTTCAAAGTGACGTCCTGCCAAACACATGCAGCACTTCTACATTTAAACACAATTCAAACCTATTAAGAACAAACTGATCATGCCAACAGCATTTCCCTCATCTACCTGGTATTTATACCCATGAGTGGCAAGTGGCACATCAAGTTGCAGACTCTGGCTGTCATTACTCAAGATGTAGCCACGCCGGTCTGCCAGGTCTGAGGTTAGCACGTCTAACCCGATGGTTAACTCCCACAAGTAGTCAAAAGGCTGATGGTTCAGCTTGAAGCGTATCCCGGACTCAGAGCAGACCGCGTCAAAGGCTGGAGGTGCTGTCGGATGCAAGCTCGTTAACCATTCTTAAAGCTTTTGCCAATATTGAGTAAATAATCAAATAACTTACAGACATCTGTGAACAGTGCCACAATGGATGCCAAGCGGTAATAAGACTCGTTTCCAGGTAGCACAGCCAGCGTGTAGTTAATATCCAGCATAAACTGAAGAACTGCATCTTCTATAAAGAACTATGAAAGAAAACAAATTCACTAAGATGAGCAGGATTTAAGCCATCATGTTGTGAATGTTAATAATATTCATTTCAAACATAGGTAACAAGTGTTTATATCAAAACAAAATCAAAGAGTCATCGTTTTCACAAGGGCGTGGTGGCGGTAGGGTTACCTTCTGTTTGACAACAGGGTCGTGGAACAGCACCTTCAGTGTGTAGCCATGGGTGCCGTTGGGATGAAGAACTTCAGTGACTTTGTAGGTGCTCGTATTTGTAAATGGCAACGTAAAGTCTTGTTCATTCAACTGGATAGAAGCTAACATGACATCTTCAGGAACATCGCCGAGATAGACGGTGAACATCTGTTCTTCAAGGACTGTTTGATTATGAGTGAAAATCGTGCAGGGCAACAGGGGAGTAACCAGAGTCCTGCGAAACTGGAGCATGGTATCTACATAGTCACGATCTACTGAGATCTGCTCCACGGAGAGGTCGAAGGCATAAAACTCATAGAGGCTCCCAATAACAAAGCTCTGAAAGACAAACATGCAGTTTGCATGACTTCAAACTTTACCATTAGATAAACTGCTAGTCTGACTGAAATATGTTTCACAAAGGATGTAATACAAGATAAATTAGTCACATGGCCACAAAGACCAACATCTCTAGAGTAAAAATAGAAAAATAGGATGACAACCTCCTTGCAACTAAGAGAGAAGGAAGGGGGGAAGTTGCCTGATGATTGACTGCAAAAAAATTCAAGACCAAGACAGCGTGCAAGTAGTTGCAGCAACCTCCAGGTGACCTATGGAATCGCCTTGCAATTTGAAAGTGGTCACCTGGAGGCATCCTGTCTAAACAACTGTTCTGGCTTGGATTGCAGTCCCTCTCATAAATGTTGCAATGAATCCATTCAAGTTATTAAATGCTTAAACAAGCCATCCCTGTGCATCATCCAATTCAACATTTTACAAAGCATCCCCAGAGCAATCCAAAAGCTACACTTAGCATGCACTGCAAAGAAATTTCCAAGTTTGTATGATCCTCAGCTCAGCTTAAATATCCATCCTCTGACCTTCCTGTGTCCTCCTTCAGCATTATAAGGGATGCCGATATGGACTGTGCCTTTGTGCTTCTCAACAATGTAACCCCTCTTCTCTGCAATTAGCTGCTCCATGGGATCCCCGTTCAGTCCAATCCTGATCTGTGTGCCACCGACACTCGGGTACAGCGCCTCTGGAGTCTTCCACATCATATAGCCCCCGTCATCAAAGTAACCTTCATCTGTTAAGAGAAACAACATTGCAAGTCCACCTGATCCTAAGCAGAAAGTCACTAAAATGACATAAAGGCAGATACTGACACATGGAGCAAGCAGCCAAGAGGTCGACCATAAGGACAACCCAGTTTTGTCTGGAGAACACAGTTGCATACACTGCCTCCACTGGAACATCCTCCACCTGCAGAGAAATGCACGTAAGCCTTGCTTTGCATCAATGGTTCAAATGCAGATTCTGAATCTGTGGTTTACCTCAGTGCTCAGTGAGTCGGGTTGTCCATAGGGCGTTCGAAACAGAAGTCTTCCATCCCTCGAGTCAAACGTATAGCCCCGCTTCCGTGCTTGTGACACATTCATGGACGGCATCTGCTCCTCCGGTCTTTGAAAAGTCACCTGCCAGTCTGAAGAAGTGGTGCTGCGTACCTGGGGGAAAGGTACAAATCTTAAGACTGTTTACTTCCTGAGTGAGAGATTTACCCGAGTGTAAGACTTACAGCTCTGACTGCATTCTTGTTGTGTCCGATTGGGACAATCGGACAGGTAACATCACTCCTCACAGACACCTGCACAGAATTCACCAAATTACAGGGTGTAAAATTTTCACCACTAGATTATGAGTAGAGTGCAGACTGCAGTCAACCAAGTTCTGTTTTCTTACCCTCTTCCTATTCAAGTGTATAATCCTAGCTACGGTGGCTGCTATAGAACAGACATGTTTTAGTCAGCCAAGAGATCAAAAACATTACATAGACCGTAATCCATAAAGGCCACTGCCAGCCGGGATGCAGATCCACACATCTAGTTTGCCACTTTCTGTGGAATGCCATCAGTCCACTGCATACCTCAGCTATCAATTCCAAGTGAGAAGCATCCACCTTTACTCATAGAGAGACTGCAAAACTAAACTAGCCTGATACAAGTCAATGAGTCAGTGAAGCACTTTAATTTAAAAAGTTCTGACTTCAGTTCAGAAGGTGAGGAAGATTATGACATTTTATTACGGTGTGGGTGGCATTGTCCTTCATGTTTATTTCTTTAGTGACTGCAACCCATTATCGGGGGGGGGGGGGGGGGGGGGGGGGGGGGGGAGAATGCAAACCTGCTACTGTATTTTTAATTGATTAATTATAAGAACATGTTTTTTGGGGGGGACATGCAAATATAGATTAATGTATATTTATCAGTTCAGTATTCATTTTTTCCTCCATTTAAAGAAAAAGCCTCAAAATTACTGACTGTACATTTAAAAAGAAAAATCTTCAGTGGAAAAAAAAAAAAAAAAAAAAGAAGAAAAATCCAAATTTACCTCCATGTAGTTCATCTCACAGGTAACCTCTCTGTGAGACCATTGGAGAGATAAAGTGCAGGTCTTGTTCAGTGCATAGCTGGCCTCCTTTCCCTTATGTGTAGCGATCAAGTTAAAATTAAAGGAGAACATGTCATCCTGAAATACCCAGAAGAGAAAATTTATCAAAGCCTTCTCTCTTTACGCAGCAGCACATTTCTGCTTATTTGACTGCTTGCACATACTTTGTTGTCAGTGTGGCAGCTGAAATAAGAAGCTCTGAGCTCCACGTGGCCCAGGAGAGGGAGAGCACTCACGGTATAGCCACACTTTGCAGCATACTGTTCAGTGATGGCATACACTCCTGTTCTATCTTTACAAAAAGAAGACAACCTCAGTAGTCATGTAGCTCAGCAGTGGCCAGAATTATCAGACGAAAGAAGCTTTTAAAAAAAAAAAAAAAAATGCTCCAATGCAGAAGGGAAGCTTTTAAGGGGGACTTACCCACAGCCTCAAAGCGAAGTTCCTTTCCAGTGAAGGAGAGATCAACAGCTATCATGAAATAACGCTCACGACACTCCATATGAACTCCTGCATGAACAAAGCAAGTTTTAAGTACAGATTAACAGTTTTTAAAACACTCCCTAATCACATGCATTTTACCATCCGTGATGAGATCACAAATTGCAGCTGAGCACATGGAGAGGAGAAAGGCCACACTGCAACACAAAGGGACATGTGATTGAAAACCTAACTGGAAATTAACTTCGTAAATAAACTTGATGATTTCCCAATAAGGCAGCTTACCTAAACTTAAATGCCATACCCATTGATGTTGGCAGCCTGAGTGCTAGCAAACTACACTTCTAACCAACACAAGCTCAAGTAAATCACGTGTTTGGGATATCCAAACCACATCAGCAGTAGTCTGTGTGAGCTCAGTTGCGTTTGTTAGTACATTTCTTGACCCCTGAAGTTAAAAGCAGAGTTCACTTTTAGCATCAGCTGCAAGTGATTTAAAGATGAGTTGATTATTCAAAGGCTGCACCTGTGAGTGTAACTCTGAGAGCCTCTGATTGGCCAGTGACACTACCAGAATATAAGTACTGATATGACGGCTTCAGGTTTCTTCCCTAGCCTGACGCAGGGTTTTCAGTGCACTTTAGGTGCTACTGATAAAGTTGCAAAGGTTCTTGAGCTTAATGTTTGGCCCTTCTGTCTGTGTGTGCAATTTCAAACTGTGATATTCCCATTGATAAACACTTTAAAGTGCACTGAAGCATAAATCTGCAGTCATTTGTGCATATGTCTGGATCTTATATTTATTTATTTTTTAGATTTCATTTTCAAATCTTGTTGAAATCCTCAGTGGATCACAAGTTGAAGTTCAATCACAGGATTGGAGTAAGGCTCTTGCAGCACCCTCTGGTGGACAAGGGATGAACTGCACCACATTTTTTCACACTGTAATGCAGGGGTCCCCAATCCCAGTCCACGAGGGCCGGTGTCCCTGCAGGTTTTAGATGTGTCCTTGATCCATCACAGCTGATTTAAATGGATAAATTACCTTCTCAACATGTCTTGAAGTTCTCCAGAGGCCTGGTAATCAACAAATCATGTGATTCAGGTGTGTTGACCCAGGGTGAGATCTAAAACCTGCAGGGACACCGGCCCTCATGGACTGGGATTGGGGAACCCTGCTGTAATGTAATAAATATGCAATGAAGTGTTTCAGAAGTAGATCGTATGTTTGTTAGGTGCCACCCTCCACCCCTCGATAAAAAGTCTAGTCTACTAAATATGTGCAACAAAAATAAAACGGATGGTATACATGCAAAATTTGGAATTGGAAAAAAAAAAAAAAAAAGGCAAGTGAAGAATAAACATTTAGTGCATCATGGGAAGCCCTCAAGAGCCAACGCCTATTGCAACATAACTAAGGGGGAATCCTGAGCCACCCAATCCAACCCTAACTATACGCTTTATAGGAAAGCTTGGAACCTAATCTTAAAAGCAGAGAGGGTGTCTGTCTCCAGAATCCAAACTGGGAGCTGTCCTCACAACAGGGGCCTGAAAGCTGAAGGCTCTGCCTCCCATTCTACTTTTAAATAGCAGGAACCATATGTAAACCAGCAGTCAGAGCAACGTGCTTTATTGGGGTGAAACGGTACGATGAGGTCTTTAAGACGGGCCTGACCTTTAGATTTTAAATTTGATTCTGGATTCAACAGGGTGGTACAGAAACCTCTTACCTGAATTTGGAAGCAGGAAATTATTTCATCCAAGTCTGTCTTAAAGACATGCCTGCAGTTTGTGTCTCACCTGGCTTCCATGCCCTTACTTAATAAAACTGGTGATAAATAACACTACCTCAACTTGTCAACTGAGTGGCTCATTAAAACCAGAGTTTGCATTTCCAGTACTGGTTTTGGTTGATATCCCAGCTGGCTTCAGTGCTCTTCACAAAGCCACTGTAGTCCATGGAATATCTATAGATGAGAAGCATTTGTGACCTAAAGATGACAACACCAAGTTTTGATTGTTTAAGCAAAAGTCCAATTTATATTTTGTCATGATTACAGTAAACTGATGTCATTGATATGGAACAATTTAAAGCCAATGATGTGAGGTCAGCAAATCAAGTATTAAGTGTTTCAGGGAGCAAGACAAGTTACACAGCTTGTTCCAGCTTTGCAATGAGCCATTTGAACACCGCTTTAAAGTTCCCAGAATTAAATGCTTTAAGGTCAGATGTTAGTAGCAAAGAACCTTGAGTAGCTATATAGATGCCAGGCCATTTTCCTATGAATTTCACCTAGTCATACAAAGACTTCATAAAATCCTGAGGCCCATGTTACAGTAATTCTGACACCGATTCCCAGTCTTGTACAAGTTTCAGCAAACGCGCTCTAGTGTGAACAGTTCATGGCCCTCAAAGCGGCCTGCATGTGCAAAAGAAGACATCACACATAACACGCTGTTTAGCGAAGTACAAATGGCAGCTACAGAGCTCGGTGTTGTTGCAACAGTCTAACAATTTCTGCAGTCGTAACCGACAGAATTTTGACAAATTAGAGAAAGAAGGACACTGAATGGGAAGGGGGAGCCCGTGCTTTAACAATGGCCTTGTTTGCAGCAGTGGCTCCTACCTCTGCAGAGGTTGGTCTTCTCTAGCGCTGATAATTGGCGTCTGTCTTGTGTCAGTGACGTAAAAGACTGCTTTAATGTAATATGACCAGTCAAACAGCAGTCACTTTCTAAAACATCAAATATGTATCGGATTCAGTACCACATATGAAAGTGACCTGGTCGGATTTGAAAAGACCGGATTTGTGCTGTTCAAACTATCATACCATGATTGGATATGGGTCGCATAGGGTCCAAAAAAAAAAAAAAAAAAAAAAAAGTCAGATTTGATGCGCTTTCGCCTGCAGTGTGAACGCAGCTTAAGTGACAAACTGACAAGAATGGATCACATGCTTCATTTAAGTCTTTATTACATAAAAATAATAATAGTGCAAGTCTTAGTTCTTTAAATGACAGTAAATACATTTACTTGTGAAGATTCCTTTAGTCCTGTGGAGAGAAACACTACAATTTAGACACTTCCAATGCTGGCAAATTCTACCTGGTATAAAAGTAGTGCAGACCTTTGTTTGAGAGATTCTTTAAGAAACTCGACACTTTAATGTACTTTGCAGAAGGCTGGTAACGAGGTCGTACGGTCACCGATCTCCTGGTGGATGCACTAGTGGGATCCACTGCGGGACCTAGAGTAAGAACATAATTGAACTTAACATTTTCAGTGACACCGATAGGCTGTTTAATTGTTAAACCACCCACCTTCAATGATGCGGTTAGAATGCACAATACGACCAACGCCAACTGTGTCAGACTCAAACTTGTATGCCGAGAAGAGGGCATGTAATCCAGCCACAGTATATGTGCACTGCAGCAAGACCCTGGAATACAAGTTACATTTTAGTAGTTGAATGGTGAAAACCCAAGTAGCTGAGGGTGAGGATGCATACCTGTTTTTACTGCTCAGATTTTCTGGATTTCTCACAGAGCTGAAGATGATCTCATTTCTATAGGTCACAGAGTCCCTGCCCAGCTAAGTAAAATAAAAGTTTTAATATATGGTACAAATGATACATAAAAGATAACATTTGTTCATTACCATAATTATAGCTCCACAGTCATTAACAGCAAAAGAAAAGAGAGCCCTGGTGCCATCTGCATCTTTAGGCTGACAGGATTTGTCCCTGAGGCTGGTTTCAGCTGGGCTCCCTCCACTTGGGATTGGCAGAGACAAGTTAGCCACCACGTTCACCTTCCCATTGGTCGAACACACTGCACAGACAATTGAATTTTAACATGATGGGTAACTCTGAGACTGTCTGCAATAGTCAAGACTGGATGCACTTACTAATGAATTCTTCAGGACTGAACAGGCAGGTCTTAACTGTCGACGTCTGGACTTCTGATGTTTCACGAACTCTCACAAGGATCTCAAAAGTTCCTGAGAATCCCTTCAAAGTGACGTCCTGCCAAACACATGCAGTACTTCTACATTTAAAGAGAATTTGAGTTTAAGGACAAACTGATGGTGCCAACAGCATTTCACTCGTCTACCTGGTATTTATACCCATTCGTGAATAGCGGCACATCAAGCCGCAGACTCTGGCTGTCATTACTCAAGATGTAGCCACGCCGGTCTGCCAGGTCTGAGGTTAGCACGTCTGAGCCGATGGCAAGCTCCCAAAAGTAATCAAAAGGGCGATGGTCCAGCTTAAAGTGTATGCTGGACTCCGAACAGTTGGCATCAAAGACAGGAGGCGCTGTTGGATACAGGATTATTTAATACCATTTCATGCTTGAGCTGAAGACTAAACACAGGTTCAAGACTTACAGACACGAGTTAGAGCTGTGACTGTTGTTTCATGATAATAAGGCTCATTTCCAGGCTGAACAGCTAGTGTGTAGTTGACATTCAGGATGTGCTGCATTGCCACAGCTTTTCTGGAGAACTAACAGGAAACATTTTAAGATTTTAAGAACCAGCATGAAATACAGGGGGTGGGGGGGTGTTAATCTCAACGATTACCTGCAGTTTGACAATAGGATCATCAAAAAGCACCGTCAGTGTGTATCCATGGGTGCCGTTGGGGTGGAGAACTTCAGTGACCTTGTAGGTGCTCATATTTGTAAGTGGCAATGTAAATTCTCGTCCATTCAGCTGAATAGAAACTAACACCACGTCTTCAGGGACACCGCCGAGATAGATGGTGAATGTGCGCTCTCTTACAAGAGTTTCTGAAACAAAAAGCCCATCAGAATATGACCACAGCGATGTGATGCAGTGCATTAGATACACTTACGATTTTCAGTGAAAATGTGGCATCGCAGCAGGGGAGTGACTATAATCCTGTGAAAACGAAGCCTGGCCGCAATCTCAGCCTCGTCGACTGAGATCTGCTCCAAGTAGAGACGAAAAACGTAGTATTCGTAGAGGTCTCGAGACACAAAGCTCTGCAAGAAAGTCAGACTATGTCACTAATATTTCGTCTTAACCTGAAAGCTCTGCTGTGATTAGAAGACCTGCTGAGTCCAAGTCTACAGCTCTAGTGCCTTCTTACCTTCCTGTATCCTCCTTCAGCTTTGTAAGGGATACTGACTTCCAGGGTGGTGTTAACCTTCTCCACGGTGTAGCCCCTCTCCTCTGCAACTTTCTTCTCCACAAGTTTCCCATTGGCTCCAATGCTGACCTCAGTCTCATTTAAGGGAGACACCAGACTGTGGAGCAGCTCAGAAGTCTCCCACATCATATAGCCACCGTCATATGACCCATTATCTGTGGACACGCCATTGTTGTTTCCTTATAAGTATTTGGGTTAAAAGACAAAAACAAAAGCAACCCCCCTAAAACACCAGGATTAATACTGACGCATCGAGCAAGCAGCCAACAGATCTACCACGAGGACAACCCAGCTTTGCCTCGAGAACAGGACTGCATGGACCACCTCTACTGGAACGCCATTCACCTGGAAAAAAGAAACAAATTGGAAATTTTACATAAGCCGGGAATAAGATAATTAACCTTTACAGTTTCTCATCCCTTTACCTCAGTGCTGAAAGAATGGGGTTGCTCATACGGTGTCCGAAACACAAGCCTCTCATCTGTGAGAGCAAACACGTAACCCAGCTTCCGAGCTTCAGAGAGGTTCATGGGCAGAAACTGATCCTCTGCTCTTTGAAACATCACCTTCCAATCTGAGTAAAGGGCCTAAGAGGAAATGCATTTCAAGAGAAGCCCACCCAAATTTGTAATTTTAGCTGTGCATAAAAATTAGGTTTGGCAGTTGCACTTAAGGTGAAACATACGGGTTTGAAAGCAGAATCGCCGTTTTCCACATACGGACACGTTGCTTCACTCCTCACCGACACCTGCAGAAAATCCAGGATTATAAGAGATCTCAAGGAGTTCCCTGGATAAAAATGCTACAGGTTGAATCCAAGCTTACTTCCATGTAGTTGACCTCACAGGTAACCTCTCGGGGAGACCACGGGAGTGACAGAGTGCAGGTCTTGTTAAGCGCATATGTGGCCTGCTTCCCTCCACGTGTTACAATCAGGTTGAAGTTGAACGTGAACACTTCATCATCCTGTGTAAGTGCATGGGAACACCAGGTTGCCATCATAGAGAACAGACAACACTTAACGTGCAGTAATTAAGTCTGGATAAATTGTGTTGCGGCATACTGCATCATTAGTATGGCAGCTGAAGTAAGAGGCTCTGAGCTCCACGTGGCCGAGAACTGGGAGAAGACTGATGGTGTATCCACACTCTGCCGCGTACTCCTCGGTGATGGCGTGTACGCCTGTGCTGTCTGGGCGACAAGCCGGAGGTTAGTGAGATTTAACATGCACCAGGATGGAGTTACAGCCAGTCAGAGACTCACCGACAGCCTCAAAGCGAGGTTTATCCCCAGCAAAGGAGAGACCAACAGCTATCATGAAGTAACGCTCACGACACTCCATTTGAAGAACTCCTACATGATTAAAGATTTTAGGGATTGCTTTTGCATTGCTTTTCACAGCTGCTCTTACGAGAAGCAAACATTTAAAGCTCACCACTGGGAATATCACGCGTTGAAGCTGTCCGCAGCGACAGGAGAAAGAGCACTCTGTAAGATAAAACGGATTTAAGTCTCATGGAAGAAAGCTGCTTCGGGAGCAACTCAAACTGGTGTGGAAAACACCTTACCCAAAGCAAAAACAAAAGGCCATAGCCACTGATGTGTTGGTAGTGTCTAAAACTAGCCTGGATGCTAGCAAACTACACCTGCTAACTAACACAAGCTCAACTGTCACGTTGCATATCCTGGTCACACTGGCACCATGCAGTGCTGAAACCCAAACCAGCTTTTATTACCACACCGGCCGGGCAACCGCTACACCCCCATGTGTAGCCTGTTAGAAATCAAGCCATCTTTCAATCAGCAGACCAGTTTCATGGCAGCACAGGTGTTGCCAATAACAACACCAAGAGTCCTTCACTTGTGACCATAGTGATACAAAGCTACATGGTATGGGAGCTTTTTTTTATCATCCATAAATCAACGTTTCAGGTTGTCATCTTATTTTCTCAAATGTTTGAGTTAGTAGGTCAAATTTTTGATTTTTAGTGGGAGAAACATTCATGTGTCATTTATGCTTAAAAAGAAGAATTAAACTACGTGTTCATGCCACACTTCCCATTTTATTTTAAGAACAGACTCTAAGAACATATTGATATTGATATGATTGGCGTAAGTGAGAACTGATATCCTTGGATGGTCATCTTAACCACATAAGTCTGGCCGTGAGTACTGAAGCTCCACCCACAAACTTTCTGTTTGTGAGTTGGAGCCAATCCAAAGAACGCTGGTTTAAGGGGGGGAGGAGTTAAATGGGTTGTTTCAAACAGAAGATGAACAACAGCTTGTATTTTAATGCTTTATGAATAAACTGATACCGCCCTTCTTCAATAAAATGTAAGCTTTGTTCCATCAACAAAGTTTATTCATTGAGTCTTTAATATTTTGATTTTTCATGGTTTGCAAAGAAAAACAAAAAGTAGTAGAATGTAGTAGATATGTCTCTGCCAGACACATACATTGTATTTATACACAGTGGTATAAAGGATTTTGTGTATCTGTCCTTTTAGCAGTTGAGCTGAATCAGTCTGTTAGAGAAGATGCTCTGCTGCCTGACCAGTAAGTGGTTTGATCAGTCACTTCCTCTCCACGGTAACTTCAAAAGTCTTCAGTTTGCAGCCAATCACAGAGCCAGCCTTTCTGATTAGTCCGTTGGTGTCATCAGCTCTGATGCTGCATCCCTCCTCAGACCACAGCAAAGTACACAGCACCCACCACAGCTAACAGACAGAAAACAATAAATAAGCTTTCTCAGCTCTGTATACAGCCTGGTCTATACAGGTCTACCAGTTCAACCTGTGATCGATGTGGATGCCCCGATGCTTGTACTCCTCCACCACCAGGATAAACGCAGGTCGTGTAGCCGTCCTCCCAATCGTCTCTGGTATCCTCATTCAGAGAGCAGATATCCCACCCCCAGACCACTCCACAAAATCATTCAGTCATCAAATTCTGCAGAATCACAGTATTTCTGTTGGTGGCATATGCTGGAGATGTACTCAAAATCTTCCTTGTATGAGGTGAACATGTATGGAGACAGTGTAGTCCACGCTTGCGCTCCTACTGCAAATAATTGAGATGTTTCAGTCTATATAATCAACATATGATGCTAACAGTGACCATTAACTTAATGGTCACTGTTAGCATCTCTCTTACCTGGTCTTACCTGTTGACACTCAAAGGTGATAAGGCAAAGAGCAGCAGCACACTGGAACATATTCATGGCACTAGTAAGCCACACATAACACTGTGGACTTGTTGTGTGACTGTCACCCACGCAAAGTCTGCTATCGTGACGCTATGAAGAGCACAGTCAGACCGACTCGACCTGAAAGGTGTCAGTCGTGTTCAGACTCACCTGTGCAATAAGAAGGTGTGAGGCGCCCACACTGGCGTGGACGTCTGCGGTGTAAAAACACCCGTGATGATTCACTTCAAAGTAACTTTTAAAAATGAGGAAAAAAAGAGGCAAAAAGACAAATTTTAGGCCTTAATGTAAACTGCGAACCACGTTTGTCGTGAAAACTCGCTGAAGTCAGAAACTGGATGAAAACACGATGCTACAGCGACACCTAGTGCTGAAAGCGGGGTGTGTCACTGACTGCCAGCTTTGATGAAGAAATGAAAACATGGCACACAGGAAGCGCTTGGATAAACAGATTTCGCTACATAATAACGAAATTGATCATAAACGTCATAAAGCCTAATAGATGAAGGTTTTCTGGAGGTTCTGTGAGTGCCTGTAAAAATGTATCTGCATGCAGAGTAGCAAGAAAGAGGATGAAAACTGCCAACTCAAGCACAGGAAGCAACTAAATAGTAAATGTGCATCAGTATTAGATCATTTTATGTCAGCTGGTTAAGTATCACTTTAAAAACTGGCATCAGTGAGTTAAAAATATCAGAATTTTACAGCATGGGTGGTGATTCTGTCTGCACCTGTATTGTTATTGTTATTATTATTATTATTGGTGATGTTATGTCACGAATCTCTCTGACAGTCATTTAGGTTAAAACACCTGCTGTGGTAAGACTCTCAGTAAATATGACTCCAGGTAACGATGGATATTTGGCTCTAGTGTCATACATGTCTAGTTTTTTTGTGAGCCACGTTAGTATTTACCGAGGCGTTGACTCAGGGTGACTCAATTTTATTTATAAATCGCCAAATCACAGCAACAGTCACCTCAAGACGCTTTATATTGTAAGGTAAAGACCCTCCAATAATACAGCAGAACCAGGCTCAGGGAGGAGCAGCCATCTGCTGTGACCAGTTGGGGATGAGGGGAAGGAGACGAGACAAAAGACACACTGTGGAAGAGAGCCAGAGTTTAATAATATATCATGATTAAATGCATAATGGTGTATAAACACTTGGTGAGTGACAAAGAAACACTGCATCATGGGAAGGCCGCAGCAACCTAAAAATATCATGGCGCAGCTAAGGGAGGATTCAGGGTCACCTGATGAGAACAGGTCCAGATGTGACATTTGGGTCAGATGTCTCACATAGGCATCCTTATTCATTATCTCAGACATCTCTATTTAATCCCAGGCAACACAGCTGGATGCCCGCTCTGACTCAACAACGTCCAGAAAATGTTACTTTAAGTCAAGTCCCGTCATGATTAAAGACTGAGTAATCAGACAGAGTCCCGTGGAGAGGACAGTCACAGAAAAGGTCACTCTCTTTTTACAAAATGAGATGTGAAAATGATTTTTTCTTCATTAGTTGGCCCAGTGTTCGAGCACTCCTTTATTCCAGCTGGTTGCTGAGAAGTTCTTTTATAAATGTGATGACTTTTTTAAATGGCAGAAACAGTGTATCAAGTGAACATGTAAGTCGCAATCAATAAAGCTGACTTGATAGTCAGTTTGCTGTGAATCAGTATTTAAGTATTTTTGTTAAACGTTTCTTAAAAACATATCTTCACCAAGTTCTTGATGTTTTTCTGACTTCCTGTCCTGCTGAAAGAGTAGAAAACTGAGTAAATGCAGTATTTATACCTCCAAGCAGGCGTCAGAATCGATCCAGCAGTACCAGAAATATTGTCTTTTGTATTTTTCACACTTCTCTTCCTTTTCAAAATTTGCCTACATTACCCACAATGCAACCACTGACTACTCTTTCAAAGAGTTGAGGATGTTAAGCCTGAGATTGTCATGGCTCTGGGTCAGCTGGCCCAGTGTTAAGTGGTTTTTGGATATTTTAGGTTTTTTAAAATTAATTCTATGAATTCCCAGTGTTGTGTTTTGTTTATATGATTTCTTGTATTTATTCTCTTAGTGTATTTAATCGATGTTCGGGCCAGAATGACCAACAAAACTGCAATGGCTGACTAGTGACAAATACTGGGTGAAGAACGGGACACCATCCCACAGCAGTGTGTGACCAAGCAGGTGGCCAGCAGGAGGAGGTGGTGCTGCTCAACCCACAAGTGGATTTTCATTACAAATGTAGCACCATTTAAGGTGGAATAAACAGGCTTTCCCAACAGTATAAGATTTATTGCCAAGAAAAACTGTTAGAACAAAGAAATAGTTAACCAAACACAAACTTAGTTTATTAATGAAATGATGTAACCTATTATAAATCAATCACCAGTTTGCAACACGAGCTTCACATAAACGTTACTCGACAGCATTTACATCCTTGGTGGTTGCACTCCAGCCGTCCTTCGAGCAAGCAAAGCAAAGCAGCCTAAATCATGACGCCACCTCCGCCGTGCCTTTCCTCCTTCATTGTGGAGCATCATGGGGACTTTCCAGTGTTGAACATTTCACTGTGTTTTTGCAGCACTAGTTTCCCTTATAGTGTCCTTTCACTGACACCATCTTAATTCAGTCTTCTTGTGACAGTGGACTCATGAATACAGATTTCACTAACAAGGACCACAACCTCAAAAATGATGGGCAGCATTTGTTTAAACAAATATCTAGATGTGAAACTGTGATTTGAGGGAATCCTCCCGGCCCGGGCGGATCCCTGCTGCTACTGAGAAGAGGAAGTGAAAAAATGAGTAAGCGGGATGGAAACTCAATCACAGAGGGCACGAAAGCATTTGAAGACACATAAAACAGAGGAGGAGTGTATTTCTTTTAGGGGCAACCCTGAAATTTCTCTTTGTGTTAGTCTTTAATGTTGCTTAAATAGCAACTTTCTACTCAGTTGAGAACTCAAAGCATTTTCTACTGTAGCTGTCATTCACCAGACACTCCAGTGGATGTGTCAGGCTCAGCATCTTGCCGATAGAACCTGCTCTACCACCCGACCCACCTAAGTCTTGAAATAACTTTTTGTGGCCTTTTCCAGCTTTGTGCACCTCTATAATGTTGTGATTGCACTAAACGTCTGGACTTTCTACAACCTTCACTTCCAATCTCCTTCACCGGACCACCTGACTCTGAGTTAGTTCTGTAGAAGTCATTTCAGAGGTTAATTTACTTTTTCCCTCCTGCACTGTGAAGGATCGCCCAGTATCTTCAGTGTACACACAAAACTGTTTGAGTGTTATCAGTTTAGCCCGTTGCGTTTTGTTACTGTGATGTCAGTGACGACACATTTCATGAGTAATGGATGCAAATTCCCGCTGTTTGGAAATGCTTCTCTTGCAGCCGTAAATGCCTGCTAATCCCTTCCCAGACTAAAGGCGACAGCACTCAAAGGAGGAAAACTCAGTTTGTTTCCTTGTTGAACGAAGCACTTATGTTCTTATTAATGCACAAAACAAAACACTTACATGAAGTGTTTTGTTGGCGAGTTGACATTTAGATGTTAACTCCTCTTCTCCTTTATTTCCCCATTGACTCAAAGTGACGATGGCGTGAAGGGTGGGGGAGTGTTGGATGGGTTAGCTGTGTCCAGGCAGCCTCATTAACATTTGAGTCACACTGTGTTATTAGCAGCACTGAACGGTGTCCGGAGCTCATGTTGCGCTCCAGACCCCTGCAAAGCTGCTGTGGCTAATTACGAGTGGCAGAAGTTACCTCAAAAATCACAGTTTTTTGGATTTAATGGATCTCATTTAAAGTTAATGCAGCATGAGTGCCGATCGGCCTGAAAACCACCTCTGTCACTTTTTGTCGGATGCGTTTGGGAGGTGGTTCGTTCACGCGATCGTGCCCAGTGATGACCTTATCCTGTCCGGTGACACGTCTGTTCACAGCCTCTGCCACACACACACCTCCTCACTGCCTCACAGCCAATCCTCTCCACCAATCACATCCTTTTGTTGGCTTGAGGATGAGGAGGATTTGAAGATGAAGGTGCCTATTTATCAGCTCAGCTCATCATGATACCCTTCAGCTCGTGCACCTCCTACATCCCGATTGGTTAGGGTTTCTTATAGTTTGGGGATTTTTGCAGCACCGCACATCTCCAGCGTTGAAAGCAGAGTCCGGGAACGTAAGAGCTGAGTTGTTCTGTCTGCGGTTCGAGGCGGAGATGTTTCGCTCTCAGGTGCTTCTCGTGGCTCTGGGTTTGTCTGTGCTGCTGGTGCGGGTGAGCACGGCTCCATACAGCGACATGCTGACAGAAACACTGAGAGCAGACCTCACAAATGACAAGGTGAGTAAATACTGCATCAGGAGCTAAAATATATAAACAATTTTGTACTGGAACAGGTGTTTGAACTTCCACGCAGTGCCTGAGGAACCCCGTCCCCTCTATTTCTGTCCTCCTTTAGGATCTGACTCACTGGCTCTTGCTGAAGTTCATGGCTGAACTGATGGCGGCGAGAGGAGACGAGACGCGGCGAGGCAGGGAGGAGGTGACGAGGCGACACCTCTCTCTGTCCCAACGAGAGCGCAAAGCAGGCTGCCGCAACTTCTTCTGGAAGACTTTCACCTCCTGTTAACAGCAGGAGTATCTTTTGTTTTTAAAAAACGGATCAGCCGACGCATGTTTGCTTTCTTTGTGGTAACCAGATTATTTACCGTAAGATAACAAATGTGCAGATACTTTAAAAGTTTTAAAGACTAATAAAATTATATGTTTCAAGACCGGCAGGTACACACTTCTGAAATAAATTTTCTGATTTTAAATCCTGAATTCTCGCCTTTTTGTGAAGCTGGCACCGATGAGATATCCCGATTCTGTCTACATCAAACCCCAGCTTTCCTGGATCCTACATTTCCCACAATGCAAGTTGATATCATCTTTTGGTAATGTGTTTTTGTTTTTTTTTTAAACTTTTGAACACAGTGCAGCAGATAGCATTAGAGGGAAATCATTCACAGATAGATACAAGTTACTTTTTTGATAAAGCCATTTGAAAACATGAGTGACTGGCTCAGCTTGCAATGTAAAAAGCATTATATAAAATCACAGATAACACTGATTAACCTGGCGAATGTAACGAATACCTGGACAGCACCGTTACGCATTAGTCTCCCCGCAGGAAGAAAGATTCTGGGTCTGAAACCTGTGCAGGGTAACTGGTGATTTACATACATGAAATTCACTGAACTGCATGTTTAATGTGCAGCCCTAGTTTTATACGGCTAAAAAAAGACACTGCGTGCACATGCAGAGCACTGTGCAGTTGCATTAGGAGCAACATGTAACACTACGATTATTTCTTTTTACCTAAAATAAAGACGTTTTAAATGTGACTTCCATATATGCAAAACCACATAAATCCAGAAAAAATCTCTATAATTTATTCAGCGACTGAAAAGCAGCTGATATGATAACCAAATCAGGTAAGTCTGAAAATTCAAGTGGCTATTTGCTTGGAACAAACATAAATTTTGGTGCCTGTGCCCACTTTTTAGACCTCAGCCAAGTTCGTGATTGTGATAACTCGAGAACGAGGAGACGTGGGAGCTTCAAACTGAATATTTCAGATGAATCTCTGTGACCTCAAACTCAAGGTCAAAGGTCAAGTTGTCTAAAAATTTTGTGAATGTGATAACTTGAGAAGTCACTGAGGTGTAGCACTGATGGTTGTTTTAAAAGATTGTTTTAGTTATCAGCAGCACTTGATGGTGTTTGTTAAAATGCCAGAATCACCTCTTTGCTAACGTTTTAACCACTGAGCTCCAACTCAGCACTTTAAACTGAATCCACAACAAAGATCGTAATCCGTGACTGAAAAGGAGAGAAAACTCCAAGATCCGAGGAGCGTGACGCATGCTGGCGTGATTCAGTGTGTTGAGTGAGTTGCGAGCACTGTGAAATGTTTAAGAAAAACAAAACAGATTAGCACATCACGAGATAAATGAAGAGATGCCGACGACTAGAGCGTTTTAAAGTGATCGTGTTGTGTCACCGAAACAAAAGCAGAATTCACAGAAACACACAAACACAAAAACAGTTTCAAATCAGGACAGTTATGGAGCTGAATGACATCCTTGAGGTAAGGCTTTCACATTTCTAGCCCTTTAAGTTAAACACGTACAAAATGCGGACGGAGAGACAAGAGGTTAAACACAATTATAACAAATACTGCAGCTCCAAAGGCTCAGAGTATGACTACTTTGCCTCCATAAATGAAGACTTGTAATCGAAAACAAAAAAAAAAAAAAAATCAATTTAAGGGGGATAAACAAAGTCATCACCTTAAAAGAAAGGGGAACCTATCATGCTTTTCTTTACTTCTTTATTTCCAATTACTGTGCTAAACTGTAGGTGATGTCATAGAGTAGGCTTAATCATAGGCACATAAGCCACCTGCTGGTCTAACCATTTGTTTATGAGGGGCAGCCAATCAGAAGAGAGCTGGTTTTAAAAGAAGGGGAGGCGCAAAAACAGCTCAGACAGAGAAAGTAACTTTTTGATTATTTCAGACTGAATCATTGCAAAGCTGCTCTACTTGAGTTCAAAATTACAGCACAACAGGTCCCCTTTAAATTCAGCACTCATTACCCCCTAACGGTGCCTTCACACCAAACGAGAAACACAAGTTTTGCTAACAACGATAATCCATAATCTGCCCCTTTAAACAGATTATCACTTTTAAATGCTTTTTTCCTTTTTAACGTTTCGCCTAAATGGCACATTAAACAAACTCTTTACAAGAGGCTTTGAGCTTTTGCACACCAGGATGCCTCGTAAGTGAGCCACACCCTGTTTTCCATTAGACAAAGTGAGTTTGACTTCATTGCACCGTCATTTTCAATGTAACATGTCAAGTATCAAACAAACAAGCATCAAACAAAGATTGTGTTTCGTAGACATTCAAAAATGGCAAAAAAAAGAGAGAAAAGAGTCTTATTACAAGTTATGAGTAAGCGACTAGTAACATGATGCTGTAATGCTGAGAAGCGTGACAAAGAATCTGTCCTAACAAATCTCGTTCTAAAGAAAAATAAGCTATTGGCTGTCAAACTGCTACACATTCTTATCGTCTACATTTCCTGCTCTATCAGGCTACGCCACCGCACTGCACTACAGGCTACACGCGTTCCACAACAACCCGCAGCAGATTCACTCAAACCCACCTGTTATGTACAATCACAGTTGATTTTGTGTGCTTTTAATATGCATTTCGACGCAAAACGCTGCCTACTCTCTAGCCTGGTTCAGATAAACCATAATCCTGATTATCACGTGTGTCCCTTATCTGGAAAAAAATCCTTATTTCCAGGTTGAAATCTGTAACGTCTGTGTGTGCTTTCATCGTCTTTGAAAGTGTTAACAATAAAATAAAATAAAATGACATGTGCAAGGAATATGTGGGCAGTACCGGAGTGGATGAATGATAAAGTGGAGCCCAAGCTGCCTGCAGGTCAGGCCACTGTCGTACAAACGCTGAGCTAAACATTACAAACGATGTACCAAAGAGTAAAGGAAATGAAGCGGGAGAAGCCGAACACTAGTGAGGAGGAAGTAAAAGTAACGATTTTCTACCGACACTGAGTGAACAAGCTGCTATCAATAATGTGCCGGCTGTCCGTGGATCTGTGAGGCCGGGAGCGAGGAGGTTCAGGTAGAGATTCGTTAGCAGTCGGTGGAGATTTTGGCCGAGAGGTCCTGGATGCGGCGTGCGCTGCAGCTCTTGCACAGGATGTGGCCGTCCAGCGGGTAACAGCCTCGACCGTCGCCTTCAGACGACAGCAGGAGACCACATTCCTGATGAAAAGAGGCACTCCGGTCACTTCAGATAAACGCTCACAAGGACTGCCGAGTTTCGTGTTTTGAACTCTTCGTCGACTATGATGAACTCCACACTTTGATCAGCAAGTCCACATTTAAATACACATTTAGATTCCCCAGATTACTGTGGTTGATTTATGTCAACACACTGAGCTGTTTCCACCTAAACCTGCAGTTTAGAGATTAGCAACTCCATGCTGATGTTTATTAACTACTTTATTCTCACAAGAGAGTTCACTGTGTTAATTATATGTAATGTTTAATGTAACCAGGCTTTCTTCTGCCTTGGAAAGGCGCCGGCATTGAGTCTGTTACTCTATTTCCCTGAAACTGATCCCTTTTCCTCTTATTTTTAACTAATTTATTCTCAGAAAAAAGGGAATTCATAAAGCTTTTCCTCGATATATGCCAAGAGATCTGCTTGATTGGGAAAGCTCACCTCACAAACGTAACAATTAACATGGAAGCTGCGGTCCAGGGCTACAATCCTGACGGTCTCCTCCTGCCCCGGCTCGGGCATGATGGGCTCCCCACACACCGAGCAGCGCGGCGCGTACTTCCTGTCAGACACAACAAGCATCCAAGCTCAGAGTTAGTTTAAGCACCTCTGTCTCGGCCTCAGTGCAGAGTCGCAGCCTGCAAACGCTGTTTAGCTCGCACAGTTCAGCGATTACCTGTGAAAGTCCTCTATGCAGTGTATCTGAGACGTGGCGTCCACTGTGAAGGGCACGCCGTCCAAACAGCAGTTACAAATGACACACGTGAAGCAGCGAGGGTGGTAGGCTTTCCCCATGGCTCGCAGGATGCGGTCCAGAATGGGTTTGGAGCACTTTGAGCAGCGCTCTAGTGTGCTCTTAAGAAAAACAGATGGAAATAAAAACAGGGTTGAGAGAGGACCACTGAA
This sequence comes from Perissodus microlepis, assembly GCF_051167445.1. NCBI lineage: Eukaryota > Metazoa > Chordata > Actinopteri > Cichliformes > Cichlidae > Perissodus > Perissodus microlepis. Next base: position 33,938,086 of record NC_140463.1, read on the forward strand.
AGACGAGGGAGAGCAAATCTCTCCGGTTTGAGGAAATATGAAAACAGCTCATTCACGTACGATGTAACAGCTCTCGCAGTAACTCTTCTTGTCGAGAGCGTAGAAGGGTTGCCCTCGCAGACGTGCGTGGCAGGTGATACACGTGAAACACTCCACGTGGAAAACCTGCTCCATGGCGATGCAGCCGCTGCCATCGCCGACCACGTTGTCTCCGCAGCGGGCGCAGCGACCTGAAGGTCGGCATGGAAACAGACAAGAAAAAATCATTAAGATGAGCTTTCCTCTTAAACTATTTTTAGATTTATTCCTGTGATGTGCCACTAGTAACAACTGATACCAAAATAGTCCTCAGCAGGCGGGTGGTTCATATCATACACCAGCTTCTTGGTGAGCCGATCCAGCTCTTCCTCAGGCCTGGTCGTTGCTGCCCCCTGCTGGAGGAAAGAGGACACATAAATCACACAAAGTTTATTTGATTTTTCAGAACACCTGGACTACAAATCAATTTGTGTTTGTTGTATGAAAAAAATAGAAGTTGCGTTCCTACCTTGCTCGACTGATAACCTGGACCCTGTGCGGCTCCCGACCCACTCTGATTATTTTCCATCGCTCTCTTAGACACTGGAAGCTGGTTAATTCTTCCTCCAGACCCTGAGCCGCTCCCCTTATACCCCCCCTCAGAGTGCATCTCCTGAACCTGTGAGCCGGGATGTGGAGGGTACCAGCCCTGGGGAGCGGTTTGAGTCTGGGGCGGGGGTCGTGACACGTGCTGGCGAGGAGGAGGCGGAGTGTATGCCTGTTCAGCCTGCCTCCCTGTCTGAGAGTAGGTGACTGGCTGCGCTGTCTTTACCTGGACGCTGAACCTGGGCCCCGTAGGAGTGGACGCTGTGGTGTAGGAGGCTGGGACGGGCTGAGGGTAAGGTTTAGGGGTAGAAGTGGTGTAGTAGTCCTGCTGGTGGGAGGTGGAGTACTGAGGTGTCTGATGCTCACTGGGGTAGGGAGGTGCTGGGTGGTATTGGCTCTGGGGATGAGGGTTGTAGCTCATGGATGGGCGACCCTGAGGAGGGGCAGCGTTCTGGTGTGCAGGCTTGTAGTGATCCGCTGAGAGGTATTTGTTGTAAGGCACGTTGTCATAGAGCTGTGGGGAGGCGGAGAATTAATAAACAGGCAAGTAAAGAGAGATATTATCAACATTATTCATTGTTTAATTTAAGTACATGTAAATCATTTTGAGCTTGCCGTACTTGAGTGCTGGAGTCCTGCGGGTGGCTGTCCAGATCAGCCAACATACTGGTGAGGGAGTCAATTTCAGCATCGATTTTGGAGTGGTAGTTTGCTGGCTTCTCTGGGCCACGATGCTAACACCAGAACAGCATAAGAAACATGTCAGCTGGTTCTGAAACCCTTCAAATCTTTAGTTTCTTGTAGGCAAAGCTACTGACATGTCCACTCACCATCATCTCGTAGCTGTCCATGTGAGGGCTCCAACTGCGGTCTTCTTTAGGACCGTGTGGAGACGGGTAATAGTGATCACCAGATGAATGATGCATGGGTCCACCTAATGTTTTAGAGAACAGATATTGGAAATGAATCCAAAATCGTCTTTGACAACATTTTTTTAAAGCACAACATCACAAAGCAGATCTTCACTACAAAGATTCGCTCTGACATTCATGCGATGCATCGCTGGTTGCTGAAACACTCGTTCTACCCACATTAACCACGAGAGATCTTTCAGTCATGATTCTAATATGAGTAAGAAACGCTACAATCCTGAATCTGTTTTCAATTAAACAAAAATCAAAAAAAGTGAAGAGTCAGTATTCCAGCATAGCCACATCCGATTTGTTTCTATCAGTTTCTATTGTTGTTTCTATTTTAGTCACTTACTTCTAAATATTCTCATTGTTTTACCCCTGAAATACACCAGTGTTTCAGGAGTGTCCCCAAAGTGGATCTCCTCTGTATCACTTAAGAATACCACGGCTTCCTTTTTTTAAATGGAGGCAAAAGATACAGGGAGGAGTCACCTCAAGGCACTTCATTCTTTAAGGTAAAGACCCTACAATCAAACCCCTAATGAGGAAGCAACTGGCGACAGTGGGAAGGAAAAACGTCCTTTTAACAGGAAGCAACCTCCGTCAGAGCAGGCTCAGGGAGGGACAGCCATCTTCTATGATCGGTTGGGGAAAGAAAAGAAAAAAAAAGGACATCGCTGGGAGAAAGACGTCAGACACAGGAACAGGATAAAGAATCTGGTCAATTTTCAAATTAAAAGACCTTGCTTCGACCGCAATCTCCGCTTCTAAAACTCTGACGATGTGATATGACACCATGTAAAAAGGATAGAAGAAAACAGGGTCACAGCCACACACTCGGTGTATTTCAGAGGTCAGCAGAAACTTTTACAAATTTAAAAAGCAAGTTTTTGACATTTAATACTAAAAAGACTTCGGTAAACACAGACTTTATTTGTGAACTCAGACTGCTAGAGCCTTCCTAAATAGAACTGCTACAGGAAGGGATCATTATTCAGCCTAACATCTGCACATCAGTAGCGGAGGATGGATATCATGCAGAGTTTACAGAGTTTTATGATTTTACAGCTCCTTTCTCCTGATTGTAACATAAAAACATCAGTGAGTTGAGTTTCAGATGCTTTCAGGACGATACGGCGCGTGCCGAGTAGACTTCTTACCTGTGGGCCCAGTTGCCATGTACCTGTTGGCCATCCCTCCTCCTCCATTCTGATCGTAAGGACCATATTTTGGTCTGAAATCGGGCGTGCCCTTCTTCATAGGGGCTCGATAGATTGCTCCACCAGCAGAGTGGGACATCTGGGGGGCGGCTCGCTCTGGGCTGTCCAGAGTCCTCGGTGGCAGCCAGGTGGGACCGGACATGGCAGGTGTCTGAGGTGATGCAAACATTTATGTCACATTTTTCTGTACATAAAAGTTCATTAATACAATATGACTGATACATGCTTTTAACCTGTAACAATAATAAGAAAATTGACTTTAACCTCCTGTTATATTTTTCATGCTTTTAGGCTTAATTTGTGTATTAGAGCTCAGCTGTGGCTGTTTTGCGCATTTATGCCGGAGGTAACCAATGGAAACTAAGGGATGCTTCAGACTTAGTTTCCTATGGCAACGGGCACACACACAGCTTGAACAATGGGCTTCTGGTTGAAGAGCAGGAAGAGAGAAGCTGGACTGCAGGGCTCGGGGATTTCCAGCAGGATCGCACACGCCTGAAAACATGTGCGAGTGTGTTTTTGTGCGTTTCACGACACAAACGGTGACGGAAAAGATCGCCAGCACACCCGTTCACACACACAGATGTACAGTGACATAAACAGGTGCAAATCTGCAGCTACCCCTCGTCTGTTTATCCGCCACAATAGTTATTGTCTTTTCATGTTTACACACCAGTATCATTTATTTCCAAATGAAGCTGGGACAAAAACATGGCAGGAAATGTTGTACCGTGATATGTATCTGTATACGCATAAACACCTGGCTCATAACAATATACTATGTATTCTCAGGACAAGCTCACAGCTGAGCTGAAAAAGTGCTGACTTGCACGTGAGGGGCGTAAAGCCGCTCCTGTTACATAAGAAAAAAAACATCTGACATGTTTTACTGTTATCTGAATTGTGTATTTTTGAGCAAATATGACTGTAATAACACTGAGGCCAGACAGATTTCAGGCCATCACTTTGGTGTCTGCGCTTTCATCATTTTACAGAATACAAATATAGCTGACTCATCAAACTCTACAACATAAACCAAGAGCCAGCACATATGAATGCAAGCTATAGACACAAAGCTAAAATGGACCAAGAGGCACAGCGAATCACAGCTACGTACTGTCAGAGTGGAGAAATTAATAGCCCACTCAGACTGATTGTTTGTGGGTCGTGTGGCCATCATAAGAGGATTATACTGACGGATGAGAAAATGAGGTAGTCACACAGAAAAACAATTCCCAAACATTAGATTTAAGCTTTTCCCCCTCCCCTATACCTTCATTATATTAAGATTTGGAGTCATTTATCAGTAAACCACACAATGTCAGGATGGACTTTACATGATAATACACACTGACCACGTGGAAGAAAGAGTGACCCAACACCTCCACTGAAGACCCGTTTTAACACCCCCTGTCTGAATCCGGATGAGCACACACTCAAATCCCAGGATCCAGAACAGGAAATTAATCCCATCTGTTATATCACTTAGACCGTCTTGTTACCTCTTCATGTGGAGTGAAACACAAAGCTAAGTGTGTGAGCTGAGCTGGGCTGGGCTGTATGGGAGGCGCAGCAACCCGTGAAATGTCAAAGTTGATGCTGACTGCAGCAAGAAGCGTGAAGGAAACGGGAACAGAGGCACAGGACATCCGGGATTTTTGGAAACTCGAAATGAAATGCACTGGAAGCACTTTAGTAACACACAATATTAAAAGAATAACAGATTAAATTTTAATTTAATCTGTTATTTATTTCTAATTTTAATAACAGGTCGTTATTTTGTAACATTTACGCTTTTATTCTGAAACTCGCTGCTCTGTTTGCGTTAACTCATCTGACACAGCGTCGCCTGAAAAGGTGGCGATCTGTGCTAAACGGAGTAAGAGGAAGACAAAATGACTGAAGTCATACCGGGAAACATTTTTTGTAAATATGTATACATTTTATTTTGTGCTATATAACACGAACAGCACCAGATCGTCTCCTACCTTTCACAGTACCGTTACAGAGAGCCTCCTCTCTCCTTCGGTGTCATCTAAAAATCCAGAAACACAGCAGGATAGTGAGGAAACAAGCAGGCGCATCACAGATACACGAGCGACATGTTTGTTCTGCTTTTTTGAGCTCACTAACATTTTTCTTCTCTCGTGAAAGACAAACTGCTCAGCTGCTCGTCCAAAACTGTCCTCCGTACCCCACACATGTAAAAACACACAGCATTTTAAGCGCTCCAAACCGGGGCTAACCGGCCGTGATTAACTTTAGTAACAGCCTTGTTTACTTGTTTGCTAGCCTGTTTTGAACTCGAGCAAAGCTCGTGCCTCTCCCTCGGGCTAACTTCAGCCGAACAGGAAACAAAGCAGTCAGCCAAAACGCACCACGACACATACCGTGTGAAATGAGCCACACCAACACGACCTACGCCTCCATCCAAACGCTCCCAGGCCGGGGAAAGTTGTCCCGGAGAAACTTTCCTTCTGCTTCGGCGTGGCTAACCTACTTTGTCCCGGATCCAGAGGCCTTTAGCAGCAGCAGCGGCGGCCGCAGATCCTCACTGCATTCCCACCGTGTGACGTCATTGCTGCGCGCGTGTACGTGCGCGCGCACGGAGACGTGGGGGGTCCGTCACATCTACAGGCTGCCCCCCCCCCAAGAATACACTCAAAACTCCAACATAACATATATACCAGACTGCTAAGTTTTAACAGAATAACCCCACATGTGTAATTACACCAGTATATAGAGGGGTATATTATACCAGTGTATATTAAGTCTGAGACCGCCACTGAGCTCTGCTTCCCTTTGGACAAGGTGGGAAAGTCATGTGTTTCAGCACCCGAAACATTACCACCAGCTATAAGAGGCCAGCTTTAGTAAAACAGAGAAGCTCAGTAGATTATTATAAAATAATATGACCAGAATTCCCCAAAAAGGTGACTATGGTAAAAATTATACAAACCAAAATGTCTTGATGCATGCTCAATCATCCAGCTAAAGAAAACACAGAAAGATGGGGAAAGTGGGTTAAAAAATGGCACAATTAAGCAGATATTGTATTATCACTTAGGGTAGTTTTTCCTGTGCACAACAAAGTTTTTTTTGTCCCTCATAAACATGAAACAATCATTTTATGGTTTAATAACAGCGTTTGTGCTGACAGGTTTGGGCAAAACCTGATACCCGATGTTGTTATCTCAACATGATCGTGTGTGTGGACCAAAGACCGTGACGAGAGTAGGATAGGGTGAAGGTGATTCAGTACTGGTGTCCAGCTCCAGACTTGATTAGCACTATGTTTCATTTTGGGTTTAATACATTACAGTTTCATTCTGTCTCTTGTTTATCTGCACACTTCTGTCACTGTCACAAATGCCAAACTTGGATTAATCAGTAAACAGGAACTTTTTTCCCAGGTAGCCGCTGTAAATCATAGCCACTGTATGACCTTGTTCGATGACTCTCGCTTTTCCTCGTTTGATTTCACTCTTAGGCAACCTCCTTCTAGAGCAACTTTTTCTCGCTTAAGCATTGCACTTTTTAAAAATCTTTTTTGAAACAAATCACTTGCACCGAGGCTGCTTCTTCATCTGTCACTGAAAAAACCTTGATCTTGTTATCGATCTTCTGATGGTGGTGTGCACAATAACACTTTGGAAACAAATGATCTAGTCTCAAAGTGTTTTAGAGTGTCAGGCTAGCCACTAGTTCACTCTGAGGAAGCACCTCTTTGGCAAACATAGCTCTGATGCCATGTTTGCCAACTTACCACTGATACTAAGCCCTTGGATTGGTTCCATCTGAAGGATACCACTCATGCAGATTGGATTGTCTATTGTCAACAAAAAAGGCAATTAAACATTGTATTTTTGTATTATTGTACGGTCTTTACTTTATAATATAAAGCACCTTGAGGCAACTGTTGCTATGATGTAGCATTGTATAAATAAAATTGAACTGAATTGAAAAGACAATTATACTATTTATTCCAATGTATTCTATTTATTCTACATATTCACTTGCTTTGATCATAACTGTATTTACCTTTCTTAGATGGATATTTGAGGATTTTCAAGGTTTCTATGTATACTCAGTCTTTTCCACCACACATACACACACAGACACACACACAGCCGTTAATATGGAGGTCAAGTACTAGTTCTATCAAGCTTCATCAAATCATGAGATTTGGGTCAGCTGCCCATCTCCCTTCGCTCCCCCTCTTCCTTCTCACACTCCACCCAGCACAGTTTTGGAGGCACATGGCTCTTTCCTCAAGGCACTGCTTCAAAGGAAGGGTTTCATATCATTTATTTTTCATTTCCCACTCTGTCTCTGCCAATAAGCGGACAAACAACCAGAGCTGCTCCCTGGGATCTCCCTGCTTCCTTGTCCTGCTCCTCCTCCTCTAGCTCTGTGCTGTTTGCCCTTATATGGCCATAGAGCTCTGTAATCACAGGCAGTTTGGGTTGATCTCTGTTATTGTTACAGGAGTTATCAACACTTTGGCACCAACTGGTGGATTTGAAGTCAAAGCATGGCTTCAGTCCATACATTATCAGATGAACAATATGGTCCTGTCCAGGCAACCAGGAAATCACAAAACAAGGGGAAGCTCTTCGTTTGAGAAGTGCAGAAGGTCCATTTGGGACTTTATTTTGATGTTAAATATTAACAACTTTGCATTTTATCAAAACAGGGCCAGTGGGTCGCTGATGGGCATTGACAGATGGGGCAAGATGCAGGAAGTCACAATGAGCGTTGCCCAGTCTTGCCAGCGGGACAGACTCAATGGCTTCCGGCCATTGGTGAACCCGTTTAGTAATGTTCTCACTTTTCCTCAACCGCCCCCCTCATCCGTTCTTCTCACAATGCCTGGAAGTAGCCTAGACCTACATCTCCTTCTCTGTTTTCTTAACCGTTGTGTTCCTTTATGGTTTTTCCTTTTTTTTTTTTTCAAAGCACACAATTGATCTGAGCTCCATCCAAACAAATAAAAGCACAAGAGCACACACAAACACTCAACGTCCCATGCAAACATCTTACTTCCGATTCACCTTTTCAAAGGATTCATATGAAAATGGGTTTGCGTTTGATTTTGAAATCATCTTTTAGACACTGAATTGTAGGGAAAATATTTTATTAAAGGCTTATCAAACCTGAAAAAGCAAATTATTTGAACTTTCATTTGATATACTAATGCGTTTGTTCAGTGGTCTCACAGTGGGACTCCCAGTGATTTCAGACTTATATCCAAAAGAGTTGCAAAGTAATAAAATGTAAAACAGCATGCCAAAAAATTACACATACAAAATATCCCTACTTATCTGTGTCCTTTTATTGCCATCTACATTATCACTGGAAACTCTCACATAATATGGAGTAAAGTCATCACTGGAAATAAAAAACTACATTTTTACTTAATATAAATTTGTGCATTCGACTTCATCTTCTTTAGTTGGCTTACTTATATTGAGTTAAACGGGTATTGAGGATCACAGCTGTATAAATTTGTTTTATTTAATAATTTGCACTTCAGTAAGGAAAACGTCTGCAATTTCTATCACAAGGAGTGTGGTGCAGTGCATGGGCCATAGTGTGTTATATGGGGCATAATGCGGTGTATGGGACACAGTACAACATATACGCAATATATAGAGCATGCAGTGTTTAGAGTACGCTGTGGTGTATCAAACTGTGTAACAGTGTAACAAAAACTCCGTAAACTCTATGCCTAATAATCTTTATTACTATTAAATAAATTCTTGTTAAATGTTTTCCCCTTTAAGACATATCAAGCCTGCAAAACTCTGAGAACATGTAGTCTAGTTAACTGTGAGTCCCTTTAAATTCATCAAAAGTAATCATTTAAGTTCGAGCAGTATTTTGTTTCTCTTGTAGATCTCATCCTGCACTGAATCCTGCATCTGTTTTTCATTTTAGAGGAACATTTCCAAGCTTCACCTCAACATTACACAGCATAGCTGAATTAGAGCACTTCTAAGAAGTCAACCTTGAAGATTTTTTTCTTCACCTTCCTCATGGTCTCCTGTAAAATGCTCTGATGTGGAGGAAACACAGTTCATAGTTCACGTTTGCTGTGACTCAGTTAACTGTACTGTGTGTGATTCTCTGTGAACCTGAGGCTGTGCTAAAGATGGGGCAGCTTTCCGCTAATCATTTTTAAAAAAAAATATATTCATAACCTCTAAAGCCTTTGTCCCCTCACTTCATTAACACCTCCCAGCCCCCAACCCAGGTCTCCATATCTCTTCCCTTATCTCCTGCTTGCTTTATTATTGACGGATGTCCTGCGCGGGCGTTTTTTTTTTTTATCCACGTCTCTGAGCAGCTTTGCAGGATGCATAATAAGTTTGTGCATGTTTGTGTGTATGTGTAGGGAAGTTCCTGCACATCTGTCGGCTGCATTTCTCTCAGTCAGGGTTGGGTAGGGGTTGTTTTTCAGTGTGGAGAAGGTGTCTCCCATTTATAATGATCAATTTTGTCTCGCTTCCTTCCTTTTGGTCCTCATAACACGTAGCCTTTGCTCTGAGGCATCAAGCCAGAAGCTTCCGGATAGTGTTGTGAAGTACTTATAAATGCCCATTATACTGACCTGGTTGACTCAACAATGACAGTTTGTATTTGAATGGGAGTATTTATTATAAATGATGGGTATCATCATAGGTTATGAGAGCTTGTGCATAAAATTATTAGCAGAATTTGTAAAAATGTTTAAAAAATCATCCTTTAAAAAGGTGAAAGCATAACTTGTTTATCCAACAATAAGTTGGTGCTCCAGCTTCCTGTCAAGCAGTTTCCTCTGTCCAGGAGAGAGGTGAAGGGCAGGAAAGCGTTGGTGGGGGATGTTCTCTGGCTTACCCCTGGATAGTCAGACTCGTACTGCATGTCCCCAAAGGTCCTTACATATATTTTTTTAACATGGCACAAAAACACACGATGCTTTTCCTGCTATTAGTTTGTACAGACCTAGGGGGGAGTTTAGAAAAACTAATAGACCACTAAAAATACTTAGAGCCTGGAGCCTGAGCCATGCAGGGCTTTTTCCTGCGTTGCTTCCAGTGTGCGCGTGGGCCCATTGAGGAAAGAGGAAATGAGCTGCTCTGGTTGTAAGGGGGCTTCCTGAATGATATTATAAAGAGCTCCCTCCCTTCAACCTCTCCTCACAGTGTTGCTCAGAGCAAGCGGAGGCTGTCGGTGATCCCTTTGCTCCACATCTTTGACCGTGGACTGAACACTGAGCCAAAGGGGTTTGACGTCAGTGCAGTGCACGCTAATTCTCGTCCCTGCTGGTCGGGGTAAGGTGGAAATGCTGATTGTTTCGCTTTTTAAAAAATGATTTGCCTAACTGTCGCTTTCTTAATTAATTAACTTTTTTATTTTTATGTAGAACTGTTAATACTGTTAGTACACTAAATAGGTGATTTATCTACAAAAAAATTCTGGTAAACTCTTAGTTTTTAAAAGTGCACGCTGCTGCTGTTTGATTCATATTCATGTCGATTTAAAAACGTAACACTGTAAAGTTGAATATGCAAATAGGATTAAATTAGTATTTCTTTTTTCCCCACTCAAAGGTACGAGTAGGGAGCTGGTCTCACCTAACGGATGTGTCTGGGACACTCCAGTATATTTATTCTTTCAGTTACACACAGGTAAGTGTCTGTTATGCATCTTACATAGAAAGGACATTGGTGCAATCATTAAAAAATGCCTCATTGTTTTACTTATAATGCCTTTAAGATTCAGATGAGCACGATGGAAGCTCTGGAGGGATATCGGGCCGACAGAGGGCAGAGCATGAGGGCTGCGGCCCCAGCTGAAGGATATGTGAAGGAGTTCACTCGCCACTCCAATGATGTGCTGCTGAACCTGAATGAACTCCGACATCGGAGCATCCTGACTGACACCACCCTGATCGTTGGCAATGTGCACCTGCAGGCACACTGTGCTGTGCTCGTGGCCTGCAGGTTGGTGGACAAACCAGTCGTTTTGTGGTCAGAATTTAGGAGCAATATCTTCTTCTACTGCAAAAATAATCCGAGTGGTACATCTTGCACCTCTTTCTATGCCTGACTCATAGTTGTTTTTGTCTTTCTAATTTTGTTTCGTTCATCATAAGCTCCTGTTTCCTTCCACTTAGTACATCCATTGTTTTTTTCTTCCCACCCCCTTTCTCCCTATTTTTTCCCTTAAAAGCACTGCAGATAGTTTTTTATACGAGAACTGCATGTCTTACTTTAAGTTGTTTTTTCTTTCTCCTCTCTTCTCAGTGGTTTCTTCTACTCGCTGTATTCACGCCGTGCATTGCTACAGGGGCGTGGTGGGAGCGGGGAGCAGCTCATGACTGTGTCTCTCCCCACCACCCTGGACCCCTCCAGCGTCTCCCTGCTGCTAGACTTCATGTACACCTCCCGCCTCCCTCTGACACCGAGCATTGTCTCCGGGGTGTTGGCTGTGGCTGTCTACCTGCAGATGGACCACGTGGCTGAGACCTGCCGGGATTTCATGCAGCTGCACTGGTGAGGGCCATGAAAGAACACGTGCTGTTCACAGCTTGGAAGAGATAGTGTATTAAACTGGATCAAATTGCATGTGCAATCTTTTGCAGCATGGAGAATAGGACAGTCAGACACCTCCACTTGGAGCTGGACTCCAGGGTGTCCGTACCCTCTGTATCTCCCAAAGGAGGGGACTTGCCTACTCAAGGACCCCTGCGATTACTGCCAACAGCAGCAGCAACCCGGTAAGAAGTTCTAGTGTGAAACTGAATAATTAAATGTATAGTTGATGTCCCGGATGACTTGTTTTGTGCGGCTCCTACTTTTCAAAGTTGTTTATCACTTTGAGCCGTTGTTTGCACAATGCCAGACGTGCTTTGGTTTGCGCTCCTTTGTCCTTTGATGGGTTTAGCTCATTACAGCACTTCCTTTGTTTTTCCTGCAGGGTCCCTGTGGTGACTGGGGGCTCTCTCAAGCCAGGGGCTTTCCCCAGCTGTCAGCCCAGGTCAACAGAGCTGAAAGGAGACCCTGAGTCACCTCTCATGGCCAGCCCGACTTTGTCTCCAAGCAGCCCCACCCGCTCCAGATGCCAGCCAAGTTCTCCTGCTGCATCTGAGACCTGCAACAAAAACCTTGTGGTATGTCTCAGGGAAAGTATTTGATTTGTAGGATTTTGGGGAGCTCGTGCAGCACTTGTATAACTGATGTTCTGTCTGTTTTCCCCAGAGTGATGCCAAAGCCACGCCAGACCCGAAGGCCTGCAACTGGAAGAAGTACAAATACATTGTCCTCAACCCTCTCTGTGCTGCCAGTGCAGTGAAAGTCGAGGAGATGGAGGAACCCCAAAATCGAGCATCACCCACTGATGACTCAACACCAAAAGCACCAACAGAGGCGTGGTCTGGAGAAGTGCCCGGTCAGATTGATAGGTAAACTGGATAACAACAATGAAAAGACGGAGAAAACAGAAAGTTTGTAAGGGTTTCTAAAATCTTTGACCCTCTCTTCTTCAGACAGGGGCAGGCCTCCTGCTACGAGGGTTCTGGCCGAGCCCCTCCCCTCAGGCCATCACCCTCTGAGGACCACCCAACTGTGCCCACCTCTAACAAGGAGGGACATGGTAGGTATAAACAGCACGTTTTGAAACCTTCTTCCACTGGTGCTATTATAAAATTATATTTTTAACTATTTTCCTGAAATCGCACTCTTCTCACCCAGAAGCCGCCCATCTCAATCATCACCAAGTTAAGCGTGAAAACTACTGCACGCCCTATTCCTACTCTGGCAGCCTTCAAGGAGCCAAACCTGCCTGCTCAGGTGAGACTTAAAAAAAAAAGTTTAAATTTACTTTCCTGTTCTGCATGCAGTTCAGAAGTGAACAACAAACATGTAACAATGACCTCTGGGTCTGCAGGTGACAAGCCATACCGCTGTAACGTGTGTGCAGCTCAGTTCAACCGACCAGCCAACCTGAAGACTCACTCCCGGATTCACTCCGGAGAGAAGCCTTACCGCTGTGACACCTGCGGGGCACGGTTTGTTCAGGTGAGGGTCAAATGACTGCGTGAAAAGACTTCAATGATTTCTCAGTAATAACACAGATGTTAGCCACACTAGATACTGGTGTGTTTTCTTTATCTCCAGCAGTATCAGACTGGTTCATGTAGACTAGCTGAGTTCCAGTTTCTCGTTAACTCTTCTAGTTGGTCGCAAAATTTGAAAATGTGGAGCGAGTGTAGATGGCTACAGCTCTTCCTCGAGGCCTGCCTTATTTGATGTTTGCATGCTTTATTTTGCACCTCTCAACCTGTTTCGTGGTCTGCCCCGGTGTTAGGTTGCCCACCTCAGGGCCCATGTGTTGATTCACACTGGGGAGAAGCCTTACCCCTGCAACACCTGCGGCACCCGCTTCCGCCACCTGCAGACGCTGAAGAGTCACCTGCGGATCCACACCGGAGAGAAGCCTTACAGCGTAAGCTACCTGCGGCACACATAATCGCAGCATCAAGAGCATTGTCCTGTCATGTTCATGACGTCTAATGAATGAACGCCCTGTGTTTTTCCAGTGCGAGAAGTGTGACCTGCACTTCCGACACAAGAGCCAGCTGCGCCTGCACCTGCGCCAGAAGCACGGGGCCGTCACAAACACCAAGATCCGCTACAAAGTGCTGACTGAGCCCTACCAGCCTATCCTGCAGGCCTGCTGAGGAGGATCACTAATCGCACCTCAATAATCTGAATCTTTCTGAATCAGAATGTGAAATTTGGCTCATTAACTCACTTGTCAGTTGCAAAATTGTTAGCATCTAGTCTTGAATAGAGGCAACAACAAACAATAAATGAATGAAAAAATACAAATAGGTTACACATGGAGTAAGAGACAGTCATTTCTACAAAGCTGTTGGTTGAGGTTTGGTGAGGTTGTGCTTTAATAATACACGATTGAGACAATTAAAGAATGTTTTGCTTGAGGGTTTGCGAAGAAGTGTAAAGAAGGGGACAGGGTATGGAGCGAAAGGTAAAGTCGTACAAGTGTTGTGCATTTGTGTGCATATTGAATTGTAAAGAAATGTGTGTGTGTGAGCAGATTGAAGGAAAGATAAAGCAAGTTTTGTGAAGGAGATGTGATCAGATTTGGTGTAAATTAGAACAGACGTGGGGTTTTTCAGTTTCAAGTTACCGAAGCTTCTTTGTCTGATGTGTATTTAACTTTGATTTATCTTAACCCGATGGCCCGGCGCCTGTGTAACTTTAAAGAAAAAAGTAAAACTATGTGCTTTTCCAGTCCAAGCAGGCAAAGGACTTTTGTATCATACTGAACAAAAAGTGAAGAAATCAAATGGTGTTTGCTAAACTTTTAAACAAGACAACTGAACTCAAATAAAAATGTAATATTACTAAATCTGTATTTGTGAGAGGTAATTTGCTGGACAAAGATGGTTTTGTACAATTTAAATTAAATAATTTTTATATTAATTGGAAACGTGATCTTCGGTGTGTCATTTGTGTATCACAGTTTAGTGTATATATTGTATTTTAAAGAACTCAAGGTCAATTATTGTCATTCCAACCATGTGCAGTGGTGCAGTACACAGTGAAATGAGACAACGTTCCTCCAAGACCGTGGTGCTACATATGACTCATCCCCTGAATGACTAAAACTACTTTTGTCATAATGGCTCGCCCAGGGGGCAGCGCCACATGTTTGATGTGGTAGAGTGCCCTTCCTGACACGATCCCAGAGGGATCTATATCTCATCCCGGGATCAAACTGGAGATCTTGTTGCTTGTTAGGTGAATGTGTAAACAACTGGATAACTAAAACAACTTATTTTCAGGCTCTCTGCGCCTTCAGCCTTTCACCTCCTTTGATTTCCTTCCTCCCATTAGGAAACTCTTTTTACCCATGAATCACATCTTCTGCTCAGTAAAATTATCCCTCCATTTTTTTTTTTTAGTATTTGTTTCGTTTTTTTCTTGGTTGCTGGTGAGGAAACAATGAAGCTGAGGGCACCTGTTTCCTCCTGGGTCTTAATAGTCCACTCTACCAGCCAATAACACGTGTGCGAGCCGGCTGGTGCTTCCTGGAGGGGCTGCAGACTCCTGCTGAACTCTCCCACCCTCTGTCATCCTTGCTTCCTGCTCCCTGATGAGTTGTGGCTAGCTGGCCTTATTGTCCACGCTCGACAGACAAACATTGGAAGCTTGAAGGGACTTTCCAACCTTCAACCCCCTCCTCCCCTACGACATGCAGCTTTTTCCCTTCATTCATACCTTTGCAGGGTTCTCCTTCTCATATGACTTCATCTGAAGGCTGTCAGATAAGAGGATGGAACAAATCTGAGGAAGTGAATATGAAATGGGAAATATGTGAAGATTATTTCATGAAGTGAGCATTACTGCATACATTATAGTGACTTGACAGTTTGAACATTTCAGGAAGCTACCGCAGTTATGAGTATGATGCTGCCCTAATTTGGAGAAGCATTTCCTTCCCAGAGGAACGTAAAGCGCAAACCAACTACGATCAACACCCAAGGTTTCTACTGCGTTTGGAAAGAAATTTACTGCTGCAAGCAGTAGATAGAAATAGATAGAATCAGAGCACGTCATTAATCCCTGAGGAAATTATGTGATCACAATTGTTCCAAGACAGAAAAGTAACTAACTAAACTAAATTAAATAATACAATATAGTATAAAGTTTCAAAATCTAACCATATAGCTCTACTAGATACAAAAAGCTCTAATTGTAAATACATTTAAATATATTAAAAGTATACATTTATTCAACAAAATAAAAACTTCAGCTATGACTAATTCCCAGAAATCTTGAGAAATTATAGACGTATGAGGTTGCAGGGAAAACTGATCTATCAGTGAGAGTCAGAGAGTGTTTATCATAGTCAATGTTACACAACTTGTCCTGCTATTGTGAAATACAATCCTGCAAAAGGCCTGTTGAGCAAGTTTGTGATGAACCACATAGATTTATTGGGAAATACATAAGCGTTGCTAACAGAGACAATAAACGATGTAGAGCTCAGAAAGTGGACACTGGAGCAAAGACCACGGGAGATTAGTAGAAACTGTAACGTTTGGGTGCTATTTCTCATTTCTGTTGTAACTCCTTAGAGATTAAGTAAAACTAAAGTCTCCTGTTTGGGTTTCTATAATGCACAGTTTTTCTGACTTACACAAAATTGACAATAATTGAAGTAGCTTAAATTCTTTATTATTATTTTATTAATCTGTGATGCTTTAAATATCTTATACACATAGTTCAACCCCAGATATCAAATCACATGGCAGCAACTTAGTGCATTGAAGCATGTAGACTTGATCAGAACGACCTGCTGAAGCTGAAACTGTGGATCAGAATGAGGAAGAAAGATGATTTAAGCTGCTTTGAATGGGGCGTGGTTTTGGTGCCAGACAGGTTGGTATTTCAGAAACTGCGGAGCTTCTGGGATTTTCCCACAGAGAATGGTCTGAAAAAGAGAAAATATCAGGTTAGCAGCAGGGTTGTGGTGAAGAATGTGTGAAGATATGCAGAGTAGCTCTGAATGCACAACATTGCTGTCATATCAACATGGACCAAAATCTCTGAGGAATGTTTCCAGCACCTTGTTGAATCTGTGGGTTCGCGCAGGATTAACAAGGTGTAGTTATTAGAGTGTACATGTGTTTTATAATGTTAACTATTTGATTGTGACGTGAATTTTGTAGTTTCTGGTGTGTGTTGCTCTATAAATGTATGCTTCATAAATAAAGATTGACTGATTATTGATCTGTATTAATCAGATAAACCAAAATAAACCAAAATAATGTAAAAGATAACATCCACCAACACTTTAAAATAAATTTGGTAAAGAACAAAAGTCCCCTTAAAGACATAATACGTATTTCTGTTCTGACAACTTCATAATAGTTTCTATTCTGGTTACGTTAGGCTTTGAGCAATGTTTTTGAAGTGTCACAGGAGGAAAAGCAGAGTTATAATGTTAATGATGACAACTCAGCTGTTCCAGGAAAAGGCAACAGATATAAATATATTTTGTGATCCAGAATTTAAAGCCAGCATTAATCATTGGCATTAATCATCATAGACTGATGCATTTACACAAGAAAAGACTGATCAGGAATAATATTGGTACCAAAAACTGGATGTTTACTGGTAGAGCTGGTCAGTGACTTGAAGCCTTTTCTGAGCCCTTGATTTTTAAACTTGGCTTTACCTCCCTCTACTGTCTGCACACCTGAACACTCACAGGGCAGATACTACACTAACATATAAAATGCAAATCAAACTGGAAATATTGAATACACAAGGAACATTGTATTTTTTTTTCTTTCATATTCTGCACCCTGGTCACAGGATCGTTACCTGAGGATTGCTCTACAAAAGGCGCAGTCTCTACTTTTCTGTCATTTTTATGAATTTTCAAAAATCCCTAATTTATTTAATCGAGCCAAAAAAATATCAAAATCGTCACTCATTGTGTCAGCTGGCAGCCACCATCAGAGATATTTTAAAGCAAATAATATATAAATGCTCATGATCACATTTTTTAAAAAGAAACCAATAAAACAAAATATGGGCGGTCACTCAAACAAGGTCAGAATATTTTGGGAATCAAATAAGATTCAAATATGATCCACAGCGGGATGATTTACAATGTGTTCATGTGTCCTCGCATGACTCTGGTTACATTCAGTGTGCTGCAACCTTAAAATAAAAACCTTAAAAATCTATTAATTCAGATAGTTATTGAAAAACAATCATATTCTCCAACATCTGTGGGAAATTTCCAAGACATTAGACTGTAAGTGAGGACATCCAATAATAACAGAAGTCGTTTTAAATGAAAAATAGGTAATAAAAAACAAATTATTATTATTATATTCATAATGAGGAGTCAGTTCAAAAACAATAGACAACAATATAATTATAGTCTTTCAATTATTGGGGAAAATTATTATATTTTATATGTTTGTGAGTGAAAAAAGGGCGAGACAGAATGATGCTTTCAGTTTCTTTTTGTTGGACAGCCATCAGTGATGCTCTGTTATGATACTTCTGCTGATTTGATTAGGACTGCACTATTTTAATATTTAAATCCAGACCTCTCCATAAAGCCTTCTCTTTGTTTGTTAGTACTTCCCGATTTACTTGAACACTTCGACGACAGACATCAACGAAGGATAGAACCACTAACCAGATGTAAGTTTAAAATTTGTAATTCATTACATTGAATGGAGTGTGCTTATTATTTGGTGACCAGTGGATTTCCCAGTTTAGTTTGGTTTTAGTCAAAGTCCGAGTCGCCTTTTGCCTTTGTTATGTATTTTTTATGATTGCAGCCTTAATAAACAGCTTGCTTTTGTTAAGTTTAGTCTCCCGACGTCTGCATTTGGGTCCTCTCTTCAAAATGTGATCTGCGTCCCACAGAACAATTGTGGGATCCAACCCAACCTTTCTGTACAGCACTGCAAAATGATCACACAGTATCTCATCAATGACCTAAACAGAGCTGACGCTTCAAATGATAATCAGACAAATTTAAAGTAGAGCATCCAGACCAGATTAGGAACGGCTTTTTGGGGACTTGTCAGGTATTTAGTAATAAATGGGTCATTTTATACATACTGTCTGGTTTTTCTTGATTCCTGGGTAGCACTTAATACACTTCCAGGTTAAACTTTATACAGTATAGGCTCAACTGATGAGGGTTTCATTCATGATTAGATGTTGCTATTTCTTAAAAACCTTGTATTTGTTGGATAAATGTGACAAGTTAATGGCAAAAGCAACAACAGACTGATAAAAGCTTCATGAATTAACAATGTGCGACCAGCATCACTGTACACAATTAGAAATATGAAGAATAAACACTATGATATTAAAGAGAAGCTAAAAATAATAAACTCTATGCATCATAAAATATTCTAAGTACCGAATGTGTTTCAGATCATCTACCAGCTGTTGTATTAGAGGTTTAATTTTCTTTACCTGAGTTTAAGGTAAGATTTTCTCAATTAGAGATGTGGTTTATCAGATTAATTCAACAGATCATTTTATTTGAATGTTAAAAGAACTAAAACGTGTTTTCATACAGTTCCTCGAGAAACACATCCAAACACAGTATCAAACAAAACAGTGACTTCCAGCATTTTAAGTGTAAGTTCTATATGAATGTCATTTCTCTACACACACACTAAAACGACACGTTTTACATTCAAAGTGTTGTCATCTTTTTACTGTATATTAAAGAAAAGATATTTTCATTATGTGGCAGATTAAAGATGCGGTGGAGTCGGTTTCTGCTTCTGATGGGTAAGTGGAAATTCTCCGCACTGCTTCCTCAGTTTTATTCTGCTAACATGTTTGTATTTTTCCGGTTTACATTCTGCTCTGATGTTTGCTATTGTTATTATTTATTGCTGTAATTATTTTCTCTCAATATTTCCACTACGTTGCTCTTTCATGATTGTCCTTTTAATGATCTCTGTTGGGTTTTGGTGTGTTTTTTCTCTCCTTTTATTCATTTTCTGTAGTATCTGGTTAATTTTGCCTGTTGTAGATTTCACTCCTCTCTTCCTGGTGTGTATTTTATTACAAACTTATGATTCTTTTTTTTGACAATATTTTTTTTATCTGTTTCTTTATTATCTTTGCTTTTTCATTTGATCTCCATCAATTCAATTGTTTCTTTTTGTTATGAATAATCCTTTTTATTTCAATCTCATGTCTTTTTTTTTGTGAACATTATCTTTATTGTATCCAAACACTAAAGTCTTATAGTCGCACACATTTGTCTTTCACTGAGAAGGTCACTGAGCTCAGAGTCACACTTGTGTTGTAGACTGTTTATCTGTGAACCAGTGAGTTTGATTTGATAATGCAGCATTATTGCTAATATTTTACTGCTTTTAGGTCAGTGTTTCGTCTCCACCTGTTACCCGTATGAGTACCACTTTATTAGAGAAGACAAAACCTGGGAAGAAGCACAGAAATACTGCAGAGAGAATTATGCAGACCTGGCCAGCGTGTTTGACATGGCAGACATGGCGAGACTGCGTGGATCCACAGAGTATGAAGGTAAAGCCTGGATTGGACTGTTCAGCAACCCAGGAAAAGAAAACAGGATGTGGCATTGGTCTCTGCCAGGGGTGAAATACACTGAACGTGAAACCAGATGGGGACCTTCTGAACCAGGTGATCAAAATGAATATGAGAACTGTGTGAAGACAAGAGGAAACTGGGCAGATGTCAGATGTGACCAAACTATGTGGTTCATCTGCTACGATGGTGAGAATATGTGGATAATAGTCTGATTTGATAATATAACTGAACTGAAACAGAAATGGAGAGAAAGCATGTTTGAGGAATCATACAAATTATGTGTCTTTCTGTATTTCTTCAAATGTTTGTGGTGATGGAAATTTTGTTTTGTTTTGATGTTTTGCTTAACAGGAAAGAAGAGAGACGGTAAATCGATCCATTTGATTAAAGAGGCCAAGAACTGGACAAAGGCTCAGGACTACTGCAGAGATCACTACACTGACCTGGCCAGTTGACTCGATCAGGTGGATGGGGAAGAATTTAAGATCCTGAATAAGTCTCAGGGCTCTCCGATGGATGTGTGGATCGGCCTGTTCAGAGACACCTGGAGGTGGTCAGATGGAAGTAATTTCTCTTTCAGGCACTGGAATATGGAGTCATTTAATGACGGACAAAACAACAAGAAATGTGCTGTGACTCTGTTAAACAGATCAGGAAAATGGAGCTCTGATGAATGCAACAACAAAAATCCTTTCTTCTGTTATGATGGTGAGTTTTTACTAAGATTAATCTGATTTATTTTTCCCTGTAATAGGAGCATCAGTAGGCTTAGAATATCCAAGGAATTGTCTGTAGAGCTCTGAGACAGGCTTGTGTTGAGGCACAGAAACATTTCTGCAGTATTTAAGGTCCCAATAAGCACAGAGATCTGTAAGCAAAATAAGAAACCCACCTGAAGCCTTTTCTGAGCCCTGATAAGTTTTTCACTTGGCTTTGACTCCCTCTGCTGTCTGCACATCTCAACACTCACAGGGCTCTTACTGTTTGTTTTTTTAACCGCAAACAGAAAGAGACTTTTTTTAAAAAATAAAATGACTGACAAAGTGCTGATAGCAGTGGAGTTACATTAAATAAGAGAAACAACAAACTTTATGACACCCTTGATGCTAAAAAACACTGTAGGACACTGTTAGATAACCTCCTCCCTTTATAGATGAAACCATAATTTCAAAAAATCAGGTTATCTTTGTCTAATATTAACATTTGGTTGATGATCTGAAACATGTAACAAATATGCACAAAACTAAGAAATCAGGAAAGGAGAAAACACTTTTTAACAGCACTGTATTCCCTTCAGCAACAGTCTGAGAGAGCAGCATGCACAGCATACAGCTCCTGTTCTTATGTGAGCACATGGTTTAAAATCCAATTCACTTCACAACATGTCGTAACAAGTTACACTGTATCTTTTCCCTTTCATATACTGCACCTTGATCCTCAGGATGTTTACCTGAGGATTGCACTACAAATGGGCAGTCTGTATTTCTGCATTTCTGCCATTTTTTAGATATTTTAGTCTGTTTTTCTGAATATAAAGCAAAAACACTAAAAATACATTCTCTTTTATCCTTTCACTCTCTCATATTCCCACCTTCATTACATTTATTGTCAGTTTATTATGAACCTCTAATGGTTTTTATCCTTAATTCATTCATTTAATGAAAAAAATTACCACTCGTATGTCAGCTGACAGAGATGTTTAAGGCATAGCTCCCCTAGATAGGTTACAACCTGCTTAACAAGTATTATTAAAGAACAGGATGAAATAATAAGAAAATGCTCTTGATCACTTTTCAAAAAATATATATATTTGAGGTCATTTTGCAGACGACTGGAGTTCGTGGGAAGTTTTCTGAGCGTATGGCTCATTTGCTCACATGTTTATCTTGTAATCATTTCAGAGAAATTTGCATTCAAAATGTAAATATGATCCACACTGGGAGGATTTATAACTTTACATGTACAGTGAAAAATGTGTTCATATGAAAATTAAGACAATCTCTTAATGATAGTTATTGAAAAAAAATAGTTATTCTCCAACGTGTGTGGGAAAGTTCAGAGACATTAGACTGTAAGTGACGACATCCAATAATAACAAAAGTCATTTTAAATGAAAAATAAGTAATAAAAAGCAAATTATCCACAGATTCTGGTCTTATTTTATCAGCAGTGTTTCAGTGTTTACATGCAAAAGTAAGAAAATTGTAAAGCAACATCAAGATAAAACACTCAGGTAAAGAACAAGCTCACAATAAAAATATACATATTTCCATAATTTCTAATATTTCTGCATATAAATGATCCAAACCATCATCAGATTTTTCATTGGTGAAAGTATATGATGAGAAGTCAGTTCAAAAACAAGAGACAACAATAAAATTATACAGTTTTACAATCATTGAGGAAAAAGCTATTTTCCTGTTTCCTGTCTGCTCTAAAATAAATAACACGCAACAGAATACCGCTTTCATACGTGTAAAAAACTCCCTCGTCTTTATCTTTCTGAAAGCAGCAGCAGTATTTTAATATATAAATTCCAATCTTTGCATAATGAGCTCTCTGTGTTTGCTTTTATTTCAGTATTTATTTGAACCCTTCGAGGAAAGAGGCCAAATTAGACGAAGGACCGAACGACTAATCAGATGTAAGTTTGAAATCTGTAATTCATTGCATGTTTTGTGTTTGTTTATGTTTATATATATTTATATATTTCAAAATCAATTTCTAAGATATGCAGCAGACTGGATTTAAAAGAAAAGCACCTTTAAACCGAAGAATCTGCCTTAATATAATATCAGTTATGTTAAGCAGAGACTCTTTCATCCATGCAGACTACCAGAGAAAACAGATCTGGCAGCTCCTGACCTCAACAATAAGACACCTCTGTATTAGTACAGCATGGAGTATTTTTACAACAGTGATAACAGTTATAAAGCCTAATTCTATGTTTTGATGTATACATGAGTGATGTAAAACATTTACAATTTACATTTTCACCCTTTGGATGTTTGCTGCGTTTGTTCTTTTGTTGCCATCAGTTGAATAAACGGTTCACTTCCTGTTAAACTCTGGCTGCCTGCTCGTGTCTGCATTTGGGTCCAGCTGAACTTCCAATCTGTACACCCAGATTATAATGATGATTATAACCAGACCATCTATGAAATGAAACATGATTTCATTATCTAATGAAATATTTATTTAATCCGGCAGATTAAAGATGCAGTGGAGTCTCTTTCTGCTGATTCTGATGGGTAAGTGGAAAATCTTTATTTTATTCTGATTGAGTTTCCCTATAGAGATGATATTTCTCTTGATGGTGTGTATTTTGTTGATTCCTACAAACTTACCCTGTGTTTTTTGTAATGTCTTGTCTTCTTCCTTCGTCTGTCTTTTCTTTGTTTTTCCATTTGATTTTCATCTATTTGTTTTATCTGCACACATTTGTCTTTCACTGAGAAGGTCACTGAGCTCAGAGTCACACTTGTGTTGTAGACTGTTTATCTGTGAACCAGTGAGTTTGATTTGATAATGCAGCATTATTGCTAATATTTTACTGCTTTTAGGGCAGTGTTTCGTCTCCACTTGTTACCTGTATAAGTACCACTTTATTAGAGAAGACAAAACCTGGGAAGAAGCACAGAAATACTGCAGAGAGAATTATGCAGACCTGGCCAGCGTGTTTGACATGGCAGACATGGCGAGACTGCGTGAATCCACAGAGTATGAAGGTAAAGCCTGGATTGGACTGTTCAGCAACCCAGGAAAAGAAAACAGGATGTGGCATTGGTCTCTGCCAGGGGTGAAATACACTGAACGTGAAACCAGATGGGGACCTTCTGAACCAGGTGATCAAAATGAATATGAGAACTGTGTGAAGACAAGAGGAAACTGGGCAGATGTCAGATGTGACCGAACTATGTGGTTCATCTGCTACGATGGTGAGAATATGTGGATAATAGTCTGATTTGATAATATAACTGAACTGAAACAGAAATGGAGAGAAAGCATGTTTGAGGAATCATACAAATTATGTGTCTTTCTGTATTTCTTCAAAATGTTTGTGGTGATGGAAATTTTGTTTTGTTTTGATGTTTTGCTTAACAGGAAAGAAGAGAGGCGGTAAATCGATCCATTTGATTGAGAAGCAGATAACCTGGACAAAGGCTCAGGACTACTGCAGAGATCACTACACTGACCTGGCCAGTGGACTCGATCAGGTGGATGGGGAAGAATTTAAGATCCTGAATAAGTCTCAGGGCTCTCCGATGGATTTGTGGATCGGCCTGTTCAGAAACACCTGGAGGTGGTCAGATGGAAGTAATTTCTCTTTCAGGCACTGGAATATGGAGTCATTTAATGACGGACAAAACAGGAAATGTGCTGTGACTCTGTTAAACAGATCAGGAAAATGGAGCTCTGATGAATGCAACAACAAAAATCCTTTCTTCTGTTATGATGGTGAGTTTTTACTAAGATCAATCTGATTTATTTTTCCCTGTAATAGGAGCATCACTAGACTTAGAAGATCCAAGGAATTGTCTGTAGAGCTCTGAGACAGGCTTGTGTTGAGGCACAGAAACATTTCTGCAGTATTTAAGGTCCCAATAAGCACAGAGATCTGTAAATGGAAGAAGTTTGAAACCACCAGGACTTTCCTAGAGCTGCCACCTCGCCAGTTAGAGAGTTTGAGGTAGAAAAGCCTTAGTCAAGGAGTGATGGTCACTCTGACAGAGCTCCAGCATTGCTCTGTGGAGAGAGGAGAATCTTCCAGAAGGACAATCATTTCTGAAGCCCTCCAACAATCAGGCATGTTTAGTAGAGTGAGCAGACTGAAGCCACTCCTCAGTTTACCAAAATGCACCTGAAGAATGCTCAGACCATGAGAAATAAAATTCTCTGGTCTGATGAAACAAAGATTGAACTCTTAACTCTGAATGCCAAGCATCACATCTGGAGGAAACCAGGTACCACTCATCACCGGACCAATACCATCCCTACAGTGAAGCATGGTGGTGGCAGCATCATGCTCTGGGGATGTTTATCAGCAGCAGTGACCGGGAGACAAGTCAGAGTCGAGGCAAAGATGAATGCAATGTACAGAGACGTCCTTGATGATAAGCTTCTCCAGAGAGCACCGAACATTAGATTCACATTAGGTTCATTTTATACAGGACAAGCCCCCAAGCACACGGCCAAGATAAACACAAGTGGCTGCAGAACCACTGTGAAGGTCCTCAAGTGACCAGCAAGAGCCAAAGTTTGAACCTGATTCTCTGAAGAAATCTGAAAATGGCTGTGCACCATCCAACCTGATGGAGTTTCAGAGGTTGTGCAATGAATGGGAGAAACTGCCCTAAAATAGATATGCCAAGCTTGTAGCATCATACTCAGGAAGGCTTGAAGCTTCAACAAAGCTTCAACAAAGTGTAAATACTTACATACTGTTGATGCCATATTTTTGCTTTTGATTTGCAGGAATTTCAACAATTTTTTTCCCCCACTTTTTCATTTTGGGGTATCATGTGCAGAACTTTGAAGTGAACAAGCAATTTCATCTATTTTGGAATAAGACTGTAACAGAACAAAATGTGGAACTGTGAATGCTTTCCAAATGCACTGTACACACTTAAACTAATTAAGTATACAGCTAAAGGAAGTGAAAAATGAAAATGTTTTAATGTGTATTGTCTGTATTCAAGGTAAAGTGGAACATAAGCTGCTGTTAACCAGACTTAACTGAAGTTTGATGGTTTCTGACAGATAAATTGATTCTGATCAACAAAAACAAGACCTGGGAGGAAGCCTTGTATTACTGCAGACTGCACCACACTGACCTGGTCTCCATCACTAACCCTCACCAACAGAGAGAGGTGGAGAAGCGAGCCAAGAATGCCAGCAGTCCCTACGTATGGGTGGGACTGCGCTACACCTGCGTGATGGATCTGTGGTTCTGGATCAGTGACAAACTAGTCTGCTATGAGAACTGGGCTGATAATGGAAAGATTGGGGAGTGTGGTAGGTGTGCAGCTATGGAAAGAGGAGGACGGTATCAGTGGGTCAGTAAAAGACAAAATGAGAAATATAATTTTATTTGTTCTAAACAATAAGTTTTAAACCTCTCTGACTCACTGCAGGTTAATTACTGCAGCAGAAATAATTTGCTTTTATGATTTTTATCAAGTACTTAAGAGATTAAAGATTAAAAATATCTATGTTATAAGTATGATTGAAAATGATGATTTAAAACTTACCATGTTATAAACATTTTTTTCTGGATGTGATCTATTATTCTAGACAGAATATAGTGTGTTAAAAAAAAGCTCAGTCTTAACCATCTGCAGCAGTTAAATTGATCCTTATAACAGAAGAAATACTTTTACTTTTATCATTTTATCTATAACTTTCTTATAATAAAGTATTATGTGTATTCAGGTGTTTTCATCGTGTTGTTTATTTTGCAAAAGGAATGGTTCTCAAATAATATCCTTCAACACTCATCATTGTCAGGTAATAGTAGATATTTAACCACAGAACTAAATATATAAATAAAAAATTAACAGTTATTTAATCAGGAAGGAATGTGGATAGGTGAGTGACGAAGTGTTTCTCCCACTGAAAAAGCTACATGCAGATGAACAGAATCAGCTTTTTGGATTTAAGGTCATTTATGTGAGTTTGCCTGTGAGTCAGAAATAAATCAAATCTGGTCAGTTGTAATTTTTGAACCTTGTTGTTGCTTCTCTTTAGTGTCTGTATCCTGAACACCTACAGAGAAGATAACCGTTAAACCTGTTTCACTCTCCACTGTCTACATTCTTTTACCGGCTCATCTGATTGGCTGATAACATACTATAGAGAATCTGTGGTCCTTAACAGCCCATGGTTTCAAGTCTAAGCCACTGGATTACCTATTTTGCTTTGGGTTTTTTTTTTGCTTCTTTCTTGAAGTTGTGCATCAGGATCCTTTCTCTTCCAGGTTCTTAAAATCTCATCACCAACAAGCAGCTCTGAAAGGATATTAATCTATTCATATGAAAATTAATATAATTCAAGCCAAAACAACTTCTTGAGGCTTTTTTTAATTCAGTTGTACTGCTTGGTTAAAACTGTGCAGGTGATTAAAAAAAAAATGTCTGTGGTGGATTGTTCAGCAATGGAACTAGTGGTCAACAACATTTCTGCTCATGATCTTTGACCCTTATCTGTGTGGCGACATAATAAAATAGAAATGGGCTGTTGTACAAAACTCTGTGCTGTGTTGGAGCTTTTGGAACATAACGATGCATGAATTTCCACTGCGTGGGGAGACACAAGCATTAACCTTCAGGGTTAACGTGATTTTGCACTAAAACACTGCATGTCTCAGCCAAACACCCTTAATGTAACACACACACACACACACAGCAAGATCACATTACCTGTGTGTTCTCTAAATCTTTCATTCTCCAGCAGTGCATGGACGAGTGTGATAATGACAGGAGAATAAAATTAGTCTTTAGAGCCCTACTGGGAAGTTTATTTAACTATTGTAGGAAAATATTTAGCTCAAAAAAGTTTTGATTTTTATAAAATCTGAAGTGGTCTGAAATTCCACTTCACTTAAAAAGACACAACGCATCTTATTTATGTAAACCTAGTGATAAGACTTGTGTTTTTTCAGATAAGATTCATCTTGTTTTCATGGCAGTATGCGCGTGAGGACTGCGCACGCGCACCGGTTGTAAGTTTCCTGAGTGTACTCGCGGGTGGACTACAGAGCCTTATTATGTAATTTAACTGTTTACAAAAGTGAAGCTGGAGACCGTGGACCACGAGGTGCTCCGGGGACAAGAATGCACCGGGGCTGAGTTGTGTCGCCGTGAGCAGGGCAGTGAGGCTTTGCTCAGGCGGGAGCTGTTTACAGTTAATCGGTCAGCCGGCTTTTTCACTCTCACTCCGCTAGAAAAGGTGAAGTTCTCACAGTGAACGCTGTCATACCTCTGCTCACGCGCACACGTTAATAATGACGTCACTTGAGACCTCTGACTTGCGCTTGAAACACATTTTCAAATAGTTTAGCTGGAAAACATGAAAAAAAGTTATTTTTGTGTCGCCTCGGACAGCCAGTGCGCACGCGCCAAATGCGTCGACGTCAAGTGCATGTGATAATGATTGGGGAGAAGGCACGTGCACAATGTCCACCGCGCGGTCGTCTACCTGTTCGAGTGTAGCTGACAAAACATTTAGCTTCATACGTTTGAAGTTTGTGTGAAATTTATCCCCGAGTCTGTAAATCAGCCTTTAAAATAACCAGTTAGTGTTAGTCACCACAGGCAACTCGGACAGACATGGACTTCTTTCTTTATAGGAAATAAAACCAGCTTCATCACAGCGAGCTGTCGGGGTTATCTGCGTTAACAGAACCCTCTTACAAGCTGCTGACAACTTTGTAGGCTGTAGGAAACGAATGGTGGACATAGCAGTGTCTGCTGTCCCCCTTTTATCTAACTCTGCCGGACTGCTTCTTCTTCTGGAGGTAAAACTCAAAATGTACATCCTATTATTATGATACATGGTGAAGCAGACAAGCAGTGGGTCAAAGTTGTATTTGTTGAGACATTTTACTGTTAGTTTCCTGATGGCTTTAAGTCTTTGAGCTCATGTGTGTTAGCAGCAAATTCCTGTGATTCCTTCTGCTGAGCAGTGAGTAACATTAGGTTATGGGTGGATTTGGTGGTTTAACTTTCTGATGCTTTGACTCATTTGTAACTTATTGCTCGGATGTTGCTCAGCCGGACAGTCTGCACTATTATTGACTGACTCCAGTATGGTGTGTTATAATTACATGCATGCAAGGAAAAGCCATAACATACATATTTACCTTATGTATACGCCTATACATAAGTTAAATATTTGTAAGGTAAGACTCCAGCACCTGTGTTACCTGGGGCAGTCAAGAGAAGGTATTTGATGAGCACCAGCCTCAAAGAGATGAGACTGGTGGTGAGAGGCCAGCTCAGCAATATGAATGAGCTCGAACCCATTGGTACAAATTCCAGCACGATAAATCTACGAGTAAGATGGAGAGGGGATTGCAGTCAGGGATGAAACGCTGGATGAAACTCATAATCTTCTCTTTAATGTTTTTCTTTCTTTCTCTTTCTCTCCTTTTATTGTTATAACTTGTTTTTCTTTCTTAATCACATTAAATTGATGGATATACACATCAAAACCTTAAATCTAATCAACATAGACATATTTACATATTTACTCATCGACATACACCACCAAACAATTCACAATATAACATATACCCTTGCAAACATTTATGGACCCAACAATGTGGACCTATCCTTGTTTCATAGCTTTTTCTCTTTTATTAAGATAATTGTTTATAAATGACTCGACAATTACTACAATAGATGGATATCTTAATACACTTTTCACCCCTAAAATATATTCATATTCCAATAGCAACTCCAGATTCTGACATTCAACATATATAATAAACCATTATATGAACTCTTACGGACTTGATGATAGTTGGAGAATAAATAATCGCACATCTAGACAGTAAACATATTACTCCCCCACCCATCAATCCAGGAACGTGATCATTGTGTGGAAGGTATTAACCCACAAAAAAACACAATTTATCATTAAACAGCTTAAATACGACAGCTTCCAATATAGCAGTAAAGCAGGAGTCAGCATAAATGTGAAAATTAAACTGGAGAACCAGTTCAAAATCCCCAAGACATCAACGTTTTCAAATCCTTCTATAATCAGTTATATAAACTAGATCATAATCCAAACCAAAATTATATAGAACACTTCTCAAAAGAAAAGGATCATTCTAATTTCTCCACTGAACAAGCTAATATAACAAGCTTTTATTATGACAACAAAAGAACAGGGCAGACATGGTACCGATATGGGTGCGTCTGAGTTGGGGGGTGATTGGGATGTGCCCTG
Organism: Perissodus microlepis; assembly: GCF_051167445.1. Classification (NCBI taxonomy): domain Eukaryota; kingdom Metazoa; phylum Chordata; class Actinopteri; order Cichliformes; family Cichlidae; genus Perissodus; species Perissodus microlepis. The sequence continues at coordinate 33,967,942 of NC_140463.1, forward strand.
GGATATCAGCTCCCTACATGCCTTTTGCTGGCTTGCTCTGGGGCTGACAATTTAAAGTGGTTCAAAGGGAAATCACAATTTAATAAAATTGCCCCTCCCCTTAATACATGTATTTTTACTACTTATAGTAGTGTCATTACGAGGTATAATTATTATTTTATGTTATTATTATTATCATCATCATGGACAATATTGTATTTCAGGGCATTTTTTTATTTGTTTATTTTTGTTATTTCTTTAGCATATATAGTTTATATAGTTTTCATGACTATGAAATTATTTCATGTACCTTTTTTTAATCAACACATACTTTACTGTGCATAGTTAACGGAGTACACTGGACTCAGTTTAATGATATTTTCACACAGTTTGCTTATCTGTTTGTCTGTTGACCTGTCCTTACTGGTCTTGTTTGTCTTGTTTACCTCACACACAAAAAAGGATGACTGCTCCCCATGGTTACTTGCTTCAAAAGTGTCTCAGGTGCCTAAAGACAGACCATGATGAGGAACATAGAAGCTCAAGCTCCCGCATGAAGTGCGAAAGGGCGTAAAGGATGGCACAGAGGCTCTTATCGTGTCAGCATAAGTGTCCCTAAACACCAAATCCACAGTGGGAGAAGTCTGCCACAGCCGGCAGGGCCCAAGCTGCAGACTGCCACGGTGAGAGAAACCACTAAAGCTGGTTGAGAACAGCAGGGCTCCTGTGGGACTGCCAGTTCCAGGCAGACGAGCAGCTGCTGGTAAACCAACCATATAACCATAGCGGTGTGTGACAAGGAACAGAAAACCACAGTTGTGATAGCCGGGCAATCCCCAGTGGACGGCAACATCAAGAAGAAAGAGCACATAAGGCAAGGCAAGTTTATTTATATAGCACAATTCAACAACACGGTGATTCAAAGTGCTTTACAGAGACATTAAAAAACAAAAACAAATAAAAAGCATGATTTAAAATTGATTATAAAAAACAGTAGATAAAATCAGTAGTTAAAATGTAAGTTTTGAAATTTAAGCTTAAAAGTGTGGATTTGGTGTTTTATTCAAATGCAGCTGAGACAAGGTGAGTCTTCAACCTGGATTTAAATAAACTGAGTGTTTCAGCTGATCTGAGGCTTTCTGGGAGTTTGTTCCAGATATATGGAGCATAAAAGCTGAATGCAGCTTCTCCGTGTCTGGTTCTGACTCTGGGAACTGATAAAAAACCGGATCCAGATGACCTGAGGGATCTGGAAGGTTCATACTGGGTCAGGAGGTCACTGATGTATTTTGGTCCTAAACCATTCAGAGCTTTATAGACCAGCATCAGAACTTTAAAGTCTATCCTCTGACGGACAGGCAGCCAGTGCAAAGACCTCAGAGCTGGACTGATGTGGTCCACTTTTTTGGTCTTAGTGAGGACTCGAGCAGCAGAGTTCTGAATGAGCTGTAGTTGTCTGACTGATTTTTTCAGTAGACCTGTAAAGATGTTGTTACAGTAATCAAGCCTACTAAAGATGAATGCATAGACTAGTTTTTCCAGGTCCTGTTGAGACATCAGATCTTTTATCCTTGAAATATTCTTGAGGTGATAGTAAGCTGATTTTGTTATTGTCTTAATGTGTTTTTCTAAGTTTAGGTCTGCATCCATCACTACACCCAAATTTCTCGCCTGGTTGGTGGTTTTTAGGTGTATAGGTTGAAGTTCTCTGGTGACCTGTAATCATTTTTCTTTGGCACCAAAGACTATTACTTTAGTTTTGTTTTTGTTTAGCTGGAGAAAATTGTGGCACAACCAGTCATTAATTTCCTCAATGCATTTACCAAGAGCCTGTACAGTGCCTCGGTCTCCTGGTGACATTGTGATATATATTTGTGTGTCATCTGCATAGCTATGATAGTTTATTTTGTTGTTCTTTATAATCTGTGCCAGTGGGAGCATGTAAATGTTAAACAGAAGGGGTCCCAAGATGGAACCTTGGGGAACTCCACATGTGATACTTGTCTGCTCAGATGTGAAGTTACCTATTGATACAAAGTATTTCCTGTTTTCTAAGTATGTTTTGAACCAGTTTAGTACAGTTCCTGAAAGACCTGCCCAGTTCTCCAGTCGTTTGAGTAATATGTTGTGGTCAACTGTATCAAATGCTGCACTGAGATCCAGTAAAACTAAGACTGACATTGTTCCACTGTCTGTATTCAGACATACAGGGAGTGCAGAATTATTAGGCAAATGAGTATTTTGTCCACATCATCCTCTTCATGCATGTTGTCGTACTCCAAGCTGTATAGGCTCGAAAGCCTACTACCAATTAAGCATATTAGGTGATGTGCATCTCTGTAATGAGAAGGGGTGTGGTCTAATGACATCAACACCCTATATCAGGTGTGCATAATTATTAGGCAACTTCCTTTCCTTTGGCAAAATGGGTCAAAAGAAGGACTTGACAGGCTCAGAAAAGTCAAAAATAGTGAGATATCTTGCAGAGGGATGCAGCAGTCTCAAAATTGCAAAGCTTCTGAAGCGTGATCATCGAACAATCAAGCGTTTCATTCAAAATAGTCAACAGGGTCGCAAGAAGCGTGTGGAAAAACCAAGGCGCAAAATAACTGCCCATGAACTGAGAAAAGTCAAGCGTGCAGCTGCCAAGATGCCACTTGCCACCAGTTTGGCCATATTTCAGAGCTGCAACATCACTGGAGTGCCCAAAAGCACAAGGTGTGCAATACTCAGAGACATGGCCAAGGTAAGAAAGGCTGAAAGACGACCACCACTGAACAAGACACACAAGCTGAAACGTCAAGACTGGGCCAAGAAATATCTCAAGGCTGATTTTTCTAAGGTTTTATGGACTGATGAAATGAGAGTGAGTCTTGATGGGCCAGATGGATGGGCCCGTGGCTGGATTGGTAAAGGGCAGAGAGCTCCAGTCTGACTCAGACGCCAGCAAGGTGGAGGTGGAGTACTGGTTTGGGCTGGTATCATCAAAGATGAGCTTGTGGGGCCTTTTCGGGTTGAGGATGGAGTCAAGCTCAACTCCCAGTCCTACTGCCAGTTTCTGGAAGACACCTTCTTCAAGCAGTGGTACAGGAAGAAGTCTGCATCCTTCAAGAAAAACATGATTTTCATGCAGGACAATGCTCCATCACACGCGTCCAAGTACTCCACAGCGTGGCTGGCAAGAAAGGGTATAAAAGAAGAAAAACTAATGACATGGCCACCTTGTTCACCTGATCTGGACCCCATTGAGAACCTGTGGTCCATCATCAAATGTGAGATTTACAAGGAGGGAAAACAGTACACCTCTCTGAACAGTGTCTGGGAGGCTGTGGTTGCTGCTGCACGCAATGTTGATGGTGAACAGATCAAAACACTGACAGAATCCATGGATGGCAGGCTTTTGAGTGTCCTTGCAAAGAAAGGTGGCTATATTGGTCGCTGATTTGTTTTTGTTTTGTTTTTGAATGTCAGAAATGTATATTTGTGAATGTGGAGATGTTATATTGGTTTCACTGGTAAAAATAAATGATTGAAATGGGTATATATTTGTTTTTTGTTAAGTTGCCTAATAATTATGCACAGTAATAGTCACCTGCACACACAGATATCCCCCTAAAATAGCTAAAACTAAAAACAAACTAAAAACTACTTCCAAAAACATTCAGCTTTGATATTAATGAGTTTTTTGGGTTCATTGAGAACATGTTTGTTGTTCAATAATAAAATTATTCCTCAAAAATACAACTTGCCTAATAATTCTGCACTCCCTGTATGTCATTAAACACTTTGGTCAGAGCGGTTTCAGTGCTGTGGTTCTGTCTAAAACCTGACTGGAAGGCATCATAGCAGTTATTCTGTTTTAAGAAGTAATTGAGCTGTCGAGAAACTGCTTTTTCAATGATCTTACTTAAAAATGGGAGATTTGAGATCAGGAACAACATCTCGACGTCAGAGCTCCATGTGGAAGAGTGCAGTCTTGGGGTGTGAGGGAGATTTTGCATATATATGTGTGAGCTGATGACTCACGTGGAAGAGGAAGTAGTTTTCAGCAAGATAAATGGCTGACAGCTCAACAGAAACCAGAAAAACGAAAGTGGAAATGTGGGAAATAACACATCATAGAAAGTCATTAACAGCATCACGATGGCTGTAGTGGCTCATGAGCTTTTCTTCATAAAGTTAAAGAGATACTGATACTTTACAGATATGTATTTACCCTTGGTAATACTCTGCAAGTTACCTTTTTATTCATTGTGTTTGACACTGTGTTCATAGTGTGAAGATTGTTAACAATACTTGTCACTGATCATGAATAAAAGCCTCTGTTTAACTTGTATGTAAGTCTGTGTCAAGACAGTTGTGCAGAGTGACTATTACCCATTTTATGACGTGTTATAGCTGTGAATGTTTAACGAGTATGACCCAGATTTAGGTCAGCTGATAAGTCAAAGTCAAACATAACATCGTAATTTATGGTTAGAATAAATAAACAGAGCTGATTCTGGCTTTGTAAATCATTCATAATTTATAAAGAGATGTGACACCGTTAAACTCTGAGTTATCTTGACACACTCAGACTTGCACCATGTTCCCCTCTGGCAGTGAAATATGATTTATCATTGATCAAAACTAGTGAGCGTGTAAATATTTGATCAGAGCTGATGCATGAACACTTCAGCGGTTACTGTCACCTCTCACCTATATTTTCTTGTCAAATGAAGACCTGCTTGTTTAGCAGCAGAGTCACACATGCATGGGTCAACCAGAGCATTTATTGGCCTGTGGGAAGTTAATCAATTATGGCTTTTGAGAATCTCAGACAGGATCTGAGACTTGTTCTGCACTCGTTCATTGTTCTCCTCACCTGCATTTCAGATAACTCTCCTTTGGAAATGACCAACATAAAGTCCAAATCACAGAGCCAGAGCGATGAGGCCGAGGGCCCGGATGGAGGCTGGGGCTGGGTGCTGGTTGTAGCCATGTTTGTCAGCTCGAGCCTCGTGTTCGGCCTGATGCGGAGCCTGGGCATCTTCTTTGTGGAGTTCGTTCAGTACTTCGAGGAGAGCGCCCAGGCCATATCCTGGATCTCGTCCACCGGCCTGGCAGCTCAGCAGTTCTTCAGTGAGTCATTGATGTTTGTGGAAGTGTGAGTGTGCAGTTTGTAGTATTACAGGTGACAACTGTACAGTAATTATTTTTCTTTCTTAATGCATTAACACACTTATGGTGAGACTAAAGGGTAAATACAGACTACTACAGGATGCATATGTGACCCTGTTTGGATTAAGGTCTTTCAACCTTAAATCTTCTAAAGGGGGGAAAAGGTTGATATAGTTATAAATAAATGATGTAAATGTGTTTGCTTGTTCTGCAGGTCCACTGGCCGCTGCACTGTGTAATGCTTACAATCCCAGGGTGGTGGTGATGACGGGAGGCTTTCTGGCCGGGCTCGGCCTCACACTTGCCTCGCAGTCCACCTGTCTCGTACACCTCTACCTCACGATGGGAGTAATTTCAGGTAACATGTATTAGAGTCTTAAACCACCAGTTTTAGCAGGCTTTAGCTCCTGTTTTTTGGCACATCCAGTGAAAAGCATTGGTACACAGCTGTAGCACTTTCAACTTTAACTTACAGTTAGGGTTAACTGGATGTCACAATGTTACGGTAAAAATGTTAAAAATACTTAATTCAGAGCTAGCAGTCATAATTAAACTCACTTTTTAAAGAAAGATGACTTCTGCACATCGTGCAGAAACAAGATTCCATTCCGTTCAGTTCTACTTTATTTATACAGCACCAAATCACAACAACAGTTTTCCCAAGGTGCTTTATTTTGAATGTAAAGACCCTACAACAATAGAGAGAAAACCCCAACAATCAGATGATCCCCTATGAGCAAGCACTTTGCGACAGTAGGAAGGAAAAAACCCTTTAAAAAGGAAGAAACCTCCCACAGAACGAGGCTGAAGGAGGGACACCCATCTGCTTTGCTTGGCTGGGGGGGAGGGGAGGGAGACGGAACAAAACCATGCTGTGGAAGAGAGCCAGAGATTAATAATAATTCACAAAAAGACAAAATACAAGTCAGAATGACTCAGACACAGGTAAATGTTCAAAATGAACACGCTGCACTGCTGAACTCATTTCAAGCCGTGTGACAAAAAGCACAAAACTGCATCTGAGACGTGACATCACAGATGAGCAGCAGGTGTATTTCAGGCATGAGTCACTCACACAGGTGCAACTACACTCTTGTTAAGCTGCAGAGTGTAGTTGTTTTCAGTTATTGCTGCTTCTATGCATGCCATGAGCTAACTGCCCCCCCTCACTACACCGTCACCAACAGATCTGCTTTAAGTTTGGTGCTTCAAGATGTTTTGTACACACACCGTGTACTGCATACATCAGTGGTATTTTTTTTGTACTATTTACCTTGTACAGTTTGTCAGTGTTCTTCTACTCGTGTTGTGGTGTTCACGCTCATTTGATATGATAGTGCATCCACCCAGTTTCCCGTACTCATCATAGGAAGAGCGCAAAAAATTGATTTTTGTTTTCCAAGTCAGTTGATGCGTCAGAGAGACATTTTTATTTATTTTATTTCACATTTACAATATGTTAAGTTGGGTCTCCCATCTGTGGAGCCTGAGGTTGTCTTACAGCTTTGTAACATTTACTGACCGAAAGTAGGATTTTTTTTTTTTTTTTTTTTTTAAAGAGGGTTTTAACAGTTAACCGATTAACTCGTAAAGTAGTGAACTGCTCGCTTGCCTCTCACTTTGCTCGCTTTGTGCTCCAGGTTTTGGATGGGGGATGGTCTTCACTCCCATGGTGGCCACAGTCATGGCTAATTTCACTCGCCGGCGTGCCCTGGCTCTGGGACTGGGGTTCTCCAGCATCGGCCTCTCCTCCTTCGCTTTCAACCCGCTCTTTCAGCTGCTGGTGGAGACGTACGCCTGGCGAGGGGCCCTGCTGATCCTGGGGGCTCTCAGCCTCAACATTGTACCCTGCGGGGCGCTGATCCGTCCGCAGCAGCGCTCTAAAGCACCGGCAAAGGTAGAACAGAAGGAGGAGCAAGGCAGTGGTCTGGTTTAAGTAAAAACGTCTCTCTCAGAGAGGAATATCATAATGTTCTCTGTCATAACCATCAGGACAGAAGAGTAAAGTTTCTTGCTCACTGACTTTGGAGCGATATGTAACGATAAAGCTCAGACTTTCCTTGTTTCCTCTCCTGCAGGTGGATTCAGAGACAAAGTCATGTGCGTCCATGCTGCGGCGCATCGCCTCTTACCTGGAGCTGTCCCTGCTGACTGAGAGGCCCTATCTCACTTACACTTTGGGCGTTACTCTGTTTAACGTCGGCTACTTCGTGCCTTACTTCCACCTGGTGGCCCACAGTCGCCAAGTTGGCTTCTCAGAGTACCAAGCTGCCTTCGTTATGTCAGCTGCAGGTGCTTCGGACATTTTGGGGCGCGTAGTGTCGGGCTGGTTCTCCGACCTGGGCCACTTTCGGGTTGTTCATTTACTGACCTTGTGGACAGGCCTAGCAGGAGTGTTTATCATGCTGCTGCCAGTGAGCTCCATGTCTGGCTCCTACGCCGCTCTGATGGTGATCAGCCTGCTTTATGGCTTCTGCTCTGGGGCTTTGACCTCCGTTGTTTTTGCGGTGGTGCCCATGATTGTGGGCGTGGAGCGCACGATGGGGGCACTCGGACTGCTGCAGCTCATCGAGAGTGGTGCTGGACTTCTGGGGACTCCTTTGTCAGGTAGGTGTGCGTTAAAGCTGCCGAGATAAAGCCAGCTTATAACAAAAACGACTCCATTGTAGCTTTAGTTTGAAAAGAATCTATCTAAAGTGACCTAAATCAGCCCAAAATACAACACACTGAATGAGGTGCTGTCATAAGCTTGGATAACTGCTCTTATAAAAGGCAGACACCTTGTCTGCACACCTGCTATTTTTAGATCACTTTGTGGCATTTTACTGTTAACCTCAAACCTGTGCAGAGAGCAAAAATCAAGTTTTGTGAAGCCGATCCGACTTTCACTTTTAAAAATCATCACTGGACGTGCGAGCTGCGTCACCTCAGTGGCACGTGGCACCTCAAGGTAGAAAAATGAATGAGCTGTTCAGAAGCTCTTATTTTACCCTACAAGGCTTCTTTTTTACTAGTATTCAATGATTAAACGTGCGATTTTGCAGAGCTTTATCAGGGCTTCATCTTTTTTAAACACTGCAGTGTTTTCCTTCATCGACATGAGGCCGATATTGTGCACTTCAGTTTATCCCTCAGTCTTTCATCATCTCATTCTCAGTTTTACGGTTTCTTACATTTCAAGTAATATCCAGGTTTTCTTTCAGGATTCCTGAAGGACGTCACAGGAAACTACATCGCCTCCTTCGTGGTGGCCGGCTCCTTCCTCCTCCTCGGTATGCTGACCATGACCACCCTGCCTCGCTTTTTCTCCTGTACTGATCCACCGCCTCCTCAAAGACGTTCCCTCGATGCCAAAGAGAAAGTTTTGGATTTAGAGCTGGAGCAGATGAATAGTTCGCCCTCTGACAAAAAACACACAGTGGAGTCGAATGATCCAGCAAACCCAAAACTCTGTTAGTAGATAGAGCCTTGCACATTCTGAGCACACAATCAAAATGCATCCTGTTGCACACCTCCGTGAGCAACGATGTATTCATGTCATACCTCAGAGACTCAGTGAAAGATGAAGCTTCCTGTGAAACTCGTAGCAGCTGTAAGGGAGCGGCGAGCTCCTCGCTCTGTTACAAATACAAACCTCCGTTTAACGCTGGAGCCAGAACCTTCTGCCTTAAAGGAAACTGGACATTTTTTAAATAATTCACGGGACTGTTTTTGACATGTGACATGCAAAGTGAGGTGCTGTTTTTTTTAATTAATCAATTTTTTTTTTTTTTTTTTTTTTTTTTTGTTCATGTGAACATAAAACCTGAGTCTGATTTTTCTGCCGAAGACTGGCCAGGATCTTTTATATTTGCACACACATTCTTTGAATGTGGCACAGCTCGAAAATTAAGCAAATGCTTGATCATCACAGCTCAGTTGAGTAACAACGACCGACGTCCCGTGCTGTCAAGAAGCATCCATGAGTCCATTTCACCTGCTTTAATACAAATGAAATCATGCTCTCATTTTCCCTCCTGACCGATTTTTTTTGCTCGTGTCATTGTTGGTAGAACGAGTGTGCACCTGCAGCCAGTTCAGCTTCCACAGGTTTGCAGAGTCCCCCAGCACAGTCTGAAGGGAGATACCAGGAGACAGGCTGTTACTTGAGGAGAGCTGAAGGCGAGCACTGCCAGAGCTACAAAAATGACCTAATTTATGATAAGAACCGAAGCAAAAAGCAACACTAGAGAAAAGTCAGGAGGGAGCGAGCAGTGGTCCCTTTTTTTTTTTTTTTTTTTTAATGGGGTTGTTTCCTCTGCAGAGCATCTGTCGTCACTTTGGTTTACATTAGAGCAGGTGAAATTCCTTCACCTGAACTTTACCTGAATTTGTGTTATACACGGATGGTCGAGTGCTCTCCTCATTTATTTCTTTGGTGTAGATACCCTCCATAAAGTGAGTCTCTTTTTTCTTTTTTTTCGCCCCATCACTGCATACACTTTTACTAGCTTGGCATGACAGGACTAATGTGTGAAACATTAGCTCTCTGACCTGATCTGCACGTGACAATGTTTTAACTCGGAGAAACCAAGTAAATTGAGCTTAACACCAGTGGCACACTGGTTTTGGTCGAGTTACTGACAGGTCCTGTGAAAGCTTTTTCAAGGTTATTATAGTTAATTAATACTAAACCTATGCATGGCAAAAACTTGCATGACTTCAGTCTGAGAAGCAGCCTCCACATTAAGGCTGGAGTCTAAAAATTATTCTGAAACTGATTTTAAAAAAACTAAAATAACATTTTTAAACAAGAAATTAAATTTCAGTTCATTGAATAGGATATGAAAAAATCAGGTAAAACTAATGGAAAGTAAAACGCTACAATACATGTGTTTTTTGGACTTTTTATGTTCTTAACCCTGTCATGCCAAGTGTATCACACATGAGCTGATGTATGAGTTTGTAACACTTCTATATCGTTGTCATCATCATTAAAAGCTTAATTAAATTGCACAGTAGATTTTTAACCTATAAGATGCAAAAAATGCCAAATGTAGCAACTATAGTACAAATTTTGTATTTCATTAATTAAAGCGTTTCGTAAGGTTCAATAAGCTCTCGGTTTTCAAAAAAAATATAAGAATTTTCTAGCGATTACTTTGTGGTTTAAGCTTTAAAGGGTTACATTTTTAAAGTTCTTCAGACATACAATATCTCACAATCATTTGTGAGCCTCTGCTGGCTCAAAGATGAGGTAAACCACAGTGTCAGCTGGTCTGGGTAAAATAATTTGTTTATTAGATGCTGACTGGTTATGATGCTTCAAATTTAAAGGCGTGTTAAACACACATACACGCTCCAAAATTAGGAGAACAAATTTAACGACTGCAGTGGCTGTTTTTCAGGTCTACGCTGATGATGATTTACTGCTGCCTGCAAATGCCTGATTTATGGTTGTAATCTGTTGAAGCAGATGTTTGGATATAAAAACCGCAGCATGTCCTGTCCTGTTAACACTGACTTATTATGAGCTCGGCTAAATGAGCTGCTGGTGTCGACTCTGAACCTCAGGAATTCCTCTTCCCACCGCTGCGTTTTGTTGCACAGCAGGAACACAAGACTGTGTTTTCTCAGTTGCGTTTTCCTGATGACGCCGTCACCTTTTTTCCTCGAGCACTTTGTACTTTTGCTGACCGTAAACTAGAGCAGGCTTTGTAAACCAGACGTGTTTGGTTTGGAGAGCAGCTGGATGGTTGCCATGTTTGAAAGAAGAGCATGACTGGATCACTGTGACCTGCTGATCATTAGCACACTCACTTTAAAGGTGTTGCAATGCAAAAAGCAGGTGGTCTGTGCTGAACAGCTTCTTCTTAGTGTGTTCTTCCTTTACAGTCTGTGACTCTGGAGTAAATTTACCTCGTCAGTTACCTGCAAACTGTCAGTGATTGTCTTCTTTATTATTATTTTTAAAGCAAACATGTATTTTCTTTCGGTTTATTTCAGTCTTTTCCTTATCAAACAGATCTTCACAGAGATTGTTTTCATCTAAAACGGCTGCAGGATGATGCCGCCCTCTGCTGGGCTTTTGACAGAGATACAAACTGTATTCATCTTCTTTAACCTCCTAAGACCCGTACTCGGCATGCATTTTTAATTTCTCTTTGATATTTGGGCTGATTGGGACCTGATGAATGTAAAAACAAAGAATTACCAGATTTTTTTTTAACCTAATTTGTTTCTAAGAAAAATGAGAGCCACATATGAGGATATTTGTTTAAAATTTCGATAGAACAGTAGCAGAATAATGTCCTTGTAAGTGGATATCAGGCCCTTGTAGAGCAACATTGAGTATTTTGGTCTAAATAACCCAAAATGTGATGTCCACATATGTGGACGCCAGGTCCTAGGAGGTTAAAGGGAACCTCTTATGCTTTTCTTTATTTTCTCTCATATACTGTCACTATGTTGTGTGCTTATTTTAAAGATGGCTGCGTACTCGCTGCTAGTGCTGGGTCTGACTCCATTTTTCTCTCATTTATTCTTCTGTCCCATCACATCCCAAAGGCCCTGTACTGGATTGAGATCAGGTGAGTGTGGAGGATATTTGAGTAAATTATGCTCTGCTTGTACAAAGGGGCCCAAGAAAATATCCCCCACATTATTACACCACCGGCTTGACCATTTTTTGTGGATAGATCCATGCTTTCATGCTGCTTACACCACATTCTGACCCTGCCATCTGAACAATCTGGAATGAGCTGAAACAGTCATCAGTGCAGACAACTGTTTCCAATCTTTTATTGTCCCGTTTTAGTGAGTCTGTGATGATAGCTTCAGCTTCCTGTTCTTACTTGACACGAGTGATATTTGATGTGGTCTTCTGCTGCCTCTGCTTCAATTTTGGAAATGGTTTTCTGCATACTTTGATTTTAACGCGTTTATTTGAGCTACTGTTGCATTTCTATCACCTTAAACCAGTCTGGCCATTCTCTTCTGACCTCAAATATCAGCAAGACGTTTTCCACCAGCGAACTGCTGCTCACTGGATATTTCATCATTTTTTCCAGATCAGCAGTTTCTGAAATGCTCTGACCAACCACCATGCCACATTCAGTCACTTCAATCCTCTTCATTCTGATGCTCAGTTTGAACTTCAGCGGGTCGCCTTTACCCTGTTTTACATCCTTAAATGCACTGAGATGCTGCCATGTGATTGGCTGACTAGATATTTGTGCTAATAAGCAGTTGATCAGCTATACCTACTTAAGTGGCTGGTTACTGTCTATACACACTTCAGACTGCTCTATACACTCTGTTGCAGGCATGTTTTTTTCTACTCTTGGTTTAATACAATGTCACAGAAAGCAGACATACCCAATACTGATGCTCTTAAGCACAGCAGCTCCATCTGTGAGCACCACCAGTGGAGCTACATGCTCTTCTGTTTGCCAATCAGAAGAAAGCTGGATGAAACAAAGGTGGAGATAATATGGCTTGTTTCAGAGAAAGTGAGACCCAAGACCCAGGACAAAATTAGTAAGGATAATTAATGACTTTTGGAAAGTTGTGCAAAGCACCTCTAATAGGATGACGAGTTCTTTAAAATAAGAACTTATTACTGCTTCAGTTCAAAAAGTTAAAACTGAAATACACTGAAACACGAGTTTGAATTTTTCTTTTATTTGATCTGAATACAAATTGAATGTACCTCACATAATTTAGACAAAACATGAACACAAAGTCCCAAATTTAAAAATCTGCAAATACTCCAGTTCATCGCAAGACGGTAGAAATAAAATGCAACTTTTTACAACAATTTCCTACAAACATTTTTTTTTTGTTTCATGTAATGAGTCAGTAGAAATCGCAAAACCTAAAACAACAGCCTCTTTTCGCTTACAAAAAGAAGGAAAAAAAAAAGAAATAAAAAACAGATTTACTGGTTTTAATAAGAAAACTTTTGGCAGAGTAATGGTGCTACCCTCTGCTACAGACACCTCACGCTGGTCTCATAAAGCTGTTGCAGTGTTTCCACTTGGACACGATTGTTCTGCTCTGACGTGCTCGCACAAAGAATTCACTGTTCGGAGCGTTCGTTCCCTCTGAAGTCAACACCAGCTGAGCTGTGACCGAACACGTGGCAGGTAGCCAGCGAGAGAGAGAGAGAGCGAGTGCATCTGCATGCCTGAAAGATGAATCTTTTCTATATGTGCCTGAAAGTATGTGGTGCTGCACTGTGGAATGAGGAGGTGGAGAGGCAGCTGGTTAAGACTTCGGGTCAGCACTGCGGCGTTTGAGCTTCTCTGGGTTGTTCGAGGCCATGTGGGAAAAGTCCCTGAAAATGTCCTGGTAGGTTTCATCACCTGAAAAAGACCAGAGAAGACGTGAGCCTCTAAAGCTTTTGGGAATATTGAAAAGCTTAAAGAACCCACATTAGTGCCGCCCTTGCTTTCTGAAAGCACCCGTACTTTAATGTGCCGCAGCCATCGTTTCATCAAAAGCTACACCGTTAACTGCACACCAACTATTTCCTGGACACATTTAGAGCTGTAGCCCTAAAGCAAGACACATGCAACTGAACACATAAACACACGTAATGGCATGCACATGCACTTTACCTCTTAGTTTGCTGTAGGTGGCGCACACTGCACAAGCAGTTGAGACCAGCCGGACGTCTCAGAGGGCAGAAGGCAAAGGCACACGAGTGCATACAACACAGACAACAACAACAGACAAAGCACAGCACGTCAAATACTGACCAGCAGTTCTTTCAAGCAGACAAACACAACTTGTTTTTCTTGTCTTTTTTCCTTCTCTCCCCAATTCCCACATGACTAAAAACCGGACACAGGAGACTAAAGTATAAAGTTATCAAGAAGCCCTTAAACGGACCCAGAAGACAACCACGAAGGAATGGTCTTTGCAGCTTGAAAAAGAGCCAAATGGCACAAAAAACGCAAACAAAACCCACTGTTAACCTCAAGCTCGAGGGGCTGCGGCAGAGCGCTCAGTTAAGCACAAAAGAGGTCAAATCCAACAGTGTCGAAGCTTAAACTGAGTCACCGTTCACAGAACAGTGGGAGAAAATTGTCCTTGAGAACCAAAACCCAACCCTGAATTTAGCTTACATAAACTGGAATAAGAAACACAGTCACAAATACACAAATCAGCACACTGTACAGACAGAAAATATCCTAAATACACTGAAAATGGGCCTGACCCAGGTCTACTCTATACACAGCTTCTTTAAGCTCGCTTAAAGAACGGTTTAGTATTGAAGACGCCCACATGTAGGTCTGTGTTGACATAGTGTTCGGATGCTTTGTGGGTTTCAAAGTGCAGCATGTTGTGCATTTACAATTCAAAGTGCGTGTGACCACCTCATGAGAACAGCTTCCACCCGTCGTACCCTCTGTTCAGGATTCTTAAAAAAATCTAAGTTGAAGCTTGTTTTTTTCTTTTTCATCTATAAACTCATGCACGGTAAGGCATGCTTGATTTTAAAAAATATATTTTTTAGCCCAGTTTGTCATTTTGAATCCCCATAGCCCATCCACTTATATGGTTCTTTATAGCCTGGAGACTCTTTCTAGTATTGGCCAGCCCACCTCCAGTCCCGCCCACTCCACCCCCTGATCCCTGCCCCTCTGAATGACCTGGTTGGCCGAATGCTCCATCCATCTCCCGCATCTCCTTGTTCATTTTGGCAATCCGCAACCTGAAAGACAGAAGATCGATTAAGCGAACCCGCCACTGCTAACGTGGCTCACGTGTTTTCTTTCGAGTCAAACACTTACAAAGTGACGATGTCTGCATTGGCGTTATCCACGGCGATAGTTATCGGGTCCTTCTGGTTCTTGTCTCGGGCGTTGTAGTCAGCCCCTCGCTTCAAAAACAGACAAACCAACCTGAGAAACGGAGAAGAGAGAGCACATGAGAGACTATAGCCTGCAAATCTATACTATGTCCAAGCATTTTCAAGGACCCGAGCATTTAAGGAACTCAAGTGAAGGGACTGGAGTTTAAACTGACTTTCCCAACCAAAGCTTCTGGAGTTTAGTGTAGTTTCTCTTCTCGTTTTCTATCTCTACAGGTCCACTTTCATATCCAATCAACATTAAACTCATGTCACAGTAAAAACCACAGCGTCACAGTACTCTTCTCAGGAATATCTTACAGGAAATGGACAAATCTGCATGTATGTGTTTCCAAGCCCTAAGGCGTGTGCAAGAGAACCAATAAAAAAAATAGTTAAAACAATAAAAACAAACAGAATTATCAAACTCTTGATAATTCTCAAACAATCACTTTCCCTATTCCCCTTGTAGCCTCCCTTTATGCTGGCTTTTTTTCTGATTGGTTGCCCCTCTGAGAGATGATCGCATTGGGGATGTCCACTCATGATGTTTGGAGCAGTCTGAAGCCTGAACCTCAGGGATTACACAATAGCTTTCTAATGCTTTCTAAGTCGTTCATGCTTTTGATGGAAAGCACAACGGGGACTATTAGTTCATGGGTTTATTTCTGTATTAGATTCATGTGGGTTCAATTCTTGGAACTATGAGTTCTGAACAGTTGAGAAGAAGTGTTGTCATGAATGTATCTGAATCATGTTATTTCTTGAATTTCAATGTATTATTGGAAACAAATAAAAAGATACTTAAAGGTAAGGAAACAATGAATTATACTGTATTATGTATTATAAAGTGTTACCGAAAATGCTGCAAAAAAAAAGGGGAAAAAAAGCTACAGTTTTGAGACTAATTAATATCAATTATGTCCAACTAACTCGTCGCTCTTAAGAATAAACGTTTATGTTTCATTGTGACTCATTTTCCACTTTACTCACCACCACCAGGTATTGTTGGCATAATGAGTCACACCAGCCTTGTTATTAGTTTAAATATATCATCAAGTTTATACACAAAAATGGACATTCTGAATCCATGACCTTGTTTTTTTGGTGATATTTGACGTCTGTTAACGTCCCCTTGTTGTAGACAGTTGTTTACATCCTGGTGCTTTTGACCCTTACTCTTGATTTATGGTCGCTCTTTTTGAGTAGGTGTCTGCCTACAGAGAGAAGTATTCAACCTACGCAAACTGTTTACTCCTCCAAAAACCCAACGGCACGCAGCTTTACTGTGAGTAGGTCAAATGCTGTTTGGTGGAGAAGCTGACTAGAAAAGGGAAGGATGCAACAGTGGAGTTCACGGGGAACACGAGAAGTGCGAATTAAGATGAAAGCTAAAAAATCCAGAGTAAAGGCACAGACGGTGGCCGCAGTGAACACTTTTGATTGTTTTGATCGGTTTCACTTCAGCTTATTGTAAAACTTCGCTCCTCTTCGCGGATGGCTGACAGGTCAACAACAGCGCATGCAACAGCGGCCCGCAGACTGGTTGTACCGCATTATTTGGGCGTTAGCTCCATCCAGCAACAGACGCTGTCTGCAGGTGGATGGTAGTCTGTAGCTGCTAAGTGTCTGCGAATGGAGAACCATGACGAGGCCCTTAAACTTCACCCACAAAGGACAATAAGAGACTACAGAAAGTCACTGATACTTGACAACTTCAAAAAACTACGGACACACAAAAAAAAAAAACTGCTGGCAGGGTGGAGTTGGAGGTAAACATCCAGGGCTAAACTTTTCTCAATTTCTAGCTAGTCTTAGTTTATGATCTTGCCTCCCCATTGCTGTCTTCCAGGCCCACGGTGTTAGACCTTTTGTCTCTGTTTAACATTTACATGTAAACCATACCCCCCACTGATTGTTCCCTGCTGTCCTCTTGTTTATTATTATAAATGTTATGTTATGATTTCCCAGTGGTTCAGAGTCATCTTACCGCCTCAGGCCCCCCCTCTGGGTTGGTAATCTCACCATACTTTGGTAAACACACCCTCACAGGAAAACTGGATCTGAAGGCATGTCTTCAACACCAGACATCGAGGAAAAACGACAAAACGCACTCTTATGGCCTTAAATCTACCCCGCTCTACCACCTTTTATACTCTAAATGGGACCATCATTTACAGAAGGAACATCATGTTGTGTTAAATAAGACTTGAAACCACCAACTGAGCCCATAAATCCATTAGGAAACTCTTTACTGGAATCATGAGCAGTCGAGACATTTTCTCATAGACTTCTACTCAATCAGACTGCAACTGGTGGAGTTGCCCCCTGCTGGCAACTGGAGGGACTGCAGGTTTAAGGTCAGGTTTACGTCTTTCTACCAGTCCTCACATTTTTTACCCATGAAAGCATCCTGCATCACTGTGTTTTCTTAGTCCAATAACCAGTGTCTGTTTTCAGATTCTGTTATCTTGGTATGAAGCTATTTTTTTTTCACTGAAACAGGGCGGTGTCACAGTATCTGTGTTTGTCTTACCCCGTGTGGCCCAGGATGGTGGCGTGGTGCAGCGGTCCCCTGCCGTTGCTGTCCGCCTGGTTAACGTTGGCGCCGTTTTGCAGCAGGAACTCGCAGGCTGCCAGGGCGTTCTGACCGAAACAGGAGAACGCGTGAGCTCAAACACCCTCTGAACCTTTACCAATTGCACCGTGTGTGACACAGTGTGAGTAAAAGGCAGGTTAAGGATAAAAACGCCAGAGTATCCTAATCATTTAACACGCATTTGCATGCAAATACGCTTATGGCAGTTAAGAGATACTTTGTTTTTAGTGGGAAGGGTATTTTGACCAGAGAAAGTAGAAACCCATCGACTACTACATGACAGCGACTATTTCGGGACCTGTTTCAAAGGTAAGCCGTACCATCCCGCTTTTGTTCTCTACAAGTGTTTAGCTGTACTCAAGCAAAGGCTGCTCAACCAAGCCTGGTGTCCACAAATGGGACAACAGAGAGATTTCGTTATCACCTCCATCCATTTCCATGAGATCTAGAGGTCACAGAACTCGTAAAGATTCAAACTCTAATGATCGACTGAGCGTCCTTCTCACCACTGAGACAGCCTGTATCAGCGGCGTGCTCGACTCATCGTTCACGTTGACCCAGTTGACATCGGCTCCGTGGGCCAACGCGTCGGCCATGACGGGGAAGTTCTGCAGGGCTGCCGAGCGGTACAGCAGCGCCCCGGGGTGGAGGTGGCTGAGATCCTCCTCCTCTTCCTCTTCATTATCTGAAAGATTTAACAGATGTAATGTTATGTGATTCTTCTCAAAAGATGTACAAGCTCTTTTTTGGTGGATCTGTGTTTTGTTGAGGTCTTATCTCACCTCTGTGGAAGCCTGAATTGTTCTTCTGGACAAGGTCACTGGGGCTTAACCCTAAAGAGAGAACAACAGTCGTGATTACTGATACAGCTGACCAGGCCCTTAGCGTTATCGAAGTATGCCTTCCTGTTTGACATCAGCAGGGGCGACTCGCTGCTTTACCTGTGACCCGAGGCAGAGTGGCTCTGTTCGGTTTGGGCTTGAGCGGCGGTCTCTGCGCGATCTGTGTGGTCGCTCGGTTTCTCCTGCCGCTGGATCGCCTCAGCGGGGGGTTCCTGCCAGTCTCAGGCAGCTTATGGATAAACTTCTTTTCAACATACTTTGATCGAATCCACGTCTCCTTGTCTCCTCTGAGGATCAGAAAGTATCAGAAAATGAGAAAGAATAAGAGCGAGCGATGGAGGATACGCTTCTCTTACATCGAGGTAGAGTTAAAACAGAAGAAGGCCACGTGCAGGGCCGTGTCCATCAGTGTGTTTCTGGCTTTTCTTAAGCTCAGTTTCACTTCTCTACTTGAAGGTGTGAGACGGGAATTTAACAAGTTTCTGAGGCACTGAGTTAAGTAATGCCTTCATTTAAAATTGGGGATGTTTGTGTGCCAACTTTCTGAAGTAAAGTTAGTTTTTAGGCCTTTACAGACTCAAAGTTGACCACTGATTGGTATAATGTAACCATGCACACAACTAGCATTGTTACAATTACAGGACAAGACACATGAGCAATAATCTTACAGAAGCAACTGTTGCTGTCCATCAGTCTGAGAAAGCTTATAAGGCCATATACAAATAATTTGAACTCCATCGTTTTACGGTGAGCAAGACGACACACAAGTGTAAGTGTAGGCTCAGATCAGACTTTCACAATCCAGAGCAACTGGACAGCATGCTGGCACTAACACCTCATACCAACTGTAAAGCATGGTGGAGGAGGGGTGACGATTTGGGCTTATTTTGCAGCCACAGGTCATGGGAACCTCGCGGTCACTGAATCAACTATGAACACATCTACACACCAAAGTATGCTAGTTTTTGAAGTATTCTAGAGTTAAATGGCATCTCTCTGATAGCTAAAACTAAACTGGTTCATGCAACATGACAATGATCTCAAGCACAGCAGAAAATCTGCAACAGAATGAAGAAAAAAAAAAGATTAAAGATGTTGCAAAGGCCCTGTCAGAGTCCAGACCGCAACCTTACTCAAAAGCTGAGGTAGGACCTTTAGAGAGCTGTGAATAAATAAATACCCACTAACCTCAAAGAACTAAAGCAACGCTGTGAAGACGAGTTGGTCAAAATTCCTCTATAGTGATGTGAGAGACTGATAAAGCCACACAGGAAACGATAACTTCAAGTTATTACTGTTAAAGGTGAATCAACAAGCTGCTGAATCATGGGGTGTAATTAGTTTAACACGGTGAAATATTTCATGGGTTTCATTTTATAACTTAGTAAAGCCTGGATCACTGTTATTATGTCCTGATACCCAAACTTTTAGAGTTAAAAGAGGCTGTACTTCCCTTTGACCGTATCTGAAGCTTGCAGCCTCACTACAAGTTTCCGGAAAACACTTTAGTTAGAGAGTTAACCATCTGTTTCATGTACATGCTGCAGTTCCTGTCTGTCGTGACAAAACGCAGACGAGAGGAAGCAAAAGAAGAAGAAAAAAGGTCTGAGATGGGTCGTAGGCTGCTGATAAAGTTAACCATAAACTACAAAGATCTCCATGGAGAGCACCTTTTTATAATTCAGCATATAAATAAACATGCTCGGTGAAGCAGTGGCGTCAGTCCACTCCCACTCAGATCTGTAGCGAGTTAGTGATCAGTCAATGTAAAAATACAGCGTGCGCAAGCAGAATTGTTAGTAACGTTAATGTGGCAGCAGAAGGAGATGAAGAGCGTGTTCCTGTTTGTTTTTCTTTCCACCTGCATCAATACCGATGTTCCATGAACCACTTAAAGAATGACGCTTGAACAGAGAGGGGATTCCAATAGATGTATGCAATATTCTCCCATCTGGAGGAGTCGTCTGAATTGCAAACAGGCAAACGCATAAAATAAAATATCAACACAATTAATGAAAGAATTGATTTCATTCAGTTGCAGCTGATTTGTTTTGCCTTTGGTATCAACCAACTATCATTAGCTCCTGACATCTATGGTCTACTTCCTCTACTGCTAATATTTACCCAATCATCAGTCTTGTTTTGGCAATATAATCATCGCCTAGCTGCAAACTTAAAGGAGGAACACCAGTAATTTTCTACTGCAGCTCCAGAGTTAAGAAACACAAAGTCGCTACTTTCAGCTGCTCCCTTGTCACAAGTGTTCACCACAGCAGGTAGGTCCACATGTTTGATTCGGGCACATTCGTGTCTCGGCCTGAATCCTAATCAGGGACATTAGTTTGATAAGCTAATGTGTAAACCACTCCACTGCGCTCAAAACTGAAGTACGAAAATTCAGAAATAACTTGATTTTGACAGAAACCTTAGACATGTCCTGCTATATGCTCACACTTTTAACACTCGGTGGCATCCCCGTCCAATCAAGCAGAAACTCAGAGGCTTGAAACTGAAGCCAAACTACCAAAAAACCTGCCCGACCGCAATTGACTAAAAAAGTAAATGGATCTCACCAAAATTCTAAGTTTTACAGCAGAGATAAATGTGTTACTTAAAACAGTTTAAAGTGCATTTCGAAGTTGATGCCAACTGTACAGGGTGATTATTTCACAATTCTCCTGTTTACACTAAATTAACTATTTGAGTTGTACCTATGGGTACAGGTGCGTACCACCAATTCAGCTTCAGCTAATCTGAGCCACTGAACTGGACGTCTCAACTATGTTTGTGGTATTTGTGCATTTAAGACCCTTTTTAAATCAATAATCTGTCAAAAGTCTGTCCAGGAGGAATGTTCTCTAGTTTTTGAATGAAATGTTAATATTTTATTTTCATGCCAGCGCTAATTTACATAAATCTGTGTCTGTGCATGCTTCTGAGATAAACCGACCTCTTGTCATAAGAAAGGTGGAATAGGTACCTGTTATATACACTCTATCGATGCACTGCATTAAGCTAGTTAGCAGTAGCGGATAACTTAGCACTCTAGCACTCTTCCAAATCTGGTCACTCTGGGCTCCAAATAAACAAGATAGCAACAGGCAATGATGCTAAAATGAAACCATTAAAGCAGGTGTTTGTAAACCTGTTTTTTGTGCCATCTTTTATATACAGTCTATGTTTTTGATGCATTTTCTCTTGTCTGAGAAAATGTCTTGAGTCCCAAAGCAAGATAGCCAACAAGAATAACTGTCGGACTACACAGCGCTCCTTCAGGACTACAGAGGATATTAAATATTATTTTTTAATACCTAAGGAGACTTCCTGTCACACATCTGCACGTGGAAAAATCAGCTGAATGCACGTTGGACTGGATTGATTATGCGTACCTGGGACTGGAGGGATTGGGCTTCTTGATGGTGATCTCATCAATCCGAGCTTCATAGATCCTGTTGATAACTGTGTTCCCCAACTCACACATCAACTAAAGGCAGCAGGGAAACAAGAACAAATAAACCAGATTAAGCACTAATTTCTTTCTAATTTTTTTTATTTTGTTTTTGCTTATATAAAGAAAACGGTTGCATAATCCATTGTGCAATCATAATTTTCTCTGGAACTTTTTCACAATAGGCCACAGGGAGGTGGAGCCGCTGCAGCTTTAAAATTTTAAATTACCTTAATAAGCTCGGGCTCCCAGGAGTCGAGGGTGAGGGAGCGTACTTTGGAGAAATGGACTCCAAGGCTCCTGCCAGGGAAGGAAACCATTAAAGCACAGCGGAAGCCAAGTGTGTGTGTGTGTGTGTGTGTGTGTGTGTGTACCTGTGTATTCCTGAGCAGACGATACAAAGTGTGATGCCCAGGTTGATGGAGGCCCAGTCAGGACCCGGCTCTCCGCAGTCGCAGCACTGCCTGTTCCCCGGGATTGCCTGAACCTCCTCCAGTGCTTTGCAGCCCTCGTTGTCCTGATCCACGCCTCCTCCACCTCCTCCTCCTCCCAGGCTGCTTGTAGACACCGAGCTGCAGCGCTGTCTCTGATAACAGAGACACATGGGAATGGCGAGCATTTAACTCCCACTGGAAAGTGCATGTTGAAGATAATGTGTGTGTGTGTGTGTGGTGTATGTGTTCTCACTGGGCTGAGCGTGTCCTCTCGGCGCTCCTGAAAGGCTGAGGCGATGCTGTTTTGGACGGCGCTGATCCATGCTTGCTGCTGCCTTTCTGAGTCTGCCTGCAACAAACAGCACCTACGCAAACACACGCACACAAAGTCACACAACAGTGACCATTTAACACTCGAGAAGCAAGAAACTAACACCTCGGCAGTCTGCAGGACGCTTTAACACACATGTGACGCTAATGCGACTTCACCACCATTACTGGAACAGACACACGCAGGTGTGCATGAAGTGAACTCACTTTGATGGGGAAACCACTTCAAAG
Organism: Perissodus microlepis; assembly: GCF_051167445.1. Taxonomy (NCBI): domain Eukaryota; kingdom Metazoa; phylum Chordata; class Actinopteri; order Cichliformes; family Cichlidae; genus Perissodus; species Perissodus microlepis. The sequence continues at coordinate 33,990,803 of NC_140463.1, forward strand.
CAAAAACGCCTCTCATTTTCAATGCTGGGTTTGACTGTGCAAAGACGCAAGTCCTCCACCACGACTGTAGGCTGGTCCTAAAAGATGGACAAACCGTGATGGTCAGGTTGCATACGTCTTTCCAATGTGCTCGTGACCCTAAGCGAAATTTACCTTGAATTTCTTCTGATACACCAGCTGATTCTTCTGAATTGAAAACCAGCGCCTGAGGTGGAGAAAGAGTTTAGCTTTTTAGCTGTTTTCATTCACTGCCGGGCAAGCAAACGCACGGTGGACATCGGATTTATCACAGTGAGGTTCATGAGAGGAAAAGCGCACAGCAAAGTTGTACCTGCTCCAGGTCTTGAAGGCGTTGCTGGCCCTCTTGTACAGATAGCCCTCCATCGCGATCCCATTAGCTGCGTCACCATTAAAGTCCATAATGGAGTCATCATAAGACATGTCCTTGAAATATTTAAGAAATTAAAATCACATTGTGTCATCTGGTTCAAGGCCTTTTTTTTCTCCCCACAGCTTTAATTGTGTTTACAAAAAGTGATGTAATACAGAAGTAATTGGTGCGGTCCAGATCTGGCGTACCATGTGGAATGATTTTTCTTTGGGTTGTCCCCCCTGTTTGCAACATCTGGGCCAAAAGTTATCAATAGCGGTGCTGCATTTCATCCGAGAATGATGCAAATAAAGCAACCATGCTATAATCGATGCCATTCAAATGTGGGCTACTTTTAGGCTGACATCCAGGCCTAACCTGACCCAGTAAGTTGCATCTTTGCCCATGTTAGTTTTGTTATATTTGCACCAAAATGCTTTAGTCTCACAGTACATCAGTTTGTCGGGGCCAGAAAAAGCCCATCGGCACTGAAGATGCCAAAGTCCCTGGTGGGCTCCAATGAGCAGAGCGTATTTTACTGAAATACACATCTGTCTGCACAATCAGGAGCTTAGCAACCAAACCTAGCATACAGGTACCTCTTAGTCCCCTTGAGGTTTTTATCTTTTTATCTATATTACATATTACATGTTATTATGTTGCCTAGCAACCACCTACCAACTGTCTAAAATGACTAACTTGTTGGATTTATGCATCTTTATTAAATCATTGCGTCATTTTAACTTCACAACACAAACATCTAATTTTTATTGTTGCAACTTTCATTATGCATCATATACTGTTATGTCATCGTGTTGTCTAGCAACCACCTAACAAGAGATTAAAATCACAGATGAAAACACAGCTACATCGTGTAAAAACGAACGTGACAGCACCAGAAATGCCGTCTTCGTTTTTCCACTGTGTCCGTCTTGTTAAAACCTAGTGCCTACATTACCCATGATGCCCCTTTCGGCTGTGAACGTTTGCAACTGCATTACCTTTTTCTTGATTGCTGCGTGTCTTTGCTCCATGTCCCTCTTTTCTCTGGCACAGTCGAGGACAAACTGTTTGTGCTGTCAAAACACAACACGACACAGCGGTTATTAAACCTGGATTCATATTTTTACACTTTCAGCTCGCTGTCCAGCTCTACCAGGTTAAACACACACTGAAAGGACAGTGGTTCGATCACCATCCCCTCCTGTCACTGTGCTGAAATTCCCTTGGGCAAGATAGTGAACCAAACACTTTATAACTGAATGTTAGAAATTGTTTATGCGTAGAAAGCGAGTAGCAAGGTGCTTTAAAAGCACCAGCCTATTTACCAGTCAAACTGAGATTATTCAGAACATCAACATTTTTACGAGCCTTCAGATTTGCACCACTTTTATTCAGGTCGCTAAACTAGTACAAAAACCCCACACCAACTATTTTTCAGCATCTCTCACCGATCACTTTATCTTTTCCTTTATTTCATAAGAACATCACAAATTTTAAAAAAATAAAGCCCAAAACAGTTTGTGAGAACCGTTTAAAACTGTAAAACCTGCATAGTCTTTCCATTTAATGTTATGAAGGAGAGTTTTCTCCTTTCATTTTCATCTCCGACACATTTAGTTCTTTCAGAAACTCAGAGAAATCGGCAGCTTCGCGGTGGGTTATCACTCCTGCGCACTCTTGTGCAAACAGGAACTAGGAAGTGCTGAACTTCTGCCGTGTATCCTGCGCCAAACCAAAAAACAACATGGTGGTCTCTCCTGCACAGAGCCTGCTTAGAGCATCACCCTCTCCCTATTTCACTCTCTCCTCTGCTCTTGCTCGTTCTCATCATTTCCTGTTCAAACAGGAAGCGCTTTTCTGTGGTTTGATCCGGTCAGTGAACGTGTTCACAATTTACTTCCTGTTTGAAACTCTTTTTATTTTATCAAAAACACTTAGCAGCAATGCTGCCTCTGCTCAAGGTTGACGGTGCAGAAAAGATTTTACAGTTTCCTCTGCAAAGGAGCAGGAAGGGGCGCACGCGCACACACACACACACACACACACACACAGAGATGTGAAATATTTCCTGTTGTTGCTCACTTTTTCCTGTCACGATGAAAGTGTGATGTCACCTTGTGACTCCACTGCCCCTCCCCAAAGAGATGCCAGTTCCTAGTTGGACAGAGTTAACCCAAACAGCATTTTGGCCAAAAGCATCATACCATGACGCCCGTGGTCCACAAACACGATTGTTTCATTCAAAATGTTTTAGCAACATCTTGTGCATCCCTAAGCCAGAACAAACATTTGTAATCCATTTCCTGCCTCATAAATCATCTGCGAGGCTTTTCTGGGTGTTTCAGGCCTACGTTGTTCACCAGCTTTTGGTTGGCTTCTCGCTTTTTAGCATGCAGACAATGTACAATGCAGCAGTTTATCACCACTAACTAATCAACTCAGCAGCAACACTTTGTCTATACATGTGGTCCGATCATGCTTACTCTGAGTGTCCCTTGAAAAAGCCCATTCTAATGCAAGAAAAACACTCTGTGCAATAAGTTTACACCAATTAGTCTTCAGCTCAGGATAAAGACTCAAACTGAGAAACTGCTAATGTGGCTGTGTCCACTTTTTTTTTTAAGGAAAACATTTTTCAGAGATGAAATTAACACGTTGACAGCCTAGGCCAAAAGCACTTTGTCTATAAAGCTTATTTCCTCCTTCAACAACTGTAGAGTAGGTTAAGATTTAATACAATAATGAAGATTAATCCTTAAAATTGTGTAATTTTACAAGACCAAACATGGTCACTTCTGGTCTAAAAAGACCAACGAGTGCATCAGGAGTGGCTGTTTCCATCTTTTACATACAGTCTATGGGGGCAGACTTTGTTACCTATTTTAAGGGTGGCTCTTTGGTGCCCTGGCAGGGCCTGTGTGTGTGTGTGTGTGTGTGTGTGTGTGTGTGTGTGTGTGTGTGTGTGTGTGTGTGTGTGTGTGTGTGTGTGTGTGTGTGTGTGTGTTGCTTGCTCTTGGCAGCTGACTCCAGTTTAGCCAGAGAGAGGAGTGCTCCAAGAGCTCAGTGCAGAGGAGGCGGTTTTGTTTGGCTCCTTTAACCCTTCTTTGGTTACTCTTTTGTTTAGTTACCAGCTTCTAGTTTTGTTGTGTTTTTAACTCATCATTTGTTGTTATTCCCTTGAACTTCTTAGAAAGAAACATAAACACACAGCAGGATTACAAGTAAGGTTTCTATTCTACACATTCACAAGTATGAACGCATTTTTCTCACATTGAGGATATCTTGTTCCTGTCCTACTGCTACTTATTTATGACTCATGCACAGACGGTTTCAGTCACAAAATTTCATTTTAACCGAAACAGAGATGTAACAAAACAGAAGGAGTTACCTCTTCATTCAGCTTTTGTCGATACTCGTCCAGTTCTGACAGAGACTGGTGACCCTGCAGGAAGAACTGGGCTTGGGCATCCATCAGCGACAACATCTGACAGGAAGCAACACAAAGTCAGTGAGAAACGTCTGAAGATAGAGTATGCATTTAAAAATGGACACAAACAGGTAAAAAAAACAACTCACTGCCAGCAGAATATCTGTCTTCTTCTTGGCCTCAATGACATTAATCTGAAAAAAAGAAAAAGCAGGAAGCAATGGTTAGAGAGACTTCCATATTTTCATGACCAAAACAGATACTGCCCAGCCAGAAGCCACAACCACAAGACTGGACGGAAGCCCCGAGGCAGGCCTGTTATCATCCAAAGCAAAAGTATGACCACTGTGCTGCTGCTGCAGGCTGTTGTTCCAACCTAGCAGTCTGAGTTAAAGTGAAGCCTGTGTGAGCCTCTCTGCACTCATCTTTCCTCACCTCCAGCACGTAGTCCAAAGCCTCAGACCTGAAGGCCTTGCGCGCGTTGAGCAGGGCGTTACTCGCCTCGTCCACTTCGTGCTGCTTCCCGCGTGGAGCCTGAGCATTCCTTGACAGCGCCCCCTCCAGGGCTTCGCTGCTCTTTTCAAACTCTTTTCGTGTGTCCTTAAAACGACGAACATCTCTGCAGAACAGGAGACGAAGGTAAGAAGGGGAAAAAAAGCACTGTGCAAAAATCTTGAGCCATCACTTTTCTCTGTATATATTTCCTGCAAATGTTCTAGTAATTTTGTATTACAGTGCTCTTGAGCAACAGTTCTCCACGCTTTCTTAATGTCTTTCAAAAATTATTCTGGTGGCTTTTCCACTCCTTTTCAGCCCAGTCCCTGTACCTGACATTTCTTCATTCATTAAGCCCCTTGACACTAACCTATGAGTCATTCAAGCAATAAAACTGCACCTAACTCAAGGGATGAACCAGTGTTTAGACAAATTAGCAAAGAAACAACTTTAAATGGTATCTTTAGACACTTTGTTGTTAGCAGCTTGTCACAAAACAAATCATTTGTTTAATTTATTCTATCTAACGCTATTTGTAAAACACAGTGGAGACTGTCATGGTTTGGCACTGCATTCTGTTGTGTTGCATCAAAATTGATGCAATTAAGCACACAGAAAATCCCATCAGATTTTTATCCACCATGCAACAACATCTGGAAAGCATCTGCTTGACAACAGCTTTATTTTTCAGCATGACAATAATCCCAGACACTTTGCCAATGCAATAAATGGACACCTGGATAGAAAAAACACACACTATGGAGCACTATCGGTCATGGATTAGCCTCCCCAGAGCCCCGACCTCAACACTACTGAAGCAGTGTGGGATCATCTAAAGGTGGAAACATCATGTCCTTCAAGAAGTCTGGAGAACTATTCCTGAAGACTTCTCACAGAAATGGCAAGAAAGCTGCCTCATAGAGGGAGGTAAAGTAAGCAGTATCCACATTACCAGATCAGTTTTTATGCAAAAGCAGAAAGCAAGTTATTGGATGCTGCTAAGTCACATGCACATGATATAAAACGTTTTTTAATCACCGGCAAATTTATTGTTCTTTCTTTCTTACTTTTTTACCATAGCTTTTGTGCAATACTGTTTACCATGTGACGCTATCGCAAATACCTCTCTTATCTAATCTACCAAGTTATTTCCACTAATGGGAGCAGACCACATGACAAACTATGAGGAGAAGCAGAACGATTATGACAGGCACACATGCAGGGGAATGACTGTATCTAAGGAAAATGTACGTATGTATGAAGTGTATGCTGGTGCTGGTGGGAAAGAAACTCAGAAACTTAAAGCCTTAGATCGAACACACAGGTGGGGCCACCGTAGCGGCTCACTCACTCTTTCACAAAGCTTTGCAGCTTCGCCCTCACTGACTTCTGCGTGGTCTCAATCACTTCCTAAAAGGAGACAAAGACAAACATATTAAATGTCAAATGTAATATGTTCAGCGGCGTGCTGCAGCCGTACTTGACCACATACTGCAGCTGATAAGCATCAGCAGTGAAAAGGAGAAGTCAGAGGCCGTGAATAACAAACTCACCCCCTGTGCCTCAAAAATGACATTCAGCTTTTTGGAAAATTTCTCCAAGCAGTCCTGCAGAGCACAAATCTTAGATTAGACTCTGAAACTTATCAAGTCAATAATGCATTTTAATGTTTTCATTCATCGATTCATAACCGCCATCTTTATTTACAGCTTCCGGGCACTTTGAGAACCCAGTGTGCTCTGCTCACCGCCATCATCTTGTCCCCGGAGCATTGGTGTCCGAGCTCCCGGAGGCCATTCACGAAGCTCTTGCTGGTCTGACAGTAGGCTTTGCCGGCCTCCAGCATGGCCTGGCACTGTTTCACTAGCTGGATGACACAAATAAGCAACACGAAGATTAAATGATCTCCTGAACAATGTAACAGCAGGCAACAAACGTCAGTTTAACACAATCTGCATTCATGCTGAGTATAACCTTGTTCACAGATTTTAATTCTGGTTGTTCAGTAGCTGTACTGGAGACCTGAGAGAATAAGTATAAAACATGCCGGAAGTGTTTCAAACCTTCATTCTATCTAAAGGCCACCAGGTGGCGATAGCTGTGGTTGCAGTTGCAAAAAGACTTGTGGTCCTATAAAATTGTATGCAGAAAGCAGCTTGACGTCTGTAAATACTTTCCTGCTAAGTGTATGAGCTCAGTCGTATATTTTGAGTCATACTGAAGAAAGAGCGGTCGACCACTTTGTGTAAGCACTATGTTTGTTTCTATTTTAACTCCATTTTGGTCTCCACCACCATAGGAGGACTATATGAGGCTCTTTTATCTGTTAAAGTTAGCTTTTTTTCTTCTTCTTCTTTTGCTAGCTTATAGCTAATTTGGCTAGCTGGCTAAATAATAAACAGCAATGTGGTTTTTGTCTTATTTTTGCTGAAACAGCTTCTTGATAGTCTGCTCCTGGAAAATATGAGAGGCTGTTTCTGCCACTGGAAAAAGAAATTTGCCATCTATGAGTCAAAAATTCTGGTTATTATCTAAATTTTGACTTACAGACTAAAATTTCCGAGGAAGTTGAAATTTTGAGATAGCTGCCTGAAATTTTGACTCTAGCTAACTTGAAACTCAAAATCAGCTCTTTCTGGTAAAAAATAAAAATAAAAAAGATAAAAATTTCATTGGTGGAAACAAACAGCACTGATGGAAGGACTGAGACTGAAACAGCACAAACTGCGTCATGCCAGGAAAACTTGCTTTAAAGCTATTTAGAGGCCAGGAAAGTGGAGGATCTCTATGTGTTGAATTATGCTTTTTAAATAAAAGCAAATACATAAATTTTTGAATTAAAGGTCAAATATAAACTGAGCTTCTGCCTTGGAAAGATAAGGCCTGTACCCAGTGTCCACCCTCACAGTCGTTTCCACTTTTTTGTTGATTAGATCTTTCCTCTGGCCTCTGTGAGCACCCTTTGAAGTTCAAAAACAAGAAATTGCATACAGATTATATTTTCTTACCCATTAAAAGCTCCATTAATCAAGCAATAAAACCCACCGCTGATCACTTCAGCGTGATCTGCTGACTTACAGCTTGAAGCTTTAGGTGGTTTTCAAGCCAATTCAGTGACTTTATGACTTTCCTCTTAAGTGCTGCTTGTGACCACAAGCGTTCAGCAAAAAGGACTTAAACCCTGTGGGGAGCTCCTCTCTTCCCCAGCGTGTTCAACAGCTCATGACCTTTATTACATCTGCAAATATCTAATTCAATGCAATAATTTAAAAGACGTGCTAGAAGAAATCTTTAGTTTTATTTGCGTTTACATTTAAACCACCAGTGACATCTGAGGAGGCACGTCGCAGTGACAAAACCTAACCTGTAATGGATGTTTGGGGGGTAAAACATTAACATTAAATCCCTGCACCAAGACATGTCAGTGACTCAATATTTAAGCACACACATCACTTGAGCGTAGATATGACTGTAGTGGCATCATAGGACACGCTGTCTGACCTTTTTGTGCAAATCTCAGTTAATTTATCTGGATTTCTCTGAGCAAAAGCACCTCTGAACCTCTGAACACAGTGAAGACGTGAAGCTGAATCCACACGCTTCAGTCCTGAACTCAACGAACTTCAAAAATTGTTGCAAAAAAAAACAAAAAAAAAAAGCGCAGTGGCTAATTTGCATACAAAACACACAGATTACGCATCACTCTACACTGCTACAGATCACAAATGAGCTCCATGCAGCATTAAATCCACACTTCACTTACATAATGAATACTTACAATCAGACCTTTATATAGAATATTAAGTTTGATTTGTACTCCAGCAACGTTTAACTCTAAACACCCTCCTTTTTGAGACTGTGGTATTACTCGTACAGTAGATTATCTGCTGACTTCTTCTGATCTAGTCAGATAACTGAAAAATATAGCGTGCAGTGTCTGTCAAAGACGAAGAACTTTGTCCCAAAATCCTTTTGGGATGTGGCTCAGACCTGTCGCAGCATGTGAAATAGCACCGGGACAGGAAAAAAAAAAACATGTGCTACTTCCTTAAACCTAATCTCGTGGAAAACATCTCATGCATGCTGGGAAAAGCTTCTTTCTGTTTCACCTGCTCAACTGAAATCAGTCACATTCATGACACTTTACAGGCAAAGTGACTGTGTTTGTTTTTTTGTTTTTGTATTTGAAAATGGTAAAATATAACATGTGGGAACCTGAGCTCGCAGAATAACTAACAACATAGTAGTAAGTCACTTTGATTTGTTCTTATTCCGTATCATCGGGGAACAGAAACGCAGCATGTGACTGACGTCTATCAGATGAATAGATCTGAAACTGTTGATTTTTACAGCGTGAGCACGCAACAGGGAATATAGGTCGGCACGGCGAAGCAGAACAAAGTGCAGTTCTCTCTGAAGCAGGACAATATGATGGGGAAGCAGCACCTGCAGGCACTTCCTGCTCGTCGTCAGGTGAAAAAAGCTCCAACCACCAACGCCCACCGCTGACTTCGCTGCCACTGTCCATCGACACGTGATGCCTCGTCTCCGTTTGTGCGCTTGTGTGTTTGTGTGTGCCCGTCTAAGGGAACGTTTTATCATTTTGAAGTGGAGCGGTGACTCACAGCGGTGCTATTTCAAAAACATCTGGAGGTGTCTTACCTTCTCCAACCGTGTCTCGAGTTCACTCACGTCATTCTGGACGTCTTCAATCTCAGCTCTGGAAAAGAGAAAATTCCAGTTAAAGGTCAGGGGTCATGGATTTTTCAATATAAGGCGTGAAAACCCTTCATTTTAAAGTCATTTATCAGCTCTATCCTCTCAAAAACTGCTTTTTCTTCTGATGTTTTACAGACTAAATGTTTCATTTCTTTACACATTTCTGCAAACATCACTCCACCTGCCCTGTGATTGGCTGGGTTAGCCACCACCACCCCTCCCCCTCCTGCAAACCCTGATCTAAATAAGCAGTTAAGAAAATGAATGGATGGATTCTTGCACATTTTACTGCTTAACATTAAAACATAACCACTGCAATATGATGCGCTTCTGTGGTGCAAGCTCGATACCTTCATGGGCAGCTTTATTTCTCCATTTCTTATTTGCTCTGCACGCTTACAAACCAAATAATTCATGCTTAACATTTTTATTCTTGTGCTTTATTTCCACTGAGATGATGCATATGACTCCTCAGCATTTCCATGCCTTTAAAAGCAGTGGATGTCAACGTGTCACCGTCACAGTGCGCAGGAACAGTCGCAATCGCACAACAGGAAAGAGTATTTTTTTTGTTGTCTTAATATTGTGCAGCTAGAGCCTCGTTACGCTGACAGAATTACTCCACATATTTCACGGCCGCCACTATTTCAGGCCCCGGGCATCTTGTTTTACACTCATTTAGCTGTAATTAAGCATGAAGCGTTGAGTATTTTTAGAATCTCTGTGACCTTCGGCAGGGTTTGAAGTGCATTCCTGTGGGTTTGAATGGAGCTTAGGGGACGCTCCAGCCATCAGAAGTTTATGTAGGCCCACATGACTGCAAAGAAAACCTCCAGTGTGCGTGTAATTGATTACGTTTTGTTTTCTGGGTTCAGGATGTGGACTCGAACATCTCTGAGACAAAAGCTCCTCAGAGATCCTCTTCAGGGCTGGTCTTTTTAAGGGCCTTCTTCTTTTTCTTGTTTTTTTTTTCGTGACACTTTCTTTCGATCTCTTTCTGCCTGTCGTGTCTTCTCATACCAAAAGCTAAACCATGTGGTTTCCGCTGCCTTCCACCAACAGTACAGAGATACAGAGAGAAACAGAGAGACAGAGAAAGAAAAAAAAAAGAGGCGCGTCTGAGTGGGGAGAGGAGGCCCGGGACAGACAGTAACTGTTTGTGTTTGTTAGTGCGGCGAGGTTTGAATCAAAGTCTGAGGTCATGTGCTCTTGAAACACGACCAAATGACATGTCAAGCCAGGAGAGAAGGGAAGAAAAGGGTTGTTTTTTTTTAAAAAAAGAAAGAAAAAGGTCTAAAGGAGAGAGGCCACTGTGGAGGAGAGTGAAGGAGCCCTTGATTAAAAAGAAGCACATCCTTTTTATCTTCTTCATGTCTCCTTGCAAGAGAGACGGAGGCTAAGAAAGCAAATTAAGACAGAGCTTAAGCTGAGTTTCCGCCGTGGTTCTCCCCACAGAAAACACGCTTCCTGTCTCCTGTTGATCACCTCAGCACATCTCGCTTCACTTCCTGTCGCCCTCCCACCCCGCTGTTACCTAGTAACCAGAAGGTACCACATTTGAGTGTCTGTCCCAAGGTGTCAGAGCACTTTATTTCCCCTCATTTTTTTTTGGCCCTCTGTATTGTCCATCCATCTTCCCGTATATGTGTGTGCGATTAACCCTGTCTGTGTATTTGATGACTGCAGCACCTCCTCCTCCCTCCTTCGCCCTGCTCGCAGCCTGACACGAGACCTCACCACGTCTGCTGCCACAAGTCAAACTTTCCACTGCTGTGTGAGCCCCATAAATTCAAGATGGGCGAGAGAGAAAGACTGAGGTATGCCAAATCAGCTGGCTGAGGCAGCCACTGTGACTCAGGCGAGCTGCCACAAACTGTCAAGGCACACCCAAAGTTGTGCCAAGCTCTCTCTTGAGCCACTTGCAAAAGCAACTCAGAAACACTTCCCTTTCGATTGCACCAGATGTGCTGATGTTGAAAGGAAACTGGTCGCACGCCGCTTTGCTGACACGCAACAGGGGCTGCAGTGACCCGGCCTGACTTAAGATTTCGATTCTCTGAAAAATGAGTGTGATCTCTCTGAGAGTGGAGGTGGGTTGATCTCGACAACTATCAGGAAGAGGAAGCATCAAAGCTGCAACTGAAGTTTGGAAAACCAAGCCACTAGTGATAGCACTGCTGATATTTTCCACTGGAAGGAGTTTCATGGCGATGTTTGAATGTCCGTGGCTAGTACAGGTTTTCTGTGGTCTCGGTGAGACGTGGGAAAGCACCTCAGAGCAGCAGATCAGCCCCCCACGGCCCTGCAGGCCTGCGCAATGTCCTCATAGCTTTCAGTGACTTTTGACCCGAGCAGCTCAAACTCTCTGACAGAAGAGTGAACAGCAACACCGGCAGATGCATAAATGTTTTATTAGGGAAACATGAATCAGCCTTTAATCCATAATCTCCTGCTGGAGCTGGAGCAAAGCCAGCTTTTCACTGGTGACATCAGCATGACTAACAAAGGTACAGGTGTAACTCTTACCTGAAGCGCGGGGAGTCCTTCAAACCCTCCTCAAAGTCCAGCTTCACCGTCATCCTTTGCGTTGACACCAACCCTCGTGACACTTCGTGTATGTATGTGACTCCTGGCTTTCAGCTGGAGGTGCAGCCTGGCAAAGACAAAAACTAACTCTTTTCCCCCCCACTCGTTTTAACGCTCCACATCGGCAGCCCGGATCATTGTTCTCGCTGCTGGGTGTTTTCACTCTCGTGTAGAACTTGTTTTCCTCTCCGGGTTTCTTTCTTTTTCGCCCGATCTGTTGCACATTCGCGTCGGAAGAGAACTTGTCAGCACTGAATGAACTGAGGGGATGTTAGTCGCGTCATTACCATCTTATGCGGCAGATTTAAAAAAAAAAAGGAAAAAAAGGCACAGTCCGGCGCAGAAGATGCGCAAAGCCACGGGAGGAGTTCCAGCAGAGGGCCAGAGTGTCCTTATGGATCCCAGAGGATTTCAAATAAAATCCGATGGCAGCGTGAATCAGGACTCCCCGGGGGTGCCGAGTCTAGTACTCTGCCTGTCTCGCTGCCTCTCTCTCTGTCTCAGAAGAGGTCCACCCCCCATGTCACGTCCCACTATTTCCGGGTTTGTTACTCATGGCAAACTGTGGTTTTGAAGTAGGAAGCTGCACATAATAAGAGACATACACTGCCAAGTTGCATCATATGAAAAAACGCTGAGCTGAAGGACTTACAATCTGACACTAACGTTTAACATCCACACCAGCTCCAGCAGGCCGTGTCGTGACGTTTCACCCCCTCACTTAGTTTCTCCCTTTGTTGTTTGTGTGTTCTACTTTTCAGTTACAGTACAACAGTGAGCTTCACATGCAGTTAGACTGGGTGTGTATTCTTGCCTGACAACCTTGTCTGTTATGGTTTTTGCTGAGGTGTAAAGAAACTCCTCTATAGCCACCCACTGCCAACAGATCTACTATGGAAGTTCATTCATGCCAAGAAAATAATGAACCTATTAATAGCAATGGAAAAGTGATTCCACGAACGGAAGAACAAGATGTTCGACATTCTGTGTTTAAATATGTGGCGTTGTTTTGATTTTTAATGTGTCTAAATGGCTTTAATAAAACTATTTTTAAAAATGTGCGCACATTTTCTACATAAATCCAAAGTGCCTTTCTTTTTTACCCTGCACCCACAGCCGATAGTGTGTAACTACAGGAAATATTAGGTTAGAAATGTAGTCCACTAGTTGCTATACCACAACACCGACGTAAGGCCAAAAATAAAACTGATAACGTTTTGCTAGGAATATTGTTTCACCCTAGTGACAGATCCAAATCAAACAGAGATATTCATTATTCATAGGGAAGCAGGAGAAATATCATTATAACAATAAGGGCACCAGGTTAGCTGCTAACCTGGTGCCCTTATTGCAGGGGTTGCTCATGTGCTGACAAAGTTCAAACTACAGCAGAGTGAATGTGCAAAGTTTGCAATGACAGACAAGGTGAGCATGGTCACAGCACGTGCACTTGTCAGCAGAGATTTTACATTACAATGCACTACACATGTGCCCGAACTTCAAAGAAGTATAACAGGAATGACTACTCCGCCATCGCCAGCTGTAACTGAGTATAGCCGAGTGATAAGTGGCAAATAGTTTGATTCTGTTTAAACAAGCCTAATGACAACAATGAACAGCACTCAACAAAAACGAGGCGTTAACCTTCTGGGAATGAAAAAAGAAAGAAGAACAAGAGCAAGAGGAGTGAGAAAAAAGTCAGCAGATAATAACAACTGAATATAACACTAAATAATTCATGTGAAATGAACTGTAGAGGACAAAAACTTAAATAACAAAAATGTCACTGTCGTTAAATTATTTCTACTATTTACTTTAGTATTCATGTTAGTTTTCTTAGCTAGCAGAGCAGCCTACTGTGTCCATGTGATGTTACGTGACTGAGCCAAACACAGTGGTTATGAATGATGCCTGCAGGGACCTCGCTGTGTATATGTGTATAAGGCTGCAACACACTCGAATCACCACTGACTGCATGCACATAATGTGATACAAAGCTATAGCCCACGCCAGCCTTCACTCAGTTGCTCGCTGACTTTGCCAACAACATGTTTTTGAAAAAAAAAAAAAAAAAATCAATATTAATAATATAATTTATTTATTTTTAAACGTAAAGGGAAAATTCCTTCCTCTTTATCCCCCCTTCTAAATTCCTGGACCATGTCATCATAGTACTAACTCACTGTATTAATTCTGTTTTATTACACTAGTAAGTCTCAGAATAACAATGTTCAAACAATCAAGCATGGACAAAATAAAGCTAATATTGGCGGTGCTGAGATGGGTGTTAGACGTGGGTTTAGCTGGGCGTCCAAAATCAAATTCTGCTTAGGACCCAGTGATACCTCTGGCTGACTCTGCTCAGGCATACAGTACACTTGTCTCTCAGTTGTCATACAACATATGACATACAGTACAAAACAGTGCAACCCAGAAAAGGTGGAAAAACTGTTGTGATACAAAATAAAAATTGAGATATCATTCAGAATATGATAGAATATAAGGATTACAGCAACAAAAATCTAAATACAATGCAATTAACATGATAAAAGTAAAAACAGAAGTTAAAATATGTGAAATGTCAGACTTCCAAGGTGAAAATTGTTAGTTTTTCAGCTCAACATCATGAAATGTAAAGAAAATCCGTGACTTCCTGGGTCAAAAGGAGGCAACTAAAGACTCGGTTATACTCAGCTGTGGACAGTTAGACAACTAATGACTGTTCCTGTTATACTTTATAAAGTCTGCCGCCTGGTTGCAGGGACAGTTGTTACATTGTCATGTAAATTCTCCTTGGATAAGTCTGCACAATCCCAAAAATCAGGCAGGTATGTGGATGTACACATGGACCATCTGATGATGAGCTTTACCTCACTGGTACCCAAGTGGACGTTATCGGACTTGTACAATCCCTGCTTAAATAAAAAAACATGCAACCTACTCACTAAAGATCTCGATAGTACTTCAAAAGAATGGCTAACTCAAAAAAACACGAGTAAGTACTGGACAGCTGACTGAGGCTTTCTATGTTAGAATGATAGTAGAAAATAAAGAGTAAATCATTATCGCTTATTATCCAACACGTTCAAGTTACAATGCAAAAACATAAAAAGTATAACTTTTTACATTTTTGTCCTGGCAGAGTTGGGCTTCCATACCTTTCACAAACCGGCACAACAAACTATTGGCCAACATTAAATAAGCAATCTTGGCTTCGTTATCATTCCCACAAACTTGTGTAGTCAGGTTTGTAGTCAGACAGTATAAAGCCTGTGGTTGACTACTTTGCGTGGAGGTGTAATTACAGCGGCTCAGAGGGCTCTTCTGTCTACCTCCATCATACCACCGTGTCCAAATGCACAAAAATATTCTATTTATCTATCTGATCCTGTGTGTGGCTCCCCCTGCTGATCAGAAACAATCATTGCAGGCTATCTCAGCAGACAACAACATAACTGTACTGATGTTTTTCTTTCTTCCCTTGCTTTCACATCACTGTTCTTTTTCCCTTATTCCCTAAAAGTCTGGGTGTCGGAAGATCACAGCAGAGTGACGCCTTCGGTGTCCAGACTGTTCCTGTTTCAGTGGGAAATGATGTGATTCTCACATGTATTTTCTCAGGCGACACGGAAAGGGCGTAGTTAGGTATGCTGTTGCCAAGTTGCTTCATCAAAATAAACAGTGAAGTGATTTCAGAAGTGTACCAGCCTTAACGTTTCAAAGTAGGCCCTTCACCAAAAGTCCCATGCCAAAAATGTATATATATGTGTGTGTGTGTGTGTGTGTGTCTGTGTGTGTGTGACACGTATAAAGACGGGGACAGAAAACCGCATGTGTTTTACACAACTGACAACTATAAAGGATTAAATAGTAATTTTAGCGTCTCAACTTTACGTATCTAAGCCCTTAAAAACATCCTGCCCCCCTTCCAGAGCGGGCAGCAGAAGCAAAGTGCAAGTCCTGCGCCAGTAAACGGGGACGTGTGCGTAAATGGCGCACACTGATAGCGCGGCACAGACGGCACGTAGCGACAGACGGTCGCTTCGGAAGGAGAAATAAAACCGTTTTGTGCGAAGTAAACTTGGCGACTCGACAGGTTCTTGTTTGTCTTTGACAGGAGATCCCCTCAGCATCTCTCCAAGAGCCAAACCAGTCAGAATAAACAGGGTCACATCCGGCAGGATTTTCAAAGTAAAGCGCGAAACGACACTCCTGAAAAGAAAGCGTGCTAGGAGCACACTCTTTGTTGGAGTGGCTATTTATAATAAAGTAAAAATGTATGTGTATATTAGTTGATAAAATACAAATAAGATATAACCAACTTAAATAAAAGGCAAAACTGCAGTCGCCACCA
Organism: Perissodus microlepis; assembly: GCF_051167445.1. Classification (NCBI taxonomy): domain Eukaryota; kingdom Metazoa; phylum Chordata; class Actinopteri; order Cichliformes; family Cichlidae; genus Perissodus; species Perissodus microlepis. The sequence continues at coordinate 34,006,757 of NC_140463.1, forward strand.
AGTTGTAGAAGTTGTAGTAATGTTTAATTATCTATTTTTTTGCCAGGCCCTTCTCATAGCTACACAAGAATCTCAGGTAAAAGCATTTTTCATGAGATTAGGTTAAACAAAATGAAAGCATTTAGGCCAATGTGGATAGTTCATCGTCAAGGTGTAAATACAGATGATCATATTGATGCATCACATGATTTTCTGTAATGTTCTCTAATTACAGGCCTTCATACATGGTCAACATTTGGTACTTTTAAGCTCTGTTAAAAACTGCAAATCTAATTTAACCCATCTCCAAGTGAGACAGAATTAGTATGATATGGGATATATCATAGTCTCAATAGTAAATCTGTACCAATTGAATCCCTGTAGACTAACAGAAGCCATGATTGATATGCTGGATGTTTTATTTTCTGTTGATTCGCTGGAGAAACCATAGAAAGTAGGTCATATCCTCCTGAGATCGAGCCTATTCATTAGGTTCTCTGTAGTGGACAAAATAAGATAAACTGAAACATACTTTTTTTCCCCCCGGTTCTCAGGAAAACATTACCATGTGTGTAAAACCATTTATAGCATATGAAAGATCTGCTCTGAGTCACTTTTTTCATATTTGACTGATTTCATAAGGAATGACCCAGCTGCTATTTTCCAAACCAATAAACAGGTGTTACCTTTAAAAGTAAGATCAGGCTTGAAAGGAAACTTTGAATATATCACACGATCCTTATAACACTTTAATGATTTTTATTTCTCAGCGTCTTTATGGCAGGCTAAGAGTAATACAGCTGATTCACTGTGACCCACAGAATAACTGGAAAATACCTTGACCTACAAAACAGTTGATGAGATAACCAAGTGGTTATGCTGGAACGAATTTTTTAAAGAAACAGGCAACCAAAAAGTAAAAACGTCACAGTCGCTCTCGAGAGTCCCTTGTCAATCGCTTTTATTTTGAAAGGTAACCCGAGCTGCTTCCGCTATGCTGCAGGTGGGTCGCTCACGGCTTGACGCGCCTCTAGTCTGTGCAGCCTTGCGTTTGGGGTGAAGCCGCATAAAAGCGTTTCCATAATGCGGGCGTGAGGTGCTCCTTGGAGTAAACGGAGGGGATCCGGGAGGAGGACCGCGGAGTGTTAACCGGGGAGGGGGGAAGCCTGCGTGACAGGCGGCGACCAGAATAATTTAAAAAAAAATGTCGAACCGTAAGCACCGGGACAACCAAGAGATCTGCGCCCGCAAGGTCCGGGAGCTGGCCCAGTCTGGAGTAAACAAACACTGCTTCGAGTGCAACCAGCCCGGGGTGACTTACACCGACATCACCGTGGGCAGCTTCGTCTGCACGTCGTGCTCCGGAATGCTGTGAGTGCAAACCCCGCCGCCCCATCCGGGGGTGGGGAGGGGTGTGTGGGGGTTTATTTACTGCACATTTAGCATCAGTGTGAGGGGCAGCCAGATACTGATAGAGTAAAAGTGCCAGGCCTTAGATTACACCGTGCACCACCCAGCCACGGACAAATGTGTATCATTTGGTTCCCCTCTCCTGACGTTAACAGGGGTTGTTGGTGCTATGCAACAGCCGAGGATGTGTGCACACATTAATTTACGCAGTGTCTACCTCTCTCTGTCTCTCTCCCTCTCTTTCTCTCGTGCGTGTCTCCCAACAGCTTGATAACCGACAGACCGCTAGCTGGTCATTTTCCAGCTCTGAGTTACGTTTCATTTCGTCATGGTGCAGGTTTGACACCACCTCTCTCTCTCTTCTCTCTCTCTCTCTCTTTCTCTAGGCTCCTTTTCAATGTGGGCGTGTGTGAGTGAGTGAGAGAGAGAGTGTGTGTGCGCCTGTGTGCTGTCACACTTTGTTTTGCATGTTCAGCCTAGTCCCCGGCACTCCTCTTCAGGAAGACGGTTTCGGCACTCAGTGTGCGTCATTGCGCAATCTTGCACATGTACAACAGTGTCCCACTTTATGTCCCCAGCATGAAGAAAATAGGAGCTTCTGGAAGACATGTGTCTCTCTCTGTCACGATTGTGTGCGTGTATGTGTGTGTGTGTGTGTGTGTGTGTGTATGTTGTCTTCTCCACAACAAATCTGTCCTTTGATTCACGGTCACGTGTCAGATATATTTCCTTTCCCACCTGCTCCATCCCCTTTTTGCTGTCTTTAGAGGTGAGGGCTGACTGCAAATCTTCCCATTTCTCTCCTTTATTTGACTCATCTGTCTCTCCTCTGTGTCCCAGGAGAGGCCTCAACCCTCCCCACAGAGTCAAGTCCATCTCCATGACAACTTTCTCCCAACAGGAAGTAGAATTCCTCCAAAACCATGGCAATGAGGTGAGTGAAGTCCCAGCTGGGGGCCCGATGCATCGTGTTTGCTTTACTTTAGAAAAATTCGAGGAAAAAAAAGAAAGATGTGCAGCTGAATGTGATTTCTTCCTGTTGTTGACACTGCGGAGTCGTCCGAGGACATCAGCTACCATTTCCTTTTTTCCCTCTTCTTTGGTCCAAATTCAAGGTTAAAACTGTCTGTTTGTGGTTCTGATATGGAATGTGAAACGCCCCTTGAGACTACCAGTCCAACCAGTCTTTGTGGCAGTGCTTTTTTTTTTTTTGGACGAGGAGGAGGGAGGGGGGGGGATACTAGTGCCAACCTCATACTGTGCCAAGAAACAAAAGGATGGGGCACTTTATGTCCCACAAAACCACGATCTATTTCCTTTCTGTGTGTGTGTTTTTTAAAACCAGGGTTTAAACTCTGAACAGACCCCATTTTAACCAAAAGTCAAACAAAAGCACCCTATCAAAATCTCTTCCTTTATTTACCTTTATTTAACTAGCAGGGTTTGGTGACATCAGAACCCTTTCACAACAGAGACCCAGCCAAATAAAACATCCAAATATTTATGTAAATGAAAAGAAAAACAACCGTGTCTCTTACCAAACGTTCTGTGTGATGTTTTTTTTTATAAACTAAACAATTAATATGAGAATACTTGAAATTATATGTTTCTGGAAAGTGCTTCATATCCGTGGTGCGTCACAAGAAAATGCTGTTTTCTGCACGTCCGTGGGGACCCGCAGCTACGTTAAAACGCGGCCGTTTGCAGGATTGTAACTGATAACGGTTGGAGCTGAGGCAGAGGACGGTACAGAGGTGAACTTGCCGTTTACTCAGTGTTTGTTTATGCCAAGAGTGTTGAACTTATTTGAGTTAATGGGCTACAGTTAGAGCCAAAAGTGGGCCGTACCTGTACAGCCTTTTTATAATAACATATAAAAAGCACTTCCCCCTTTATCTGACCTGCACATGAGGAGTGTGTTGGAACTAAACATTCTTTTTTTATAACTTTATGATTTTAACTTTGTGATTCAAGAGCTGGACAAATACCTTGTCCAGCTCTTGAAATCCTTTTAAATTTTTAAATGTTTCTACTCTCATGTAACAATTCTGGCAATAGCGCATCATTAGCAGCAGTGCATTTTATTGAAACACTGGAAGTATTAATGATATCGCTCTGTTTTCTTTGTAGAAACCTGGAAAATTGACCAGTGGTGCAGATCAGCAGGCTATTTTAGGATTCATTTTATGCAGCTTAGCTATTTTTGTCAGTACTGAGTGATATCTCTTATTACTTATTATTTAACAAAGCCTGACATTATCTTCTAGAGTTTAAATGAAGGCTTCAAATCGGTTTGTCTTGGTCCAGAAAAACCTAGAAATTCGATATAAAAAGAAATAAAACCCTCACGTCATCAAAATGAAGTTTTGATATATTTTCCAACTTCCATATTAATATAATACCAATCAGTCCAGCTGGTTGAGCTACAATTGTGTTACTTCAACTTAGATTATTATGGTAATTATTGTTTATTTCTGTAGTTTGAAAACTTAATTACCAAGTTAATTAAACCTCATTTTGGTGCTGAAATGTGATTGGATTGCATAAGCCCCCCCCCCTCCTCACAGCATCCACTTTGGGAGCCACTGGTTCAGGCAGCTCTCTCTGCTGAGCATATACCAGTAAGTGGTAAAGAGTTTGAGGCTATCAGCACAAGTGCTTATCGGTTTTTATTAGCTTGTTGTTGGCCGGGGTCAAGTGTAATGTGCAGAGAGGCATAGGTGTGCATCGTCCAGCTTTTCCTTTCTCATCATCCTCTGAAGAGTGATCCGGTCAGTCATGATTCGCTGCCAGTAATATTTGCTGCACTCTTGCACCGGAGATGAGTCACTGATGAGAAAATCTGTGTGTATATCTGAGAGACTCTCTGAGATTAAATGTCCAACAAAAACCAGGGATTGCTCTCATTTTCTACTCAGGGAATCGGAAACTCACTAACCCTCTTTTTGTTTTTGTTTTTGATGGATCGGTCCCAAGCAGCGTGGTTTTAATGTGACTTCTTGGAAATGTGTGTCTTTAGGTGGGCAGAAGGACGTGGCTGTGCGTGTTTGACCCAAAGAATGACGGCTGCTCCGACATGAAGGACTCACAGAAGTTCAAAGAGTTCCTTCAAGATAAATATGAGAAGAAAAAATGGTGAGAGCTTGGCCTCCGCCTGCATATAACCAAATTATAATATATGCTGATGGAAGCAGAGAAAAGCATCTTAATTTTTATTCAGTTCATTTATTTAGTTTAAATCAATTTTTATGTAGAAAATTCGGTTTAAAAAAGCCCAGCAAATGTTCAAGTTTGCATGTTAATAGTTAAAAGCCTTTAAAATAATAAAATAAAACCTTTTACAGTAAGAATGTTTATTATTTACAATATTTTTTAATTAGCACCATATGTTAGTCTGTTTAAAATAGAGCAGTTTAAGATAAAAACAGCAAATGTTAGCATGCTAATATTTCAAACTAAAGTAGCAAACTTGCTAATTAGCAGAATGTAGGTGCTGTACTTCCTGCTGTTAAAGGGTAATATGAGTAAAAATAAAACCCTTTCAGTATTGTACATATGTAAAAATGGCTATAAAAAGAAAATTAATCAGAATTATTATTTTGAGCATGATAGCATGCTGACGTTAGCATTTAGCTCAGTTTTTATTGTGTTACAGAGCTGCTAGCATTTGGCTGTTCTGCTTGTGCAATAAAGATGTGTAACTGTAAAAAGAGTCATTTTGAGAGGTTAAAAGGGAACACAAAGTAAAATGAAAACAATAGCTAATTAGGGTTGTGTTAAAGTTAGGCTTTCCATGTTTGAATAAGAGATATTTGCTCAGAAAAATTAGCTGAAGGCTAATAGCTGCTTATTTTCAAGCTTAGAGAATGCTCTCAATCTTCTTGTTTAGTAAATAAATGACCAGATGTCAAGCTTTAATTGTGTTGCTAATGAGACTGGTTAGTTACACTGCATCATTTGTGTTTTGCAGGCATTTTTCCAAAAGTAAGAACCGGAGAGATATGGAGGGTCCTTGGAGTCCAGGGGTTCAGGCTATGCCCCCTTCTCATGGTCCCTTAGCGAGCCAGGGGCTATCCCATAATATGCCTCCAAATGCCAGAGCCACGAGACCACTGGTAAGAGGCTAAAGGTGTGGTAGTTGTCTGTGAAACGGGTGGAGGTAAAGTGAGGGGAGTGAAAGTGAGAAGACGAGGGTGGTGTGCGTGTGTGGTTTTAAATAAATAAATAAAAAGAGGAAGGGAAAGTAGATGAGATTTTCAAAGGGTATCGAAAAAAGGATAGAAAGTGAAGAAATGACCTGAATTCGCCGCGGCACAGAGACAAAGACTGATGGTTCGGACAGTCGGAGGGCCAGGTAGCCTCGGCTTCAAAGCCTCTGCTTATGAATTATTGAGAAAGGATGAAAGAGACTCACTTCCTCTGGCTTTGTGTCTCTCTTTCTACCCTCCATCGGCTTCTCTTCTGTCTCCTTCGATCTCTTATCCTCCAGTCTCAGTCCCAGCTGCCGTCTTGGGATCGAGCCCCCGCCATCTCTCCCGCCGACATGCGGACAGACGCGTTCACGGCTCGGCCGTCGCGCTCCCAAAGCTTTAGAGACCCCCCTCTGAAAGGTGAGAGGAAGATTTGTTTGTGGCATCGTCATGTGCTTATCTCTTCTTTTAAAATTGTTTTTAATGCATCTTTTGTTTCTTTCCAACGCAGATCCCACCCTGTGTGGGATAGAAAGACAGCGACCAGGCTCTTTGTCGTCAACACTGGGAGGTCAGAACCACGGTCCCTCATTCCCCGCCCTTCCACGGCCTTCAGGTGTGCCCTCCGCCCACTGGATGCTTTGTGCCACTGTTAGTAGTAAACTTATGAAGGCTTTCACAAGTTTACTACTAATGTGTCTCCTACCAGCTGTGTAGTAAAGTGCCACAGTGTTTGTTGTATTTGGGAAGCTAGTTCCTCCTCTTATGTGATCTTAGGAAAGATTCCTGGTTAAAAAATAGACACTGTGCTTTCTCTGTTCTATTCCTGACGCCTCTAGCAAGAACATTTGGCAGTGCATCGTTCACGGTGTAAAGATCATTGAATATTTTCGCTGATTCTCACTGATGTCGCTCTCCGCTCATCAGAGCCTGCGAGTGGCAGATTCATGCGACGCCAGTGGCACTCACTTGTTTCTCCTTATCTCCCCTCCTCTTTTCTCCCCTGTCTTCTTCCTCTCTTCTCCAACCACGTAGCCAGTAGCTCGTTCAAAAACCATTTCACTTTAGGTAAGATGCATCTCCGGCCGATGCTTTTGAGTGTGTGCGTGTGCGCTCGTGTGAATGCTGAAATCAATAAGCTCTTCCAATGCTGTATCATTTATAATAGATGGCCGCGCCGGTGCTTAGCGAGCATCACATGCATGTGAGTTGGAGTTTGTTTTAGAGCGGCCTGAGGGGAGAGGCGACGCAGCACTCTGTATTCATTTAGCCAGCGAGTCGTGGCTGGCCAGTGTCACATACTGCAATTGGGGTCAATGTTTTTCTTCATCACTCAGGTTTCCCACTTCAAAGCCCAGATCTGAAGCCTAGGAGTGTCAAGGACACACACGCACACACCCACACACACACACTGTTCCCTCCCTCAGAGGAAAAAGAACAAGTTTAAAGTGGGGCTATTTTTAGGCCGGAGCTGCTGCTGCTGCCCCCGTCAGCAGAGGGCCGCTGATATTTCGCACCACGTTGGCGTTGAAGCACTTCAGAACTATGTAGGGCACAGCTGTAATCGCGCCATACACATTTAACACCCCCAACAAGTATGCTAGGGAGTTCAGGTATGCTCTCAAAGACGGAAAAACATGCAGATACCAGCAGATAAGCTGCATCAGGTCCATTCTGCTCTGGTGTTTGTGTCTTCATGGAGACCATGTTGGATTTTAACTTCTGATCCCATGCTCATAGCTAACTGGCTGATCCAGACTCTGATATTTTGCTACAAACACTGATGTTAAACATCATTTCCTGTCTTTGTTAACTTCTAACAATTGCATTTAAGAAGTTTCTGGCTTGCTGCTTTCCTGTGGTTTTTTTTTTTTTAATCCCTAAACACGATGAGTGTGTGTGCTTTATTTAGTACAGTCTAAGCTAATGCTGCTATTTCTACACCTCATAGCATGAGGATCTTTACATGGCGTGAGATAATTTGCTTCTATACGTAGTGAATGGGCTGTGTTATGTGAGAGTTACTTGCGAATTATTGTATGTTATTTGAATTTGATGCTTCAGGTTCAAACAATCACATTTTAAACATCTACCTGTTAGTACATACTAATCTGCGATCTCTCTCTCAGGTCGGACAGTGTCGGCCTCGGGGGCTACGGGCCCCTTCAGGGCCTTCCCCAAGTCTCTGAGCGTGGACTTTGGAGGTCTGAACCATCCCCAACAGCCTCTGCCTCAGTCTCTGTCCCAGCCGCAGCAGCAGCAGCAGCCTCAACAGCAGCAACAGCAGCCTGTTGGCATAGGTCAGACGACACCGCCGGTCAGCAGCGGCAGAGCCCAGGATAGGTACGCTGCCGTGTCACAGCTGGACAGCGTCTTCTCTGAAACAACATCGGTCACAGGTACGATGTTTTTATCAGTCGAAGCTTTAATACTTTTTGTATCAGTGTAGTTCAAAGGCTTTTGCACAGTTGCATTTATTTCACAGCTTTTTGAATTTATGTAAGGTGTTCACATAGACTGTATATAAAAGACGACGATAGCTGTTCCTGTTTTGTTTTTTTTTTAAATCTTAACTTTAGCTTTGCCTTGTTTTATTGCAACCACAGGTGACCATACAGAGACAGGAAGCTGGAGTGTTAAGTTCTAACATGAGACTAGCAAGCGTTTCACACACGGAGACAGGATGTGCAAATTAGTCTTAAGTGACACCAAGTAATAAATATTAGAATATGACTCACCGAAACTGGTGCACACACTTCCTGTAAGGGATGTGAGTGCAGTTGACTACACAGGAAGGTGTATTTGGATCAAATACATAAATGCTCTAAAGGGACCAAAACCACAAACATGTTTGAGAGTTACTGTTGGCTAGCCTACGTCCAGTTTTTACTCAAAGTGACCTCACCCCTTGATGACGAGTAACCTTAATTTGTTTGTGGGCAGGGTATGATAAAACAAAACTTCCCACCCTGTGTAATAGTGGGGGGAGGGGGATTGGCCGTAGAAACTGAAAAGGTTTCTGTACCAAAGTTGGGGATTTTAATGGATTGAATCGGGTTTGGAGCCTCGAGTGGCCATTAGAGGAACTGCACCATTGGCTTCATATTTTCGACCCGGAGGTCTCTCCACTTGATTGTGGATTGAGTTTTACCAAAAAGTGCTGGTCCTCCAGGCCCCCACTCAAAAATCTTCACTGTCCTATCAAACACAGATTTAAAAAAAAAAAAAACCCAATTAACTCAAGAAAACTAATCCAAATTTATAAACTGAAGAACTTTCTTTTTTTCCAGTCCCATTAATCCTCTCACAACCTCTCTGACTAATCAGGAGGAGGGACTAAACTCCCTGCCTGAACAGAGAATAATTAAACCTTGCTTCAGCTTGACCTGATTACTTTTCCCCCATTGTTTCAGTAGCACTCTGGCTTCAATAAAGACCCAAGCACATCTTCCAGCACTGTGTAACAGATAGATAGTTTGATTTGAGGGCTTCGCGTGTGCAGATTGTCGCGGCCAGCTCAGCTTGGTTGCATAACATCCTTACTCCAAATGCCAAGGCTTTTAGCAGCTGAATTATGCTCATTGTGTTTGCTCCAGATCGTGCACAGCGTGATTCAAAGGACCTTGTTGATAGGTTTTGAAATCAGCTGTGTTTGCGTTATAACTAAGCCGGCTGCTTTAATGCACAGGATTCGTGTGAGAGGCCTGCTAAGCTCTGCTGCTTTCCAGCGTCATCGCTGCCTCCCCTGCTTGGCAGAGTAGGGAGGTTATTGATTTTCTGCCTCGGCTCACTTTTGATTCATATCAAGCTGAACATGAAGATGATATTTTATTCAGGGCGTTTGTAATTCTTTTGTTCTGTGATGACTTGCATGCGCGGGATCAGCAGTTTGGACTGTTTTAAAGGTTTTTGCTCACATTTCAAGATCATAGCACTGCTCGAGCTCGTAAACCGGGGCTCATGTTGGGCCTGACGTTGTGTTTGGTTGTGTTGTGATGCCTGTGGAAATGCTTGTTTGCAGCTCCACCTGGCGGCCCACCGCAGTACAGCGCCATCTTCGGCAGCAGGCTCTCATCCAGCTCAACTCCTGCCAGGTAGAGGGAAAAAAGCAGCCTTGTCAAATCAGCTTTTGTTAAACATGGCAGATTTTTAACGTTTCTGCTTGTGGAGCTGTTTAAAGGTCAAATTCTGATCGATCCTCCTTCTCCCCCCCCCCCTTTTCTTCCACTTCTCCCCAGCTCCCCTGGTGTCGATACCGTCTCCAGCTCCCAAAGTTTTGCAAGTAGGTGCCGAGCGCGAACTGCATCGATTGCTGCTGTTAACCTGCACTATTTACATTCAGTTCCCTCCTCTTCAAAAACAGTACAGCACTCCAGATTAGACTGTGAAAATCAGAGCAGTGTTGCCTTGAATAGGCAGGAATGTAACCCGTTAACCCCCGGGCAGAACGCTGAATTATCTCCCTGTCTCTCTCCCCCCAACCCCCAACCCGTGTGTCTCAGATTTCCCCAACCCATTCAGCTCCAGCTCCAGCTCCGCTTCCCAGCAGCCCGTCGCCCTCTCCCCCAGTAACCCCTTCAGTAACGCCTCAGGAGGTAAGCCCCATGCTCACTCTTTCTGAAACTTCCTGCTGCAACTTTTTAAGATGTTAGAGCAGCTTGAGCTGGTTAGATAACCACCGCTGTGGTGGAGGCAAAGAAATAATCACACATTAAAAAATATATATAAGGTTGAAACCCTTTTTACCTTCAGAGCCGCTTTAGTTCCTTGTTCTTTGATGTCATCGCACAGCACATCCATGATGTGAATCTCTTGTTCCACCTGTTGAATGTGGAGGCCATTGGAGTGCAGTGAACTCATCGCTATGTTTAAGAAACCAATTTTTGAGCTTTGTGACATGATGTGTTATATGAAGATGTGTACACTGTGGTCATAAAGGGATGGACATGGTCAGCAACAACAATCAGGCTGGCTGTGGTATTTAAATGATGCTCAGTTGGTACTAAAACACTAAAAGTGTGCCCAGAAAACATCCCGCACACCATTACACCACCAGCAGCCTGAGCCATTGATACAAGGCAGGTTTGATTCATGCTTTGATGTTATTTATACCAAATTCTGACTCCATCTCTGCCATCTGCAGCAGTTATCAATACTCATCAGACCAGGCAACATTTTTTCTCATCTTCTGTTATCTAATTTTAATGAGCCCACGGGAATTGTGTCTTCTGTTCTGATAGCAGTGACATGCGGTGTTGTCTTCTGCTGCTGTAGCTCATCTGCTTCAAGTTTGGAGTGGATGCGCTTCTGCATACCTCCCTTTTAACGACTGGGTAATTTGACTTATTGTTGCCTTCCTATTAGCTCGTAGCAGTCTGAGAACGGCTGCTCACTGGATATTTCCTCTTTTTCAGACTATTCTCTATAAACCCTACAGATGGTTGTGTGTGAAGATCACAGTAGATCAGCAGTTTCTGAAATACTCAGACCAACCAGTCTGCTGTCAACAACCATGCCAAATTAAGCATGCAGACATGTTCATCTTGAACTGTAGATATTCTCCTCAATCACATTTTTCCTGATATATTTATTTCCTCTCTCAGGCTGTCCTATGGATTTGTCAGGAGGCAGCGCACCTACACTTGTGTTCAAACTATTGCCTTTTAGCTTGACTCTACGTGACTTAAATGACATGTGAATGCCTAAACTTAAAAACAGGAAATTCAAATCACAGCCTGTTATAAAACACTGATCCCTCTGCTCTGTGTATAGGTTACATATTTCAAGCATTTAGTTCCTGCTTACAGAGTCTGAATGTAACTTTTGTGCTTATATAAAAGTTAAAAACGCTCCTGTGTTTTCCCTCTGCTTGGCCCATTAACGGGTAACATTTAGTCTCCAGATCAGCTGTGTGAGCTGGGCCTTTATTTCTTTTCCTATAGGGCAGTGAAAATGACGCGCAGAGCTGCTACGCTGAAGTGTATGTTGTGTACACACTAAACGGTTGATTACACAAGCTCGCACACAGCTACCTGCTTTCACAGCCACTGAGGCTTCATGCTAGCAACGTTACTTTTTACTCGGGTCACTGACTTCACCCAACAAAGGCAGATATGTAAGAGGAAAGGCTCGGCGTGGAGCTGAAATCTCAGTTAAGCTTCTCTGGTGCATTAACCACAACGTGGATAAACGAATGCTCAGCGATGCTGTGATGTTTCATGATGCAAATAAACAACCTGGCGTTTGTTTCCTTTCAGCTTTAGACCCTCGCAGCTCTGGGCTTTCCATCGGCTCCACCTCAATTATTCAACAGTATCATGTATTCATGTATGCAGTTATACTCTTGACTGGTCGCAGGGCTCATTACTGCTTTATGTTTCCTGTAGGCTCTCTGTGTAAGGTACAGACACGGGGAAACAGTCTTATACTGTCAGTCTGAGAGCAGCTGACAGATGTGTTCTGCATGGATTAATGATCTGTGTCTAATTTCGCCGCATGTGTGGGTGTTTCGCTTCTCCAGGTGACTCCAGTGCGTTTGTCACCTCGCCCACCTCGGTTTTTCCTCCGTCCGGCGCTTTCCCAGCGGCTGCTACCCAGAATGCATTTCCTCATGAGTCAGCCACCAATCAGGAAGCAAATGGTGAGATTTGTTGCCTCTTATTTGTCCTCCTGCGTGATGTTTTTTTTTGTTTGTTTGTTTGTTTGTTTTCTTGGATTATAAGTCAAGTTTTTAATTATTATTAATATCTTTATTTACATAGTCTTCTTTTAATAACTCAAAATAGACCAAAAATGAAAAGTCTGGTCATTATTTAGTAAAAACAAAACAAAAACATGTATTTGTTGGATTTTGTTGCTCTATTAAGGATTCGCTACTTATCTGTTTTATATTGCTAAAAACTAATATCTTCTAATCATTTAAAAGGACATTTAACAAAATATCTTATTTTTATGCATCAATTGTGTAAATGAAAAGATTACACAATTGATTACATTAAAGTTGTAGAAAATAAAATGTTTTTTCCAAATTAGGAAGACCTAACTTAATTACTACACTGCATACTAGTCCCCCTGGGCCCCAAAAATGTAAAAAGGTTTTTTTATACTCATCAAATCACATTGAGTCATCAGAGATTGATAATTAAAAAAAATTTAAATCACAGTTTTAATCAAAAGTCATGTCAAAATGCCAAACAATCTCTTTCCTCTTTATAAAGTCAGTTAGATTCTAAGTAGCTGTAATAGTTGTGAGGTCGACCACAGTGCAGAGACCACACAGAGACGTCCTGTAGTTCCTCCTTCACCTGATCTATGACTTCTAATATTCGGTTTACCCTTGGTGGTCTTCCTGGTGCCACCCTGCCCATTTAAGCACTTCGTCTGCCCAGTTAACTGAGCTATAGATGCTCAGAGTCGTGCTGGGTAGGAAACGAAGAGATGCTGGGTGTACTGGGAGATGACATGGATGAGGATGAGCAGGTGGTGGGCTTAACAAGGGACGACAGAGATGGGAGGTAGAAGAAGATAAGGTGCTGTGGTAGTTGGTTTTTATGAGAATACAAACCATATTACTTTATTACCTCCTGAAGCGCGAGCATCAAGTTAAGGGCCACACTGAGAAAAGAGACCCAGACATTTACAATTATTGATGTGATTTATTTTAATACATCTCCTCCTCACGTGCAACCAGTCCTCAAAAAGAAAAGAAGGTTATAATGCCTTCTGATCACAGTTGTATCACGCAGCCAACTCACAGCAGCTTGATCATGATATCTCCTAATAGCGCGAGAGATTCAACGAACCATGTCCTGATGTAAAAGCGAGCCGTGTTGTCGTTCTTCCACATGTGTCTGTGGGCCTGCGTCACAGGCCTGAACATGACGATCTCACAGTTTTGTAGATTTTGGATGGTGGCGTCTACCTTTACCGTACAGCACATAAAAATGAAACTTAACTGGACTTTTAGATTGAGTTTAAAAGAGACATGACTCTGTTTCCATATCTCCGCCTGTGTGCGCATTCACACATCACCATACCTGCTGAAAACATAGTAAATGCATGCACAAGCTTCTCTTTACACCAGTGCAGATCACAGATGCAGCCACGCCAAAATGTACGAATTACAGCTTGATGTTTGACACCTGTCCTTATTATATATAGGACCTTACAATATAAAGCATTGTTGTTGTGATTTGGTGCTATATCAGGCTTCAAGTGAAAATTGGGGGGGGAAGGGGGGAACCATACTTTAATCCATATGTTGGTCATAAAACGAGGCCCAAATGGAAAGCTCCCACTGCAGCGGGGACTGCTCGTCTTTCCTGAGACGCACTGTGGCGTCCACTAGCAGCAGTCCAGGAATACCAAAATGACCCACCCAGTTTAGAGCTGCAGGTTTCTGGTTTCATGCCACACCATTTTCCTGTATCATGTATATCTCTGTGTGTGTGTGTGTGTGTGTGTGTGTGTGTGTGTGTGTGTGTGTGTGTGTGTGTGTGTGTGTGTGTGTGTGTGTGTGTGTGTGTGTGTGTGTGTGTGTGTGTGTGTGTGTGTTGCAGGTTTTGCCTCCTTCCCCACGTCTGACTCTCAGTCCAAAGTCCCTCGGCCCATGTCGGTGAACCCTTTCACGGTGAGTATCCCTCCACGAAGTGCACTCTGGGGGCGCTAATTGGTAGTTCTCGCCAGTTTTCAGTGAATTGCGATAGCATACTAAGTAAGCCCGGGCTGCTGTTCTCACCCTGCCTCTCTTGTCTTTGCAGGGGAATGTTTACCCCAGTCGGGGGACGTCAAAAAATCCTTTCATCTGACCCCCCTGTTTCCCCACCCTTTCCCTCTCTCTCTGGGAACTGAAGGAGGAGCTGCTGCCATTTCAATGCCTCTGGAGTATTTTCACCCCCCCACCCCCTCAGGGGAGGGTCGCGCATCCACGCCGCCCTCCCTCCCCTATCTGTCTTTGTTTACGTGTTTGTGGAGAGGAAAAACAGAAAAACAAACAAAAATGCGCGAATGCAGTTCACAAAATCCCTGTCTGTATGTGCAAGAGTGTCGGCCTGCTGTGTTTGTGCCACGTGACGTACGTCAAAAGGTGTTTGTGTGCCAGTAGACGCCACCTCAGGGCTCTGTGGGAGTCACGACGCCGCTACGACTTTTCTTTTTTGCTGAGATGCACTCACCTATATTACACACACACGTGTTGCTGCTGCTATTTGCTTTCATCTCCTGCTTAGAAGTGTAAAAAAAAGAGAGAGAGATATAAAAAAAAAAATCCCTCGGCCCATGAGTAAGTACTTTTGAGTCTCGGAGAAGCCAGCTGAGACTCTGACCCTGCATCACGAGCATCCACAGATGGTTTTAACAGCCTTAACAGAATCCTGATGCATGTGAATCGGTGTCCGAGGATAAGACGGGCTTGTCTCTGTGGGGTGTGAGCGCGGGTGCGTGTTTGCATTCGTCATTGTTGCTGTTTTTTCTTTCTTTTCTTCTTCTTTTTTTTGTTTTTGTTGTTGTCAGGTTTCCTTGCAAAGGATGAGCTACGTTTTCCACTCTCAGGCTGCATGCGCTTAGAGGGCTAAAAAGGAGCTACTGAATGTAAAAGCAACTTCAGAGTAACTTAAATGTGTATAAAGATCTTCATCGCTTCATGTACCGGACCAAAACCTTTATTCTGCTTTTTTTTCCCCTTTGGTTGACATGAAGTTTAATTCTCTTATTTTGCCAAAAATAAAAGAAGAGATTCATGTAAGAGCGTATTTGTAACTACAAGTATTCATGTTCATAAAATCAGTTTGTTGCTTCTTAAAACAGTGTGTGGTGGTATTTTTGTGACAAGCGTGGCTCTGACACGCACATGCGGCTGTGTGGAGCATTTCAAACAGCAGGGGGCGTGAGGCATCCAGTTTTCTTCTCTGACCTCATGCGCAAGGTTACTTTTGGATGCATGTTGCATAACTACATACATACTGCATAAGCGTGCAGCACAAATATAGAAGCCCTTTAGAGCCGCTAGAATGACTACAATGGGACCCCTTTGCAATATTTATTGGAATATTAAATCCAGTGTGAATCCAAATCTACATCATGCCCACTAAGTAAGCTCTGCTACATTCCTTTTTTTGGGGGGGGGGTGACTGCACGCAGAGGCAGACGAGAGTGGGTAGAAATGGCGAGTGAAAATGGTCCATTTATCGAATTATATCAGCTTAATCGGGACTCAGTAGCAGGAATATAAATCACTGTGTTCCCTAAGGATTTATGAGGTTACTGTGACCCTTGATTTTCTTTACAGTCACGCGACCTTCTGCAGTGTTAATCAGTATGCCCCCCCCTCTCTGTTCTGAATGCACAGTGCTGCAAACATGCGTCAGTGTGTTCACATTTCAGCAGAAAGGGGGATTTTTAAGGACGGACTCGTGGAAGCGCCAAGACTGAAATCCTAGCTTTGGAAGGGATGCTGCCTTCAGGTGCTGTGGGAGATATTGATTGTTAGTTGAGTGCGCATGAAGGCGTTAACATTTTGTTTATAGGAACACACAAAAACTGAATGGAGAAACAGGAAAAAACAAAACATCACTTAATCAATTTGTAAGTCGTATAATAACATGGAAATGTTAAGTCAGTTGTAACAGGGGGACCAAGGGAGGGGTGTCAAACATAAGGCCCAGGGACCATAATTGGCCCGCTAGAGACTACAGTGGGGCCCACTATACATCACTGAAAAATGTGAAGGAGGACATAGCTTTTGGACTTTAACTGTACTTTAACAAGTTTCACAGTTTTTCCCGCTGATAAAGATCTCCCCCGTGACTATTTAAATTACACCAACGTAATAAACAATTACATGACAGAAACCTTCCTGGGGTTTTTTTAGTTTTGTTTTTTTATGAAGAGTCAACAGTAGTAGTAAACTAGAAAAACTTCTGTGATTTGACAAAATCTCTCTGTTTTAAAATCGCTGGACAGAACTACTGCAACTTTTAAAATGACTTTTTCTGTCACTTTTTTTTTTTTTTTTTTTTTTTTGAGTAAGCGTTTGCTGTTATGGAGAAAAACTGAGATGTACTAATACTAGAACTAAGACATCTTAGGGATGAAGAGTGCAGTTAAACTTCTTTCAGTGAGCTTCACTGCTCCAAGAGTTTGACATCCCTGATCTAAAGTGTCAAGAAGACATTCTTAAGAAAGGGGAACTGGGAGAAAAGGCTGAGATGTGCCAAATTACACACTAAAAAACCCCTAAAAATCTGTGGCAACCAGTTTTATGAAGTAATGAACTTTGAAAGTTTTGGGTCAAATCATTGTCAGAAAGTATAGAGGAGGTTAGGACAGAGCTACAACAGTGAGTGTCTACGGCCATCTGTAAACACACTGCTGTCATGGTTTGGGTCTGTGTTTCTGAAAGCAGGGTCAGATTTTGTTCGTTACACTAAAACAGTACAAACTCTGTTTTTGCTTTGTGTACTTTATTTCCATTTATTTGTGTACATTCAAATAAGTCGTTGCACTTTTCCTTCTTTTTCTTGGCAAAAATAATAATAATTTAATAGTGATTCGGAAATTGCACTTTTTTTTTAAACCAGCACTCAGATGGTTGGTGATTTTAGTTGAGCATGAAGTGCTGAGTGTTGTTACATCATTTTGTTCTCAGTAAATGACCTCTGTATTGGTAAAGATTTTCAATTTGAATGTTTCACTGTTTAATTTAAGTGTTTCCTTCATTTTTTGAGCAGCATGAAGAAATAGCTCCAAGTCTTAATGGCCAATGAATCGTCCATTCATAAAACAGCCTTGATAATAAGAACAGTTGGAGAGAATTATAATATTTATTGTGTGTTACAGTTTGGTTTCCTCTGTACTTAAATGAAGCACCATTTACAAAGGACACAGTAAGTCTGCAAGTTTGGCTAAAGCCTACTTAAGTCTTTAATTGCACAAGAATTAGCGACTGTATTATTGAAGGGAAAAACTTAATGGCCCCCAATCTTGATGAAACTGCAGCTGTTTTAAGAAGATTGTGCTGCTTAAGTCAAATGTCGACATGTTAGACCGGTCATGTTATCTGATCTGGAGCCAACGTCTTGTTTTTATCTTTGTGCTGACATGGTGTGTTCTTAAAAAACAAATGTGTTTCACAAACATGACGCAACCAAGCACAAAAACCAGGCCCCCGGGGCAGAGGAGGCCTAGATTACTTCAGTTTGTTTACACTGGGCAAAAAAACACTTAACATAAAAGTTATAAACTGCATGTCATTGAGTGAAATAATTATTTAATCAACTGAGTAAAACCAAGTAAAACATGACGTAGGTCTTGGTGGAGAAACCCTTGTTGGTAAGCACAGCAGTAAGTCATTTCCTGATTTGCACAGAGCTCAGTATTTTGGCCCACTCCTCTTTTTACAGAAACTCTAAGTTCTTCTGGTTTTGTGGCTGACGCTTGGCAACTTGAACGTTGAGATTCCTCCACAGATTTTCTGTAGGACTGAGATGTGGCGACTGGCTTGGTTACTCTATGAACTTAATGTTCTTCTTCTTTAACTGCTCCTTTGTTCTCTTTTCTCATCCAACATTTTACAGCACACGGGTCTGTCCATTTGACCCTCAGTGTGGTGAAGTCGTCCTCTACCCTTAGCAGAAAAACAGCCCAAACCATAATGTTTCCACCTCCGTGCCTGAATGTTCTTTGGTTCACACTCAGCATTTTTCTTCCTCCAAACATCTCAGGTTGAGTTGATACCAAAGAGCTGACCACAGCACCTTCTCCCAGGCCTTCTCTGAATCATTTATATGTTCATTGGCAAATTTAAGATGGGGCTGTACACATGCCTTCTTGACCATGCATTTTGAGATAAGTGTCAACCATAGAATTAATTTGTGTTATACATGTTAATAATTAGAGCTATCTATTCTATTATTATCTATTAGAACTATTTGGTTATATTTGATAACTTTGTAATATATTTTATTATTTAATTTAGGTTAGTTAGTTATTCTTCTTACTGCTTGGAGCAACTGTTACCTCACGGATTAATAAAGTATTCTGATTCTGAAGGTTCTCGCTGATGGTATTGCAGGTCTACAGTCTTGCCCCTAATGTCCTTTGACAGCTCTTTGGTCTGTCCCGAGAGAGTCCTTAAATCGGGCTCTAGCTCACTTAGGGGGCTTGGTGGTGGTGCGTGAGAGGGGGAAGAGGTGGAGCTCTGCTATCAGAGCTGTGATGAAGTCCTTGAACGCATCGCGATCAAAAGTACCAGCAGAGCGCTGAGTGACAGTCCTGCTCCACGGTAGCTGCTCCGCGCCAGAGAAACCAGAGCAGAGCAGAGCGAGGCAGGGGTGGGGGGACACGCACAGAGACCGCGTGCAGCAGGATGGGCTCCGCGCACTGCGATGTGCAGTAATTGGGATTAAACCTACCGGACGGCGCTTGGAAACACTCACAGCAGCAGCAGTAGTAATAGTAGTAGTAGTAGTAGTGGAGAGCAGGGGGAGCTCCGCCGCATGTGCTCCTCTGTGTGCGCCTGAAAGAACTTGTTTTGCTCCGTGCGCTGGGCAAAAATCGACCCCCTCCTCCTCCAGAGAAAGAAGCGACCCGGCGGTCATAAACAAACACGATTTCAGATTTAAGCTCCGGGACTCGCAGTTCCAGCAACCCCAAACCGACCTCTGACTCTCCTCTCACATGCCAGCGCCGGTGTGGGGGAGAGAGGCAGAGGAGAGGAGCCGGGGGATGTTTGGATCAGCTCGCTGAACTCGCACAAACACCGACGAGGAAAACGAGAAGAAGTCGCGCTGGTTTTTCACGTGGGGGTTTAAAATAAAGAGATAGAGGAGGAGAGAGATCGGAGGGTGTCATGGAGAGCCAAGCGGGCGAGCAGTACAGCCACGAGGACGTGCGGAAGAGCGGCTACCTCCGCAAGCACAAGTCCATGCACCGGCGGTACTTCGTGCTCCGCGCCGCCTCGGAGCGCGGTCCGGCCCGCCTGGAGTACTACGAAAGCGAGAAGAAATTCCGGGGCAAGGCCCCCGTCCCGAAGAAAGTGGTGGCGCTGGAGACCTGCTTCAACATTAACAAGCGGGCCGACTCCAAGAACAAGCATATGATCGTGCTGTACACCCGGGCAGAGAGCCTCGCCGTGGCCGCGGAGAACGAGGCGGACCAGGACGAGTGGTACCAGGCCATGGTGGAGCTGCAGTGCAGGAGTAAGAGAAGCACATTTGCACACAAACACGCACACATGCACGCTTTTCTGCATGTACACACACACACCCACACAAATATATGTGTGTGTGTGTGTATATATGTATGTATACACACACACACTGGTGTGTTTGGGGCTTTGCACGAGAGGAGAAACGTGGCAATGCGTGCAGAGCAGCGCGAAAGGAGCGCACTGTGGACCGGGACGTGTTTTATTACACAGTTTAAGGATTATTCCCAAGCCCTCACAGACTGCAGTGTCAAGACGACACAGTTGTCCTTTCATTGCTCGTTTCAGGCCGGTTGATGTGTGCACCTTTTAAAGCCTCTGACCGTGGTTTGCGTAAACGTGCGTCTCTGAGCCGCGCGGTGGGGTTTGTATCCTCCAGCACTTCTTACCACGCTGGTGTCAGGCTAGGAGTTTGTTCCTTGTTGTCCAGCACACTTCTTTCGGGAGGGGGAGGGTGTCAATGAGTAGGCCTCAGCTGAGTACGAGTTTGGCCTCCCTGTCCCGAGTTTACTGCTCAAACACACCCTGCCCTCTTGTTTACTCTGCTCTGCTTTTCTGCTGACACTGCTCTGTATTACATCAGGCATTGATCTCAGAGCAGGAGGAACACGTCCCCAAAAACCTGTCGGAGAGAGAAGTGCATTAATATCCGACTGCTAAGTCATTAAACTTTGAAATCCATCTTCTGATTTGATGGGTAACGAGTGAGCAGCCCTGATGTGTCCCATCCAGCTGCAGTAGGTTTGTCCCAAATGGCCTCAAGTACCCCGGGGGGTGAAAAAAAACAGTAATCCCTGTGGGTTTTTCTCAAGTCTTGTCTATCAGCTGCTGTGTAAACACAGCTGTTACAGCTACAGCGGTGAGCACAGCAACTCCAGATCACCTGTTCAGCCTTCCTGGCTCTGAGAGAGTAGATAGGCAACCAGGGACACATGATGCAATCGTGGATGATAAGAGTTCAAGGTGCTTCTCCTTGCACAGGACCTGCTGCTGGGTTACACAAATCAGCTGATTAATGTAGGGGCTGGGGGAGAGCACAGAAATAAATGAGGACAAACTTTATCTTTGTGATAGTCCACTTTTTATTTGGAGCCAGAGGAGTTTTATAATGTCACATATCTGCAGGTGTAAGCCGCTGCTTATGACGGGGAAAGTGACTGGACGTGCACTCCTCCTGTCTAGCATCTAACATTTAATCCAATCTACAGGTGCTCGCGTGGTCACATGTACAGAAAATCCCATTTCATGGCCGTCCTCTAAGAAATCCAAAGTGTCCCAACGAGCCTCTGGCTCGAGCATCATCACGAACAGCCTTTGAAATGACTGATCCCTCGGTGGCTGCTTGTCTCCTTCCTTTGTTTTCCCAGAGTGCTGGGTTTCTTGTGTCTTGTGTAAAGTAAAGGCTGCGGCTGGCTGCAGTGTAAACTCCAACGCTCTTGTGGTATGTGCTGCAGCCTATACACAGTTTCTACTCTTCTAGAAAAAAAATGAGGCCACACACACACACACACACGCACATGTGCACATATGCATGCATGATCCAGGCGTTTACTGAGATGTTGCTGCATGCAACTCTGTAAGGATTCTCGGCCTGCTTTGGTATGTGCACCCCATGCACAGTTTCAAATCTCGCTCGCGCCTCCATGCTCTACAGCCTCGCCTACCCACAGTGACCCCCCCCTCCCCCCCCAGGCTGGGAGAACAATCCCAGCCTGGAGAAAAGTTGAAGCTGAAGCTGAGCCAAAAGATGCTGCACTGTCTGCCTCACTAGTTTCCACAGAACCACGCCCTCGGTGTGATACCTGTTCCACATATCCCCTCTGCACAGCAGCCGGCTGCAAAGGCTGGAGTTTGCAGCGTGCGTGCAGTGAAAGCACGATTAAAACCGCGGATGTCCTTGCTGTTGTACAGTTTCTGCTTCCTCTCCAGGCCTGGGAAAACTACCTAAAGCCGTCCAGGAACAGTTCAATATTGCGCACAGGCTGGTGGTAATTAAACACAAGCCAGCTGCCACGCTGGGCAGGATCCCACTTATTTATTCAGCTGATTCCAGTAAGACCCTTTCAGGCAGCGCGTACAGTATTAGGCTTCAGGGCAGCTATTTGCTCAACTATTAGGAGGCAGTCGAGTGTGTAAAGGTTTAACCTCGATGAAACGGAGCGGAGGCGCGACCCTTAGTCGCCGTGCGCCGGGCAGAACGCGGCACCTTGGGAGCTGTAGTCGGCCTCGGTAAACACTATGATAAAGTCCAAGATTCGTAGCGATCAGCACCGAACAAGAGAGACACACCGTCTACAAACACACACACACACGTTTAAATGTGCCAACATAAACAGAGATTAAAGCAGACTGACTGACAGTCTCTGATTTAGTCCTGATTCTGAAACGCAGAAGATCAGTCGGAAACATTCGGAGCAGGGAGGATCTGTTCCTGCCTGCAGCATCTGCAGAGAAGCAGTTTGCTTATTTATGTTTCATATGAGGCTAAATGTGTTTGATGGACCCTTTGGCCATTTGATAGACTTCACTTTATGTCTGTGGAGGACAGAAACTGCCAATGTATCGGATCAAAAAGTGCATATTTAAAAAAAATAAATAAATAAACATATGATGTAACTAAATTAAAAAGAAATAGCAGCATAAATAAACCCTGAAAATGAATAACAAATAAAATAATTGGATGATTATTACAAAGATAAATTAATATAAGGAGAAAAAAGTGTCACACTGTATTAACTAATGAATAATATTCATTTTGACTATTAGTTGAGTATTTAACGGCAAAATATGTCAAATAATTTTTTTAATGACTCAATAAATGAGTCATTTAAATAATTTACTTAATCACTTTTGATCTTTTTGGTCTGCGTATTATAAGTTCTGGTTGTCTTTTATTCTGTGTTTTCTCTTATTAACCATTTATTTTTGAACTCAGTCCAAGAATTCAGCAGGTGTTTCCTACTTTCTGTAAGTCACGCTGTAGGTTTGAGGAGAACTTGTGTTTTTGAGTGAACCGTCCTTTGTGACGTCCCTCTGAGTCGGAATTAGAAGTCAAATCTCCCCGTCAGGCTGTTTTTATCTCGGAGTGTCGTTCAGCTGCCCCGGCCTCAGAGATCTGGATCTCGCCACTGGTTCGCTGAGCCGACCGATTAAATGTTAAGCCGTGTTTAAACACTGCTCATCTCCCTAATTAGGTGGTAATTATTGTCTCGAGGGTTGGCCGACGTTTGCACAGAGGCTGTGTGCTAATTGAACTTTTTTCCAAATGCCACCATGTCCGTCTCTTTCTTTTCTTAAAAACCCCCAAAACAAAACACATTTTTCCTGCAGAAGTGAAGCTTAACTACAGCTCTCTGTTAGAACCTCAGCCCCGGTTGGTGCGTGCTGAGCTACCACAGAGTATTTCGCCTGCGTAACGACTAGATGCACAGTAACCCTTTGTAATTTCTTTAACTCGGTGAGCTGCAGCCTGACCGGATCTGGTTTGTAGCGATGCTGCAGCTTGTAAAACGTCATGGATGTGAGTCAGAGTCGGCCTTGAGCAATCTGCTTTGTGTCCGCTGGCCAGCTTGGAGCTGAGCTCTCTTTGACTGACAGTAAAGCGAGGCCAGCAGCAACAGCACCCGTTTAATCAATAAGTGCCGATGTGTGGAGCGTGTGTGGCTTTAAATGCATAGGAACCTTTTATAGCAGGCCTCACTGATTAATGTTGCTCGATAGTATCCCATTAACGTTGTTATATTGGGGGTCAGGAAGTTCATGGGCTTTAGAAACAGTGGTAGTAAACAAAAACCTTAATTAGTGCCATGCTGTTCCTGTAGTAACGTATACATGTAGCAGCAGTGAATGGATCACAGTGAACCCGCCCTGTGCCAGTGCTTGTTCTAAAAAAAAAAAAATGTACAAAAAAACATACAAAAACTAAAGCAGCATTTGGGTGTGAGTCATATGACAAGCTTTTCCTTTCATTATACCTTATCTGTGTATGAGGTATAACTTTGACCACAGGCATCAACACTTGGATCGTGAACTAAAAGTAAACTCTGTTATCCTGATTCTTTTTTGGTCTTGTTACAGCTTTGAGGGCACGCTCAGATCGAGCGGGTTGGAGATAAAGCTAGAGAAGCGCAGGAGGGATGGGAAGGATGCTGAAGCTGGAGGAAAAGAGGGAGACAAGGAGGAAGTTCATGGATGTAGTGAAGGAGGACATGCAGAGGGTTGGTGTGACAGAGGATGGTAGGGATAGAGGGAGATGGATGGAGATGATCCACTGTGGCGACGCCTAAAACTAGCAGCGGAAAGAAGATGGTAAAAGCTTTTTATAGATTAGCAGGCGGTTACCACCACACCTTCCTGTAGCTAATCAGCATAAGCAACACGAGCAGCACTGATAAGTCTACGATTACAAATGCAGGTTGCAGAAGCTTTTAGTCAGTGTTTTTTAACGAGCTGCTGTTACCATATTCCTCCTCCTGATGTTTTCAGAGCATCGGTCTGCGCTTTGTAGTGATTTATTTCTAAAATACAAGTTATCCACTTTGGAAATGTTAAAAAAAGACAAAAAACCCAACAACAAAACAAAGCAAACAAACAAAAAATAAAAACCCAAACCCATTGTGTATTGTTAAAAATTCCTTCCGCACAGTCTCATTTTGGTCTGTGCGACACAAAGTTTAGTAACCCAGAGCCTCGCTGACCAATAAAGTCTGAGGCGGATGCCAGCTTGGTGGGTTTCTTGCAGCTTTCTTGCGTGTCCCGGAACGGCGAACCTTAAATGCGTCACCGATAATTTCAGGCAGCCATGCATGTACGTCTGTGCGCTCTCCCGTCTAACCGAGACCACATGTGAAACTAGCTCCGGGCGGATGCTGGTGTTGCCCCCCAAGTGTGGGCCTAGAGAGATGGGTGGGGTGAGGAGGGTTGGGCAGGAGGGGGATTGCAGATGCTTGAAATGGATGAAGATCGAGGAAGTGGAGAGGTTAGAAAAGAGGAAAACGGGTACACATGTCAGCCAGAGATTAGACCAACTGTTTTCACTGCCGGGTGGCTCTCGTCTCTCACAAATACGTGCAGGGATAAAATGTACACAGCTGTCTCCCATCTATCTGAGCTGGTACACTGGTAAGTGAGCGTGGGTGGATCTGGACGGCACAGTAGCTGAGATGGAGGGGTTTTTTTACCCTCACCAATCTCTGTGGAGTCTTTTGTGGCCCTACAGCACAGCGTGCTAGGGCAGTGAGGTCAGAAATTTGAAATAGGACCCAATGAGAGCCAGTCAGCTAATTTCCCCTGATTTATAGGCGGCATTAGCTAACTAAGAAGTTTTAGCTGCAAATTCAAGCATTTTTTTCGTAGATGGTCACTGCTTGATTGTATCTGGACTTCTGCATTGCTGCAGCCAAGTCCCCAGGATTTTGGGGGTAACCACGACAGTGATGAGCCCGCCACTCAGTGAGGTGCTGTCAAGGGATCTAACGGCCTTTGAGGCTAAATATGGCACCTCCTTCACCCCTTCACAACCCCCGTAGCACAAAAGGCTATAGGAAAGCAAGTTTCCCCTCAGTGCCAACAACTCGTAATTGAAATTGCAGTTGAGTAAATTAGCTTGGATTATGGCCTCTTTATGGTCAACCTGTGATCTCGAGGGAGCCAGCTCAAGCGTAGCAAATAAATCGGTGTGAATAGGCGCCAGTGTTGCCCGCGCAGGCTCCCACTCTCCAGGCTTCAGGCTTCCAGTGTGTGCTCACCGCGGACGTGGACTAAACAAGCGGTGCGTGAATAAGCCAGTGTACGTTATCTTCACCTCAAACTGCGAATAAATATGCATGGACTCCCGGACCCGATGCATGATCTGTGAAGGTTGGGACAAGGTTGTCAGAGTGTTTCTGTGTGTGTGTTGCCCGTATTCAACCAGCAGGTTTCATGCGGATGGTTCATTACCTCCAGGTGCTTTCATGTGCATCCGGCTTAGGTCCTTAGATTATCTCCAACTCTGTGTGCGTGTTTTTCTGAGGGTTCATTATGTAGTATAGGGGCGTTGTGCTGCATGGAAGCTGACCGACTGATAAACTCTCCATGCCCCGCTTTCTTTCTGACAAACACCAAAGATACTCGAGAGGAAAGCCGAGGGGGGCGATTCATACTTTATACAGCACTGTGTAAGATCAGGCCCTGAGCTCTGTAATGCTTCATAGGTGTGAATCCACCTGCAAATCTGTAGAACTCTAGGGAAAAAAAACTTTTAAAATACTTTAAGGGTTTTTATTTTTTTGAGGGTTGTCGATTAGAGTACACAGCCAGAGCGGCCTTGAGATAAAGGGTGTTTGTGTAAGTGCTGTTGAGGGCACAGCTGAGGTTTAAGGCTTTGCTTTATTCAAAACAAACAACACGCTCACACTCTCCTCGAGACATTTTAAATGGGTTCTTGAAAAGAAAAAGATACTCTTTAAGGATCGTGCTGCACTGCAATCTGAGTCACTCTCAGAGAGCAGGGGAAAAAAAGAATTTTGAAATAAGCCTGTAATTAGATTCTTTCAGGCAAAGCAATCCCAAAATAAACTTTGAATAACGCTCCTTTTTTTTAATCCCCTTTCTTAATGACACTCTTATATCTCCTTGCAATCTCCTGTAGTCCCTCATTCCATAGGTCCCCGCTGAAAAGTCCTAAAACCGTCTCTTCCTGTTGTAAATCTAAATCGAGGAAGCAAAAAGGACTTCTTGCACAGAGGTCCTCGTGCTCATTCACACACATGGAGAGAAAAGCAGCACATGAAAACAGCCGTGCATGGCCTTGAGTGAGTCATCTAATATAGGGGGAGTGCCACAAACGCGCGCACACACACACACACACAGCCGCGAAGCCGCAGCTTCACTGGCTTTCAACAAAACATCTATTCTAGGTCTCTTTCAAGTCGTGAGCGATCCTCCAATTTTGGGTAAGAAGAGTGGACGGAGACGCGGCGAGACACGTCAGACCTCTCCCTCTTGTGCAATCGCATGTAAAGCTGTTTTGGGATTGGGATCTGGAAAAACAGTTTGCATAACAGAAGCTCAGTTACGTGATGTTCGCTGTGCATGCTGAGGGTCCCGGTCTACATGTGGTTGTCATTTTAGGATTGTTTTTTTTTTTGTTGGTTTTTCTTTTCAACCAGCAGATGCTTGGGGAAACAGAATGAAGCGTCCATAGAAAACCTACTTTGGGCTGTTCCTCATTCAAATGAGGTCGCCACAGCGGGCTGCTCCACATGTTTGATTTGTCAGGTTTTTTTCCCTTTCTTTACACCAGATGTGCAATGTGACAAAACCCCGAAGGGGTTTGTGTCTCCTCTTGGAATTGAACTAGGGAATCTGTGTAAAAACATGGTCATTCTTCTGTTGGAAATTTGAACTTCGAAGGTGGAATTTTCAAGTGGAACAGACAGATTTTTACCTCAGAAAGTCGGAGAAGTCACCAGCCCCGAGATTGTGTACATAAACATTAGTGAAACTGTAAAACTCGTAATCTGGGGATAAAAAAAAAAAAAAAAAAAAAAAAAAAAAAAATCAACACAGCATAGAATCACTTTGTTTTGCATGGTGATATTATATTGATCCGGGGACATCAAATGCAGATTTTATTTTTATTAGGTGCATATAAACGCTCTGGGGGTTCATTGTCTGTACCATCTTTCTGATATAATGTTAGCAAAGCAAACTTACATTAAATTGGCTAAACTGAAAAACTGTCCAACAGTGGACAAACACAGCTTGACAAAGGTGCTTCCTTATTCCGAGCAAACTAATAGCTCAGTTGCATCAGTAAAAAAAGGATAAAGACCTCCTTCATCGCCTAAAAATAAAAAAACTGATTGTAATGAATTTTTTCACATTCTATAACCGATTGCAACTTTTGACTAAATGCTTGCCCAGACATGCGGGTGTTTCACACTCACAACCATGGAGGCAACCTTTCTGCAGACAGTTGCCATCTTACTTGGACTGACTGCAATCTCTCTCAGAGAGATTGTTGAAGGTTTGCAGATAATTTCTGTCTAATTTATAAATGCAGACATATCAGCCTGAATGAGTCCCTGTCAATGAGCACAACTCGAGAAGACTTGACTCAACTTGCTGTGAGCTGAATGTATTCAGGTTATGTTCCTGTGGGACAGGAAGGTTGCTGAGCACAAATATAAAAGTTAAAAGTGAATTTCTGTATATGTAGACAGAAGCCGACATGTGAACATCGATTTCTCAAAGTTAATTGTTGCATTATCAGAAACGGGCTGCATTGAATTGCCAGTATGACCTTTTTGCAACAAAAAAATAACTGGAGTGAGATAATTTTATGTCTTTAAATAAAACAAGATAATGTTTAACTTTGAAGATGTGATTTGCACTTTTAAAAAAGTGATAAATTACAATGTATATTATTGCAATACTTGTAATATCATATTGTGGGTAAAGTATTGTGATAATATTGCATTGTTGGATCAAAACTATAGCTTAAGGCAGTGATTACCACCAATAAGCACTCTGTGGGCTCTTATACAGTTGCTAGAGGTACATGAATCAAAATCAAAAGCTAATGGATAATCAGTTGGAATTGACAGTAAAATAAGTGCACAAATCAACACTAATCCTTTGTGCAGAAAAATAGTTGGGTTAAAGAGCTGGGTTTTTTTTAGTCATGAGGCTTCTTCTATATTTTAGCACCAGTACTGGCCATTAAACAGAAATTTGTGTATAAGAGGTTGTTAAACAGAGACTCACCACTAAATGCAGCTTTTACTGAAGCTGAAGTTGTGTTTGTTCCTTCCAGCTGCTTCAGTTTGAAGCTTCTCAGGATCCACAGGTGCATCTCCACAGGTAGAGAGTTATGTGCATTAATTAAATCGTGTGGCTCAACAGCTGCGACTTGGTGAACTGATCGTAATTATCAAAATGCCTAACTTGGAGAGAAGATCGGTCAGGACTCCTTAATTATTTCTCGCTTGTGCTTATTGAAATCAAAAATATTTTGCTTTGTCTGCGTAAAATCTTGCAGTTTGCAGTATTATATCAATATGGTGCCTCTTTGACCATTAACGTTTAATATATATGTTATATATTTTATCTAAAATTCTGACTTAAAAAGTCCAAAATGATTAACTTAAGATGAAGCTAACAGCTAAAAATACATTTGGCTAAACAAATTGTTAGCCAAACATCGTGGGTAAATGGCTAAAAATTCTAGCTAGCTAAAATTTATAAATTAGAAGAACTGTGTAAATACGACTAACTGATGGTGAACTAAAAGTAAATCAGACGATAAAATGATTCTAGAGAACAAATTTGAACATTGGCTTTGTTGGAACATCAGCAGATATATGTATATAATATATAGCAAACCAGTGGTTTCAATGAGATAACCCTTTTAAAAATAGAACTTTCCTTATTTCAATATGTCGTCTCCTTCAGTATGCCAGATGTGGTAGGTTAATAAGGCAGGTGCTTAAGCTCACTATAAATGCACAAAGACCATCCTGTTCCATTCAAGGGAACAGGTGAGTTCTGATGTTGAGATCTGTTTCTTTAGCCTTGTCATTAGTTTGATTGAGTCTGTGTCATAGATGGTTATCATGCTCAGACATATCCAAACTGGCAACATAACAGAGGTATCTCAGAAATGTGGGACATGTGAAAATAAGTTTCAGGAACTTTTTAGGGTGGTTCCCTGGAGAAGAATACAAAATCCACCCTAAACATGACTCACATAATGTTGTTCCTATAATCCGTGCTAGTCAACAGATGTGACGTCTTTTGTGTGTGGATATAAATGAGCTTAGATGTAAATCTGTCATATATTCAAAGGTAGTGTCACTAGCCGCTAACAATGATTTGCAGTACAACGTAGTATTAAGGTACTTTCCTGGGATAATAGTCAGACAAATATTAGGTGGTTAGATAAGTCCCATGCCTTTGTTTGGCCCCTACTAACTTAGGATCAGATATCACTTTGGGCCGTTTTCTCTTGTGTTTTGGCGTCAGTAGGCCTCTGGTATCTGACTACAGCACACTTAACACAAAGGGTGAATGTGCTGCCTGTGCTGCTGCTTAAAGAAACTTCAATTTATTAGTTTACAAAGCCAGTTTTTATTGTCAGTTCCGCTTGAGAAAATAGCTTTTAAGGGCGTGCCGTTAGGATTCCTGCCAGTGATTTGCATTGTTTGTTTTGGAGAAGCATTTCTTATTAAGCATTTTCCAAGTCGCTTCTCTTAAGGTTTTCCACAGAGCTGTTTTTTTTTTCCTTTCCATAGTCATCATTCTTATGTTCAGCTTCAGTTGTCAAGAGTTTAATTTTCCCACACTGGTGGTATGTGTGCCTCTGTGTGTGTCAGGATGCCTGTGTAGCTGATAAATGAGACCACAGGCATGGAGCCTGCAGGTACAATGATCCAGTCTCACAAGCCAGTGCGTGCCCAGTTTATACTTGGATCTGTTTTAGAAATATATGGAAAGCTCGGCCACAGCACAGCTTACATAATAAAGACAGCTTGCCCTCAACTAACAGGCGTATAATAGAGATTTTATCAGTTGTTTCTTTTATTTACAGGTGCATCAAAGTCATGTCAGTCCTTTGTTGCAACAGCTGTACTTCCCAGTGCTCTTCATAAATCCTCACTTTAATAGTTTAATCTCTTATTTTTCTCTTTGTTGTCATCCCAGTAACCTTTTAATCTCACTCTGTCCCCGTTCTGTCCCTCTAGGTAAGAATCCTAATGACGGCAGCGGTGCAGGAGACTATGGAGTGCCTAATCCTGGACCAGCATTCAAAGAGGTATGGCAGGTAAAGGTATGGCCCAAAGGCCTGGGTCAGGCCAAGAACCTGGTTGGCATCTACCGCCTTTGCCTGACCGACAAGACGGTGAACTTTGTGAAGCTCAACTCTGATGCTGCCGCCGTGGTGCTGCAGCTGATGAACGTGAGACGCTGCGGCCATTCAGAAAACTTCTTCTTCGTTGAGGTGGGACGCTCTGCAGTGACAGGCCCGGGCGAGTTCTGGATGCAGGTGAGCCTGTAATCTACAGTTCTGTTCATGTTGATGGTTATTTTCATTCTCCAATCCTACTCATATCTTAAAAGCCCGCAATCAGCAGAGTTAAAGAAATGTCAAAGTTTTGTCAGAGTAAGGCTTCACGGGTTTGAAAAAGGAGACTAAACAGAGTTTCCATGACAATCTAAGATTTAGATACAGAGCACTTTGTCTTTAAGATGTTAGTGGTTTAATGTGCAGTAGTTTTTAACTTTGAATACATTATGTGAATATAAAATCGATCATATTGTGATTTCATTCCCTTTATCAGATGCTTTTTGCCTCTTGTCCTAGGTGGATGATTCAGTAGTCGCCCAAAACATGCATGAAACCTTGCTAGAGGCCATGAAGGCGTTGAGTGAGGAGTTCCGCCAGCGCAGCAAGTCTCAGTCCAACTCTGGCCCTGGAGGAGGTGCTACTGCTTCTAACCCCATCAGTGTTCCCTCACGCCGCCACCACCCAAACCCTCCTCCTAGCCAGGTTGGCTTCACCCGCCGGCCCCGAACCGAGCCTCCTGGAGGAACTAACAGTGGAGCACCCATCAACTGTGCCAACGCTTCTCCCACACCAAGGCATAGCTTCCCAAGGTCTCGCACTGCAAGTGATGGGGGGAAAGGGGAGGATGGGATAACAGGTGCCACACCGATCCATGGGGTGAACTCCAGCCCCTCCACCAATGGCTCCTGCTCTAACACCCCAATCCTCAGATCAAAATCAGCTCGTTCAGCACCCACCACAACTGCTAAAACTCCTTTAGGGTTGATGCGCTCTATCTCGACCCCAGCTCCTTCCCCAGCTCCAAGTCTGTCCTCTAGTTCTGGTCATGGCTCAGAGTTTGGAGGCTTAACGTCTTGTGCTGGTGCTCCGGGGTCTGGAGCCTACAGTCGTATTCCCTCTCATCGAGCCTCTGTCTCAGGCTCACCCAGTGACTACGGCTCCTCAGACGAGTATGGTTCAAGTCCTGGAGATCACACGCTCCTACCTTCTCCTAGCCTCCCTGGAAGCTCTGTTGGCAGTGTCAGTAGTCAGTCCCTCAGTGAAGATGGGGCCAACTATATCCTAATGGGCCAACGTGGTAGCAGTGGTGGTGGCAACAGTAATCAAGGAAGTGGCTCCCAGCAAACACCAGGAACACCAACCTCTGGCTCCCAAACTAAAAGAGTTCTACGCCGCTCCTCCAGCCGAGAATGTGAAGCTGAACGCAGGCTGCTGAGCAAGCGGGCCTCCTTACCTCCTATGGCCCTGGAAAGGCTGGCTCCACGTCAGCGCAGAGCCGAGGAGCCAGCAGATGACGATTCGGCCGATTACGCTATCATGTCAAGAAGCACGAGCCGAGAGTCTTTTACTTCCACCTGCTCTTCTACACAGAAGGAATCTGCCATGAGTGCTGGGTCGGCAGGGGGAGGAGGCGGGTACTTGGATGTGGCAGGAGAGTTTAAAGCTGAAGGCACTGGAGGAGCAGGTGGTAGTGTAGATTTAGGCGTGGACAATGGGTACATGTCAATGCTACCTGGAGTTACTCAGCCTCCGACGTCCCTTTCCCAGTCACTGGCCGTTTCGGTCCCCGACTCAGACTCCAAACCTGCTGATGATTACATGGCCATGACTCCTAACAACAGCGTGTCGCCTCCACAGCAGATTCGACCTCCACCAACTTCTGATGGCTATATGATAATGTCCCCTAATAGCAGCTGTTCCCCTGACCAGCGTGGAGGTCTCTCCGGTGGGGCTTGGGTGGGCAGTGGCAGTGCAGACAGCAGGCCAGGCAGTGACTATATGAACATGTCTCCAATTAGTGCACGTTCTGTAAACGGCAGTCCCCCACCTCCTGAGCACTCATCACATTTGGAGACCAGTCCGCAGCAACATGGTCCCAAGATGGTGTACTCTTACTATTCCCTACCCAGGTCTTATAAACATAGCCCCTCTACCGGACACTTTGATGATGGTCCTGGACGAGGAAGAAGGCCCAATGGGAGTTCTAGGAGGGGAATGGGTGGCGGTAAACCTATTAGAGGGGTTCAGGAGCAAGCAGCAGTTGGTAATGCAGTAGTTGGACGCCACCTGTCTCTCTCATCTTCCTCGTACTCCTCCAGCTCAGCCAGCAGTGAAAGTCTGGGTGAGAGCGACGAGCGAACTACCCAGGCTTTGAGTAACGTGACTGGGGGAACTCAGTCCAAGGATGGGAGTAAGCAGCAGCAGAGAAGAGGCTCTGGTGGGTTGTCCAAGCAGGGTAGCTATACTAGAAGCAGACCTGTTAGCCTGTTTGTTGACGTATCCAAAGCGAACACTCTTCCTAGAGTTCGTGAGAACCCTCTGCCACCAGAACCTAAGAGCCCTGGGGAGTATGTAAGCATTGAATTCAAGGGGGAGAAGGGCAATCCGACTGGGATAGGATTAGGTCGTGGTAGGGGTCTAAGGCATGGATTATCGCTGCCTCATGGCTCCAGCAGCCAGCAGCCTCAACAGAAGCCATCTTCTTCCTTTGGAAACTTTATACCCCTTTCCCGTAGCCCATCTGCCCCGATCACTCCACCAGCTGCCTCTGAATACGTCAACATGGACCTGGGCCCTTCTCCATCGCCCTCACCCCTCTCTCTTACCCCGCTGGTTTTCCCCTCTTTCCATACCCCTCCCACACCCCCAACGCTTGCTCATGCCCCTAAACCCTGTAATGAGGATAATACTGAACCTCATGAAGATGAGGTTGAAGTGGCAGAGGCCCCACTTAGGAAAAACAGAGAAAGCGTTCCATCAGTGACCAAATCCGAGTCTCCTACATCATGTGGAGACTACACAGAGATGGCCTTCAGTTTGAATAACAACCCTGTCCCCCGGTCATCATCTAGCGTCTCCCCAAAAGGCCCATCTCCCACCAGGGATGATACATCTGTGCTGCCACGGGGTCTAGACTTTCCCCTATCCAAAACAGGACCCAACCCAGACCAGGGAGCTAAAGTTATCCGGGCCGACCCCCAAGGACGCAGACGGCACTGCTCAGAAACCTTCCTTGCCTCAACTTCCCTCTCCACCTCTACCTCGACTTCTTCCTCAACTGCTTCCCTCTTTCCTGAACACCAGTCTGTAGCCCGCCGGCTGGGCTTTGAAAGCATGCTGTGGGGGAATGGTGTTGTGACTGAATCTCCCACTCAGTTCCCCCTTCCTGGACAGCAATCTCTTCCCACAAATGCTCAGACCTCATCTGCAGAGCAAGGCCTTAACTACATAGACTTGGATTTGGCCAACAAGGAGAGCCCCCACGTGGGACTGGATGGGCCCTCTGGCAACCAGGCCCCATCTCGCCTCTTCTCTGGACTGGGTTCTGGTTCTGGGGTGGGGGCGGCAGGTGCATCAGTCGGCAGCAGTGGCAGTGGCAGCTCCAGCCTGAACACGTACGCCAGCATTGACTTCTACAAATCAGAGGAGCTGCGGACGCACCAAAATGGAAGCAAGGAGGGAACTGGTAAGATATGCTATTTTTTTCCCCCCTTCATGTCTTTGTCTTCATACAAAGACAAAGACATCTCTATGTCACCACTATGCTCATAGGTTTTCTGTCTCTCTTTCTTTTCCTGCAATCACATGGCTCAGAATGAAAAAAAATATGCTTTCAAGATAATCCAATAGAGCACAGCCTCCCTATCCATCGATGTTTGTATTCAAACTTTACCTGGCGCCAGATTGAAATGTAGAGACTTGTTTATTTGTGTGACTGTCTGCATAATCTGCAGTAAGAGCCAAAGCTTAGCTGTTCTGACAAATCATGAATTGATTTACCTCTCTGAGCTTTGGTGTACAGAAACTCTTCACCTGATATGATTAGATAAGGTGTTAAAGGTCAGACAGACTCCTGAAATATCAGTAAATATCGAAGTTGTGGAAATTGCTATTGATCTGAGGCTTCTTGAATATTGTCCATGCATGCTCAGTGCTGCTTTTCCCTATTGGGAGTTTAAAAGCAGAACTGGGATCCGTTTTTAATACGTTTATGACAAACATCAGAATCATTCTGCTCTGATTGAGCCATTGTTTGTTGAGGAGAAGAGCTGTCTGAGACATCTCGCTGCAGTCCCACTCTTAGCAAAGGAAACCATTCACAATTGCCACTGAAGCGTTCTGCTTTAAGTTCAATAAAGATGAACTTTGACCCTGTTTTCTGTTGACCTGTCAAATTAAAATGGTCCATTATGACACTTGAGGAGATTGCTGTGAGAGAAAGAAATTTTGAATTATAATTCAGATTTTTTTTTTATCATCTTCTTCTTCTTTTTTTTTTTGCACTTCTAGAGCTCTAAAACGTATGTAGGAAAGTATGCAAAGACTTGAAAGAAGTTCCAGGTTTGTAGATTTGGCCCTGAAAGCATTGTGTGCTGTGATTTGTGCATTACTTAATCTAAGCTGAAAGCTTTGAATGTTTAGTTGAGCCCACTGCAGAGTTAACAAAAATGTTTTATGATGAGTGTTTTCCTGTAATCACATACACTTTATGTGTAGAGTTCCTGCTGCATTTAAAGTCAGCATTTTTTTTCTCTGCACATTCAATGAGGTCATCGAGGCTGGATAATGGATTTTCATTGTATTTACATTTTCTCCTCCTGTGTGGAGCAATTTTCTAGCTGTGGGGGACCACCGTGGCTAAACAATGCCTTAACTAACTCCCTTTGAGGCATTTTCCTCATAGAAAAACATTCCCTTTGAACCTCTGTCTGCACTAAATTGGCCCGTTAAGCAACGGACGCCTGCAGTTTAAGCAGATAGAGCAGCATTTAAATGGAGATGGGGGGAATTTATATGCATCAGTAAAACACTCAGTAGTCTTGCTTAAGCTTCCACAGTGGGTCTCTTGTGATGCATGCATCCTGTCAAGCCTCGCCGCTTATGAAGCCCTGTTTGCTTCCACGTGATTTGCACCGTGGGCCGTGCTGGACCTAAATCCTCTCTGGGATTTTTTTCTTTTTTGTTGTTTTTTGTGGTAAACGTTGGAATCAATGAAGAATTTGAGGCATTAGCAGAAATTCATCATGGGATCCTTCAGTGAGCGCGGCTCAACAGTTGGTTTTCATTCCACGGATGGAAATGAACCACCGGCTTGTGTCCATACCTTGCTGCGTTAGTTTTATTTGGAGACGTGAGGCTGTCTCTGTGGAAGATGCATGAGTTTTCTGTGTATTTTACATCGAGATGCTAGCATGCTACCGCAGAAGGACCATATGGGTTCTGGCTGCTGAGAACATCAGCGGTGCAGCGTTTGGGGCGGGAGGGGGGGAATGTTACACATTGGCTGTGAATGTTGAGATGGGGCCAGTCCTCACTCACACAGCTCTCAAATGCCTCTGTACAGTGTTCCTCCTCCTTTCATCCCTCCCCCTCTTTCCTCCTCCTCCAATAAATGATCCTTTTGTTCAAGTGTTTTTGCCGCGGTGGGCTGGCAGGCCTCAGCAGGACCAAAACCCCAAGACTACTGGACTCTCCTGAAACTTTTTTTCTCATGTACTCTGTAATTTGTGCCCTTCAACTTACTTTTTTTTCTTATTTTACTCTTTATTCCTGCATTCATCTTTCCTCTGGACAGCTTGCATTCATCACATCTACTGCTTGTCCTCGCTCCTCTTCTTGCCTGATAGATTTTTGAAATTCCTTCCCTCCCTTCTGTTCACTACATGCACTATTGTTCAACATTTTTTTTCTTTTGCTGAAGACGTCCTTTGTCTTTCTGCCTCCCCACTCACACTGTTTCAGCACAGTCCTTTAAGAGCAGGCACGTTTGGAAAACGCATCTTGAGCTGAGATGTTGTTGTTTTGCTGCAGCAATGCGAGAAAGAAACGCAGACATGGAGAGATGGTACATAACGTCCAATCTGTCGGCTTCTACACAGAAAAATACAGTTTTGAAAGGATTAATTATCTTGTCTGTGTCAATCCAGTATGTGTGTGTGTTTTTTAAGGAGTTCAGATCTGCTGTAATTACAGGGCTTTTTTTCCAGCAGGCACCAGCTTGTATAGGAAGAGACTGTATATGTCTCAGGGGTGCGTTCTTTTGGCTCTGAGGGGCAAAGGCTAAAATTGAACATCCGTAGTGGGACGAGAGCCAGAAACACTCCTTTTGGACTCCAGTTATGCAATAAGTAGCGTTTAAAAATAACCCGTCACGGTTGGGGAAACGAGGAAAAGGCAAACTGAGCTACTTCAAACCCAGTTCGTCTTTTAGAATAACAACACAAAAAAATGAATCAGTTGCAACAAATTTGGGTGAATTTTATGGAGACAGTTTGAGCATTTGTGCTGCGTTTTACAGATGCTGAACTGGTGTCGTGCTGATTTATTTATTTATTATTTTCTTTTTTGTCCCGTGTAATGGAGGAGTTTGGTGACCTTCAGCAGAACTGAGTGAAACATTAGATTATGAAGTGGAGAGGATGTTTTTTTTTCTTTTGGGGACAAATTAAATCAGTGATCGCTTGCAGCATTTTCTCCAGGAAAACCATGTGAATTAATTTTATTATCTTTTTCCTCAGAGGCCAATTATTTTATTTCTTCACCATCTGGAGGGGGGATCTCTGTTCCAGTCCATAAGGATGCCTTATAGGAATTTTCAACCAAACATATCGGTAGTATTCAGTTAAGCCTAGATGTGATTGGTAAGTTGAGGTATACAAAGCCTGCCACACTCTGATTTAGTCACTAGGTATTCTCCTCATCTTACCCTGAACTCTGAATGAAGTTATTGGCATGAAGTTTGACTCTTTGGAGAGGCAGCTTATTATTTTAATTCACTATTTATTTGCCACTACCTTCCTCAGTGCGTGGCAAGTAAAACATTTGTAAAGAAAAAACTGTTAATGGTGTTATTTTGTAACTTTAAGAAAGTGTGCATACGTTAATAGACGATGATGTCAGAGACGTTTCTTAGATTCATGATAAACTGAGTTTGCCACTATAGATTCATGGTGCACTTTCACATATATTAATATGTGTGACTGACAGTTGCAAAGACTTCGTGGTTCTCAGCTGATATCCAAAAACTTATGTTAACTAGTTACAGTCAGCCAAATTCATCAGCCTCATGATATATGAACTACAGGTGTACGTGTTTCTCTTGTGTTGGATGCACTCTGTGGGGCGATGCTGTTGGTCATTGGCAATGTCACAATGAGGGACGATGGGGGAACTGGACAACGGAGCAAATCGCCCAACCCTAGCATGCACCTCCTTTCACAGATGATGTGCACAGTACACATTGTGGTGTTATTACAAATGGTGAGACGTAATTTTACTGCAGTATTTCCAGTGGTTTGAGAATGTATTTCTGGTGGTGGATGGTTTGGCTAAAGGATTTACAGATGTTTCCTTAATGCTTCACTAGCAGGCTATGTGTAGCAGAAAGCATCTTGAATATTAGAACTACTCATCCAAACCACATCGTGCACACATACAGAGATTCCTTGATTTAGAGACATCGCAGAGATGAACTTCTCACCTTTAACCTGTGATTACATACTACATAATTTTGTAATGTCAGCACTAGTTTGGAAACAGCTATGTTGCAATATGCAACTTGTGATTGGGCTGATTACATTATAAATATATGCACTGAATATCTTAAAATATATCTAAAAGTGGTTTGTCTTGTGTTCTAGTTGCTGTTTTACTTTTTACCACGTTGCTGAATTTTTGTAGATCCCAGCAAATTCAATTTATGACTATTGTGCCATTATTACCAATGAATGATGGAGGAAAGGGTAATTATCCTAAGGTGTTATCGAATTATACAAGTGTTTATTTAGCACTACTCTTTGAGCAGCCGAATGACGCTCCGATCTACAGCAAACCTCACATTTGTAAATTCCTCACAGTTTTCCAGAGTGCGACAGGCTTGTCTCGCTGTGCATGTAATCCAAACCAGCGCCAGGTTAGACTGACAGCACTAGTGGTGTTATGTAAAACAGACCCACATGGCTGGGACACGACCCCCGGAGAGGGTGAAGCTCAGGGCACGGAGTGTACGTATGCATTTGTGCTCCAAGTTGTTTATCAGTTGTGATTTCTGTTTGTGCTGGAGGCAGACCGAGCTCCAGCCTGCTCCGAAGAGTTAGTCTCGGAGCGCAGTGACACACAACTCGGCTCATATTTATGCAGAGCATAACTGCACACAGATGTGCAGCAGGACAAAACATGTGGTGGCTGAATCCAAGCATCATATGTGACTGCAATTCTTAGCAGTTCATCAGGATGGTGTTAAGAATTTGAGTGCTACCGGTGTTATTTGCTCTTAAAATGGTATGTATCTATTTAGTGTTAGAGCCTTCTGGTTCGAGGGAGACCATCGGCAATACCATTACTTACAGCAATTTCATAATCCCAGATTTATGTACCCCTTAGCCTCCCAGATTCTCCTCTCTGGTATTCATCTGTTGTACAGTTGGCTGTACGGATGACAAACACGACTAGGTGGGAGGTGCACCCCTGCATCTCATGATTACATAATGCATAATATGCTGGAAATTAGCTTGAATTTTGCACACTGCAAATTAAATGTTCCTTCATTAGGCTAATTCCAGAATAATGCAACTGATTTGCCCCCCAGGAGGAGATCCAGAAAAAAAAAAAAAGCATTGTAGTTGCACAAGAACATCTGAGAGGTTTAGTTCTGTGGGGTTTTGTGAAATATATTATTCCTCCCACGGTTATTTAGATTTTTTCGATAACTTCTGGATTTGAGGGGTTTGTTTTGTTTTTGTTTAAGTCAAGGTTGTGTCCTCTGAAGTCCAGTGTGCATTGTTTGGGTGGTCCGTTCAGGGAGTTACTAAACTCACACCGCACATAGCAACAAGCCTCCTCTGTTTGGGTTTTGGGGGAGGGTTGAAGGTTGTGCATGCGTGTGTGTGCGTCCCGCTGCACGCGTGTTTGTGGGAGAACTCCCTCCACCTCCCCCACTGACTTCAGTCATATTATGATGTCATCTGTGTGCATCGCCATGGTCCAGTCGGGTGAATCCAAAAGCTTGAGGGGTAATTTGGGTTGATTACTAACACATATACTCCCACATAGCTTTGTGAGCACACCTACTTATTATGCAGAAATGCAGAATTCACTACACTGCGGTAATGGTTAGCGACAGTCAGCCGTGTGAGCCTGAAAGTATAAAATCTCCAGACTAGCAACAGTACCCCTTATTTCTCTTAAAAATCTGCCCCTAGGCCTTTGGTATTATTCATATATTGTTAAAAACACTGCTTACAGTACGTAACTTAAGCTGAGAGAAGACTGCAGACAAACTGGGATCAGGTTACGGAAAGCCACGCCGCGACAAATTACTGCACACGCAGTGCTGTGCATGCATAGGTGTATTCTCACCTTGGGTCATGTAGTAGTCAGTAGGTTCAACATAAGAACGAAGAACAAGAGAATCTTAATTGAAATTAAGATGATGTTACTGATGGGGCGGGGCAGCAAATCCAGACATTTGATTCTGAATGCGTGTGGATCATGTATCCAGATGTTTGCTCCACAGTGAACACAAAGCTTACAGTTTGTAAGTTGCCAGAGGCACACACACAGACCAATTTTATTAAAGGTTATTAAAGAGACTCGTTAAAAATCACGGTCTGATGAAGGATCTGAAGTTGTGTTTCTTGCTTCCAGCTGTTTGTAGAAGTCTTTCTGGTTAGTTCATTAAATATATACAACTTTATAGAGATCCCTAGAGAAGCAGGAAGCACCGATTTGATATTTAGACGGGATATCGGTGGGATCTTTTTGCATTTGTATGTTTTTTTGGGTTTTTTTTTGTTTTTTCATTAAACTGATCAAATTAGTTTTCATGGCTCTTGGCTTTTGTCTCTCTCTTTAAACCAAGACTGATGTTGCCTTACACATGAAAGAGCCATTAGAGTTAATAATTCAACCTTGGTGTTGGACTGGTGTTCAGTATTGACAGATACCCCTAATTCAAGCCAGGTCAAGTCAGTGTTATTTATATAGCACTAAAGCAAAACAACAGTTGCCTCAATGCGTTTAATATTATAGGTTAAAGACAGAGAAAACCCCAACAATCAGACGACTCCCTATGAGCAAGCATTTGGCAATAGTGGGAAGGAAAAACTCCCTTTTAACAAAGGGAACTAGGCTCACGGAGAGGCAGCCATCTGCCGTCACCAGCTGGGGTTTAAGCCAAGGTATCTGTTTCATATTGGAACCAGTAAAAGCTGGATCAGTGCATCCTGACTCAAAAAGAGCATTAACTCAACACCTATTAGGTTTAAATCCTAATCTTGTGTAAGGGGTCAGAAGCCCCAATATTGGAGTACGTTCAGTGATCAATTACGCTATCTCATCAGATTAAATCAGTATTTTACCTGATATAAAGTAGTATAAATTAAGCGGTGTTACGTAAGTAAGAAAAATAGCTGCTGACTTTTGCCTTCATGGGGAGTGGTGGTTGGACTTTCCATTTTCGGTGTGTGTGTGCGTTCTTTCAGATGTTGCCCGCTGTCCTCCCCGTCACAAACTAATCTTCCACTGAGTGTGGTGTGAGGGAGAAGAGGAAATGGGAGGATTTGGTTCTGCAGAATGAATACAGACTAAATCTCTGGTGTATGTGTTGGACATGTGTTGCGTGTGTGTGTCACCGTGCAGCCTCTCCGCACACATGTTGAACCTTCAGAAACCCTAAACTGAATCAGCGAGCGCAGTATTTGCAGCACAGTTCAATCACGAGGTGACTTGGACTGTAAATTCTGCTTTTGAGCGGATTGTTTTCTTATTTGCGGATTGCATACATGAGTGTGTAATATTTACCATCTCTCCTACATATCTGCTTTCATACTATTTCTGTTTGCTACGTTTTGACAGACATCAAAAAGCCCTTTCATAAAGTGCTGTTGGCTCTCAAATACGAAAGCCTGGAACGCCGGCAAGCGTGGAGAATCAATGAGGACGGTTTTCAGGGTGTTTTTAGAGCAATGGTGATTAATCTGGGAGACTCATGAGCAATAATAAGTTAATTTACTTGGATCAAGATAAGAAAAATGGACTTTACACACTGAATACTGCCTGAATAGAGAGCAGGTGTTTGTTGCTATGGTGCTCAAGTGTAAAGAAAATGAATTCATTAATTGCTCGACTCTTTTTCACTCCCTCGTTGCCAACATATTACCACACAGCTGGTTTTGTTTTCAGTAACTCCTCTTCCCGAGGCCTTAACCAGGCTGTGGTGCACACATTCATGCCTGGATCCTGCTTGGTGCGATCTTGCTGATGGAGGTGAAAAAAATGACGCGTGGGTTATAAATGAGTGTGACTTTGACAGTATAGTATCACGAGGTCAGAGCGAGAGCTGCAGACCTGAGTGGCTTCATTCTTGAGCTCATCACATGGAGCTGAAGTGGGACAGATCACCTGATGGGACACAATGTGTGTTTCCTTGTGTGTGTGTGGGACTAATTCCAGTAATTCCACACGTCCTGCCGGGCTCGTATCTCATTTCCGGCCCTTAATGTAATGGACACATCCTTCACTACGCTTCATGTATCGCTTACGTTCTCTAGTACACACACCGGTGTACTTTGTCAACTGATCCAACTGCAACACGACAGTAAAAGTTAAACACACTTTGATGTGAATCACGCAGTAGTAAGTAAGGTTAGCAAAGGTCGACGAGGTACTCAGAAAGTCATCTGACTGCTAAGGGCAGTATTTTGAAAACATGTCTGTCATGCATGACCTGCAGTTTGGAGATTATCAGCCAATGCAATTGGTAGCCAGTCAGGTTGGTTATCAAGGTGCATCTGTTTTTTGTTTTTGTTGTTTTTTTACAGTTTTGAATCTTAAAGGAAAGCTTTAAAGAAGTTTCCTTACTGGAAATACTGGGCAGCAAATTCACAGAGTGTTTAATAATAAACATGTGAGGGTTAAATTTGACTATGATCGGGGGATATTTCGCAAAATTTCAGCAGGATGGTAGCCACACCCTGAAGCATTTTTCTCTTATCTGTTTAATGTGTTAGTGCAGGATGAGCATTAGGTCTCATTAGGGGCCTAAAGACTGATCGGTGAGCCCCTGGCAACCTCTGTTTTCTAGGGAAAATGTGTATTTCTCAGCCTTTTGGCTATCGCTCAGCGAATAGTAGATGAGTGTTTGGCTTCTTCCATGCAAGTTGTGCATGCGGCAACCACTGTGTGACCAATTTTACCAATCTTTCAGCAGCCGCTCGCCAATCAATTGTAGGCGTACACATTTTTCTCTGATGACCAGCGGCTGCCAGGGTTTTTCAAACTTCTTTGTG
This sequence comes from Perissodus microlepis, assembly GCF_051167445.1. NCBI lineage: Eukaryota > Metazoa > Chordata > Actinopteri > Cichliformes > Cichlidae > Perissodus > Perissodus microlepis. The sequence goes on from NC_140463.1 coordinate 34,049,876, forward strand.
TTATTGAGACCAAAGGAGTCTGTTTTTCAGGTCATGGGTTAAGGAATGGTCTCAAAAGCCCAGTCTCAGTCCAGCCCTTACACTCTCTCCCCACACACCTTCAGTCTGTTTCGGTGAGATGAGATGATGTGCGCTAAAAGGATGTGAGAAGAGCATCGTGGCAATAAAGATGCACAAAGGAGCAGCAAGCGAACTGTTCTTCAGCAACACTTTGAATAATGAAGTGTTGGCACTAGAAGTAACTTAATGAGACCTGCAGAGGTTTGAAGTGTGTGAGCATTTTCTATTCGGTTCCATTCATTATTTGTATATAGCGCCATATCACAACAGCAGTCATGTCAGGCTTAAAGAGACTCTGAATAATATGACAAAATATAAAGCGCTGCAATCCTGCGTCTAAGATGTGAATATTCTTTTTTTTGTTTCTTTTTATTCCTGGGTCTCAGTAATCCTTTGGCTATATGAAATGCTAAAAATTCTAAATAAATGAATATTAATTCTCGCAGGAGTGGCTTTTTTCATTTTCTTCACTAATGAATCTCTTTATTTCTCTCATCCACAAAATGACTCAGCTTGGGCTTAAATCATTTACTCTAGAGCCCCTTGACAGGACCTTAATTGTGCTGCTTTTTGTTCTGTGTGTGTGTTACTGGTGAGCTGCCCAGCCTTCGAATGATAATTAGGTAGTAAAACGTTGGCTAATGGCTCCGCACTCTGGTCATGTTTTGACTAACTAGTACCTTATTCACATGGATTCGGCACACAAGAACACAGAGGCAGCAGAGTGAATTGTATTGGCAGCCTGGTCAGTCAAAGAGGCGCCGCTGGACAGAGTAAGTGTGTGTGTGTGCGCGTGATTTGAGGCTTTCCACTGTTGAAGCTGTCACAGGATTTGATAGAAGAGCATATGATTGCTACACCTGCACTTGCTTGCTTTTCACTTTTCACCACTTTAGTTACATTAAAAAGTCTCAGTTTGTTTGGTTTACACACACATGCTTGAAACGACACACTTAACTCACTCAGACACACACACAGACACACACACAGACAGACGTCTCACCTCTTAATAGGAAAGGCTCAAAACAGATCATCAGATCAACAGAAAAGCCAATCACCTTTCAGGAAGCAGGGATCAGCCAAAATCTCCTCAATTAATAGCTAAAGTAACCTTCAGTGACCTGACTGTGATCTACCACAAACACACGCACACGTACGCACAGACATGCGCGCACTTACACACACACTCTCTCTCTTTTGTCAGTACTGTTTTTGCTCCTTCTCTTCTCGAACAAAGCCCCTCGGCCCACCATTCCTACCTCCTCCGCGCTCCAGACTTCTTTCTTCTGCTCTTCCTGTCTTTTCTCTCTCTTGCAGAGCGGGCTCTTTGTTTTGCGCTCTCCTTTTATTTTCACACCAGACTTTTATTTTTCTTTCTCACAGTCGTGTTCCTCTGGGGCGTATGAGCCGTGTTTGCGTACAAGGTGTTTGAACAAATGAAATAAATCACCTATGACTGTGAGCCATCCGTCAGATATAAAACAGAGTGCATGATTAAATTTATTTAGATCAGAGCGATGATTTCAGTTAACTTGCAGAGCATAAATCTTGTCCAACTCCGACTCTTTTTTTTTCTTTCTTTTTTTTCTTGAAGTTGCTTCAACTTAATGTGAGGACTGTGTTTGAATGTTGCATATTATGTGTGTGCATCATCAGAAACCTCCCTGGCTGATAAATGAAGCAAGCAGAGAAGTTCCCCAACCTATAAAGTGGCCACTTGAGGCTGGCGCCAAAAGTGCATCAATCCCCCCTCAGACGCGTCTGTTTAAAGTCTTTCACTTCGGTGGAAATTACCATGTTTATAGCCAGCTACAAAAATTAGGTCTCACTATATTACAATGATGGCGATTTTTGCACTATCAATTACTACTAATGCTCTGCTGGGTTCAGGAATCCTTTTAACCTTTTTTTAAATATTTATTTTTAAATGTATGTGTATATATATATGTAAGTTTTATGTCCTGGTAATCACTGAAATGGAAGTTATTATTACACTACAATGTCCACTGTTGCATTGAGATATTTTAAGATGCCATTTATCCCAGATTTGGCAAATTCTTTCTTTTTCTTTAAAAAAAAAATGTTTCAAATCCCATTTGTTTTTTTTCAATTGGAGATATTTTACGCTATTAGACATTCTGACTAATTACTTTTATTTTACTTTATTGCATTTAGGTAGAAACAAATCAAAATAAAGTATATCTTGTCTTAACCTAGATGATGCTTCGAGATAACTACCCCCTAAAGTACTCAGAGGTGTTACCGAGATAGCTGCCGGGTGGTAAGGCATGCTTTGCTATGTTGATCTTTTAAATACAGTCTATGATGGATAGCTGCGTACATAAATTGACAAAAATATGATTGACTGCTTTGTAAACTGTGTGGTTCAAGTAGTATCCTAGTACTGCGGGGTGATTAAAGGTTTTTATAGATGTGTCGTTTGTTTATTAAGATTTGAACTGGTTCATGACTGAAGTTGTAAGAAGATGCTATGTTTGAGACTAGTGGATAACATGGAGGATTTACTCCTATCCCTCGTATCTGTCTGATTGTTATTTCAGGCAAAATAGCACAACACCAAGCGTAGTTATCTGACCAAATAAAGCACTCCTTGTTTGTCTTCCAAGTGACTCCTTGGTTTGTTTTACAGCTTTTTGCTGCACTTTGTGCATCCTGCACGTCTGTTGCATCCCAGAATGCAAAGCATGCCTGGCCCAAACTTGCAGGGCACACCTGGTAATTCGGGTTGGATCACGTTTAATGGTGAACAAACCGCTCTGCAGGTGGAATCGCCAGATGTGAACGCAGTAATTGCATCTGGGGGAGCTACAATTACCACACCAATGGGGGGGAATCGTGACAATTTAATCGATATAAAAGCTAACGTGTGAAAACACTCAAGCGCCTCGTTCCATCTTAATCCAGTCGAACCTTCGGTAACACTTGTGCAGTAGCTTGGCGGTTGTTCTAAGAAATCCAGAGGAGGACAAAATGTCAAATTTCTATCCAGCAGTTGTTGAGATGCATCAGTCTGAAGACAGCTCTCCTTTATTGAAAAACATGTGGTTTTAAGTTACAATTTAAAAAGTGACAGGACATAAAGCTCTGGAAATTTGCCTGAAGCGGGTTTTGCTGTTTTTGATCTTATAGCTAAAAATTATACATTAGTCCTGTGATGATCTGTATGTGTCTGACTGTGCATGTGTGTGTGTGCGTGTGTGTGTGTTTGCGTGTGCATGTGTGTGTGTTTGCGTGTTTTCTGGGCAGTGTGCCAGTTCCGTGTATGAGCATGATCCCGGCTACAGAGCGCCAATTGTGCGCTGTGGTATGGGATGTATGCTGGGCTCGGAGCGCGTCGGGCGCTGCCTAAAAGAACGGAGCTGCCACCCACCAACCCACTGGGGTTACTGAGTGCAGAAGAGGAGGAGGAGGAGAAGGAGGGAGTGTTTCCCTCCGTTCACACACACTCATTCTTGTTTGCCCCCCTCCCTCCTAATACACTCTCCCAGGAAAGCTTCCCCTGGTGCTTTATTTGAGTTTTTGTGTGGCGTTTCGGCGTTCTTCTCACTCTCTGTGTGTTTCCCTGTCTCTCTTATTTTCTCCGTCTGTCTGCTCTGCCATATAAATGTCTTTTCTCCCCTGCGCGTACACATCTCTCTTCTAGCACAGGGAATTGTGTTGATGTCAACACCTCCACAATGTATCTCCCCGTGTCGCCTCTATGATCTGTATGTGTCTGACTGTGTGTGTGTGTGTGTGTTTGTGTGTGTGTGTGTGTGTGTTTTGTTGGACTCGGGGCCGCGGCGTTGCTCAGCTGCTACTTCTCTAACTGGGTTTGTCTGTAAAGAGCTTAGTGCCGGTGGGCGCTGGAGAGCACTAAGCTGATTACCCTCTACTAACGAGCCACTTCTCACATGGAGACCATGATTGTGCTCCTGTCTGGTTGTATTACTGTTTATTTACGTCGCCGTGTGCGATTTCAGTGCATGTTTGTGTGTTTGTTGTGGGTCAAGCTGTACCGAGGCCCGGACGGATTAGGGGATGAAGGTTCAGAGGGATGAGAGGAGGTTAAAGTGCATGGCAGGTCAGCTGAAGTGCTCACGGTGAAAACGGAGAGAGTTTAGTCTCATGCAGAGAAGGTCAAGTTATTCTCAGAGGAGACCGATTTACAGTCTTTTTTTTACTCCCTCACTTGCTTGGGCTTTGACTGGGATGTTTGAATTGGACCCAACTGAGCCGTTTTCCACTAAGTGACTGTTAATCTGTCTGGACAGTGCAGTTAATGCAATCTCAGAGTGCCAGACCTCTACCTTCAAATGGCACTTCGCACTACCACTTGAATTTGCTACGCGCTTGTATTGTTTGTGGTATTATTGTGGTATTAATGGTATATTGTTCATGGTCTCTGCACAGTTGCACTATGGCCGAGTGCCACCTGCCCACGCCACATGTCAAGTTTCATTTGTCAGCAAGTCAAATGTGAACATTTGAGAACTAACCCTGAAAAATACTTGCAGTGAAGTTCTTCTGGAGTCTATAAGAGAGAGGGGAAATTTGCCCGAGTGACCACTGCAGATAAAGATAATCTAAGTAGTGCCTTAAAATAAAGCAAGTTAAAAAAAACAACAACAAAAAAATCACTGTGGTTTTTCGAAATATTTTAATGTTCTTTAAATTAATTTAGTTTTTATAGTTTTGCCAGGAGTGAAAAGTTTTGAAAAGTGAAACATGCTTCTAATGGCCAGTAGGGGGCAACAGCTCTGGTTGTTAAGGGAATCAGATTGTATAGAAATCTCTAGGAAAACAGCCCAATTTCTCACTTCTATTACGACCTCAGTAAACACCTTCTTGATTAATTTATGGTCTCAACAACTAGTTTCAAGTATTATTAAATAGAAAATTCATTGTGTAACTCATGATCCTGAGTCAAAAGAAGGGAAAGCAGGCTATGCTTTAAGGGTCGCCCGTTCTCATTGACAACTTGCTATCATAAAGCCTCAGTCACACTTGCGTACAGACTGGTTGGCAACTGTTTGTCAACCACTTGTCACTAGGGAAATATGTCATTGTATCCTAAAAATGTGTTGGCAAGTGGTTTCTTGAGTTTGCTGGCTCCTTTCAGGTGAAGTTGGTTGCAAAGAAGGTGCTGCACAGACTACCTCCTTGGGATTGCTTTGATGGCAAACAAGTTGCCACGGTTACCCGTACTTCGCATTGAAGATGCCAATTTGTCTGCAACTACTTGCTAACCAACCGCAGAGTGCTAATGAAAGGAAATGAAAAAATCAGAAATGGTGAACCGTCACCTTCAGAGTAAAAGCTGTGGCTCGCCACTGCAGCCAACACATTTCAAAAGATAACCAGTCTCAATTTCCACTTTGTGCTGGACTTTTCACGGTTCCAAAACTACTTCTATCCAAACTACCCGTGACTGTGGCGATCTGCTAACGACCAACAACAGCAGTCCTGAACAACTGGAAGGAGGTTTTCAGTGCAGCACCGTATACCTCTTTGCAATCAATTTCAGCTAGTAACAGTGATCCGATTTCAGCAGCTACTTGCAACTGATCAGGGAATATCATCATGTCATGTCTAGTTTCAATAAACCACAATCAAAGAGCTCAAATCCTGCACTGAAAGTCTTTGAATCAGTTTGCGTTGTCTTGGTTGCTTCTTGAGTAGATCTTGCAAACAAAATCCAAATCCTCACTTCAAAGTCATCTTGGACACAGTATATGACCTTCGTAAAATCAGCCCATAAAATCATCTGTCACAAGGTAAATTTAGATGTCTCAGAGGGAGTAAAGTTGACAGGAGAAATATGTTTCAACCACTAATAAGGGTGAGCAAAACAATAAGAGAGCACGAGGTCTTGAAACAGCTGACTTTTGCATCAAGTAAAAAGCAGAAATTTGCGTGCAGCTGGTCACAGTTCAGCGTTCGAGTGCGAGATGTTTCTAGTTTATGACGGTAAACACCGGAAACCCAGATGCAGTTGCTTCCTTTTTCCCTAAAGTTAGCAAACTGTGTTTTCTTTGAGAGGAAACTGGTATTATGCATAGTGCTGCAGTTTGTTGCATTACACAAAGAAGAGGGGGGGGGGACTCATGGGTACACTACTGATTTGCTTGAGCACCATAAAAACAGTAGGAGGCATCTAATTATTCATAAAACCATTTAAAAAGGGAAGGAAAATATGAGTTAAAAAAGTGAAAATGTAGTTTATTGTTGATAGCTGGAGCTTCTTATACTTGCCACACAAAACCGTGAAGTGCAAACAATGAATTGAGGATCTTGGTATGAGTTAAGCCAGCCTTTCAACATCATATAGGTTGCTCAACCCTGACTGCCTATAGGGGAGCCTATAGCCTTGAATTGCGTAATCGAGTTCAACGAACTCTGTTCAGTAAGCTCAGGAAACCAAGCCGCCAAAGGGCTCGGTCTCTGATGTCACCTCAGAGAAACGATATTTCCCAGTGTTAACATATGGCTGTACCCCCCAGCTGTTCCCCTTACACACACAAACGTACACTTCCTCTAACTGCGACGGTGCAGGAAGATGAAGTAAACTCCACACGCGGGCCCCCGAGCTGATCGCTTTCCTGAGATCTTTAAAGTTTTCTTTTTGGTAACAGCAAGGAGGAACAAACAGTACTTCGACCTGCCTTATGTAACTCCTCGGTGCAGACCGAGTGAAGGAGCAGATTTGTTTGCTTATCGCTGCCATTATTGGCTTGAGAGCGGTCGTTAACCTTTAGAGAGCAGCCTCACCTCGACGTCACCTCGTCGTCAGCACCATAACCGGGCCTCGGTGGTAGAACTAACAGCTTCCTGTGCTTTGCAGGGTTTTTTTCCCATTAAATTGCCCAAATTACTGCTGGGAACAGAGTGTGTGTGTGTGTGTGTGTGTGTGTGTGTGTGTGTGTGTGTTTATAGAGGCAGTTAAGCATATGGGTTCTCTGACTGTAGTTAAGTTTATTCTTTTCATTTGAAGTCAAGTTTTGCCTTGTTGTGAACCTGAACCCTCAACTCACTCAATCAAAAGCTGATTAATTAACATATGTTCAGGATGTATTAGAGGTTCTGGGTCTTTTGTCTTGTAACTTTGAAAATGTGCCTTTTTAGCATGTGGTTAAACACATCACACACTATATCTTACTGCCAGCAACCCGTTAAAAAGGAAGCATGCGGGATGCTGAAGCATTGATAAACGCGTGTGCATTCCATTCATTGCATGTTGGATCGTGAAAACAAAAGTTCCTCTGATGCCAAGGGGTACTATTACTAGAGAGTCATACATGCTTTAGTGGTATGCAGCTAAATCTAAAGCTTGACAAGCCGACTGTGACTTGTCACAGTGGTAATTAGGCAGGTTTAGTGAACTGTCAGTTGTCAACTTAAGTAAAATAGTATTTATGTGCTTTTTTTTTTAAATAATTGGTGTTAAAATATTAGTTTTTTTTTTTTTAGAAAACGTCTCAACGCCAGTATAAAGCATTAAAACCATATACATTGTACAATGTAGATCCTTCTTGCCAGAGCAGCTCTGACCTTTTGGGACAACTGGGCAAACTGTGCTTGTTTAGGCACATCTCACTGCTGCTCAATCAGATTGTGAACTGGGAGGTTTGGGTCTGAGTCGACCCCCTGACCTCTTTCTTGTGTTCCTCATACCATGCTTGAGTGATTGTTGCAATGTGAAAGGACATGCAATGAGTTATGTGCATGCAGCAACCTGTAAGTGGGTGATGCGTGTCAAAGTGACGGTCAGTATTTGGTTCATTGGTGTATCTCTGGAGACAGGATAGTTAAAAAGAAGGAAACTGCACGGGGATTAAAGGCCGGTATAGCCAGTATGTTGGCTGCTTTGCATGACTTTAAGGCAGCACGCTCGTGTCTCGAGACGTGCACGATGCTCAGAAATGACACCAAAAACTGCAGCTTGCACTGTCGGATGCGACATTGGTTTCACTGCTTGGCACCGTCCCAACAGTGGCTGAACGGCGAGCATTACAGCACCATAACACTGAATCGGCGACGGATGATGCAAATGGTGAGCTCTAGAGTGGAATCAGGTGGGTGGATGACATTGGAGAAGTTTTATAAAATATGTTAAGGCTTCATCACTGGTTGCATTCAGTTATCATTCACATCCTTGCCACTCAAGCGGCATGTGCCGTGTGCCCTTTGGTGTGCCAGATTTAAATGATGTGGAAACCGCACCCATCCGGCACAAGCTGGCACCGCATCAGTTGGTATTTGGCATTTGAGATTTCGGATCGTCTCCACACATGCTGACACCTCTCCACCGTGTTTGGATTCAAGCCTTGTAAGTGCTCCTGCCTGTGTGCGTGTGTGTGGGTTTGAGTGGTTTGTGAAACTTGAGTGCTTTTGTCTTGAAGACTCCTTCTGTCAGTCTGATAAAGACCATCTATGGAATCTACAATTAAACTGCGCACAGACGCACACTCACACAGAGCTGTTAACACAATGTTCTTCCCCACCGCAGGCGTCACAGCACCCAACCGGAGCAGTTAAAGCCTCGATTTGGCAGCGGAGAGGAAATGAAAGGCGCTTAACTCTCCTGTTTACTCATTAGTCATACCTGGCCGAGAACAAACAAGTGCACGTGGAAAGTGATGGATGTTGAGGAGAGAGGAGCGGATGGGGGTGGGAAGGAAGGGATGTGCACAGTGTTTACTGTTGATGTTCTTGTTGAATTTCATTTGCCATTAATGAAACTGTTTGTATTCATTACCAGTTGTCAGCCAGGAGAGCCGAAAGAAACATGACGCAAGCTTTTTCGCCCCCTTTACACGTGTGCGTCGTACATGGCTGGTCGACAGTGTCTACTGATGTGTAAAGCACGCTCGTCATCAGCGATTGTGTATGCTCGCTGTGAGCTGATGACGCTGATGGCTTTTCTTTTTTCCCTTTTTGGGGCGGGGGGAGTTAGGCAGAATATGAATGTGAATCACCACCAACTGTCCAAAACAAGACAGGGACACACACACAGAGGTGGTGGTCGGCCATGCCTCATGACACAGCTCATTCACATAACATGAGGGCTGAATATCCACGGCAATCTTACTTTGTACAGGTGTGAGGGAGTGTAGCTCTAAGTCAGAGAAATGTGAATGCAAACATACCTTCCATTGATTGAAAAACCTGCTTCATTGTGGCAAAAACGAGGCTTGTACTGAGGTTAGATTGTTTAACATGATCACTCGTCTTCTATTTATTCATCAAATAAGGAACTTTAAATAGAAACCGCAGACACGAGTGTTACCAACACCTCAAAGTAGCCAGTCCCCTCTGACAGCATCATTAAAATGTCAGTTATCTATTAAGTCGACATTCACATCAACCGTAGATCAAGGTAATCCTTCAGCACAGCGTCGATCCCAGAAACCCAAAGTCTGTCAGCCCAGCAGCTCGTGGTAGGGACAATTGGAAGGGAAGCGTAAATCCACTTTGGACATGGGAATTTGGGAATTGGAGAGCAGGTAATAAGAAACTACTCCCTGCATCAGCTAGGATAAAACAATCACCGTATCCCAAAAGGTTGATTCTGTTCATCTGGATGTAGCATTTTCAGAGGGAGGATCGTTTCATCACTTATCCAAGTGACTTCTAAGTGCACAATAACTAAAACCAGCCCACTGAATGGTAGGGTGGGCTGGTTTCAGTCATTGTGCAAATGTACTGTTTATAAGATTGGGGAAATGGGCAGTCAGCTGACACTGAAGAAGTCACTTGGATGAGTGACGAAACGTTTCTCCCAATGAAAACGCTACGTCCAGATCAACAGAATCAACCTTTTCGGATCTACTTACCTGGATGATTGAGCATCACCGTGTCCTTTGTATGGCTGACTGGTAAGAACAGTATATTTGTTGGACTGTGACTCCCAGCATGCATCTGCCAGTGACCACTGCAAACTTTAAAAGGACTTTTCTTTTTAAGTGTTGATTTCAGTGCATGGTAAACAATGAGGAGGTGGAAGGCGGCTGGAGGTCGAGCAGGTGTTTTTTCTTGCACGTGTCAGTAATGTTGTTGTTTTTTTTATACTTGTCAGAAGTCAAACAAAATCCCATCAATCCCCGAGGCAGTGCTCCATGTTGGTTGAATTTACATACTCAGAACTGGACATTCAAACAAGCTCTGTGAATGCAGTGCACTGTGTGGTACATTGTATATAAATAGTAAAAACACAGCCGTGTGTCTTATTTTTATTCATGTATTTTTTATGAACTGTGTTTCTTATCCAGTTAGTGGCCATAATAATGGGCCAGGCCAGCCGCCACAGCTGCATGGCTGCCCAACTCTCCAAAACACACACAGACATATAATCACATACTCATTTCATACTCCTGCTCCAGCTCATTGCAGCTCATTGATTCAGAGCTTACTCCATCTCCTGTTATTGTGTCACTCGTATCCATGTCAACGTTTCGCTCGCTCCACTCTAGCCCCTCTCCTTTTCTTGTTTCAACCTGCGTGCAACCATCCAAACACAGCACGCATGTGAGGCGACTGGTGCAGTGGATTTGCATGTTTGACCTCAGGAAAGCGTTTTGCAAACCAAGCTGGTGTGATTGGAGTGGTCTGTAGGAACTTGTGGTTTCATTTTGAGCCGCGCACGGGTCCTGTCATTTCATTTCTGCCGTCAATCAAATTTGGCAAAAACTGCCACCGTTTGACTTGCATGAATCGACTACTTTGGTTGCCTTGCAAGCCAACAAACGAGTGCCCAAACATATTATCACCTTATAACTTTCTTTAGGGCTAATTTGTTAGCATGCGGTTGCTCATTTACACATCCAGCAGACACAGAGTGACATTCACTTCGGTCAGCTGTTGAATATTAGTCTAGTACAAGTCCTTTTAATTCTGTTTTGATCTCCAGTCCTTAGCAAGTGCAGGGAACGGCTCAGGATGAGTGTAGCTCATGCTGAGGAGGTGCTTCGAACTATAATGGGGAGCAGTTAGGGCAGAAGGAGAGGAGGCGTTTCCTCTTGTGGAGATGAGGCGAAGTGTCAGTAGTGGAGAGTCCAGAAGGTTCTTAGATAAATATTTGCTGTGCATGTTGGCCAAGTCTGCTGTCTACCCACAGTCACACACACACACACACACACACACACACACACACACACACACACACACGCTCTCACGTGCATGCCTGCACATTCGATCACACTCGTCCTCGGTGTTTGCACACGCATATATATGCAGTCACACAGAGCTGCACTTCTTTCAATAAAGCTGCACATAGTAACTTAAAACCAGCAGAGCTGTTGCCGTATGAAGCGGCAGAGGCGTCTCTATTAATAATTACACAATTCATCATCAGATTGGAGCAGAGGCCAGGAGCTGTCATGAACACACACAGACACACACAGAGGCACTGTGAAACACAGATTGGCATCAGTTTCCAAACACACGGGACACGATTTCCAAACTGAACTCCAGATTCCACACCGTTAGCCCCTTTTTTGTCATTTTAATGATCCAAGGGTTCATGAGTTCTTCTCTGGGTCCTCTGTCACAGCAGAGCACTCCTATCTTTCATCAGGTGATGAAGACCTATAGAGGAACTGACCGAGATGGCACCGGGAAGTGAAGGTTTTAATTGAGAGTCATCTGAACTATAGCAAACCTTTCTTTCTTTTTTTTTATTGTTTATACAATCTTTTTTTTTTTTTTTTTTTTTTTTTTTTTAACAACATTTTTGCAATTAATAATAACTCAAGCCAGCTGCAATAGAAGAGTCAGTATATCTTGAGGGTGGAACATTTTGTAAATACCACACTGACATGTTGCCACCTGAGCTGATATGGCAAATTTATTAGGAAAAGGCCACTGTTTATTAAAAATAAAAGCAGGCACAGCCTGCAGCAGCTAAGTGGTTACACTGATTATAAAACATTAAAGTTGCAGAATGGAAAACCAAAACAATTAGCTTCTGTACTTACTCCTGTAACAACCCCACCCGGTCGCAGCAGATGGCCGCCCCTCCCTGAGCCTGGTTCTGCCGGAGGTTTCTTCCTGTTAAAAGGGAGTTTTTCCTTCCCACTGTCGCCAAAGTGCTTGCTCATAGGGGGTCATATGATTGTTGGGTTTTTCTCTGTATCTATGAAGCGCCTTGAGGCGATTTTTGTTGTGATTTGGCGCTATATAAATAAAATTGAATTGAATTGAATTGAACAACAGGAAAGTGGGGCTACAGTTTTACACAGGCTCAACAGAACTGCACAACAGAAGATTGGAGAAACGATGCACGGTCTGAGTCTCGATTTCTGCTGCGACATTCAGATGATGGCATCCAAATTTAGTGCAAAACAACATGAAAGCATGGATCCATCCTGCCTTGTATCAACGGTTCAGGCTGCTGGTGGTGTGATGGTATGGGGGATATTTTCTTGGCAAATTTTGTGTCCCTTAGTAACACCTGACCATCATTTAAGCACCACAGCCAGTCCGAGTATTGTTGCAGACTTTTACAGCTATCATGTCAACATGGACCAAAATCTCTAAAGATGTTTCCAGCACCTTGTTGAATCGTTGACATAAAGGATTAAAGACCCGAGTAAAGTGGCCGCTGAGAGTATTCTTGTTAATGCATTTCCCTATATTTCTGTTCCAGATGCACATGTGGGCTGTGGGATGAACATTAACATTATCATTCATGTTTGCAGCACTTTTGGTTCAACTACCAGCCTTAGTCGGCTTTACAATGAATTTCTTGATCCAGATTGGTGTTGGTGTGATTTGAAGACTAATAAAGAAGATTTCCTTCCTTTTACATCTTCTTCACTGATGTGCCAAAAAAACACTTTGGCTGAATTTTGCTGTTCTGTCACAGCGAAGCAAGAAAAGACACAAATGTCTCAGCAGCAGCTCGGCGGCTTTACTTCAAGATGGTGCAACAGCTTCTTGTGTTTCACTTCGTTTGTCCGTCCACATCGGAGAACCGGAGCAAGCTGTTCGCTGGCATTCTGGGAAAGGCCTTACACGGAAGAGAGGATCCCACCTGCTCATGTTATCACTCAGTATATCACTTCACTCAGGATGCCACCGTCATGTGTGTCTATACGTGTGTGTGTATCAATGCTCAGTGGGGCCATCGGCATTAGCAGAAAGTGGCAGAACTGGTGGAGCGGCACGACACAAAGACGGAGAGAAATCGCCGGTCTGAATCAGCAGACAGTGACTGTGTGTGTGTGTATGTGTGTGAGTGAGAGTGGGAGAATGAATGAGATAACGTCCACAAAAACCCTTTGGTCCCGTTGGCTTTAGCTGTGTCTGCGCTCTCCAGGGACAGGACGTCCCATGTCAGATTTCACTACGGTTGCCAGTTTCTGTTACACAGTTTAAACGCTGCATTTGGAGCAACGGCAGGAAGTTTCTGCTCAAACTGGGTTCGAGTTTCTCTGCAGTGGTTGTTTTTTCTTTCTATTTTTTTTTAAAGTCACTCATTTCAACAGTTAGGAAAATCCTCGGATTCCCTGAGGGGAATCTGACGTTTGGACCTACAGTGGGATCATCTGGTTACAACACACTGATGTCTGCAGCATGAGCTGTTTGGAAAAATGAATACACTTTTTATCTTTTAAAAGTTGGTCAAAGGTTAAGAAGCAACTCGCACAGGCCCGGACTGGTTTGTTGTTGCAATAAAAAGACTAATTGTGACCTTTGATGGTTATTTCTATTTATGGGTAAACTACATGGAGGCAGCGTCTTTTTGTGTCTTCATACACCACTCTGCGTTTAGTCATTAGTTATTATTATTCTCTGGCTCTCATCCACAGTGTGCCTTTTGTGTTGTCTCCCTCCCATCACCACCATCCAGTCTTGACTTCCCCTCCCTGATCCTGGTTCTACCAGAGGTTTCTTCCTTTTAAAAGGGAGTTTGTCCTTCCCACTGTCGCCAAATGCATGCTCAAAGTTTGCTGTTTGATCGTTGGGGTTTTCTCTGTATTATTATAGGGTCTTCATCTTACAATATAGGGGGTCTTGAGGCGACTGTTGTGATTTTGTGCTGTGTAAATGAAATTGAATTGAAATTTGTTTACTAATTAACAGCAAACGATCTCCCTACAGTTGTCCAGAGGTCAAGATAACATGTTTAGATGCAATTTTTCTGTCCAAACCCAGCAATAATCAATGTATAATGACTTGAAATAGGCAAAAAGTGGCACAGTGGTTAGCACCATCACTTCACAGAAAGATGGGCCCAGGTTTGAATCCTCTCACCTCCCCATGATTGCTGGGATAGACTTTAGATGCACTGTGACCCTGTGATGGATGGATGGCCTGAGAAAAAGTGTCTCAAACTTAAATGACAGAAGCGTAAGCAGATGTGTCCAGTTCTTAGTGACTGACTTGTCTTTACTGCTCTGGTGCTGAGATACAAGATGCATTTAATAAGACGGTGATGATTTGTTGTATTTTTTTCTTCCTTAATGGTTGTTTTAGCTTTTTGGCGTTGTCCATTCATTGCAGGAGTTGCTGTTATTTTCTCTCTCTTTATACTTTATTAACGTCTGGGTTTCTGCAGAGGAACACTGAGCGTTTAGATCAGGAAGAAAGCAGCCAGTAATCAGCTTTACTTGTTGACACTGATTTTCTATGAAAAGGTTTAAGCCACCCTGTGAAACAGACGCTTGTGTATTCTCACTAAAGCTGTACTTGGGCTGTACATATGCAGCCACTGACTCTGTAGACCTGATTTCCTCGGGCATCTCCTTCCTTAGTTTTTGGGCTGTGAATGCTGACACGGGCTTATATGTGACTAAAAGATCAGGGAGGTTGTACACCAGGGCAGAGGCTATGAAGAGCTTTAAAAGCCAGAAGTGAGATCTCAAAATTCAGAATCGTACAGGGAACGAGTTTAAGGTGTGATCTCGAGGCTGAGTGCAAAGTTCAGAAACTTACTGTTGTTTCTTTGAGGCAGGTGTTGAAATAGCGAAGGTGTGACGTGATGAAACAGAAGATTTTTTTCCCAGTATATTTCTCAGGTGATGAGAAAGCTGTAGTGTGCAAAGGCCAGCATGTTGGCCTGGCGGCATAACAAACTACTCGTTCGGATATTGTTCAAGGATGAGCTAAAAATACTCGGATGCGAAGCGGCACATGGGACAGGACGGTGGATGTTCTTCTCCCCCCGACTCTGCAGTGCTGCTCTGTCTCTGTCCATCTCTTCCTGTCCCCACACATTTCTGTGCTGTAACACGCCCACTCAGGCTTTCCCACTGTGCTGCTGCATAATGGAAAGTCTCTGGAGCCTTATACAGGCCTGTCTCTGAACCTCACAGAATATAGGAACAAATTACCACCTTTAATAAGCATTTAGCTTTTAATACCATTTAAAGAGTGCTACAGCTTTTCGCACTCATCTCATAACCTTTTGTGTGTGTGTCTGTCTGTGTCTGTCTGTCTTGTGTGTTTTGCAGGTGTTATTTTCAATGTAATCTTTGCAACTTTACACCCTCCTCCCCCCGCACACGTCATGTTATGTGTATATATACCTTACCCTCTCGCACACATGCACACACCTGGTTAAATAGCTACAGCAGCTATGCTACGAGCTGCTGGAGGCGTGATTGACGGCGGCAGAGCTACAGAAGAGGCAGGCGTGAAAATGCAATAAGCGCACACATCAACTCGTCTTTCAGCACCACGCAGTCTGCTCGCCACTGTCAGCTGCACGGATGTAACGCATGGAAATTTACAGCTGAGCATAAAAGGAAAATGTTGTGTTCAAATGAAGAGATGTCTTCAGGTGATAAAAAGCTTTGATTAAAGATGGATAGTTAGCACCTTAATTCTCATTATTTTAAAGGTGGTTAAGCATCGCGTGGAGATGCTCGTTCGGGAGCATACTGATTTCAAATACTCGTGTTTTGGTGAACACGAGATGCTGTTTGAGTCCCAGAAGAGTTTTTCCCAGGAAAACCTTCCCACTCTGTTTGTACCGAACAGCATGTGCAGAAAATGTAACGTTTTGTGCTGTAACTCAATCAGCCACAACATTAAAACCATTTAATGGGGATGTTACTTAAAACTCCTACATGGGCGTTTTTGCAGGCCATGTGCAACCGCCTCATAAACAGCAGCAACTTCCCCATTGGGATAAGCCCCCCCCTTCTGCTGCACTGCAAAAAATGCAGCAGAACAGCTTCACAAAAACCATAAATTTCTCAAGGAATTGCTCAGGGCGCCACACTCTCCTAGCTAGGGCCACTCCTAAAGAGAGTTTTAATGACGTGGCCTACTGGTGACAATCTTATTGTACTCACCTGACTTCTAATTACTGACTTTATGCAGACTATTAAATACGATGGGGACGGGCTTGAGATCTGGATTCTGGATGTAACCAGGAGATAAAGAATTATTTTTGCCTTTCTACAAATCTCTTCACTACTAACACTACTTTACCCTAGTGTTTGAATTACTCTTTGATGTTTAACTCAGCTACTTGTTCTTTACCTGAACAGCTCTCATATATTGTGTGTCCTCATATGGGTACTTTGTATTTTGCCTTTTCTGCACCATATACCTGTACAGTGGTGACTTTATTGTCTTTTGCTGTAAAATAAACCCCATTTCAAGACATACTTTTAAAAAAGGATGACTTTCTGTTCAAAGATGATGCTTAGTTTTTATACTTATCAGGTCTAAGTGATTCCAAATATCTCAGAAAACTGAAATATACAAGAGCTCAGTTCAGATGAGGTTAAAATGTGGCTGTTTGAAACCGGTTTTAACGCTTTTGCATTTTCTCGTTTTGACTTCAAACAAAGGAGGAAATTAGTGTTCTTAGTGTACGGAGGCCCAAAAATGCCAGAATAACAAGTTATTGAACAAAACAATTAGTATTAGGATTTAAATCAAATGAAAAATTTGGAAAAAAATCTAGCCAATAATTTTTAATTGATCTTAAAAAATGACAAAAACTGACAGTGGAAGAAATGAGTTTTTTCCAAAGGATGGCTGGCATCTACCTTGGAGAAGGGGTGAGGAGCTCAGCCATCTGAGAGGGGTTTGGAGTAGAGGCACTGGAAACCTGGCCTGGCCAATGGTACAGTAATGTTTGGTTTGTGATTTTAATCAATTATTAGGCGGTTGCAAGGCATGTGATTAGATAAGAACCTGTAGCGGCCTAAAATATTTGGGTGTGCCAAGTTTGGTTGCTCAACTCCTGATTGAACAAGGAGTTCAAGGACAGACAGAACATTTGTGTATTGTAGTAAATGTTTTTGTTTCTGTATTTCTTTCTACATTTCTACTGTAGGTATTTTTTTTATTTTCCAATTTGGGCACTGTTGGTCTTCCGTATAACTCTTCCATTTGTTCTTTTCTCTGCAAAAATGACCACAGTGTGCTTGCATTGAATGTTTAAAATGGCAACAGTAGTATCTTTAGCAGTTCTTGTAAGATGAGCTGGTTGCAGCTGCCACCCACCATGAAGAAGCCATTTTCAGATTTTTTTATGTATTTATTTTTCCCACACCCACCTCTGAAGCCCCCACGAGCCAAGCATTAGATGCTCAGAGGAAGATTTTGGGTGCAGTATTACTTTTACCAAACCATCATCCACATGCGCGCCAAATTCATGACTAACAAATAAGTACGGTGAAATCAGACGCTGTGGTCAGAGTGCAAACATTAAATCCTTATAACTGACAGACTTTCTGGCGTCGCTGGAAGAAATAAAATGAGGTGACACGGGAGCTGTCCTGTCGGTTCAGCCTGCCAGTTTTCGTCTATCTGTGTATACGCAGCTGTCTTTGACGCTGGATCCCGGCTCATGTTGCGCCGTTTCGCCTCTTAGCTGCTCGCCTTGCCTGCAGGATAGATGATTTAATGGAATCAAGTATAATAACAGTGCAGAAGGATTTCGGGAGCTCAAGTCGCTGGCTCGAAAAATTGCATCCATCGTGGAAAAACCCTCAAGAGATTCTCTCATTTGAAAAGACTAATGATCTCCAGAAGAATATTCTTGGCTTCTCGCAATGTGTAGGTCAAAGGTCGTGGCTTCTTGGCTACTTATGGAGTTGGAAGGAATTTGCTGTCTTGCACAAAGAGATCGCAGCACGCTGGAGGCATTCAGTAAGAACGAATTTGTACATTTTCTGCTCTGCGACCTATGAGATGCTCACAGAAGGATGAGATGCAGTGATGAGCATTGATGCTTTCTGGTGATTTTTCATTCATCTGTTCCTGTGTGAAGTTCATAGATCCATCTAGTGCACATGTGTCTTGCTCTCATGAAGACGGTGACACTGACACTGCTCTTTTTGTACAGTCTGTTTTTCAACCAGCGCCACTTTCCATTGATTGTAAACACATGATGGACTCTAGCGCGGGTCTGGCCAATTTCCTTTAGCATAAAATATGATTTAAACCAAACCAAGTGACCAGTGCACTCGGTGACTCACATCACGTTGCTGGGAGCAGCCTCCGTGTCTTGTGGGAGCCGGGGCGGCATGAAAATGACAGACTGACACAGTCGATTTACGACAGGAGAACATGGTGGCTTTCAATTTTAGCCAGCCCTCGATTGAGACATCACATAGACCCAGACTCTCCTAATTACACACACACTTTCTGACACACAGGCGGCTAGAGAACAGTTATTGGCTAGACACTGTACTCCGGAGGCAGATAGCCTTGTCTAACCTCTTGATTTAAACAGTCTGGGAGAGAAAAGGGGAAGAGAGCCACACACACTCACACAATAGCCACCGCGGTCATTATCCTATCGATTAGCCAACAGATGGAGAAACGATGCTAGGAAGTGGATGAGATCGATTAACACGTCCAAGGCGCCGACATTGGGCAGCCTGGGGAAAATAAGATATCTGATTAGTGTGACCAGGAGAGGAAGCACTTCACATGTAGCCGCATATAAAAGGCTGTATGTGTAGACAGCTGTTTCACATTTTTTTCCTGTATAATTTGCCACGTCTGTGCAGAGGAAAGGTCGTTATTAAGTGAATGTCATCTGCGCAATTACAGCATCTCCCAGAGTTTGCATGTGTGTATCCATGGCAGAGCTGCAGCAGTAACAAGAGCGTGTAGCGACACCCTGCTCTGGATTCTCATGCCGGATAGCTCGGTTATGTTGCTGCTTTTCGAGCTGCTCCGCTCTGATTTAGGCCGTGATGGCTTGGCCGGCTGGCGGGCACCGTCTGTGCTGAGGCACGCTAAATATAGCTCACTGCACCAGGAAGAAGACAAGCTGGGGGGGAGACAGAGAGAGGGAGGGGGTGTAAATACAGAGTACTCTCAATTGCAATTAGAGAGTCAAGCAAGGCTGGGAATTTTTTCATTTTTTTTAATTTTAAGAAAAGAGACTGGGAACTCTCTCTGAGCCTGTCCTCTTTACTAGCTTTGTGCTTTGGTTATTTTGGCACTCGGCGGCTTGAGTGCCTTCAGTGTGAGTCACCACGTTTGACTGAACCAGTTTAGAGGGCACTTACTGACCTTTATGGTCGTCATAATTGTGCTTCCAGTACAAGGTGCAGGAGCTGTGGTTCGCATCTTGCATTCATTGTTTATTTACAACACACAAGACCTTTAAAGCAGTTAGCCTGTACTCGGTCGTTATCTACTCCACAATACAACAACCTGACATCTGGTTTGAAGGTCCATACACACCACAGGAAAACTGAAATCTTGAAGGAATAATTGCACATCTAACCGAGTTATATGTGTCTAATGCAATCTATGTCAGACTGCACAACATCAGTCCGGAGGCCTGTCAGACTGCGCAGTGTTGAGTCAGCCAGTGTTTTCTGATTATTTTCATCCTGCATTCTGACTGGTTGGTCCATTTTCTCCACTGAGGTTTCAGAAAACCCTCACAGAGTTTTAAGCCTTGAACCAAGCTAACCTGCTAAGAGGTGAATCGTGACCATAAAGAGACTGGATCTCCATCAAAAAATAACAAAAGAAAAAAAAAGATAAGATTGTGTACATAAATACTTTTAACAGTGGAGGAACTACTTATCCTTGACCTGCATCCGCAGTGGAAGCTGTTCACTTAATAATAATACATTTTATTTGAGGGCGCATTTCAAAAACCCAAGGTCACCTTACAAAAGAACAAAATAAATAAAAGAAGCAATAGTCATAAAATACATACAATAAGTTAAAATTGCAATGTGCAAACTTGCACATCACTTTGCATCTTAAGGCCGGTCACATACTGATAATCCAGGCTCCAGTTGCCTAGGTAACACAAGTTACCCGTTTACTTCCAGGTCACATGTCAATTATATTTTTTACTCTCATTGGTAGTTACTTCAGCTACTCTCCTCTAAGTTGAGCAAAGCTCGTCTTTGTTCCGGTGTCACCGGCAGCTATTTCATTTGAAGTTGCAAAAACTCACTCAAAAACTCTGGGAGGAGGCCCCTGGGGCAGACCCAGGACACGCCCCCCCTAACAGATCACAAAAGTGACTAGTAGCACAAATAAAACACAAATCTTAGTTAACACAAGCAGAATAAACCACTAAAAATCTCATTACTCAATGAGCAGCTCTTCGCTAGCTTATATACTGCTGGGTGGCTGATTGCTGAATGAAGCCACCTGTGCATTGGCTCCTAAAGGAGAAATGAGTGGCATCTGAGTGCCTGGATGACATAAGACACACCCACACAATACACAGACCTGCTAGAGCTGTAGTGTTCCTGATACGTGGCATCAGTGCTAAGCGCTGTGGTGCCATTCGTCTCGAGCCGTATACCAATTTCTTTTGCACCAGTGGTACCATTTGTAGTAGTAAGTGGATGGAGGGTGCAGACTCCCCCTTGTATAAAAACAATTTTAGCTCACTTCTGCACTGCAATCATCGCTGTACACTGACTACTAAAGCTGTGACCAGGGTAACCTAACATGACACGGCACAGAGGACCCAAGACTGACAGATGGCTCTGGATGTCATGTGATTCTGCTGCTGTCTCTACTGTGGAGCAGAATTATGCAGCTAATCCTTCCAACGGTGCAAAAAAAAAAAAAAAGAAAGGAAAAAAGAAGCCATGACTACTTTTCAGACTTGACATTTTGAATAACTGCAGCAGTGACATTTTCCCACATACCTGTGTGCTCACATGTGGGGCATGTGCTCAGGAAAATGCAACATGGGATCTAGAACTCTGTTTTCCCACGTACGGGCTTGTGCGCACACACACACTCTCACACACACTCTCACACACACAGTTGCCTGTAGCCATAGGTGTCCTCACTTTCTCCCTCCCTGCTGTTCCCTTTATCTCCTTCTTCCTGTCTGAGTCTTTCTTCCAGCCCGTTTAGCCGCACTACGTATTCAAGTTGTTCGTTTTAGGGTCAGCGTGTTCCAGAACTGATATCACACATTACATATTAACCAGATAAGGTGGAGACACTTTGTTTACATAACATTTCTTTCATCTTCTTCATATCTGAGGTGTGTTTATACGATTTGTAATCAAACCTCTCTTCTCTGGCTTTTCTTCTAGAGTGCTGATGTCGGTGAATCGTCCCTGGGGAAAACAAAGGCTCCGCCTCTTCATTTTGTGGCAACCTATCGCATCGAGAGAGCAGCTGGATCGGACACGGTCCTCAAGCACTTTGTCAGAGACTGATGGAAAACTTCTTTTCTTTTTTTTTTCCTCTTCACTTTCATCTAGTTGGTTGTGGAAACCAACAGGGATGTGTGCCAAATGACATTCTTAAAAAGCTATTTGCTGCTCTCATTCCTTGAGTGAAACCCGTCAGAGGAGGGTACAAAAATGGAGAACAGTGTTTTCTTTTTTCTTTTTTTTTTCCTAATTGGAAGAGCTCCAATTATAAAGAATACAACGGTTGATGAAAAAGAAAAATGTGTGGAATTGTACATCTGCTCAAAAAGTGCCTCATTTTCAGATTGTAGCCATTTTCCAGAGAACTTCAGTGAAGCTTTGTGGGGTGTTTTTTGTTGTTTTTCTTTCCAAGCTTGATTTAATGTAGTTATAAAAAGAAAAGTGGGGAGCACTGGTGTGAGCTTTTACTGCATTCATGTCATAAAGTATGGAAGGTTTGAAGGTTTGCTGTGTGTGCACAGCGATCGTCAGCTTTGTGATTACAGAGTTGCTCGTATGTGGCTGAAAAACATTATAGACACTATGTCTTTAGGTTTCAGTTCATATTCCTTGATGTGAGTCTTCTAAGATGGGTAAAATCAAGAAAAACATGTTGACAGTCCTAACTGGAAAGTTGAAATAAAATGAAACGGGGGGGAGATTGTACACAATAAATCTGATAGGACATGAACGCAGAAATTTCACTAAGTCCTCAGAGCCACAAGCCTAGAGACCAGTCGGCAACCTCCTGGCAACTTCTGGTTGCTAGGGAAAAAGTTAGTATTCCCCAGCGAATTGTTGCTAGAGGAAATCACTGCACCAAAAACTGCACCTTCTTGTCATTGCTGTGGTTGCAGGCAGGTTGCTGCAGTCACTTGTAGTTTGCAAGGAAGATGCAGACTTGTCTGCAAACACTCACCGCTTACTCTCCCGAGCAAACCAGAAGCAGAGAGTGTTCGCCTTCAAAGTAATTGTTGCAACCAACACATTTCAAAAGTTGCAACCTATTTTGAAGGCAAACAGTTCTCCATTTCCAATTTTTTCTTACAGTTTCACAGTTGCTTGGTGGAGAGATGGCAAGTGTTAGCGGACAAGTTGTGGTCTTCCGTGTAAGCAACAGGCAACAACTGCATTTATTCTTGCAACCTCTAGCAAGCAAAGCAATCACAATGTTTTTGATGCAGCAATAAAAACACCTTTTTGTGACCAATTTCAGAGTCGTGTAATACCCATTTTTCCTTAGAAAACGGTGGTTGCAACAGGGTTACTAACTAGTCTCCAACCATTTGAGTATGGAGCTTTTGCAATCAGTTTCACAGCAACTGCCAGCAGCCTCTAGCAATGACTCACAACTGGTTGAGGAATAAATATTTTAACCTAGCGACCAGTAGCTGCTAAATGGTCGCTAGCAAGCCACTAGGCTTGTCTGACTGAGACCTAAAGTACTAGCAATCTGCTAGCCTTCCTTTCTACTGTGAGAAATACTAGCATAGCTGCTGTTAGCGTACTGTTAAATATTATGTGTCGATTTTACTCTTCAAAATTCAAATTTTTCTGCTCCTGATATCTTCTTCACTGCATACTTTCGCTGTTCAGTGAGCCATAAGTATTGAGCGCACAGGCCTCAAACAAAAGACACTTGTAGCAGGGAGTACAGTTGCCTGCTAGCTAGTTAAAACCAGCTAGATCAGATTAACATATTAGCATTGTGCCAGGGCGTAAATTCGCTGTCCTGCTGACCACAGCTCAGGGTTAGACCCCCCCTCCCCAAATATACTGCTAAGCAATCCCATTAGAGCTACTGGCTCCAGACACTTGTGTCTCACTTAATCCCCTTCATCTCAGGATGCTAAATAGCATACAGTGCACACAGCTGAGGACAGAGGCCCTATCAATAGCCATGCTGATGCTAGCTTTGTAGCCGTCAGCACACTGCTTTTTAGCAGCTGAGCAGGGATCAGTTCTCATTTCATCGGTATGAAAAAAAACTGCAGTTTGTTCACTTGGGTTTTTTTTTACACAGCACCAAACATTTTATGAGGTGTTTTCACTTTGCTTTGGCCCCAAGTCCTTCTTTTCTGTCTAGGCTCTTGCTTCAATCTCTGCTATGCATTAGAACTTAAGTGCCTGTCTGTCATATCTCTCTCTTAGCAACTAGCACGAATATAGATATCCTATCAGAGTATATTGACTATTTTTGTCTCTTATTGTTTTTGGGTCTCTTTTGGCTGTACAGTTCTCATGAAATAACTTTTTCTGTTTGTGCGGTGTGGCAGCGATCTATCCGATGACTTGACTGATAGCCGTGGCTTTGAGCCCATAAGCGTTGGACCTTAATGGAGGACTAAATCGCAGCAGTGCCAAAACACAAAAAAACGCGGCTGTTCTCCTCTGGTGACCTTGAGCTCTCAAGTCTGGACACATTGCTTTGTTTTTGTTTTGGGGGGGATGAAAAAATGTTAAAAATGTAACCTTTTATGTTCTCCCTCCCCTGGTGTTTTCTTTAGCAGCGAGGGGAAAACTGTGACATATCTCACCTCGCTGTCTGCTCATTGTGAAGATTTGCGTATGCTTTAACCTTGAATTTGTGTGTGACTCTGACTGGAGGGTTTAAAAAAAATACAAGTGCACGAAGAGGAAGAAAAGGCCGCCGCACAGAAACAGCAACAAGAAGGAGGAAAAATAATAAATAACTTAACGTCTAATTACACATGTATGTGTGTAGCTGCAAATTTGGACTCGCGTGTTTGCCCGCCTGCCTCGGGATGCTCGTGAACTTTTCCCCTCTGGTCACATGACTTTTGAGGTTGACAGCGTAACAATTGAGCTTTTTTGAGTGGTAGGAAACTGCGGGTAATAAAGGATAGTCATTCAGAATTGAGAGGGGGGAAGAATACGAATGAAAAACAGACTCATGAACACATGAATCTCACGTGTTTACCCACTGCAGATTCGCAGAAAAACACGCGATAATGAGTAGAAATGCTTCTAATGGTATTTTTGGAGATGTTCTCATAATGTAACTCAGCAGTTTTCAGCCAAAACGCAAATGCTTGATGGTACTTTGGAGTTTAGAAAGAGCGCACAAACACAGTTGCTTTCAATCTTGTCGTTATTATCCTGCCATTAAGAGCCCCCCATCCCTCAAGCTCTGAGCATCTGATGATTTTATTTTATTTTTTTTATTTTATTTTTGCTTCTTAATGAACGTTTTTACCTTGTCAAACTGCCCGCGGCCTGGAAAACTTTGGCTGCCCGTGGCGACGTACTCGATTGTCACACCCACATATCATGAACTGAACTCCTTCTGGGAGACGCTCAGGCAGTTTTAAGGTCGGCTGTATGATTTCATTCATTGCATTGTTAGCGGATGTAGACGTGTTCATAAAATGTGCAGGAAGGTGCTGCTGCTGCTGCTGCTGCTGTTCTTAATTGTATGTATTCCTCCTGTTCCCCCCGAGGGATGGTACTGAATGGGGAATATTGTGAGATTTGCCATTGATGTAGACAGTTTTACTTCTGTTGCTTGAGGAAAAACAAAATCTGACTAGAAAGGATTAAAAAAAGTCAAACAACAAAAGGACTAAAAGGACTTGTGGTTTCTTTTGTGTCTGAGACTGGCTGCTGGGTTTTTGATTGATGTAATGGGGATGATTTGGTAAAAAGAAAAGAAAGAAAAAGTGACAGAAAAACAACGGAGCTACTGAGCTGCGAGCGGAAGACGCTTTAATTTACAGTCTGAAGCAAGTGTGAACATCTGCGAGAAATGCCACAGACGCAGACGGGCTCATGCGCCTCTCACACTTTGTGAGTCACACACGCTCGCTCGATGAGGCTGCGACCACAGCGCAGATGTCACGCTGTTTTGTGGAAAGGAAAATGGCCTGGTCGTTTTTCAAAGGCGTCTTTCAGCTGCCTTAGTCACATTCGCCACTTCCATTGATAAGATCGTCGACTCGATTTTTTTGGCCGCTCTCCGGTGGAGTTAATCATTCGTCTGACCGGGAATTTAACCAACACCGTGTTCGTGGCCTCCCTCTGCCTCATTCAGTGCGATCCTCTCACTCAGCACTTGGGTTTATTAAATAAGCTTCCCTCTGCCCGATAAATCCGTGCTCCCGTGTGGGATCTTGTATCGTCTTCGTCCACAGATGGATGAGTAACTAAACCCAGCCCAGGTGTGATTGCGGGCTGGCAGAAGGAATTAATAGAAATGAGAGAGCGCAGAGACGAGACGTGCACCTGCACACGCTCTCACTTCCCTTTATGAATAAAAATTAAGGCTAGTTTAGACAACCATAAGCCTCCAAAGATTAAAATAAGGCACTAAAACCACACCTGAGGATACTGAAACCTACACTGCTGCTTTTTTTTCTGACACTTTAGTTCTCTTTGGCGCTAGTTCACTTTTTGTGTAAATGCGTCTTGGAAAATACAGCTGAAAACAGAAGTGTCAGCCAACTGTGACAACTGTAGGCAAGACGAGTGAAACACAGTGTTTGATTATGAAGAGCTAAAATTGTTTGATTACACGTTTAATATCAGAGATATTTTAAAATAAGACAAAGAAGTGCAGTTTCAGTTTTTCTACATAATGCATGCGTAAAACTACAAAGAAAGTTCTGTTAGCTGATTTTTAAATCAAAGTTTTTGTTGATTGATGAAAAATTTCTATTTTTTGCCCAAATTCCTATAGTAGTAAAAAGTCCAGTGCATACACACATATTTACAAAATGAATGGTAAGAAAGTGCGAACATGGTCAAGTGCATCCCCTATATCATTATGAAGGGGGCGTTTAGTTATGTGAAGCAGAACTTTGCATCCTCAACTGAATTTTTAATTTGTTTTTTAATTAATTCTTAAAGTTTGTAGCTCAAAATTTTACTTAATAAATTTAAGTAATTCTGACTTATGGATGGAAAAAAGAGGAAAAATCTGTGGCGTGAACTAGCTTCCATACATTTGTGCTGCAAAGTTGGGAATTTTAACAGGTAGCTGTAGGGGCATGACTAATTCTTCACACCATTTATACTCAAAAATCAGAAATCTCAACTTCTGAGTCAGCCTATTCCACTAGAACATCCCATCAAGTCAGATTTCCAAATCGGAAAGTTGAGGCACCCCCGCTAACCCTGACTTAACCATGCAAGATGGTGGAAGTGCAGGACAAAAGTGGTAAAACTGTAAAACTTGTAATCTGTGCTCCAACTGTTTGTGGATTTGTGATTTGCTAAATGCTGAGCACTGATTTGGGCTCGATCCGTGAACATGCCGTAGCCTCACTTTTGGATGCAATAAACAAGACATTGAGCTGAGCTGTGTGTGGGTCAGAAAATTTTAATCTTCAAAAAGAATTGCTGTCAAGAGCATGCCAAAGCAACAGGTGGTGCTATGAACATAACTATTTAGAAATGTTGGCCCATAAAAAGCCAACTAATAACAAAACGGTGTACAGTCACATCAGAAAAGCAGATAAAGGTGCACGCCTCAAATTATTTCTTTGTCCACATTTAAATGCAGATCATCTTGACCCTGGAAGGACATTTTTAGAAGCTCATTCTGTAGTGTGGCCTGAAAGGCCGAAACACATCAGAAATGCTACATTTACCAAAATAGTCTAGTACATTATAGTTTCAGTCATTTCTCTGGTCCTATTCAGTGCTTAGGCAAGCAATGCTCCTGATTTACTGAGTGACCTTAAACACTGTCACAAAGAATGTCCCTGTTTCTATAGAAATCCACAATCAGTGAAATAAAAGTAAACCATCTTTGTGATGCACTCTGAGGCCCTCACAGCAGATAAACTCATTCAGATTAATCTCACTACAGTTAAATAAGACAAGGCGGAAATGCAGAGCATCATAAGGAGAGAATGGACACAGCGGCCATCTGGTAGTAGTGGCGACAGCCAGCGATGATGCCAGGCTCGGCTATGGTGACAGCATCCCTGGCGAAGACAAACGACTGAAAGAGAGCAGAAGACGGATGGTGGATGGGAGCCAAAGCAAGAGGACACAAAGTTCAGTCATAGGGAGGTGCGCTGGCCATGAGCCAGCGGGTGGACCTGATGTGTCTGACTGCCTATAATCTCATCATTGTGTATGTGTTCATCATACTGTATCTGTGTTGCAGTTACACAAACACACCTACATGCACCTGCAGGTACACAGCGGCACAAATACACTCTATAACCCTGCTTGTATAAACATTAGGAATACCTGCAGAGTATCGTGTGAACAAATTCAGTTAAATAACCACAGGAGTCCCTATGTGGAACATCACATGAGCTTTACGTCTGGAGTTCCCAGCGGTGTCAGATTTTTCACAGAGTACATAAATCCTTTAAAGTGCTCGAGAAAAATGCTACGGTGAGCTTCCACAGTGATAGCAGATATGATCGACACCACAGAGGGGAAAAAAAAGCTACTTAATGGTGCAATTTTTGAGTGCAAGAGTCTATTTTGAACCTCAATATGCACTATATTGCTATAAGTATTCACTGCTAGTGGTATTATTACAAAGCGGGAGTGATTGGGAACCACAGCAACTCAGCCATGAAGTGGTACGTCACGTAAAATCACAGAGTGGGGTCAGCGGTGCCAAGTGTGCACAGCTTCATGGAATGGGTTTCCATGGCCGAGCAGCTGCATCCAAGCATTACATCACCAAATGCTCCAAAATGTATACACATCAGTGCACCAAAGAAAGGACCATAATGGCATGGACAAGCAAGTTTGGTGTGGAAGACATTGACTGGCCTGCACAGAGTCCTGACCTCATCCTGACAGAACACCTTTGGTTTGAATTAGAGCAGAGACTGTGAGCCAGACCTTCTCATCCAACATCAGTATCTGACCTCACAAATGCGTTTCTGGGAGAACGATCAAAAATTTCCATAAACATTCCTCCAGGCCAACATAATATTAAACCCTATGGACTAAAAACAGGAAGTCACTCAAGTTCATATGATGAGCGTGAAGGGGTGAGGGACAAGCAAATACTTTTGGCAATATAGTGTATGCTCAGTTTTATTGAAGCTAGGATTTGGAAACTTCAGTTTGTTGCAGGTTAACAATTCCTTCAGTTTAAGTCCTCAAAAATGATGTAACTGCACATTAATGATCCCATGCACTAAGCATGCAAGCAAAGAGTGCTTGCATGATGTACTAGACTACAGTCTGCTTCTGTAAAATCAAGGCTGTTGTAGTTAGTGTTATAACGAATCAAGGAATGGTATGAAATCTGATGTTCAATATATGAAAGAATGCTAAAAGCTCCGTCGAGTGTGTGTGTGAAAATGATTTCCTAAAATAGCTTGATTTCCAGCATCAACACATCTGCTGAGCGCAGTAAAAACAGGTCTTAAAGCTGTGGAAAGAAAACAGATGCATAAATCTCCCGTCAGATGTACGTCTTGGGCCCTTTGATGAGGCTAAGCGATCTATTTTTATAGGTTTACATCACTAGTCTCTGGCCTTGCACATCATGTACACTTTGTACCGCTAAATGCTGGCAACAATACAGGAAGTCTTCCGGTCTTTATGACTTCCTCCATGGTGCGGTCCACAGGAAGCTCGATGAATGTAGGGCATGGATGAAGCTTTTGTTCCCGAAGCACATGTGGGAACGGTGATGTGGGCACTACTCCATGCTTCAAGAGTGCTTCCTCAACATTATTCACACTTATTCTATTGCAGTACTGTGCAAAAGTCTCGAGCCATCCCTCGTTTCTTTATATTCTGCTTCCAAGGAGGCAGATTTTCATGTGGTTTTTTTTAAAGTGCTCTCAAGCAAAACATCTGAAGGCTTTTCTGAAATTCTTTCCAATGTTGTTTTTCTTTGGACATTGGCTGCTTTTTCACTCATTTTCAATCCAATTTGCTCCAATTTCTTTTTTTGAATCTGTCCAAACGTATCAGAAGGGGGAAAAAAGCGCTTCCTTAAGAAATAGGAAAAAAAGAAAAACAGCATGACCTGACACGGGACCTGAGATATTCGTCTTGCTCCTCTGTTGATCTGTTCAGTCTCTCATTCTTGCGGAAGGGAAACAGAGAAAAGGTGAAGGTATGCCAGATTACACAGGAACTGGACTGACAATAAGTGGCAACAGGAAGTGATGAGTCCAAGTTTGAAATTTTGGGTTCAGCCTAATTTTTCAGCATGACAGTGATCCCAAAATATCCCAGTGCACACGATGCCAATACCTGGGTAGCAAAAACACACGGTGGAAAACTATCAGTCATGGATTGGTCTGGACCTCAACATTAATGAAGCAGTGTGGGATCAGCACAATAGAGAACAGAACAAAAGGCAGAAACATCCAAAGAAGAGCTTTGAATGTCCTTCAAGAAGCCTTTCAAACTATTCCTGAACACTACTTAAGGATATGTCAAGAAAGTTTGACTAAGAAAGCACCGTTCATGAGAGGTTAGAAACAGCTATGCTCTTTTTTCCTTATTCCCCCCCTTACAGTTAGCCACATTAAACCATAAATAAGCCAATAAACCCTTTGACTACAGCCAGAAACTACTGCAAGATGCTTCTCTTAATCCTACAACTTTCCTGTTTTTTTCTCCATGTATATATGAGCCTTAGGGCAAAGTTAATCACTGCAGACTCAGTAAAGTAAGTTTACACACAGTCATGGTATCCATGTGTGTGGGTCCATCCACTACATGACATCTGAAGCCATCTGAGCCACAAACACCACAGCCGACGCAACCATTTTCTAATGTATTTCCAGTTCCTTTTCCTCACCGCCCCCTCTTTCACATAGTGTACATAGCCAAACAAAAAGCCTTTCTCTGTCTTTCCCTCCCTCCCCTTCCTACTCCCGACACCACCCAGCTCTCACTCTCCCTCTCAGCCGACTCGTGAGAGACTGTTTGCTGTGATTATGGATTTGTCTGGGTTATAGGATGCGTATGAAATTAGCTCTGTCACTCAGGAGCTGGCTGGCTGGACTAAAAATGGGGAGGTGGAAACTGTAAAAAACAATAAGTGCCACATGGAGGGAGTGAGTGAGGGGAAACGAGGGGAAGAAGAAGAAAGGAGGAGGGAAGTAAGGAGGGGCTGCGAGGCCTCAGTGCTTTATTTTCTTTGAAAGCTCCCTGAAAACCACAGACACATGGTACAGAATTCCCCTCACAGTAGAAGTGGGAGGGCGGGCCAGCCTTTGCAAGAAAACACCACACACACACACACACACACACACACTGATAGAGAATATTTTAGGCGAGCATAGAAACTTGGAATTGTGTGAACTCGACACACAACACTCAGCTAACACAAAAGGCAGCACAGAAAGAGGGTGACTTTGAAGGAGCCGGCAGGCCCACACCTTTACATGCCAGCACATGGAAACCTCATAACATCAAACATCATATCACCTTAATACCTCTCAGCTCTATGGGAAAGTGGACAGTCCCACTTTCCACGGGTATTGGTAGAGAGTTGGAGGGGGGTGTTAATCCAATATACAATGTGTTTAACGTTGACTGGCAGGTCCCCTTCAAAAAAAAAAAATCCCTCCCACTTTCTCATGGCTTTGGGGCCTCTTCCAGGGTGTAGATGGAGGACAAGTGTAGAACTGGAATTTAAGTGGAGTACTGAGAGAAGGTGAAGGGTCAGGTGTGAATGGACTTGTGAGGAGCTGTGATCTGGGTTTAGTGTGGGCACAGCGTCCCCGAAAACTGAACACTTGATTGTCTGATCGATAAAGGAAAGGAATGGATTTAAAATGATTACTATCTGTTGCAATGATGATAGAAAATTGATCTTTGTGAATTCATTTTACTTAAAAGTCATGTAGTGGGCCAACAGCAGACCCCCAGGATGAGAAGTGCAAAGCCTCTTGACTTTATCACATTAGATAATACAGTGGATGAGCCACGCCATCTAGTGGAACATCTGTGCTCTTGCTGCAAAACCAGATCAGGTCACTCAGTGTGTGCTATCCGTAAATTCAGCTAAAACTGACAAGACACAGAAAAGTAGCAACAGAGTGATGACTACATCCTTGTGATTGAAACTAACAAATTTATACTACATCTGTATTTCCTTTACGGTTTAATTCGAGACAAATAGGGTAAATAATGGAGCGTTTTAATGAATTACTCTGTGTAAACTTATGAGATCGGTTGATGGAGTTCAAAGAAGCCCCACTAGTGCAAAGGAGGATCAAGTTTTTCCATCTCAGAGACCGGCATGCTGAAAGCGTGAATGTAAGCTCAAAAACAGGAGATGGAAAATCTGTGTCAGCACGCTGAACAGCCACTGCCTGCA
The DNA here is from genome assembly GCF_051167445.1 of Perissodus microlepis. Taxonomy (NCBI): domain Eukaryota; kingdom Metazoa; phylum Chordata; class Actinopteri; order Cichliformes; family Cichlidae; genus Perissodus; species Perissodus microlepis. The sequence continues at coordinate 34,081,829 of NC_140463.1, forward strand.
TGGAAATGAGGACACAAGGAATACAATCCATTTATAAAAAGCCTCAACAATGACCTTGCTCTGTTTTCCCTCTTTCTATTTGACATTATAGAATGCAAATCATTTGCCAAATGACTCAAAACCAACGCTCAAAAAGCCACATTTCACGTCTTCTCGGTCAGAGCTAGAGTAATTCAGTGAAAAGGCTGCGTTATCATACATTCCCAGCATGCTGAGTTTTCCAGATCATCCAGAATTCCAGTAAAGCACTCTGCAAATCACTGGTTTAAACAATACTGAAACAAAGAACAGAAACGCAGGAGAGCTGATGCAGCATTAGGAAAATATGTTAAAGCCATTCAGTTCATTTAAATATCTAGACAGGAAATTATACATCAGTAATACCGGGAACAGACTACAGAGCTTTTCTGAACAGACTATTTTTTTCTTTATTATTTAAACTAGAGCAGCATGCTTTTGGCATCATTCATAATGTGGATAATAAATATTGCAACATCAGCATACTGCAATCCAGTGGGATCTGGGTGAGTGCTAAACTCCTGCACCTCATGCATTACACCTATCAGTTTAACTGTAGGCACAAAGATGGCTTTATTAGCTTTAGTAACCAGGCAGAAATGTAATGGGTCACATGCCGTCACAATTCACAGGTTATTGGTAATGTGTGAAGTGCACAAAGAAAGTGATTAGTTTTCTTGTCTTTTCTTGGCTGACTGTATTGGACAAGCTAGTGAAAATTACAATCCACTGAGAAGTCAGGGAGGTTCACGAACATTCATATTCAGGACAAATGAATCTCATTCAAGTCTAAATGAATGTGTTTGAGTTCAGGAGGATTATGAGTGCATGGTCAGTGGTAATCATGGCCATAAAAAGCATGAAAATATGTAATTTCACTGATCATACTAATGATGTTAGCATAACAGTAATAGGAAGGCCCAAACCACAGCTTCCTGATGTGGGGGTCAACCAATAGGATCACTCCATCTATGATCATGAACATTTAACAGGGGTGGGCAATACATTTTCCCAAAGAGCCACCATTAGGGCCTGATTGTAGCAATTACTATGATCAGTAACTGTTTATAATACAGAGATTAAATTCATATTGAGCAGAAGTTTAGCTTATTGGTTGGGTCATCCACAACAGTCCCCCATGTGGCCCCTTGGGAAAATTGTGCCAACCACGGCAGGATCCAAGTGGTAACATGGATAGCAATGCAATATTTCAAACTATCCCATCATTTGGTATTTCTTCATCATTTTGTGTATCATCATGAAGAGTCTTTTTTAGACTTTGCTGAATGGTTTGAACTGAATGTTTTTCAGTATATCAGGAGCAAGAACTATGGTGAAGTTGTAAGTAGTGTGCATGAAGGTTATGCAGTGGAAAAAACAAAAGTTCTTGTAAAAGACAAATGTGAGCTTGATACATTACGTGATCATTATTTGCAGCTCATCCATCCTTTGCTGGAGGAGCTAAAATACTATTTAGAACATTTTAAGCCAAAAAGTATTTCTAGCTTTATACTTAAACCTGCTTTGTTAGCATTAAGTATCAAAGCTAACTGGTTTTAGGTTTAAGACTAATTGGTCAAATTGAGCTTTTGTTAGCTAAACCTGACCCATTAGCTTTTGTTCTTTGGCTAAGCGGTTCTTATTCCTAAAGCTAACAAAGTGGGCGTGTATGGGAAAATCTTACACATTAGTCTTTGAGCCTACAAGTCAGGTTTAGCCACAAAACCTACTTTGTTAGCTGGCACTGGGCTTACTTAGCCTAGGAAGAAAAGCTAATTGGTTATATTTAGAAACAAAGAATACTTTGTTAGCTTCAACTATGAAGGCTACTTAATCTTTCACGTTTCCTAGGCCTTGTGCTTTTTGCAACTTTAGTAAAGTCCCAGGCTTTTAAAGTATTGGACATGCTAGCCTAATTATAATAATTACCAGGATGCTCAATACCACCACCTCACTACGTGAAAAGGTGAGGACAGATGTTTGAAATATTCTCATGAGATCTCATAATTTCACCAAACTACGGAGACCTTTTATGTAATTAGACACTGAGATGTTTTCAGAGGGAAGACAGTTTCTGGTTGCAATGACGGTGCATATTTCACATTTTTGAAGCTAAATAAGTGTATTTTCTGTTATCATCCTAATATTACATCTACTATTACAGTTACATTACTATTAAGGGTCTTTATAGTGTTTATCCTTAAAACTCTGCAGATCACTGTCCAGTTAGTCATCTTTGTTGCTGGGCACTTATAACATAAAACAAAGTAAATTATAACAAAACAAACAACAAAAGTAAATTATGAGCCTTTTAATTTGTATGGTGCAGCACATACAGAGGAGCATCACAGCGGATATACAGACAAGAAACAGAACTGCTCATCTCAACGATGCTCTTTCTGCCAGCAGACAAAGATTTGCACAGCTGCTCTTCACAAATCTAGCATTTAAACATCTGCACATTTTAGTCAATTGGCTCTTTATGCTCCATTTCCAAGGTGAGAAGACCGATCAGCCCGTTGCACGCATAAATCCAGTTTAAATCTTCGGCAGGCGCGAAGAATGTAAACAAAAGGAAACAGACTGTCACTGTTTAAAGCTGGTATCAGGAGCTATAAACGTCACTAACAAAAGTACCCTTGAATGTAAACACGGTTTAATCAGCCATTTATAGCTCAGCCCTTGTAATAGTATATCCATCAGCTCAGTCGTGTTGTTTAGAAATGTTTGTTGGCACAAAAACACAGTCATGTGTACTTTTCCAGCTTTTATTGGAACTGTTCCAGCATTTTTATTGTTTTTTTATTTGGGTGAGGCAGGTTCACTGACTTAAAGGAAACATTTTCAGTAGAAGTTCGTAGGTACTCCATCTCTAGCAAATCTTTTGTAAATGCCTGACTTCCTACTACACTTGATAAAACTTCAGAGCCACCGCTTTCCTCATTATCTGGAAAAAAATCTGTTTTTTTCCATTCATAATCGGCTTTTTCGCTTTTATCCGCCTTGTTTTTCTCTGTGCCACTGAAATCTCCCATCTCATTATCAGTATTTTCCTCAGTGTTCTTGGTCATGTTTTTTCCACTGTACTCATCATCATCAGAGTTTAAATTCGAACGGTTCATCGCTTTCTTTTGCTCGGTCGTAGCTGTCACGTTTGGAAAATGATCCATATCAGTTGGCCTGTCAGGAGATTCTGTTGTTTCCATGACACCACTGAATGAAGCACTTCCAAGAACATCGGTGTAAGTGACGGCTTTAACTTCGGCGGGGCGCTTGGGCAGCCTGACTATGGCCACAGTGTGATTGGTGAATGTAGAATCACCGAGCTTTTTGCTGTTTCTGTGTCTGTGTCTTGCCTTCGCGTGTTTGGCTCTCACAGAGCGGCTGGTGGAGGTGTGGAGCAGGGTTGCCTTCATCTCACCAGGTTTGCTTTGGTTGGGTGTCCTTAGCTCTGATTTTTGCTTTGATGCAAAAGTGAGGCGCCCCGCTGATCTCAAATAAGCGGAGGAGACTATGTAAGATGCTGATGCTGGATCTTGCATCGGGTATTGCCACCATATTTTGTTGCGAGCCTGTGCTGTCGTGTTTTTTAAGGACTTGAATCTCCGGAAAGTGTAGGGTCTGCTGCTGTTTTTACCAGGTAAGACTAATACAGAATCCTCTGCTGTCTTTAAATGTGGTTTAAGGTCAACACTGCTCAACTCCTTTGGAGTCCATGTTGATGTATTGCTGCTGCCTGGCTCAGTTTGATTGGAAATTCTGAAGCTTCTCGGTTCTGAGGTCTGTCGACGTCCGACTTTAATACCATCAAGATCCTGCTGGAGTCTGGCAGATTTGTCCGGTCCTTGAACTGAAGGTTTGGCTCCCTCGAGTGGTCGAGAGTCGGATCTTTTTGGAGCTTTTGTTATTTTGTAGGTTCTGAATTGTCTGTAGTTGAGGTTTCTGTCCACACCAGGGTCACTTTTAGGTGTCATTACTTGCATAAACCCTGATACAAACAGTGTGGGTGTTGTGACTGGGATTAAGGTGCTGGGTGAAGAATAAACTACAGGGTTTTTCTCCAATATTACCGGTGGTGTTGTAGTAGAAGCAGATCCTCCTCTTTGGCCAAAACTGCACCTTGGGAGCAGAGCAGGGTAAAAATTTGACATTTTAAACTTATAATGTTTCATGTTCTCAAAGCTGTGCTGTTTGGAGTTTGGCTGTTCTTTAAAGGTGAGAGCGCATGGCTTCTTTACAGCTTGCCACACAGGATTTTTAAACTCTTTGAAGCCAAAGATACTTTGTGTGCCCCCTCCTGGTTTTTGGATTGGCACCAAATCTCTTGTAGTTGCATTGACTTTGCTGACTGAAAGAGGTTCCTCACTTCTGGTGGCATACCCATGTGTGGAGTAAATGTGAGGTGAAGGGGAAAAACTTGCCATATTCTTCGTTTTTACTGGAGCAAGATGGAGATCGGAAGATTGTTCTGTGATGTGAGGAGGAAGAACTAAGCTGGAGATGGGTCTTTTTAAATCTTTGTGCATCTGTTCATCATTCTGAGCCGCACTAGTATGATGATATGGCAGATTGGAAGTAATTTGCTTGGTTGTATCTTTTGTGTTATAATACCTGGATCCAAATCTGCTGGCAGCAGGTACATCAGAGGGCCTTTGATTATCTGACGTAATGACAGCATTGCTTTGTCCACTTAAAGCCTCTCGTCCATCTCCCACAACTCTATTAACTGAGGTCTCAGGGCCCTTGAAAAGATACGCTTGCATTTTTTTGTGTCTTTGTGTCTGACCGTTGCTCATTGAGTCTCGCCCATGGGGGGAATCTGTGATGGATGATGCCAGTTTTTCTGCGCTTGGGTTTGTGTTAATAACAGGGGTGTTTGCGCCATTGCTGATTGATGTTGCGTGAGGAGCCAGATGACTTGTAGAGCTGAGAAAATTGCTTGATTGACTCCCACTCCATGTACTCTGTGCCCCAACTGCTGGAGATTCATTTGTCTCTTTATAGTCACTGTAACGCCCCCGTGGAGTTTCCCAATAACCACTCGTCTGGGATGAAGAAAGAGAAAAAGAAAATGGGTTTCCAGGAGATTTATCTTCATCCGTCCTTGAAGAATCAGTCTTTGCAACTTGTCCTCTGCTGTAAGGTTTTGGAATATATTTCAGGTCCCAAATTTTTGAAAAACTCAAGCTTTGGTGACTGCCAGCTTTTTCTGTAGGTGGTTTTCTAATAATCATTGAGTGGGAATCATGAAAATTTCCAATTAGGGCTTCTTTCTGAGTGAGCGTGGGGTCATTCTCTTTGGACCTCCATCTCTCTGCGCTTTGCCCGCCGTGCTGGGGAGAGGATCTGCTAGTTAAAAAGCTGCTTGCTGGCCTCGCTCCATCTGTTCTATGGCCTCTCTGCACTTTTATTATTCTCACTCGAGACTGCCTGCTTGCTGGGCTGTTTTGGCCGTCACTGTAAATACCTTGTGTAACCTGTAAAGGTTTTGATTGCAGATCAATGATTGACGGAGTCCCTCTATAATTTCCACTCGTCTCAGTTTCGTCATCAGTTCCAGTGTGAAGTCCAGTTTCTGTTGACAGCAGACCAGTAGAGGCGGGACGATGTTGCCTATACGGAGTGTAAAGTTGTCTCCAGGCATTGTACGTCGCTCCATTGTGCTTCTGAGTTGCTGTGTAACTGGCTGAAAGTGAAAACAGATAGCAAATTATAAACTGAAATATTTTACATATCATATAGCCTGGCAATTGGATGACTGATAACTCTAGCAGGTTTAAAGCCTGTGTTATGTCTTCTTGAAAGAGGTCTGATGACCTACATGATTGCCAAAGTTTCACATAATGACGACATTGTATCTACAAGTAATCCCTTTGGAAGCTCTGGTTTCAGGCTGCTGTAGATTCTCAGTTTCAGGCTTTCCCCCCTCATTACACTGTTAAAATTTGATAAGTAGACTTCAATTTTTTTTAAAGTTAAACAATAAAATATTGGGTGTTGTTGTTTCAATGGACTCTGAAAATAGGCCACTGTCTTTTCTTTTGCTCTTGCTATAGAGCTCTTAGCATTGGCAATCAGGCAAACACCCAGATATTCAAGGAATTACAACTGGTACGAAACAACATAAAGTTTTATTGTATGCTGATGATATCCTACCCTCTCTTTTAATGCTAGCAAGGAAAGCCATGGTGAAGTGGATTGGCAAGGATCATCACTACATTTCTATGTGGAAATCTCAGAGGTTGTGAATCTGGAAAAGCAGCATCTCATCTCTTTGACATAGTTTTTTTTTCTCGTTTGTTTACTTATATTTAAAAATGTAATAAAAAGAACAGTGTTATGCAAACTTTTCACCCCATGTAAAAAAATGAGAGCTTCACAGGATATTAAACTGAATACATTTTATATAACCTTAGTTTTAAACCAATTTGATTTAACTGACATCTTAACTACGACACTTACAGCAAGTTATTATTTTCTAGAGGAGTCTAAGTCACGGTGACCTGTTAAAATCTTTGCTCTGGAAACAGTCAAACATCCACAAGAAGAACAATCTAAACACAACAGAACTGAAAGACTGAACACAACACCGCAGAATTAAAGATGGGAAGCTAAGCAGTCTTGTTACTGCAGATGTTTTTTCATAATTATTAAATGAATCATGTTTGCGCCACTATATTTAATAAATAAACATTAGCTAAATCCACCGATTCAAATTAAATTGTTTGGCGTTTATAGAGTTTGTGCCGGTGAGGTCATCTGCTGCTATGCTATCATCTGCTATTCAACCCTTCTGTTTGCAAGAGGAATCAAGTCAGAAGAAAGTTAGCCTTTAGAGGGCGCTCAGCTTCAGAAAGTGGATGAACTCGGCAGTCTGCACCATGGTCCTGTGACTTATGAGTCATGCAAAATTCTCTGGCATCTTAGATTAAAAACAGATTCCTGACTGTAACATTTTTATTTCATAATCTTCCCTTATATGATGCAAGATTACTGTTGCTGAAGATGAAATGTTTATTTTCTTCCCTCACCCCACCCCCTGTCTGAAAACCCCAACAATCTTCTCTCTATTATTGCAGGATTTTTACCTTTGCAATTTAAAGTGACTTGAGGGGACAGTTGTTGTTGATACTTTATAAATTTAAAAAATGGAATGAAATTGATCTTATTAAAATAAGATCCTTATCTAAATGACCTGGAAACTGTTCATGACATTCCTGACATCCCTGATAAAAGTGAGTTCTGCCACCATTAACACCATCAGCTTTGTTGAAATAAATACTATGACTCTCCAGCTAACACGTGCACAGCAACACCCCACAACAGCCATTAGGATGAGCATGCTTGGGCTCACCTCTCGCAGAATCTGGGCACACAATAAACAGCACGATGGCTGCACAGATCGGCACAAACACAAGGACTCTGGAGAGATAAAAATACACCCAAATGTAGATAGATCGAACTGAACTGTCGTCACAAATTATTGCTAGTGCTTTTCAGATGTTTTATCTGCATGTGCAAAAAAAACCCCACAAAATACTGTGTACCGTTTACCTCGGGTGAGGAGCAAAGTTGCCGAACATGATCAGCAACTTTTTTCCAGGTTTATACGACTAGTAAAAGCTGCAGCAGTGCCGTTAGTCGGTATCTTTTACTTGAACCATGTAGGGGATCTTGCAGCTCTGCTGGTGCTTGTCAGTCTGATTGGAGGCAATACAGTTCACCTGGCCTTAGGTGACCAACTTCCTGGAGCTTTGAGCAAAGGGCTATTTGTTGTTTTTCTGACTTCAGTGAATTTTATGTAAAACATTAACTTTCCTTTTTTGTCTACATTCCTTTTTCCTTTGAAAGGCCGTACATTTCACCTTCAATTTACTTATCAGCTTTTAATTATGACAATAATAAATTCAAACTTTGTTTGTTTTGTTTTTTATCAAAAGGCAAATCACTAAAAATCCACAGAAAGCTTCAAACTGCGTTTTTAAAAAATGTGTTTATTTTTTTTAAAATATTAAATACTTTCATAAAAACAAACAAAAAACAATAAATATCAAAACAGTTGCATCTGTACATAAGTGGGGCTGAAAAGGCTGCTTTGGCATCACATTTGGCTACACAGCAGCCAAACAAGGAATCAAAACATTCACAGTGTCCACATGGCTTTATCGTCATCGCCATCAAGTCCATTTTAAGATGATTGTCACTCATACTGCATTACTCTGGGGCCATAAGGGGCTGCTCAAAACATGTGGCAGGACATCATGGCGAGGGCCCTCAGGTCTTCACTGGTCATACAGTCTTCTGAAAGAAAGAGAGAGCACATTAGAAAACAATGAACAACTTAATTCAATGGAAACCTCCCTAAAGTTAAAGAATGTTGTTATTGAATAGATACACATGCCAGTTCTTACAAAAGGTACCGAAGAAAGTGTGATCAAACCAAACTATAGTGTGACTAAGTTTGCATCTCTTTACAGCACTAATCATTTACTTCAAATAAAAGTTGGCTATTATTTTCCTTTTTAGTTCCTATAGCAGTTGGATTATTCATGTGGAGTTTTTTTCCTTAAGATTTCAGAATAAAATCACTAAATGGACACAAACTTGAGATTTTTAGATGATATTTTGACTGTCTGGTTTCGCTGATACTTAATCAAGGATAAATCTACCAGTGAAAGTATCATAAACCACAATCAGGGTCTCTCTTACCTTCTCTTCTCTGCTGGCCCTTGCCGCTTAATGCCTGCCAAACTTTCTTCAAAGACCGCCGGAGTCTCCCGCCTCCTGTGCCCGCTGAAGACTCGCTCTCCTCGGCTGGAGTCTCGGGAGCTGTCGCTTCCTCCTCGTCCCCTTGAACCTGATCGTCCACCTCGGGCTCGTTGAGGAGTCCCGCAGCCGTCAGCCGCTCCAGTGCGCTCTCGTCCACCCTCAGCTCGGCTCGGATCTTCCCATGATCGGAGATGGATGTGATGTGTCGGCACAGCGGGCATACGATCAACCTGCCAGCCTCCAGATGCGCATCTCCGGGTCCCAGGGGCCTGGACAGGGCCAAGAGGCAGCTCTCGCAGAAGCTGTGCTTGCACTGGAGCTCCCGGGGACACCGCCGACCCGCGTTGTAGGTCTGGTAACAAACCCCGCACTCGAGTTCCTCTGCGTACATGTCGTTTTCTGATGCTGGCGTTTCGTCCTTAAAGTTTGAATGAGTCAGAAGGCGAGTCGCTCTGAGCTTTATTCAAACTGCACCGAGAGAGGCGGGGCTTGGACGTCCTGTCGGAAACCTAACCTTTCAGACCCAACTAAACACGGCCGATGAGTCACAAGCCCCACGTGATGTAACGATACTGCTGACAATGACGCCATGAGAAGTGGTTCCAAAACACACAGACACACACACCCAGCTACAGTAACACAGTAACAAGTGTATATCTACACAGAATATCCACATTAAACATACAGAGTTTGTTTTCATTCCTGAATCGCTCCTTATCTCTCACACACTCCTCTATCACTGTGCAGTACATGACAGGCAGGAGGGCAAGATACAACAAGTCAAGCTCTGTGTAGACATTTCTAATAGTCCCAGGAAGTTATCTTCAGAGATCAGAGAAATGTCTTTCACATATTAGACTAGGCTTTTCCTTCTTATCTGCCTCTACACACTACATACAAACACACACTTCACTTTCACAAACACCGAGGTTGTGTATGTGTGTATATGCGTGGGTGACGTTGGCTCTTCCCTCTCCACAGTAATCCCCCAAATAAAACTCCTCCTATCAGATAATCCAGGACTAACTCCTTTCATGGTGATTTCCGCTGTGCCACAGTCTCGGCCAAAAATCACAAACCCAAAACCTCTCCTGTTCTCTCCGTTTGTGTGTTTCCTGTGTGAGTTGTAGAGTCTTTTGTTCTCTCTGTTCTTTTTACGCCTTCCCACTTTTCCCCCTGCATTGATCTTACTGTACAGGGTATAATTATGTAAAGCACCAGGTCTCTTTAATCTTAATACTCAAAGGAAAATGGGATCATATCCTGTGAAGTATTTCGTTTTTGTTTTTTTAGAAAAGGGGTGTTTGGGTTTTTTGTAATGTGTATGTACATGAACCACTTTTCACCTGTTTAACTACAGTCATTATAAGAGACACACAGAACTTATACTGAAATGTTACGACTAATGTTTCAAGTCAACAAACCTAACCAGGAGTGATGCTCACTGATGCAAATATCCAATTAGTCAGTCACATCGCAGCAACTCGATATATTTAGGCATACGCCTGCCATGTAAACTGGAGCTGCCAGGGATCGAACCACCAACCTTCTGAAATGTAGGCCTGGTCTACCTCCTGATCTACAACCAGGCAGATATAAAGGCAAAATGGGCTCTAACTGGTTTGCTCATGTCTACTTGAGAAGTAGGGCGTGTGTCAATAATTTTAAGGGCTTTCTGAATCTTGCACAACCAACCTTTAAACACAGCATGTGTGATACAAACAAACTATGCCAACGTCAAAGAACACAAGGGACAGACCTCAGGTGGGTTACATGTCGGTTTCACTTGCTGTTTACGCTTCAGTACAAGTTTACAGTTTTATTTGTCATATACAGGAAACAGCAGCACACACTTTATTCCCGGTAAGCAAAGCTAAGTGAACAGGTACCTTCAAAGTAATATAACAATAAACTAAATAGTAGGTCAGACCACTTAGATCAACATGGGTATGTAAAATGATGAGTGAAAACACACTTTAAGATCAACAGTTAAGATTTTTCGATATGATTTTCCTAAAGTTACAAGTTAAACTGTCTACTGTGAAAATTTTCCACCTGAGCTGTTTCAGGTTTCTGAGCTGGTCAGCAGGATATCAGTAATGCTAAAGAGAAAGGAACCAGCGGTCAATTAAAAACCAGTGATGGTCTTTGCATGGAGCCTGCATCTCACATGTTTTTATCGCTGTATTAATTACAAAGGTGTAAAAACTATACACCTTCCAAACCGATACCAAAGTTCCTCTGTATGTGAGGAAACCTCTATGAACAACTGTTAGAGATTCTTGACCCATTTGCTATATAGTTATATATATATATGTGTGTGTGTGTGTGTGTGTGTGTGTGTGTGTGTGTGTGTATGTATAAACTGCAAGGATGTTTAATAATTTCAGCCTAAGCCATACTTTCTATTTTAAAATCCCAACATGCTGACTGTGTGGAAGCATAATAACATGATACGCAAGCGGAGTAGTGCAAGTCATGATCGAGAGACACCAATCTGTCATTTTCTGTCTTTTGTGTCCTGGTTACCTTTACATCACTGAGGGTTTAATTACTGCTCAGCGAGCCACACAGGTGTCTCACTGGGGACCAGACGGATAAAATCAGGTGAGACTGAGCGAAAACAAAAGGTTGCCAGTCAGCTGAGCTCAGACATTATAAACTCGCCTGATTAATGTGCACCGTAACGAGAACAGATCTGTACCAACATGAGAGAAACTGCGTGTGCCTGTGAAGAAGAAGGCGTCGGTGTTGTAGGTGGGAAACAAAGGTTCCTTGGATGAGAGGGAAGCGGAGCGCAGTGGGTAAGTGACTCTCTGATCTCTTTTACGTTTGTGATGATGGAGCGCTGCCAGTTACTCTGTGTACAGTCCCAGCAGGCCCGCTGGCCTAGAAAAGAGTTCACTTAAGTATGCATAGCTGTCTTCCACAGGTCGCTTTCATTCACTAAAATGCTTAGTTTGGCTCTAAAAGTCGACTTTCTGTTCTCATTGCATGAATGTGCTGATGACTTATTGAAGAAAGGCTTTCAGGTTGCCATGGACCGATACAAAGGGGACCCCGTGTGCTAAGCAACAGTCCCCCACTGAGTGTGTGTGGCTTGCCTTGTCATTGTCCCGTGCGAAACACAAATATAGAAAAGCAAAGCGCCAGTAAAGCTACACAATTCTACTGATTCCTTTCATAAATCACAGATCAAATGACATCAACAAATGTTACAGACTGTAAGTGTGTCTGACCAAAAGGTCTTACGCCTTAAAGTAAAGTATTGTGTATTTCCTTGTATCGTTTTTATGGTATATACAGTGCCGTGGGAAAGTCTTGACTGTGCCATGATTGCTTTACATTTTGATTCCAAGGAGCCAGGGTTCTTGTAATTTTTAAAGTTGACTTGAGCAGTAGTTCTCCACAATTTCCAAAGGTCATGTTCAGTCCAGTCCTTATACCTGACCATTTCCAGAGGAGTGGTTTTGTATTAACCACTTAACACTCACCTGTGAACCATTCAAGTCTAAAACGTATCTAACTCGAGGGATGAACGATTTTTGTGTCTACACACAACAGAAAACTTAGGACAAAAACTTTGTTAATACAACCTGTCACATATATTTATTTAGTTAAATCTATGAGAATGCCAAAGATAGTTTGACAGACATAAAATGGTGTGTTTTTACCAACAAAGTGAGTCTCAAAGACCTATCAGCCCAAAGCTTTGCATATTTCAGCATGGTGTGCAGTGTGTCCTCAAAAAATCTGAGGAAACTGGGCAAAAGAAGAAGCAGCAGGCCTAAAAAAAACTATCTACAGCAGATGAACAATTACTGCAAGTAATACCCTTAAGAAATAGGAAAAAGTCCCACGAAGACGTGACACAGGACCTGAGAGATATATGTGACCCTTCATCTTATCCATCTACTGTTCACTGAAGCCTCGTCAGAAATGGTCTCAGTGGAAGGCTGACTGTCAAGAAGCCATTCTTAAGGAAAGGAAAAGGAAAGGCTGAGGTATGCCAAATTAGAAAATTTACATTTAAATTGTATTTACTGGTACATCAGCAACTTTCTACATCCACCTGTGTAGCACGGCTCCTTAAAGAAATGACTGGTGTTTGCCTTGTATTCTTTATTCTTATGTATTCTACTCTTGGCTCTGTATGTCAAACACAGGGGTTATCTTTATATCTGAAGCCACACTCACCTGCTGTTCAAACCTTCTGTTTATTACAAACAACCAATTACAAGAAAGTTGCCTTAAAGAGAGAGGCACTAAAAATGGGTTGTTTTTGTCACAGGATGAACAGCGGGGCTGCACTTAAGTATAAGAAAAAAAGCATTATTTAAAATATAAATTATGCAAAGCTACTGTAGTAAAATCCAAGAATGAGAAACTGTGGAAATGGCAGCAGCTTCTCATTGCAGACAACCTTATCAATCTTCACATCTAATGACAGGAAAGCAAAGCAGGACATTTCCCAAAAAGTCTTCCTTTCATAAACATTTTATTTAACTCTAACACAGCCACGGTGTTAAAATGCTGGGCTGCTGTGTCAATTCAACACACCTTTTGAAAAGAGTCTTTGTGTTAGAGATCCACTTAGTTGATTTAAAATTACACTTCCATGAAGTAGAAGAAAGCCGGTAAAAGCCAGCCCAACAAAAACACTGGGTCTTACATCACCCTGAGTTAATCCTAGTTCAGTATGACATCACTCAGTAAATAAATAATGACTTCTGGCACAGTACACGCAATCTGTTTGCAACACAAACCGCTTCCCCTAAGTGCCTCCAAATACAGTAATTTTGATACCAACATTTCTTATGTTTTCTTAATTAAAAAAAAAAAAAATCAGCTGCTTTGAATGACTGAAGTGGAACAAGCCTGAGCTGGGAAAAGACAACGTGCGCTGACAAACACACACACCCACACACTAAAAATGGAGAAATCTTAGAGTGACTGATTACTTCCTTTCCCGACTATTTTGTATATTTTTCTCTGACTGTGTGTGTGTGTGTCTGTGCTATCTAGCACGCACTCAAGGGCAAAGGTGATTGTGAGTAAGTGAGGGGGGTGGTGGATGGTGGATGTGTGAGCGGTTAAACGGATGAATGCTATGACTCATGGGCCGTGGAATCTGTTCATGAAAGTTAAAGAAACAAAGGATCTTTGGGAGAGCAGAAGTTTATGTTGATCCTGTTTTCTCTCTACAGAGTTTAACATCTTTAGCTAAAAACTCATCCCCGACTTGCCTCTCGCCAGTTCTTCTACATCCACCCACTCCCACACCATGTCAGGGCATGTTGCCCCAGTGCCGCAGAAGGGGGATCCCACTGCTGCTTCCGTGCCCAGCCGTGGCCCCGGTCCAGGGGAACCCATGGATGTGGAATGCCCCATCTGCTACCAGGAGTACAACTGCTACAACAAATGCCCCCGGATGTTGGAGTGTCTCCACGTTTTTTGCACTGAGTGCCTCCAGAGGATCCAGCTCTGCCCCCCTGACGCCCACAGCCCACAAGCCGTTCCTTGCCCTCTCTGCCGCCATCTGACCCCACTGGAAACCGGGGATGCCCTCACCTTACCCTGCAACTCCCGCATCCTGTCCAGGCTGCCCCCCGGGGCCTTCCACCTGCCCATGACTGTGACCTCGCGGATGGCTACAGTCACCCAGAGAGTGGTGCTCTCCATGGAGGGCAACAGCAACAGGGACACCCGCTTCATCATCTTACCCACCGTCAGCCTGCGGGTGCAGCAGATGCACCCCGAAACCCCTTATGGCACAGCGCCTGGCCTGGTGGGCGAAGAGCAGATCATACAGCAGAGCAGGAAGACGCTGTTTTGTGTACAGATCCTGGCTGTCATCTTCTGGGTGCTGTTTGTGATCACCTGTGTGTTCGGGGTGGTGTTTGGGCCACATTTCCTGAACAGGAAATTTTAGAGTTACAGAAATTGTTTGCCACTCTTTTTCTATTAACATGTTTTTTTTTAAGTGTACTTAGCATTCACCCTGTAATCAAATTAGGTTTTTACTTATTAGAGCTGCTCCTTTATTCAAAAGGGGTTGCTCCAGAAGACAGCTCTGCATATGGGATTTGGTAGAATTTTTTTGTGTTACAGTGAATACCCTTCCTGACACAACTCCAAAGGAGTTTGTGTCTGCTCCTGATTTCGAACTGGTGACCGTTCACATGCAAACTATTACACTAGAGTCCAATCCTTAAATGTGTCCTTACTGAATGCCTTAAGTACAGATTTTTAATCAGTGGTAGCTTGATAAAGCGTGCCCCCTAGTGGTTAATAGGGAAACAAACAAACCCTAAGGTTTCTTTAATCGTTCTCATCATGCTTATTATGTTTGATAATATCATTTTTGCAGCGGCTGACTCTGCTGCCGAAGAATAAATTAAATGAGGTCCTCAGTCCTTACATCAGTCCTTTACTTTGTGCAGGGTGTGTACATGTTTGGAAATCAGTGAAAGTGGCCTAACTTTAATAATCTACTTGAGAACGCACATGTATTTATTTCATCAGTGTGCACTCATTTCTCTCACCTGTGATGTAAATTACAGCAAACGTAATTGAGCATGCAAAAGTTTGAACTGTACCTCACACAGAAACTTCAGTACACTGTTATAACTGTTTTTCTTGGATGAACACATCTGCCCCATTATGGATATTTAGAATAATTTTCATGGTAAGTGATATGATTTCTCTGTGCTTAATATGTTGGTATTATGTTTTGTGAAGTTGTAATTATTACATTTGTAATAAATGTTTCATTAGCTATAATAATGATATTTAACAATGCTAAGTACATTTTTGTATTCCTTTTGGATTTCTCTGTGGTGTGTTTGTGTGTGTGTTCAACTTTTTTTTTCCTGGACTGTGTGTGAACCTTATATCTTGCTATTTTGTAGTTAATGCTTCTCACATTAAATCTGACTTTGAATTGCTGTGTGAAGACAAAGGGGTGGGGGTGGTGGGTGGTAGGAGGTTAGAAGGAAAGGAGTGTTGAGGTGAGAGTAAGAAATTTTAAATATAGGGACTATGACTGGTAACAAAATCAGAGAAGCAAGACTGAGATGGTTTGGACATGTGCTCAGAGGACAAAGGAGGATGGAGCTGGAGCTGCCAGGCTGGAGGAGAAGAGGAAGAGAGGAAAATGATGTATTGAAGGAGGGCATGTAGAGGGTTGGTGGGACAGAGGAGGAGATAGCCGAAAGAAGATGATTAGCAATGAATAAAAACATGAGTAAACATGAGTTTCTTTTTAACCTGTGGCTAGGCAAACATTGTGCTGATATTAATTATTAATTTCCTTGTTTTTAGGTCATTTGAAACATGAAATATGCTCTGTGTTAATAAAAAGCTCTCCCTAAGCACTGTATTCTTCTGTTTGACATTGACACCCTATTAAACATGCAGTTTGTCCCATTAGTGCCTTTTGTCACCCAGTGTCCAGGTTTCAGTTCATTTCAAGGGTACCTGTGGCTCAGGTTTGGGTCAGCAACGAATCAGAGGGTCAAAAAACAGAGCAACTGCCAATAAGTGATTTTAGGTATTTTCCAAAAAGTTATTTTAAATTTTAAACTATTATAAATGACTTATTGGCCTATAATTTGCCCCCCCCCCCAAAAAAAAAAAAAAAAAAATGTCAAAGATGTCTCTCATGAATGATGTCATGGCATTTTGAGTCAGAAAGAACATTCCTGTCACTAAAAGGCTAAAATAAGCTGCAGTCAGTTTTTGGCTGAGTTACTGTTATATAGCTTTTATTTATCCGGATGCAAAGTCTCATTGACATTAAAAATGTCATTTTCAAGATCACAATTCTATAAAGATAGTTCTTGTGGCCAAAAAGGCCGGGATTCATTATAATGTAGACACAATAACGCAGATTCATAAAGACACTTGCAAAATAGGTAATTTCTTTATTTTATATATAACCCTTTCATAAACCCAGTTCACTATAGTCTATGTACCAACTTAAATAACGATTTTAGACACAAAAACACACAGAAACATGGGAAATCACTTTCTGGCACAAAACCACCAGTTCAAGTGTCAAGGTACTGAAACCTTCGTTACCCTTTTGCATCCATCGGAGTGGTGTTAATGTTAGAGAAAATGGTGCTTATGGACATATAAAAGCACTTTATGGATGTGTGTGACTGGGTGAATAAAGGCTCGCAGTAAGAAAGCCTTTTGAGTGTTTAACCTGAGTAGATAGGCGCTATTTAAGCACCAGTCCATTTACCATTTACAGTCTTGAAGTTTAATGCTCCATACTATTTAACCAACTGATGGAAATAAAAGCTCATTATTAAAATGTTAGACTAAAAAACAAAAAAAATATTAAAAGAAATATGAACGTGAACAGGCTGTGAATATATAGTATAAAATACCATTAGAGACGCTTTATTTATGTATGTAAGAATACAAATACTACGGGGGGGGGGGAGTGTCTGGTTCGGAAGGGTACGTAAAAAAAGAAAAGAAGGGGGTACGTCTTTACGTCACACGCCGCGTTGGCTCGCAACAAGTGGTGAAAAGTTTTCAGACCCCCCCTCCCCTGTATGTTTTTGTTGGGGGAAAAGTTGTTGGGAGTTAGGTCGTGTGAATGTAGCTTCCCCGTATTTTTTTCCCTCGCCTCTCGGTAACAGTAGGAATGCGAGTTTTTACTCCAGGGAAGTCGAGCTTCGAGCAGGGTTTTTCCTCCCTACGTCCTCCGGCTCGGACCGAAAATCTCGGTGGCCCTCATCGTTTCACCTCTGCCGTCTCGTTAGCCACCTAAGCTAGCTCCGCCGCCAGCTAACTGCCCCACAAAGTTATCGCTACCTCGCCTCACGGTGTGTGTGTATTTCTTTCGGAAACTTCCAGGTCGGCAGGAAAAGAAGAAGAAAAAAGAAACCGCAAACGTAGAGATGGCGGAAACCAAAATAATTTATCATATCGACGAGGAGGAGACGCCGTATTTGGTGAAGATTCCCATCGCTGCCGAAAATATCACTTTGCTGGATTTTAAACAGGTCCTGAACAAGCCAAACTACAAGTTCTTCTTCAAGTCTATGGACCAAGACTTCGGGTGAGCTGCAGTGATTTCTTTCCTTCCCCTCTCTCTGTCTCTAGTAGAAGGAGAGCTGTGAGCTTTGCATGCAAAATAAGGAGATCCATCATGCAAACGTGAATGTAGGCACAGAAATTTTGGAAAGCTATTTTGTAGCCCTTTTGTTGTGCTTGGATTTTCTGATCGGAGGAGTGACTTCCCAGAGCTAACGTGCGTACATAGTTTTGGGAGAAAATGCTGTTTGTATCTCTAAAACCACTCTATCCCATCTTGTGAGCAGTTGTGGTATATTTGTCGCTGGGGGTAACTTATGGTTCGAGGGAGGGTGAACATGCATGAAGCCAGCCTGTCTGGACCCCAGTCCCCCAAGCCCGGCCTTAATCAGAAAGTTGTAATGAGTGGTGATGAATATTCAAATACCAGAGGTAGCTGTGTCGGCTGGGACTTTTCTCAGAAAACATCATCATTACAATGGGAGGCATTCCCTGCCCCTGCTGCTTTTCTTTGCCCTAATCCTCATGCCTCCCTCCCTCCTTCAGTCCATCATCTGCTGAAATCCTCGCCTTTTCTTTCTTTCGGGTTTTGTCTCCCCTCTTTAACACTATGGCCTCCCAGCCATCCGTTCATTCCCCCAATTCCTCACACACACAGACACACACAAAACCTAAACTTCCTTAGAAAGAGCCGTCTCCTCGCCTCTATCAATTCAATCTTGCTGTGTGTTTTCGCGCAGAGGAATGCATGTTTGTGGTTTATTCACACAGCGAGAGACCCTTAGGGTTTCTGTTAAATACATTGTAGTCTTGGATGAAGATTTGGTCTGGGCTATTTGCCTCTTTTACTCCGTTTGGATGGCACCAGGGGAGCCTGTGCCAAGCCAGCTCTAATATCAACGCGGAGATGAGGTGGATTTTTTGGCTTTTCACTGGGCTTTGACAAAGCTGGTGGGCTACTATTAGCTGTCAACAGAAGCAACATCAACATCAGATCTGTTTAAAAATACGGTACATCTGGTCTAACCAGTGCCTGTAACCCCCCCCCAAAAAAATAAATAAATAAATAAATAAATAAAAATTGGAAGTTGCAGTTTACGTAATGTAGTCGAGCTGTTTTACATCATAGCGTTAAGCCTAGACAGTATATTAAAAAGATGGATAGTTTTTGGATGGATGGGCATGATTTTCAATTCTGAAAAGTGAAGCTAATGTGGAAGTACCTTGTAATAAACAGAAGGGGGCGACTCTTCTGGTTGTGAAAAGAAGTCTGCTTGCATAGAAGTGAACAAAGTGATGTCACTCCAGAATTAGAGTGTTTAGTGGGAACGTTGTAAAAGTGAGGAAAAGCAGGATTTGTTTTGCTTTTGTTTAAGGTAGAGCCAGTGGTGTAGCACTAGTAATGCAGTATAGTGTTTGTTTTTCTGCACTTAAAAACAACGCTACAGCACATTCATGGCTGGAGCCTGGCCTGTGCTCTGCTTATGGCTTATTCAGTGAGTCACAAATGCACAGAAGTTGTAGTTTTTATACTCTTTACCATTACCAGTACCATTTTGGATAGTAAACTCAGGGTTTATGGGACTGCTTCGTTTTTCTAAGTAGGAAATTCAAGTTGAGTGGTACATTCCAGTTAAACATTCCAGCTGAGAACTTGGAAATCTGGACTTTCATACAAATCTCTAACACAGCATTATGGTGGGGCTTTCTTGTGTTTGACAACCTGCTGTTGTATGAGTGAGCTCAGATTTAAAAGTCTGAATTCTGCTTCTGCAGCAAATCTAGTAATGTAGAGCCCAAGCAAGTGCCAAACACTGTTGTCTGCATTTATACCCGTAGGAGCTGCACAGACGACGATGTGTACTTACATTTCTAGGGAGATGTGTGGCAGTTTATGGCATAGGTTTTTAGACAAGTTGTCTGTCACTAGTGCGTACACAATGATGGCCATGTTTGGCCTATGTATTTGAAACCCATATTTAGGATTTGGGATCCATCACCTAAGCATACCATACTATAGCATCTTTTTTTTAAATAAAACAGTTAAAAAGAACTTAAACTAAGATAAAGTGGTGTACATTGGAACTAAATGATAAAAATACACAAGATTGAAATAAAAATCAATTAAATAGGTCAAATAACTACAAGAAAAAGAGACTTCACCATTAAGGTGATGCTTTCAAATATCTTCCATATATATATATATACTAATATAACCACTTACTGTTTATTACATGTAACATGAAGAAAACATGTTACGTGGAAAAAGGGAATGACTTGATACTCTGCTCACTGACTGTTTATTTTCTATTGAATTTGCTTTCAAAAGCACCACAAACTGACGCTACCAACATGAAGTTTGAAACTTTAACAAAAAGTAAACATTCCAGACTTTTTGGAGGTCTGTTGTATTAGTTTTAGTCTAATGTCCCAAAGAGTGCGTGTGTGTGCAGCTGTCATGTGCACAGTAAGATAATTGGCGAGCTTTTCAATCAGCATGTCGGTTTATTATGTTACCCTTACTAGACTTTGTAAGTTAACTGTCAGATTAAGAGCTTGTCCCTGTGTAACTGGGTAACACATGATTATGTTTAGACCCCGTGTGCTTGTGTGTGAGTATTAAATGTTAAACGTCTCAAACAAGCCACCCTCTGGAAACTCTCAAAGACTGTATGGCCTGTCTTTAAGTTAAATTGCACTGTCTGGCATCATGCTCTCTCATTTGAATATCTCCAACTGAGTTCAGATGAAAAATTTCAAACATAGCTCTGAGTCAGCTGTCCAATCAAAGCAGGGACTTTTTCTCCCCCTCTCTTCCCCCTGCTCTCTCCTAACCAGGAGAGGAGTGTGTAATAGTGTGTGTTTTCATTTGTCCTGGGTTGAGGCCAGCTGTCGAGGAGATCTGTGTGTGTGGCAGAGGGGGAGCTCCGTGGAGCAGAGCAGGCCAGGGCTGGTGCTAGGAACCTGGACCTGGACAGGGGCCATTTGCTGGGTGTCTGGGGTGTCTATGGGGAGAAGAAAGGGAGAGAAAGAACAGGGTGGTGTTCACTTAGAGTCACTGGATATTCTGCTGTATACATGTGCGCTGAGAAGGGATCAGGGAGCTGTTTGAGTAAGATTAATTGTTAGAACAGCAATGCCGTGTTGAGAGTGAGGAATTTAAGGGTAGCAAGGGACTTGAAGAATGGTAGTCGGCAGGGAAAAGTTTAAGTTAATCCAACAGGACTCTGCATATTTCAGAGTTGTTTATGCATTGTATTCGAGGCATTTCAGTATGTGAGTGAAATGACTTTCGACTGTGGTCTCTTGTTTGTTTGGGGGACAGAGGAATGATGACAATCTTAGTCTCTGCAGACACTTTGTGCATCTGTCCATCTGCCGTCTAGGTGTAGATTTATAGTGCTTAAAAAGTGTAATGGATAGGAAAAAAAATATTGTTAGCTACGTCAGTAGCCACATAGACAGGGCTCTCAAAACCTGCAGCAGATCCTCAATAGTGCCCACTACAATCTGGCTGTATGCTAGCATGCACCCACAAAACCAGCTCTCAACAGCTGCTTACAAAAGCCCAGTGGAGCCTGACCAAGTCTCACACACTTAAGAGGAGGTACGTTGGCATGTGAAGTTGGAAAAAGGAGACTTTTGGAGACGCTTGAACAGCCAAGTGTCCTCTATGTAGCACTTACGCCCAGCTCGGTCTCTTGGAACTACTGTAGCTGAAGCCAAGTGTTTGCCTCTCTGTAAACATGGAAGTCTTAGATGGAGGAGGGGAAAACTGCCAGACGGATGTGTTGTCTTTAAAGAATTTAGACCATGTTGGCTATTAATGTTAAGTAGCTGCTGTTATCTGTAATGGCTTTGCATGCAGATTTAGTTGACCGGGTTGTGTAATTCACAAGTAGGCTCAATGTGTTTTAGCTCATTGTGGTAAAAGAAGAAATTCCTCAGTGTCTGTGAAGCAGTTTTGTGATGTTTGTTGTTAGTGTGCTGATTCATGGCTCCATGACTTGGGTGGTATTTTGGAAATAAGATTAGAAGCAGGATCCCAATGATAAGCTTGTACTTATACTGGTGTGGAGTTTACTTTTAATGGGGGCTAACTGAAGCTAAATTAGTTAATTGTTGCTTTAATATTCATTTAAACCTCTTACAATACTGCTACATTACATTTAGATCAACTTGATATACATTCAAGGAATCTGAGGTCAGGAAGGAGACTGACTGTTTTGGCTCTCCTTTGTGTACAACTAAGATATTTGCAAAATGACTGAACAATCAACACCTCGCCAACACTGTGCAAGTCGCATTCACACTTTAAGAATAAGTGCAATTTTGTTAATACAATAGTCCGAAAGAACAAGAAAAGTGATGGATTTGTGCCAGAGGAAGTAACAGAGGCTCATCAGCTTTACTGTACAGATCATCCTCCCCTAATAGCCTATTCAGTAAGGAGCCAGTATAATTCAGTTCAGGTTTAGTTATATAGTCCCAGTTCACAACAGCAGTCGCTCAAAGATACTTGCAGGGTTATTGCAGGATTAAGATGGTACATTGTTACAGAGAGAACCCCAACAATTAGATAAGCCCTGGTGTGTGACTACAAATGCTAAAAAAGCCAGTCCTAGGCAAGGTTTCCTCTACCTCTGCTGACTGAATCCAAAACATTTTTAATACAATTTCTGTGCCCTTGTTTCGTTTCATTTCATTTCAGAGATATTTTTGAGACTCTCGACTGGGTCACACTAGTTTCTTTCTTCTGCTGTCGTCACACTTCAGTGGTGTTTGTTGCCAGCCACTAGTTTGGTAGTGTTGGTGAGATACTTGGATGTGTTATACAATCAATTCCCTATTATAATCAAAAACATGCAAATTATTTTATCCTTAAACCAAGTTTTTCTTGTATAAAGGAATTTTTTGTACCTCCCAGAGAGGTTCTGTTCGACCATGAATTGAACCCCTTCTTATCTGTGTTGCCTTTATTCTTCATAGCAAGTAATCTGACTGGCCTATGTAGCCACCCACCAAAAACACAAAACAAAAGCCTTTAAACTCATTATCCTTTTTGTTTCTTTAGAAAATGTTCCTCAGGTTTAGCCAAATGCGATCCTCCTCCCAGCCATCCTTTTAATGTTGATTTGCAGTTTTTCAGTGAAATCAGTTTTAATATGAGTGTGATCAACTGCAGCTGCATTGATGTGGCTGTAAGCTGATGATTTACCCAGATGGGTTTTGAGTTAACCCTGGCACTTTGATTTGGTGCAGCTGTGTTGTTGTCACGGGCTCATATATTTCATGTAATGTGTCGGTAATGTAAACTGTTTAATTCCCCTCCGCACTTTCACTTTTTACATTTATGAGTTAATGTCGTTTTTAGCCCTCTTTTCTCCACTGCAGTGTACCATACAGATCACACTTATCATGATGTCAGAAAACCAGAACCGTTCAAACCTACTGAACCTCCCTGTGTGTCTCTGTTCTTCAGGGTGGTGAAGGAAGAGATTTCAGACGACAGTGCCAAGTTGCCATGTTTCAACGGCAGAGTGGTGTCATGGGTAAGAGATGATAAACTTGCTGTTTATTTTCTTTTTAAAGCAGGAGTGGAAGCTATACAGATTTCCCTGCTAACCTTTCTTTTTCCATCATTTCCTCTTGAGGCTTGTCTGAAAATGTCAAGACTTAACTTTAATCTCAAGAATAAGCCTACATCATGTTTAGCCAGAGGGTGTTTGCAAAAACCACCTCTTCTTTTTCCTGTGTCTTCCTTCAGACCTCCCTCAGACCAACAGTCTTGTCTAACCAGCAGCAGCAAAATGAAGTAATTAGATTTCAGATTTTTAGCCATTAACTTTGCACAATTATATGTCATCAGAGAGTTTGCACATCTGGTCCTGGCTTGCTCTTTGGTGAAACGTTTGGAAACTTGGAACAGGAAAAAAACTGAACCAGAGTAACTGTCCACCCAGGTAAAACAGGAGGGAGCAGACTCAGCAGATGTATGGGAAAAATGTTCTTGGAGCTTTATCAACAGTCTGAGTCACTGGTAGTTTTGCTAGACTGTTACTCTCAGACTTCAATAAATCTTTTGTCACTCGAGAATTTTCTTACACTGAGCGCCTTGAACCGACTGTTTCTTTGCATGACATTTCCCTTTTAAACATTTTAAAGAGATTTGTCAAATGAAAGCATGCACATTTTAACCCGGAGACAGACATGATGTCCATGTTTGCAGTAAGGCTGATGCACTTTTTCCATTTTTCTGAGAGAGGGTCCCTACAAATATTTTCCATATCATAGTTATGCTTCCATTCAGCTTGAGAGGGGTCCTTTTTGTACCATTTGTTTTACCCCGTTATGTGTTTTAACACTGAGGGCAGTAGAGATAATGCTCTTATCTGCTTTATATTCATAGGTGTTTTTGTGTTGTTTCCTCTGCTATTTGTGTAAATTGAAAGTTTACAAAATTTCCATCCATCCATCTTCTGCCTCTTATCTGGGTCCAGGTTGTGGTACAGTAGTCTAAGCTGAAATGTCTAGACTTCCCTGTCTCCCTGACGTTTATTCTAGCTCTTTCAAGGGGGACAACGCAGGCAGTTTCAGGCCTGGGTCTAATCCGGGGCCTGCTCCCACTAACACATGCCCAAAACACTTCACCAAGAAGCATCCAGGAGGCATCCTAGTCAGATGCCTGAACAATCTCAACTGGGTCCTTTTTGTGTGGAGCATTAGCAGCTGCAGTTTGAGCGCCTCCTTAACAACCAACTCCACAGTCTATCTTTAAGGCTGGGCCAAGCCACCCTTTGGAGGAAGCTCACTTCCTTCTCCTTGTATCTGCCATCTCGTAGTTTCAGTGGATACCCACAGCTTAGGGCCATAGGTCAGAGTAGGAACGTAGATCGACTGGTAGAGCAGCGGCTTTGCTTTCAAGCTAACTCTTACTTCACCACAACAGACTGATATAGCATCACTGCTGACACCACACCAGTATACCAGTCTCATGCTCCACTCACACCTCACACCTCAGTGAACAAGACCCTTTAAATTACCCCACTTGGGGCATCCCACCCCTTTCCAGCTGAGAACTGTGACCTCAGACTTGGAGGTCCTTATTGTCAAAGCACAAACTAAATGCCTATTATTAAATTTACGCATTTACATCAATGTCAGCAAAAACTCAATACTATAAACAAGATGCTATATTAAACTGGCTCTCATTAAAAAGATAGTTCATTGTTTTCTTTGCCAGAGTAATTGTCAAATCTGGCCGGGGTGGCTGCAAGTCCTTATAAAGCTTTTATCTTAAATACGTATTTGCTAATAAACAGCCTTAAAAGATTTAAATGGTCTTAAATTCATTTTAAATGTGTCTTAAATTTTTTTAGTCAACTCGCAGCTAAAATGTTGACCAGCAACATTAAAATTTTCACTCTGTCTACACATTGATATCCTACAATGTGACTGCATTGTCAAGCTGAGCTATTTTGGAACAACTGGACCCCCGATTTAGAAGGCGATATTAGCAGGAAAGCATGCAGCACAGTTGTTTACATGCAGCAATGCATGACTTGGCCATGTGCAAACACATAGAACAGTATTGGGCGAGAAAGTCAAGTTAAAATTCTGTAGCCGCACGGAATTTAACATATGCAAACATTTAAATGAGCATGTCGAGATAGAAAAGGCGTTTTTCAGTTTGCCAAACAAATTCACGAAGGAAGCAAACATTTCTCTGATTGTGTTAACTGATACTCGAGCCGAGCTGCACGCAGCGTGGCTTGTTAGCAGTTATAGCACAGTGAGTTGCCAGGTACAGCTTTCATACTTTCCATTTCTCTTGTAGAAGACCCACTTGTTTTACTCCACCCTGCGGGTTGCATTTAAAAGGAGACAAAACACTGAGACTTGGCCCAGATAAGAAGGACAGGGGCTGGAGCATCTGTTAAGTGCATAAGAACTCAAAGAGAGGGAGAACAAAGCTCAGACACCAGAGGGACTGATATGCGATCTGCACAGAGAGATGGATGAAGGGATCCCAGAAGATGAGTGTTTCACAGTTACGTAGCCATTAATGGAGAGCAAAAAGCAGGGAGTGACTGGATAAAGTGGGCGAACGTCTCTGTGCACATGCTTGTGGACATTTGGTTGAGTTATTTTGACAGGAAATACAAAGCATGTTTATATGAAGTCACTGAATGCACCAAACTTCCCAAACTCTGGAGCTCATATGAAGTTTATAATAAGAAACTTGATGTGTGGGCTCTGCAGTGATGTAAGAAGGCCTGGACTCCGCTCTCTGTGTTTCTATGGTCCATGTAATTGGAAGCTATATGCCATTCATCCTAATTGTTGATGTGTGATACCTCTCTCTCCCCTTCTATGTGTGTGTGTGGACACTTTTGTTGTATAATGAAGAGAGACAGGTTAAGTGTAGGATAGCGTTTCAGTTTGCCCTTGAGACCTTAGTCTGAAAAGAGTACAGTGTTTGTATGTGAAAGTAATTGACATAGTACCCGTTTTTCCTCCCTCTGCCCTCCACCTCCTTCCTTCTCGTCCTTTCATTCCTTTTCTTTTTTTTCACCCTCTCGTCTCTCTGCCCTCTCTTACTTTGTGCCAGTTTCTCACCACTCCACATACTTGCCTACTTTTTTCCTAATACTTTCCATCCTGCTTCCCTCGACCTTTACCTCAGATTCTTTCCTCTCTTTATTTTTTGTTTGTGTTGTCTCTAAATCTCTTTTATTTTTCTTCCTTTTATATATCAGTTGGTATCTTCAGACACTCCAGCAGCAGAGCCTCCAGTGGCAGTGGTCCCCCCTGTGGAAACAACTACCCAGCCTTTGCCCCCTCCGCCACCCCTTCCTCCCCCACCTGCAGAGAGGACTGGGGGCATCGGGGACTCCAGACCACCATCTTTCCAGTAAGCAACACACACACACACACACACACACACACACACACACACACACACACACACACACACACACGTGAATCATTTACTGTGTATTTAAAGTGAGGGAAATGATTATTTGATCCCCTGCTGAAGTTTGCAAGCTTGCTCACTTATCAGGAAATGAACAGTTTCAAATTTTAAGGTAGTTTTAGTTTAATGGACTGAGACAGAACATCAGCGAACAATCCTGAAAAAAACACTTTACATAAAAGTTTTAAACTGATTTGCATGTCACTGTCATGAAATTAGTATTTGATCAACAAGTAAAACACAACTTAGTACTTGGTGGAGAAACTCTTGTTAGCAAGCACAGCTGTAAGATGTTTCTTGTAGTTGGTCACCAGGTTTGCACAAATCTTTAAATCCTTTCTTAGCTGCCCCATGGCAGCTCAAAACTTTAGCTTCCTCCACAGAGTTTGTATAAGTCTGAGGTTGAAGACTGGCTAGGCCACTTCATGATTTCCTGCTTCATCTGTAGCTGCTCCTTTGTTGCCTTGGTGATTTTTTGGGTCATGCTTGAACATCCATCCATGACCCGTTTTCGGCGTTCTGGCTGAGAGAAGGTTCTCGTCCGTGATTGTATATTACATGTCTTGTTCATTGACCCCCTCGATGCAGTGAAGTCATCCTGTCCCCTTAGCAGAAAAACAGCCCCAATAATGGTTCCAACTCCTGAACTGCAGGGATGTGCTTTTTGGGTCATACTCAGCATTTTCCTCCTTTCAAACACAGTTGGTTGAGATGATGTCAAAGAGCTAGATTTGAATTTTACAGTGTTTATTTATCGGATAAAATAAGTTAAATGTCACCGTTATTATTGTCCGGCTGGAAACAGCGGAGGTGTCCAAATTCAGAGGCTGCGTCCACCTGAGGACCCGGCCTTCATGGTCTAAGTGGGTCGGGTAGACCGGAAATGAGCGACCGTGAAATTGGACGGTCTAGCCTTCAGAATTACGTCACGAGCTCTCTCGGTGGAGTGAAACTCTGCCGTCTGCTCCTTGCTATTTAAAATATAACCGGACGCTGGCGTACATTTTCGACCATCTCACACTTCAGTTTAATCAGTTTTCTGTCTGACGTTTATTCAGCTGTGTGAAAACCGCCGGATGAACCCTCCCGAGAGATTAATAAAGTTTTGTTTAATCTAATCTAATAACTTTAATCTCAGCCAAACCGATTTACTCACGAACAAATAAAACACTGAAAAAGGCCAAACAATAACATGTTTAAGTTATTTAAGTGACTTATATATCATGTTTATCCTGAGTAGTGAAAGACCGCGGGGGTTTATAAACGATGTGCCGGGAGTTTGCTGTTCCCGTCAGCTCAGATATTTGAAGTTTACACAGCTACATTCTCGCCTGAAAATATGTTAAAAGTTTATTTTGTGACCTACAAAGAATAATAAGAGTAGTATTAAAACTAAATAACTGCAGTAGTAGTAGCCATTGTTGGAAACTGGAGTTGCCTGGGCCTATCTGGGATATCGTTTTTAAATTTTGTTGTCCGGGTGGAAAATCGGGAGATTTTCGGGAGGGGCACTGAAATTCGGGATTCTCACAGAAAAATCAGGAAGGGTGGCATGTATGGATCTTGTGTGCGCTGCAGGATTTCATTGCATTGTGCTCTAGTGTGTTACCAGTGTTGTTCTTAGCGACTGTGATCCCAACTGTCTTCAGGTCATTAACAAGCTGATCTCATGTAGTTTTGGGATGATCCACCACTTTTCACCCATTGTACTTGAAGATTTGCAGCACACACCTGTGCTCCTCCTATAGTTTTAATTAGAAACTGTATATTTACCTGAATATCTCACACTCTCAGAGTATCAGGTTTACGCACGAATATGTGAGCTCATTTGAAACTGATCTTAGCTGGGACCGCCCTTGTTATTGACACAAGGAAAAGCTTTCAATCCCTGAGTAGACAGATCTGATTGAAGTGTTCCCTCACACAGTTTGAGTATGTTTTTGCCATATTCAAGAACTTCCATTCCAGTGTGCTTTGAAATGTTATGAAATGTGGTCTAGTTGGTTTGGATAGTTGGGGTTACTGCAGAAAACTGTAACATCACATTAAGTTAATATGACAAATGTGTCAACAAACAGTTATCTAGTGATTATTCTTGTTTAACACTGTTTTGGAAATATCTGCTAATAGCAGTGAACCAACTGGTTTCTCACTGGGTTTGCCAGAACCTGCATTGAGACCGAGGCTACCAAAAACATTAGTTTTGAGCTGAAAAAGCAAAACGAAGAAGTGACTGAAGCTTAAAAACTGTCAAGCTAATACAAGTCTTTAGAGCAAGAATGACATCTCATCTTACATGTAGTCATTTCATTTTTTAAAACAAACAAACAAACAAAAACATGCATGCGCGTGCACACACACACGTGTGTGATTAGGACAGCTTTTAAAAAAAGCAAAAAACCAGTATGAATTTCAAAATAACTATTTATTATTTATTTGTATTATATTATGTTATATTGTACAGCTTGTACATACATGTACGAAGAAGGTTAAAGTGGGACTTCACAGGTGGGCAAGCTGTAAGATCAGGTGTAGCAAAAATGTGTATCAGTGTGGGCCAAAAAATCAGAAGTGGTTGCATACTGTTTTTTATTGGGATATCCAGTAGATTTTTGCTTTATTGTACATAAATCACAGGTCAGCTGTGGTGAACTGCTACTCTGATATTCACTGCTCTTTGTGGATCGAGCCAATTGAACTCAACAGGATATAAACAGATGATTCAATAGCTGTAGGGATGATTTCTAACACCTGGGCAGTATAAAGCTAATCAAAAAGGTAGAATTCAGTGAGTGAATCTAATCAGCGTCACCAGCTTTAGATATACATCGATGTTTGCTGCCTTTCATGTAATCTAATATTGATATTGATATGACCAATCCAACATTACTGAAAACTATAGTTATAACCATAGTCCATCCTTTATCTTTATAAAAAACCAAGTATATCTGCACGCTGCTTTTTCACGAGTCATTAGTAAGGAAGTAAAGAAGAAAAAGTAAATTAGTTATTTGTTTCCATAATATGTTTGGAGCTAGACTGACACCTTACTGCTCATACGTGATAATCTTCAAATGAAAGGGTCTCTGGTACCAAAGAAAAGGTTCAGTTTAACCAGCTGTTTTTATGACTGGGTGGTCTCCAGGGTACTGGATGCTGATCATTTATTAACTTATTCCAGATGTATTATCAGTGTAGATATAACACCAAGCTATGAGAAACTGATTTTGGGGGACAGTTCTTTTTTTTGTTTTTTTTGTATGTTAAAAAACAATCAAGCTGCGAAATGCTTAACCAGCCATTTAATTGTGGGTCTCATGAATCCAGTGTTAGTTGTGCTTTTAAGTTTTTATAGTGTGTCTTTTTATAGTGTGTCTGAATCTTAAAAGCAAACTAATTATCATTCAGTCTGATTGTGGTTGTGTTGATGTACACACAGCTTACAAAAATGAAGAAATCCATGTGAGTGGTAGAAAGAAATGAAAAGCTTACTATGTGATGTCAATAAAATTACAGTAGCTCTAATGCACAGTGACCATGCCGTGCTTTGTGTCTTCATGTGTCTTAAACTTTTTGATCATTGTAGGAAAATGTGCTAATATTGGACCAGCAAAGAGATTGTGCTGTTCTATAGCCTTCACTGCAATAAGAGACACTGTAATACATAGCAGATGTCATGTCCAAGGCCTCATTAAAGTGACACGTACCTGACCAACAACTTTAATGTAAGCAACATTAAGCACATAATGCTAAAAGTATGTATTAAAATGTTGATTTGGTGTTTAAAAGGGAACAGTTGTACGTGTGTTCAGCTCTATATTTGTATTCTTAGACTCCCAGAGTAGTCTGACAGCATCTAAGGAGCCTATACTGGGCCTTGGTCCATCTCCTGATTTCACCCAAAGTCCTTCTCAGGACACTTATTTGGACAATTACCAAGTTGTTTTTAAATAGCGTAATATAAATATGTAAATGTTCTGTAAATGTGACAGAAAATAAGGAAAAGAGTGAGTAGTTCCGTTTAACTGAAGAATAGTCTAGAGTTCGACTAAAGAAATGGACTGATATCAGCTGATTCTAGTTTATTACTGATAAGGATGTCTCTTGGGAGATAACAGCAAAATGCCTGCAAACATGGCAATGAGATCATTTAGAAAAAAGGCCTCTTTTGAAGTTAGTCCAGCAGAAACACTGACAGGCTTTTCTTTTGACTGTTCAAATGTCCTCCTGAAATTATTACAGTTCTTTAAATAGCAAATTGGCACTTATTTTCTTTCTTTATTTGTATGATAATTAATAAATAATATAAATACTTGTATGATGTGTCAGATTCAGTTAAGCCCATTTTCATTCAGAGGAAGCTGTTAGAAATTAGGACGAAAAAATAAAGCATAGATATTCGTATACAGCAGCAGGCAATACTGCTTTAAAAGAACAGGTAATTTAAGCAAGGGCATGTACTTTCTAGTCTACTATAATTGCAAAAATGCATAACATAAAAAACGTATGTAGTTAGAAATGCCTTTTATGTTGTAAACACTGATTACTGCAAATCCAGTGTTGAAATCCAGTCGTGCTCTAATTCCATCTGTAATTGTGCTTATTTTTACAGTCCCAATGCAACAGGCAGCGTGGAGACTTTGGACGACCAGACTGAAACGGAGTCTGTAGTTTCTTTCAGGAGAGAGAGGCCTCGGCACAGAGAGAGCATGGAACAACACGGTGAGACACTCGTGCACACGAAAACAATCCTTTTAATACTGCCTCCTATCAAGATTTGGCACGTCTATATCTCCCAGACACTCAATACAAGTTGATATAATCAGAGAGTTGCTGAGGAGCGAGGAATGTTTGGGATCTATAGGGAAACCCTGACTTGCACAAACATGAAAAATCATGTTGATTATTTTCCTGTTGTCTTTGGGGACTCTCGTGCGGCATTTCAGGCCCTCGCATGAACGGCCAGAGTCGTCTGGAGCGCCACCTGGCAGGATACGAGAGCTCTAGCACGGTGATGAGCAGCGAGTTAGAAACGACCAGCTTCTGCGACTCTGAGGACGATGACACGATGAGCAGGTGAGAAAGAGATAAGCATTATGGGGGGAAAAAATTCTGTCTACTAAGGAACTCAGCCTGATAAATGTCGTATGTATCCAGTAGGTGATGAAACAGGCTAATGCGAGAGAAGCTGTCCCTTAAATTTGTGTTGACCTCCTGAAGAGCCAAGCCTGTTAAAGGTTTATGAGATATTTCTCTCTCTTGACCTTTCACCTTTTGTTGAACAGGTTCAGCAGTGCCACAGAGCAGAGCACAGCTTCGAGGCTTCTTAAGCGACATCGTCGACGGAGGAAACAGCGTCCCCCACGTCTGGAGAGGGTGTGTGCGCACAATTTACTTTGTGCAAACAGATTAAATATTTTGGTCACGTCAGTGTCTGTAGTGTAATGTTGTCATTTCCTGCTCCAGGCCTCCTCCTTCAGCAGTGTTACAGATTCCACGATGTCTCTGAACATCATCACCGTCACTCTAAACATGGGTCTGTACTCTCCTCATGCACCTCATGAACCTTTAAACTCATATCTCAGATTCATTTTTCTTACCTAATGTTCACCTCGTCTTAACATTATTGTGATTTCTCAACCGTACAGAAAAGTACAACTTCCTGGGTATCAGCATAGTGGGTCAGAGCAACGAAAGGGGGGATGGAGGCATCTACATTGGCTCCATCATGAAGGGAGGAGCTGTGGCTGCTGATGGACGCATTGAACCTGGTGACATGCTGCTGCAGGTGAGGAGGAATGATGGCTTTTTCCTATATAAATGACGATGTCTTGATTTATTTAGTTTTTTAAATTACTGCTCAGGCAGCTGGTTTATCCAGGAAATACCAGTGTGGTTGTTTGGTTTTGAGATCTGCTGGGTCTCATTTCAGGAGCTTTTCTAGTGGGTGATCCAGTCCAGATCAGTTCTTGTTCACTTCAGTTGTAATTCATTCCTTGTCTACATGAACACATCTGTTTCTCTCTAAAACGAAACAAAGGAAGTATTTATGCATATGAATGCAACTGGTTTTTATTTTATTTTATTTTTTTGTTCCGATCAAGAAGCTAGAACTGGGAAATTACTGACATTTTTCTGTTGAAAAGACTTTGATTAATCAGCTACCAAAACAGTTGGTTGTTATTCTTCATCATCAGCATCAATAAATAATTCATCTCCACTTATGAGTCTAAATAAACCTTTTTCTTATGCCTCATTATCCCCTCTCCTCCTAGGTGAATGACATCAATTTTGAAAATATGAGTAACGACGATGCAGTGCGGGTCCTGAGGGAGATTGTACACAAGCCAGGGTATGTTTCTTTTTTTTTTCCATCAGGGATGGGTGGTATAGTCTCAAAATTATATCATGATATTTAGAGAAGCTATAATGATATTCCTGAGAATATAGGAAAAATTTACTGAACAGCATTTTATTGATGCTTGCAGTTTTATTAAGGCAGCAGCATTTAGAAGTGTAAGTAAATAAAGGGGATTTCCCTTCTTGTCCTTCTGTGATGTTATATCTTGGGTTGGGCTTTAATCCAGCTTCTTAAAGTCCTGTTTCAGTAACTTTGATCCATCATTTGCTCTTCTTGTCTTATGATGTGTAGCTAGTGAGCGCTCCGGTGACGCTGTGTGGAGAGTTGTTTAAATCGCACGTCACTGCTAGTATCTCCTTCTTCGTAGCCTTGTGTTTTTTCCTCAAGTGCTGAAACATGTTCGTTCTCTCCACCTTCAGTTTTCTTGCATATTTTGCAAAGTACTGTGCTTTGGGAGGTTGTAGAAGTATCTATCTTTTTTTGTTTTGTTTTATTAATAAATGATCATTGGAGGCTGACTCACAGCTCTCGCTCTCAGACATGCCCTGCCTTGTCTTGTTGTTGCCATGTGACATTTTTGTATCGGGTAAATCTTCACCCCAGTATCAGCGTGGACGATGTGATCTGACCGTAGTCGTGATGTCTGCGTACTCTTTTCCAGGCCCATCATCCTCACAGTGGCAAAGTGCTGGGACCCGTCTCCTCAGGGCTACTTCACTCTGCCTCGCAGTACGTACAGCTCTGCCTGAGACACAACACATGGATCCATGTTTGTGTCAGTAACTGTTTCCTAATTGTTTTCCTCACCCTGCAGATGAGCCGGTCCGACCCATTGACCCTGCAGCATGGGTCAGTCACTCCGTGGCCATGACCGGGGCTTACCCTCCCTACCCAGGCAGTTCCTCCCTCAGCACCATCACGTCCTCGTCCTCCGTCACCGAGACTGAACGTAAGAGTCTTTGCGTTCACCTTACTCTATATTTGCTCCTTTATAATATCCCCTTTGCTCTCAGCCTTTTCACGGCTGTGTATTATTTTCATAAAACTGTCCTTCGTGTCTAGTTGTCTAGTTTCATATCCAGACTCGTGATATTCAGTCTGAATGCTGTTCATTATTCTAAAGTATCTCTTTCCCCTTCTTCAGTCTGTGTCCGTCTTTGTCTCCCACCGACACTGGCACAGGAGTCGTCTTTCACATCTGTCTTTCTGCTTTTGTCGCGGCTGTTGTGTGATAAATGACGTCTGCTGCTTTCCTGCTTTTGATCTCTTTGAAGTTCCACTCCTTGCTTTCTTGTTTTTGGCCCCGTTCTGTTTTCATCTGTCATGCTTTCTTGCATGTTTTTCCCTCCTGAGATTTTCCTTAAACACTCTTTCATCCTTCTCTAGGTTTTGATGACTTTAACTTATCACTGCACTCTGACATGGCATCAGTCGCCAAAGCCATGGCCTCACCAGAGTCGGGTCTGGAAGTCCGGGACCGCATGTGGCTTAAAATCACCATTCCCAACGCTTTCCTAGGTAAGACAAAAAGTGGAAACGAGGCAAGAGAAACTACACTCGTTCCATGAACTTTTTGTGGCTCACAGGACTTTACAGGGCAGGCATTATGTTCACAGAATTAAAACCGTGTGACTTGTGGGAGGAAAAACCCCTCAAGTACAAACGTGAATGCCTGTTTTGAATGAAAACATGTGTTAAATTGGAATCGCATGCAGCTGAATCACAAGGGATAATTACTACGTGTTTGTCTACTTTGTGCTTTTTGAAATGAAAATTTGGTGTTATATTCAGTCTCTGATTTTATTACTTTCCCCCTAACTTTTTAATGTACTCTAACACAGCAGCTTGCAGGCACACCTCAGGCGTCAGGCAGGTTTTTTTCAGTCAGAGGTGTTCATTTCACCTGGATAGTTTTTGAGCTTGTCGTTTTCCTGCTAAATTCCTCTTAAAGATTTATAAATAATCCGCTGGTTAGATTTCCACTCGGCTACTTTAGATGTAAGCCAGAAGTAAGCCAAGCGGTGTTGATGTTTCAGTTTCTCCACATAAATACATGACTCAGTGGTCTGCATACAGCACTGGGAACCCTTCACTTTAAAACAAACTCTCAAACAGAATGCAAGCAGTGAGGTTACAGACATGGGGAAGTTAAATATAAGGAAGTGTATTAGGAATAAAATGTGTAACCACACCCAGCCAGCTGTGTGGTGTGGTACATTTGATGGCGGTGTTGCTTTTGTTGCTCTTCACTGCAGCTGTTATAGTGCTGCATTTAAAGTTCAATTTTTTTTCTCAAACTCAATCTGCTGTTTCTCAAACTGTCTACAGGCATAACATCAGATATGAAAACATCTGTTGTTTTCACATTGATGTGGCCTCCAGAGGGAGACAAACAACATTAATGAGTTAGTGTCTTTATCTAGTTCAATCAATGTGGTAACTACAGCTTAACACGTAACCTGAATTCTAAAATCCTCCGCACATATTGACAACTTGAACTGAAAAATTCAAATTTGTATTTACCTATTGATTATTTTACACATTGAGTAATCTATCAAGTCAATCGATTAATGGAGTAATAAGATAAGAAACATTTTTGTCTTATTATGGATCAACTGCTCCTTCTTGTTTAATTATTGTTTATAACGGCACCGCCTCTTTGCTCCTCGCGGTGTGTAAACAGACTCCGGCTCCACATTAAAGTGTGCCAGCATCATCATCCCTGCAGCAGTGACCTAATGTTAAACTTTTTATTCACACTCTGCACCTAAATATGTTTCTATTGCGGGTCTGTTTTTAGTCACAAATGTGGGTGAAATGCTCCCATTTACATGACTCGATAAATCGTCGCACTGAACCATTAATCTCAGGTCCCCTTTTTTTTGTAACAATGTTGGGTTTTACTGTTATATTTACCGGCCTGCAGCGCTCTTTTTCTAATTTTTCATTCTGTATTTACTGGTGATTTGAACAAAATTCCATCATGGGTGCAAATTTTAGTGACTGTTAAGCCACATGACGAACGTGACACTTAAAACAAAAGCATTCACAGGGGATGAACATGAAACATGAACTGGGATTTATAATGATTATTTAAAAAACCATATGTTAATAACTGAGGTATGCTCGTGCAAAGTTTTGCACGGGAGGGAAGAAGGTCCATGCAGATATATGTATGGTATGTTCATTATAATAAGATGTTCTTTAATTATCATTTTCATTTAATA
Source organism: Perissodus microlepis (assembly GCF_051167445.1). Classification (NCBI taxonomy): domain Eukaryota; kingdom Metazoa; phylum Chordata; class Actinopteri; order Cichliformes; family Cichlidae; genus Perissodus; species Perissodus microlepis. The sequence goes on from NC_140463.1 coordinate 34,118,235, forward strand.
CGTTTTCTGATTGTAGTAGGGGCTCTCACTGGGATTATGTTGTTTAGAAAAAGAGTCATGTGATCTGTGAAACAAATCTTTTTATATGAGCACGCACTGAGCCTAGTGTGTGTTTTTGTTTTGCTAGTTTGTTTTTAAAAGATCAGTCAAAACTCTGCACTTTATTTCATGATTCATTGAATTTTATTACGAAAACCTGGCATCTATGGGACAAAATGTTTCTTAATGATGATTAGAATGATTTCTCTGCAACCCTCATCAGGTTCAGACGTAGTTGAGTGGTTGTTTCACCACATCGAGGGATTTCAGGACCGCCGTGAAGCCAGGAAGTACGCCAGCAACCTGCTGAAGGCCGGCTTCATTCGCCACACGGTCAATAAGATCACATTCTCCGAACAGTGCTACTACGTATTCGGAGACTTGAGCGACTGTGAGAACTGTGAGTGGCTGCAAAACCCTGACATCAAACACTGAGCAACACATCCGACTGCTGAGTTTTATCCTTAATCACATTTTGCACATGGGCACTGGTGGACGCACCGGTTGTAGAAGGGGTTAGACATTTGACGTTATAGTTATCAAAGGATTCTTTAATGTCCTGCCATCGCTAAAATGAAATCTCAGGAAAGAAGACCAATCATTGTCCACCAGCTGCACCATATTAACGGTTCAGATGTAGTCATTTTTTTTTCGGGTTTGGTGCAAGAAAAGATCTTTTCACGTCAGAGGTTGATATTTGAAGCCATTCATCATGCAAACCTAAAAATTATTCTCTGTTAGCTGTAAATCTTGAAGGAACATTTTTGCAACATTATTCACCCTCTCCCTCGTGTCTCCCACACAGATATGGCCAATCTGTCTCTGAATGACAACGACGGTTCCAGCGGCGCCTCGGACCAGGACACCCTGGCCCCCTTGCCTCTCCCTGGGGCTTCCCCGTGGCCCATGATGCACACCTTCCCCTATCAGCCATACCCAACACATCCCTTCTCCAGCCAGCCGCCTCCGTACCACGAGCTTACCAGTTACAGCTACGCCCCGGGCAGCACTGGCAGCCAACACAGCGAAGGTAAGCGGAGAGAAATGTTCTTTTATCCAGTATTTATTTTTAGAGTGAGATGCTGTAGGTGAGGCCGCTGTGAGCAAACTCTTCCTGTTTGAAGGGCCACTCCAAAATATAACTCAAGAAGTTTAGCTTTTCATGACAGAGCTACATAGTGTGCTCTGACATTGTGTATAATATATCCTGTGGCTCTTGATGACTGCACACAGGGCTATTAATCATGGATATAACATTAGAAAATACAATAAAACAGGACATATGAGCCTATTGCTCAATTTCTACCATTTCAGGGTTTTTCTTGGCTCAGATGGGTTGTTTGGAGATGACGGCACATCCCTGATCCATGTCTACTAACGGCAATAAGTCTGCTTTATATTATTTTCTGCCCATTTAATGAATAAAAATGTCTGAAGCTGAGTAAATGATGGGCTTTTAATAAAACATTTTACTGCTTTTGGCCTAAACCTCCTTTGTGTGAGCCAAAAGTGCCTTCATGCATGAGAACACTGCATTTCCAAAAATTAAAAAAGTACACTACCTCTTAGACTGCGATTCTGCCTCCTCCTGGTCTCAGACGACACATTTTATCTTTCATGTGTAAGATGAATGTGTTCACCGCTACACCAGAGACTCAGGAGAGCGTCTGTGGCATCTGTGATTCAAAATTCGGCTATTAAAAAGTGAAAAAATAAAAATGAGCAGCAATTCCTGTTGTGCAAAGGAGAGAGGATAGTTGCATATGTAGAGTTAAAGGTTGAAGACATCTGCACACAGGAGTTTGCAACCAGCCATTGCCAAAGTCTAGAATGCTTCAGCCCACTCAATCGTTAATCTTCACTTTAATCAAATACAAAAGAAAATGATGCATTTTCTTGAAATCTTTGTTTAAAAGCATAAACAGCACAGTCTGGTGGCTGTACCCAGTCATATGCAAAGTGTTAGGGCCAATGGGTCAAACGCCTGCTGCTAGGACACAACTTCAATGCAAGAGTAGTAAATTTAGATCACAGTAATAAGTAATATCATAAATGAACCACCTCCTGTGAACACTTTTAATTCAGTTTTTCTATAAATAAAACTGTAGACAAAGGCAGCTTAAGTTTGCTAATGTGTCTTTGTCCCATGTGTGTCCTGAGGTGCATCTTTACTGTTCTGTCTGAGCCATCACACAATCCATGCAACTAAGTTGTTCTAACCCACCTCCACCGGGGGGCAGCAGTCAGCTGTGTGGAAAATGCTAAGAAATTACACAAGAAAGACTTCACAGAAAAGTGTAAATGATTTTAGTGAAACTGGTAAATCCGCTAAGCAGTGTCATCAGAGCTCAGATTTGTTTGACTTGTTATCAAACAGTGTTTTCTCTCCCGTGTTGCTGCAGGGAGCCGGAGCAGCGGCTCGACGAGAAGCGAGGGTGAGCGGCGTCGCAGCAGTAAAGGCCCTGGTAGCACTGTGGGCGGAGGGGAGAAATCCCCGTCCGGCGGTGGTGGAGAAGGTGGCGGTGCCGACTCGCGCTCCGGCAGCGGCAGCGAGTCTGAGTACTCGACGCGCAGCAGTCTGAGGCGCGGCCACGGTTCAGCCGCCCCCAGCGAGCACAGCCACGCCTCCTCCCAACGCTCGCATCATCACCGCATACCCCAACCTCCCCACATGTCCCCCTACCCACCGGGAATCCTGCCGTACAACCCCATGATGGTGATGATGGTACCCCAGCATCCACACCCGGCCATGGCAGCCGCCCACGGCCTTCAGCACACGCAGCCGATGGCGGCAGCTCCCATGCACCCCGCGTTACCTCCACCTCCTTCCTCCACTCCTGGAGGACCGCCTGGTGCTCCGCCCACTCGTGACCTGGGTTCCGTACCCCCAGAGCTCACTGCGTCACGGCAGTCGTTCCACCTGGCCATGGGAAACCCCAGCGAGTTCTTCGTGGACGTCATGTAGTTTTTTTTTCCTCTTCCTTGTGTTTGGTGTCCGTTCATGTGAAGTTAGTGTTCCCACTTGTGTCGACGAGGATCTGATGGTAGCTTATTGAACTTGTGTGTGCCTGTTGCAGTCAGGGCGCTTGACACTAAATTTGGTCGAACAGGGTTTTAAAGTGAGAACGACAATAGGACAAATCTCAATTGATCTATGTAGAAAGTTTAGCTTCTCTTCCTCAAATCCACTACAGAGCACAGCCTGTTTTTATTTTTCAGGCCTTAACCCAGGAGGTTATTGTTTCCCTCCTACAGAAAACTGTACAATATTTAGCATTTGATCATTACACTCCTTCAAACACTCACTTAATATTTTATCATGGGAAGACCCTTCCTGTTCAGCCACTTGCCCTTGAGCTGCCCATCCAGAAACAACTGAGACCACAGTTTGGCACTAGAGGGCGCCAGACACACTCAGGCACTCAGGCCAGATTCATTGGCTGCACAGGAGCAAATCAAGTGCCTTTCCATTATTATTTACGTTTTCACACTCCAGGTACAGCAAGCATCTTTTGTTTCAGCATTGTTTGACAGTGAGCCCCTCTGTATATATCTATTACTCCTGTGTATATGCAACTCTACAGACCAGCAAACTGTAATGTGAAAAGAAAGAAAGGTCCAAAAATGTCAGAAGAACTTGTGTTTAGTAATCACTGTCTAGGCATAGTCATGAGATAACTCTTGTTGTGAGGAATGCGGGGTGGGGGTGTTTTTTGGTGTCAGGCTGTAGAGGCACGATGGTACTCGTGGCACTAGACGTCCACAGCGGTACTTTTACCTACATGCAGTGTATATCCTCAGTAACTGTGATCCAAATGCCCCAGCTCTCCATGCTTATTTTTATGTTACTGACTCGCATTATTCACCCGTTCCTTTTTCTATGTGTGACTATATAAATCATGTGTAACCCAACTAACTATTAAGGTGCTAAATGAAGAGTCAACATTTCAGAAAGCTGACATTTATAGTGTCACATTGCTTGATTTCATATTGCCACCTTTGCTTGTGTATTTGAGAATAAATTTGATACATACTTACGGTTCAGAGTTGTTTATTTTAACTAGACACGTGAAGATTTGAATGAAGCTTGTGACCGTGAACTTTATCACATTGACAGACTGCAGTACAGATGCTGCAAAAACTCTAAGGTATGTGGGATTTGAATTTGGCTTAGCATCATGTTTTTAATAGATGTAATAATAGAAACAGAAATTCTCATACGAGAGAACCGGTGTTGATACGGGAAAGCTTTATGGTAGAAATCTTTATTATTTATTTTAATAATACAGTTAGATCCAAATCAACTAACAGAAAGCAATCAAGTAGCACATTTTAGCAACAAATCAAATACAATTGTGCATTAACACATGTTAGCTGCTTACTACACGTTGACCACACACTTTTCTAGAATAATGTTCAGACTGATTTGTACGTGTGTGTGGGCTGGAATTACACACAAACTGCTATAATCATTTGTAAATCTTACTTTACGCTGACGGATCACATCGTGCACGTTTGTCCCAATGACTGTAGAAAACCGTTTTCTGTTTTCTACAGTCATTGGTTTGTCCATGCATACCGGACAGCAGGGGGCGCTCATGCGATGTTCCAACACTGTCGAAAAGTAGAAGAAGAAGAACGTCTGTTGATTGTAATAACAAATACAGCCGCAGGGGGGCGTTTTAAAAACGCACTACACTACGCATGTCAGTAATGGTATGCCCCGCCGTCCACCTCCGTTTCCCTCCGCGGACGCTCCGCCCGCGTCAAATTTTCTCCTAGTTTGAGGCAGGCTCTGCCTCTTACGTCCACAGGAGACCGCTGTTGTGCACGGTCAGTGTTGCCAACTTTTTTTCTGAAAAGCGACTAGCGACAAATCTGGCGACTTTTCCTGGTGTTATTGGAGACTTATGACGACTTTTTGACGTGAAAGCACGTATCGCTCTTACAGCAGCGGGTGCTGCCGTGGGCACCTCGCCGTCTAAAATAAATCAATGCACTAAAACACATCATTGCAAACTTAGAAATCGGATGTCCTTGGAGAGCCTTAACTCCATCTTGTACATCTCATATATAGACTGAAGCTGTCTGGTGGGGCTTCCTATGAACACCAGCTGCCTGATAAGGTTTTGCAGTTTTTTGGCACATCAGCTGCATGCTCACTTCCATTAAGTCAAATGCTACAGATGCTGATCCTGCCATAAAAACTCTCAACCAAAATGAGGATGACCCACTCATTCTGTGAGCCAGCACGGCCTGTGTGTGTGGAGGGGTGTCTGAAAAAAACAAACAAACAAACAAACAAAAACAATTAGCCTGCATTAGGACCAGACTAGTTCCCATCATTTTTCACATTGCCACTGTTTTTTCTAGTGTGTCTATTTTTTTTTTGTCAATTTCGATTGTTAATGTAGTTTGTTAACAACGTTATGGTTACACATGTTTTTCTGTTACTTTTTGTGGACCACAAAGTTTGCAACTACTTACACACACACACACACACACACAAAGAGTGCCTATTTCGGGTCAGTTTTGCCGGTCCCAAGCCCGGATAAAGGAGGAGGATTGGAATTGTGACATTAAAAAAGCAATAATCGCTAAAAGAAATTTAATTTGTAGTTTTAAAAATATTCCAAATGCATTAGGGGTGTTTTTTTACTCACTTTATGTCTCTCCCACGACGTTATTTCTCTCTTCTACAGCGCTGGTTACAATTACATAAACATGACCAATTATGTAAATTAGGCGATGACGTCATTTGCCGACTTTTAGGACAGCCAATAGCGATTTCCCTTACTGAGGAGTTGGCAACACTGTGGACGGTTCATTTTTACCGGACTGTTGGTAGCATCTTTGACGGAAGGGACGCGTTGTTCTTACATAGACAGGTGTGTTGCGTACGCTGATCTTTTTGGCCTTTCGTAGAAGGATATGAAGAATTTCCTCAGGCTTTTTCTGCGCGGGCTTAAGCACCGAGCCCAGCTTACGGAACAGACCGACGTTTGTTACAATTGTGTTAGCTACACGCCGTCAACAGCTAAGCTGACTTGCATGACATCTGTCCCTGCTTCGTTATTAATGCTAGTTGCGGCAAATGATTGTGTATAACGTCTTCTTCTTCTTTTTTTAAAGAACAAAATAAAATCATGCTGCTTCGCAAAGTGAGCCAGTCTTCCGCCCTGTGCAGCACCGTTCTCCGGCTTCCTGCCGTGCTAACCGGGTGAGTAATCAGCATTAATTATTGCTATAAAGGGTTTAGAATGAGATGTTTATGTTTTACAAACATATCGTGTCTTGTCTGATCTGCAGAGGTCAGCGTCAGGCCGCGGTGGTGTTTGTTGGGCAAAACGGCCGTCTCTACGCAAGCCAGGCAGCCGAGGTGCGTTACGTTATTATATCGTATCTCATTATAATGCATTAAGTACACATTACTCTGTTTAACACGGCTGCTTCACGCTGTGGCTCCACTACATTTGATCGAGACTGTGTCCTTGTTTGGGTAATCGCAGCTTGCGGCTGATATAACACCGGCACCCCCTCCCGCTCAAACTGGGGGAAAGTTCACTGTTCACGTGACCCAGGTATTAAAGGTGACACTGCAGTTGCTTAGGCAAGCGTTCACAATAAAACCGATGATGCACACCCGACATTACCACAATGTTTTTAACAAAAATTCATAAATTTATCAGCAGTTGTGAAGTCAATGATCGTGCGTGTGTTGTTACTTTTGTTATTATAATTGTTAATAATGATATTATTTCTTTGTGTATAGTAAAACAAGTCGTAATGATAAATATGTCTAAGCAGTTTTAAAGTCTTGCAGGTCTTCATCAGATTGACTGTGAACTTTTGGCTTAGCAAAATTGCTATGACGCAACAAGGAAATATTTTCCACTGTTATCTGCAAATCAGAGTTTTTACTGCTTTGAATACAAAAGAGCTATCAACAGAAAATCACCACCACTGAGATAAAAAAAATATTTTTAGCCTAAAATGTATTTCAAAATAAAGTTTGGGTTTATCATATTGTCAGAAGTGTCAGGAAAATGGACAGTAAGATACCCCAGAGTCATTGCCACAAATTTATCCAACCAGTCCAGTTTATCCTCCCAAGAGGTCAACTTTGATCTGGGATAAACTCTGTGTTTTTGTATTTGCTGAGAGGTCTCACATAGTGCTGGATCCATAAGCATTACATTAAAACAAATATTTCTAAAGTAGATTCTGGGGGAAAACAGGGGCTTTTCTATCCTTTGATTGTTTATCTACTACTTAATTACTCTGGTGTAATAGAAATGGAGATGTGGAGGTCTTCATCAATAGAAAATCAGTTTGCTGAGTCTTCAGGGCTTATGTTTTAATCATTATTGATGGTGTGAACTAAGGTTGGGCAATTGGACGAATATATCGACTATCGATGATAGGCTGAGGCTACCGTCATTCATTTTTACAAAGGCGATTAATTTATTTATTTGCTTATGAGTAAGTTTGCATGCCTGAATATATCGCCTATTGTCGGTTACTGGACTGACGATTGTCAGCTGGAAATTTTTTACATATCGCCCAACCTTAGTGTGAACCCAGGTCCCTCTTACAGTGGCCCTGTTTGGTCCTTTTGACCAGCACATATAAAGTCTGGGGATGTTGTAGCTAATTCCTTATGACAATACCTATAATTATAATAATGATATTGCCTCTAGTGGTGCTGTTACACAGATGTTACTAGTGACTTATGGAGATCATCACTATAAAAAAAAAACTGGCAAAAAAGCTACACCAGCAGACCACTATTAAATATCTTGGTCAGACTTGGAAGTACTGGTGTTAGTGGATATGGAGGACAATGTGGAGGTGCCGGTTCTGTCCATCTGGATTTTCTTCTTATTGAAAACACTTAACCTCTGCCAATGATCCAATGATAGTCAGAAGGTGATCTGGTACCAAGCCAGACCTGACTTCACACTGGCCCCGCATCAGTGGAACAGCTGTGAGTCCTGGTCAACACAGTAATTATTAGCTGGGAACAAAGTTCATACCTATTTTGTTGCTTTAATAAAATAAACATATGTAAATCCTGCTCCAAGGTCGTGCTTTTAATAAACACGAGCTCACAGGGTGTTGTCTGTATAGTTAAAAGCAGAACTTTACGACAGCCCTGTGATAAATACTTTTATTGTGAGGCGTAATAAATCTTGTCTTTATGAAATTAAAATGCAATTCACTGGAAGTTTTACTGGAGTTAATTATGAATCAGGTACAAAAGGCAATTGTGCTGTAGTTTACAGCAGATTTAAAAACACGAACCACATACTCAGCACTCAGCTGAGTGGCTGTACCCTTGGCTTCACCTCTCACCTAGTTGAGATCGGAGCTGGTGTCCTGATTGAAACTGGAAAAACTGTAGCCTGTGTGCTCTTAACATTTAATCACCAAACAGCACTTGACAGCAAACTGTCTCCCTCTGTGTGCCTTCATCCTGTTGGCTACATGGTGGTAAACCTTCAGATGTGTTTTTCCTTTTACATGAGTCAACCTGACATTGCGTATGGTTAAGCAGTGATTTTGTATGTTTTGTAAGCTTTGTTGCACAGAGAGTTTGTAGTTTCCTCACTTGTTTCCCTTTATTCATTTTAAAGATAATTTATATAATTTTGTCCTCTGCTCTGTTTGTGGTTTCAGGCAGTGCTGGAGAAGCCTGCAGCAGTCGGCAGTGACACTGCCACCAAAGTGGAAAAGAAGACAGCTGCTGCTGCTGTATGTTTACTATCTGCTTTATAAGCAAGTCTTACATTTATAATGGCCAAAATCTGGTTAAAATCAGTCAGTCTACTTTGTTTATTTTCAAAGTAAAAGGTTTGAATCCTAGGAGCAATAGGGCACATGTTTCTTTAAGAATGGGTCCCTCTTTAAAGCTGATTTCTTTGCTGTTTAAACACAACACACAGAGGCTTTCAGTGTTCTTAATTCACCAGCAGGTGGCAGCATAAATCTCAGCAATGCACGTTTGGTAGGCCCTAAGGACTTTAAGCTTGACCTCTCTTGCAGCTCCATAGAGCAGTTTCAGTGGTGTTTGAATTAACTTAAATGTTACTGTTTGGATTATCTTTTCACAGGAATCCAAATCATTTGCTTTCAACATTTTCAAGGGGCAGATCACAACTTCCCAGGTTTTTCCCTTTCCCCAAGGTAAATCCATAAGACTATTTATATATAAGAGTATTTATGTTCTTACCTGATTTAAAAAAAAAAAAATTAAAGCCAGCTTCTTGCTGATTGGCTTTGTTAAACTGAAAAACTGTTGCCAGTGTAATGGTTTGTATGTGCCGCAGTCCTCAATGAGGAGCAGGAGCAGTTCCTTCGAGAGCTCGTGGGGCCATGCAGCAAATTTTTCGAGGTAATTGTAAATCTTAGTCTGACCTCACGCTCACTGCTCCTAAACACCCCCAAACCCTCCACTCACCGATTCCCCCTCCATGTTTCTGCTCCCCGTGGACAGGAGGTAAATGATCCAGCCAAGAACGATGCCTTGGAGAAAGTGGAGGATCACACCATGGAGGGCCTGAAGGAGATGGGTGCCTTTGGTATGCAGGTGCCAGCTGACCTGGGTGGCATTGGCCTCTCAAATACTCAGGTACAGCTTGCTTGACTTAATTATGATATTGACAACATGGCAATGGTTTTAAAAAGTGTAACGGAAATTATCCGTCCAACAGTACGCCCGGCTGGTTGAGATCGTTGGCAGTCATGATTTGGGAGTCGGTATTACTTTGGGTGCACACCAGTCTATTGGTTTCAAGGGAATTTTGCTTTTTGGGAATAAAGCTCAGAAGGAAAAATATCTGCCAAAACTCGCCTCAGGTAAGAATACCAGCATCAGCATCTGGATTTCGAGGTAAACTGTAGCTCTGTAGAAGATTGGAGACGTTCTGTCTGTTTATTATTGAAAGCTAAAAAAGCCATAGTGTTGGAGGGACACACTGTGCTAGAAAAGTCTTAACTTCATGTGAAAGAAAAGCTTAGTAATTTTTGTTGTAAATTTTTGCTTTGACAATGACTCTGTGTGTGTGTGTGTGTGTTACTCCAGGCGAGCACATAGCCGCCTTCTGCCTGACTGAACCAGCCAGCGGTTCTGATGCCGCCTCTATCAAAACCGTTGCCGTCCAGTCGCCCTGCGGAAAGTATTTCACCCTCAATGGAAGCAAGATCTGGATCAGGTGAGGACTCCAAGGAAGTTCTTGGTGAATAGTTTGCTAAAAAATAGTCCGACTTGATGACAAACCTAAAATAGAAAACCGGACAAACCACAGCACAGTCTGCTGAGGAGGGTTCAACGTTCTTTCCATAGTTATTACCTATGTTTAAGCGCTTTCGATTCGGTTCTTCTGTATATGCTTGAATGGTTTTCAAAATGTTTCTGAGCTGAGACACTTTGCACTGTGCACTACACACAAGTTCTGGTGGTTATAAGACTGTGTACCCTCTGAACAACCACTCGCTTTCTCCCATCAAAGCAATGCACGACCGCAGTGGTTAGTGCAGCTGACACCTGTCTCACTTTCTCTCGCTTGAGTACAATTTCCTGTTACACGAAGACTGGGGAGTACGTGCTTCTGTCTGTCATTAATAGTGAGATGCTGTGTGATTGCTTAGAAGCAACAGCTGACTGGCGTCACGCATGAATAAAATATGAATAAGTAGTTTAACCGTCTTATATCTGTGTGTGAGGGAGCTTTAATTTTATTACTTGTAGCATTTAAACATTTATTTTATTTTATTAGTGTCTAAATCAGTGTTTAGTCCTTTTAAAACTCCTGTTTTTAGAGTTGACGTATTTGAAAAGTAATCTTAAAGTAAAGCTTGACTGTTTGACAGCTGAAGCTTTTTTGTGCTTTCACCACAAGGGGGCAGAATTACACAGTGCATCCAGCGACACACAGTAATGGCCACTCCATTCTAAATAACCTTCTCTCCTCAGCAATGGAGGTTTGGCTGAGATCTTCACTGTATTCGCCAAGACGCCCATGAAGGACCCCAAAACCGGGGAGATGAAGGACAAGATCACGGCGTTCATTGTGGAGAGGAGCTTTGGAGGAGTGACACAGTGAGCGCCCCTTTTCTTAACTTAGCAGACTGTTTGCCACTAAACCCTTTATTCTTGTTGTGGATGAAACTTTTTATTTCTTCCTTCCCATCGTCGTAAACCTTACTTCTCTCTCGCAGTGGCCCTCCGGAGAAGAAAATGGGCATCAAGGCTTCCAACACGGCCGAGGTCTACTTTGATAACGTGCGAGTGCCGGCCGAGTGCGTGCTGGGCGAAATCGGAGGCGGATTCAAGGTGGCAATGAACATCCTGAACAACGGCCGCTTTGGCATGGCGGCCGCCCTCTCCGGCACCATGAAGAGTGTCATCGCCAAAGCTGTGAGTGAATCCCCTCCAGGCTCCTTAAGTGTAGAAAGGAAGGGAAGTGGGTGAAGCGCACCGGTGGAGCTCTTCTCTTGAAGCCTATGGCTTTTACTTATGGTTTAGTTTCTATATGTGCTGTCAGGTTTCCCACTTGCTGCATTGTTTCTTATCTGTAACCAATATTGTCTGTGTTGCAACTCATTTCGCTTTGCTTTGTTCTTCGTTGTGGGTTAGTGGGAAATTCCCCTTCTCTTTGTGGCCTCTTTCTGCTTCTTGCTGCGCTTAAATGTGCTGAACGCCTCCGTTCGGCTCTGTCTACTGAGAGGATTCAGCTTTTTTGATTAGTAAAGTAATTAATTTTTTTTTAACTTAAATTACTTAAAATCAGTGTTATGTTTATTAAAACAGTTTGAATTGCTACCAGTAGATGGTCATAAGATTAGAGGACCATAGACACAGTGACAACACACACTGGTTAATGGAGTCCTCTTTTGAAGCCTCGAGCTGACTGTTTTGGGTGTCTCGGCATTTAAAAACGAAATGTTTGAGCGACTGAGAAATCAAGACAACGCAGACTTATTCAGTAGCAACTTGACAGTCACATGCAGTCGTGTCCTGCTTTATTGTCTGCTTTAATATAAATACAAACATAACTGACTAAATGAACATCCTGCTGTGACTCAAAACGAACAGCGGAGAACGTAATGGCTTACTGAAAGCGTTTAATGAGGCCATAGGTCAAGGAAGATGAGGCGCAGTTTCTCATGAACGATGATAAAAGCAGAGTTGAACTATAAATATTTAATGAGGCAAATGAGACAAACAGAGAACGTAACATCACATTCGCAGGAGGATGTTGAACACATAAATCAATCAAATTGGAATAAATATTTTTTTAAAAACATCGTGTGTGGAGATGCAAAGTTTCATTCAGATTGGCCCGCCTGTTAGGGAGGAGATGAGGTAAATGGAGACATACATGATCATATTTTTTGATGGAAAAAGATTTTGTGCAGATGCTGATATAAAAAAACGCAAATTTATCTGGCCAGTAGCTGATGTGGTATTATTACTATTATTAGATCTAGGTAGACTAAAGCATACAGCTGCACATAACTCTTTCACTTGTTTACAATAGGGCTGCCACAAACGATTATTTTGATAGTCGACTAGTCACCGATTATTTTTGCGATTAGTCGACTAATCAGATCATGCATCCATTGGACATAAAACGTACAGCTTATTGCACCAGCAAGTATCTGCTCTTATATAACTATCATTAGCTTACAGCTTTAAGTGTTTAAGGTATGTGCTAACTAAAAATAAAGACAAGATGATAGTTTATTAAATTTAAATGAAATTTGCAGATTGTTTCGGTGAAGTTTAATAAACTCCTTGCTATCTAAAATATAACAGGACACCGGAGTAAATTCTCGAGCATCTCACACTTCTGATAATCAGCTGTCTGCTTGATGTTTATTCAGCTGTGTAAAAACTATAACTTTAATCTCAGCCAAACCGATTTACTCAGGAACAAATAAAATACTAAAAAAAGCCAAACAATATAATTTTTAAGTTATCTAAGTGACTTATATATGTTTAACCTGAGTAGCGAAAGACGGCGGTGGGTTTGAAAACGATTTGCCGGGAGTCCGGTGTTCTCACCGGCTCTAGTGAGCCTTGCCCTCGGCTAGCTATCGAGCTAGTGGGTAACAGACGTCTCCGAAAACGTCGGAGCGCTTTTGAAAATATGTGGTGTCTTGATAAACTGAGCAGATATTTGAGGTTTACACAGCTACATTCTCGCCTGAAAATATGTTAAACGTTTATTTTGTGACCCAGAAAGAATAATAAGAGTAATATTAAAACTAACTAGCTGCCGCCATTGTTGGAAACTGAGCTGGGCTGCGCTATAAATTCTGGGACAGAGCTGCTTCTTCTTCTTCTTCGGGGTTTAACGGCAGCTGGCATCCTTGTACATGCAGTGCTGCCATCTTCTGTTTCAGTCTGTTATTACACTCTTAAATCCTACTACTTATTCCTGCGTCTTTTGGGATCTTACAAAGCTTCAAACGACGCGTCGACTATTAAATTAGTCGTAATCATGACTAGTCAACTAATCGTGGCAGCCCTAGTTTACAACACTTGTCTTTTAACAAGTGCAAAACTGATATGACACAACAGAAAACCACTGTTTACTGACATATCAGCACTGATAATTAGGTGACCGTGGACCTCTTCTTCAGTTGCAAATGTTTCACTACTAGAAAAATACATTAATATTAAGCCAGTGTGCACATGTACCTCCTGAGAACATGAAGAGAAATTTACTTCAAAGTCAGTGTTACTGCGCTTATAGTAAATGAGATTCACAAATCAGTTTTGCAGCTAAATGGTCTCTACAGTAAGCATATTTTATTGCTGTGACTGAAGGGATTTCTCGCCCGGGGGGGAAAAACGTGGTTGTTTTGTTTGAGCAGTTGCGTCGGCTGGAGAGAAAACTGTGAAAAGTTAATGTGGGGGGAATTCCTGCCCCCTCAGCGTTTTTACTGAGGGAGAATCTCATGCAGAGGAGGCACAGGGAGCCGGTTCTCATGCACTTAGAGAAATGACTTGCTCACATGTTGATAAAGAGAAGTTCATTTTTTCAATGTCATGCAGCCATAAACTGCCTTCAGTGAGCGCTTGCAACCTAATTCAACACTAATCTTAACGTGTGAAGTTTTTAAAGAAAGCACGGTTCTTTTCAGCTTTGTTGTTTGTTTTCACGTCTCATGGTATTTTGACACATTGCCACCAGTTTTGCACCTCACCACAATACTGATCATGCTTCTTTTTGTGGTGACCGGCAGCTCTGCCAAACTTCCTCTTTTCATACAAAAAAAACTGCTAGATAGCAACAGCATTTCAGGGCACCAAAAAAAACCCACTTGCAAAATCTTGTTTCCTCATATCTTGTGGCTTGAGTCAAATTCTTGAATTAAAATAATGAATTGTGGTCTTATAGCGGCCTGTGCTTTTCCACTTTTCGTCAGGTGGACCATGCAGCCAACAGAACCCAGTTTGGGAACAAGATTCACAACTACGGAGCCATCCAGGAGAAGGTGGCTCGCATGACTATGCTGCAGTACGTCACAGAGGTCAGACAACACAACACGAATCTGTAACGCTACCTCACCTGGTGCCGCGCTGAGCCGTGTGGTGCAGGTTCTGAGAATAACCTTGCTTATTAATGGTTTGCTGTTATCTTGACACCGTGGTTGATTTCCTGTTTTACTGTCAGTCAGCATAATCTGCTTGTCAGCTCACTGGGCTTTATTTAACACAGAGAATGTGCTGAGATGCCTTTTTTTTAATGTGACGAATTCAAATTAAATTCAGTTTTGATTGTCTTTATGAGAAAGGTGTCAAACTCATGGTACCATTACTTCTGTGTGTTTTCTCAGTCCATGGCCTACATGATCAGTGGGAACATGGACAGCGGAGCAACCGACTTCCAGATCGAAGCTGCCATCAGCAAGATATTTGCCTCTGTAAGAAATTTCCCCTTCAATGTTTGTACTGCAAGCCTTTTATTTCAGCTTTTGCAGTAACCAGAAAGCCTTTAAGGATGTTTGGCTTCAATTTTTCTGTTAGCACACATTAGTGGGCAACGTGGCACTTATTTCATAATCTTCATGAGGTTCCTTTTTCTGTGGAAGACCGAAGGATGGTAAATAGAGGAAGCATATGTCTCCTGACTGATGTGAGATGAAATGTGATAGTGTGTTTGGCAGTGCTAAACGTCTTTTACATGTCTGTGTTTCTTTGTGTATTTGAGACAGGAAGCAGCATGGTTTGTGACAGACGAGAGCATTCAGGTTATGGGCGGCATGGGTTTCATGAAGGTGAGTCCTCAGTCCACATCCTGTTAGTTACAAACCAGGTAACATGGGGACAAATATATTTGACAAAATTTAAAGTTTGTGTTTTTGAAAGCTAGAGTTTAACATCCTGCTGAAAGCAGGTGAAACAGTAGATAGAACAGGAATTTCTCGATACTCAGAATTTATACCTTGTGTATAGTCTCTTTTTATATAGCACCAAATCACAACAGCATTCACTTAATATTGTAAAGTAATGACACTACATTATTGGAATCAAACTTGAACAATCAACCAGCCCAATAGGTCTGTGAAGGTTCTCAGTCATGGACCCCCTAACGCCTTAACACCCACTCACATCCGGGGCCATTTGACCTTGGGAAATCACATGATAGGGTGGGGCTAGGTTTCACAATGAGCTCACCTAAAACCTTGGCTGATTGTGACCTACACCCGTTTTCACAACTTGGCTCGTGTGATTAGGTAGAGGATCATTACGACCATTGTCCCTCTTGGGGGGGACACTCCCACTTAAATTTGGGACTCTCCACCATCAAACATCTTCAAGCAATTTAAAGAAGTCCAGACGCTTTTCTTTCCAAGCTGGTTAGACAACCAACCCACTATAAGCAAACAGTTGGTAACAGTGGGAAAGAAAAACTACCTTTTAACAGGAAGAAGGCTCCAGCAGAAGCCGGCTCAGGGAGGGGCGGCCATCTGCCACTGTTGTGTAGATGTTAATTAATATTAACAATAATTCACTGTCCAAACCTAAAATCAATCAGGTCAAAAAAAAAAAAAGCTTTAATTTTCAGATTTTTAAATATTAACAGATTTTTTTGAGACAATATTTTATATTATTTCATTTTTAATCTGAAAAGTGTTACAAAGGGGATGAAATATATATGGTCTAGTACACCTCATACCCCCCTTTAGACTCACCCCTGCTTGCTTCAGTTATCGCATTAATGTACAGCTGCCGTCAGCCTTCAGTAAGTTGCATAATTCAAACGTGCTGTTAGACCAAGTGAACAGTTCATCTGCAGATTTTAATGTCGCCTTACTTCTGGGGGCTTACTGCAGATTTTTCTCTTTGTAAAACAAGCGGCGGTGGATGGAGCACCTACGAAGTTTACTTTTCTTCACGTCGGAGTTTGTTGATCAGGTGGTTTGATTAAGGACTCCAGGTTTTAATGGTGATTACAGGAACAGCACTGTTTTCTTTCGTTCAATCTGAGATCACTGTTTCGGTAATGGCTCCGCCTCTTCACTCTTTGCGGTGTGTAAACAGACACCGGCTCCGCGTTAAAACTCTTTGACGATGAAAGCCAAGTTTTAACATGACCCCTAAAAAGTAGATGTTTCTAAAGACATTGCTTTTTTTGTGTGTTTGTTTGTTTTGTTTTGTGCAGCCACAAATACAAAGGCTCCTACAACATGTAGGGGAGCTGTAAACATCAGCACTGGGAATGTGTGTAGATTGTTTTTGGATGTATGCTGACTGTGGTCACATGCGCAGTTTCCTGATAGTTGCGCTCATCTTTTGGCTTCGCTTCTGTTTGGTTTTTGTTTTTATCTCAAACACGGCTGTCAGTAAACGTTGGCGAGCCTTTGACAGGTGTGGCAAGCACTCAAACAAGGATGTGCCTAAAGGATCCGCATTTCCTTGTTTTATGCGCTGGAAGATAAAATCGTTTTCCCGCTCTGTTTACTGTGTGTTTCTGTCCACAAACGCTTCAGTTTTTGTTGTGATGATGATGGTGATGGTGCGCTAATGGCCTCTATCTGTTTAGAGTTTTAAACAGAAGTAATGATGTAATCGGGCAACAGATCTTTGTTCTTATCCATTAAAGATGCACAGGTGTGGCTAAGACTTCTCAGAAGCCTTTGCACTGTATAGTGGCAGGTGCTTGCCTTGCTGTTGCGGTATTGAGTCATTTAGTTGCAACAGGCGAGTCGGCATACACACTCAGAAAATACTGAGACCACATTCGAGTGAAAAAAAAAAAGATATCAAGCAAGAAGTTCACTAGAATAGACTGGAAACAACCAGCTGAAGATACGGGGGCGTGGTGGAGCTGTGTAAACAGTTTTGTGCTGCTTAAAATAAACCAGACAGTGCAGAAGAGAGAAAAAAAAATAAGCTTGCTGCTTTGGTTTGTTTTTTAGTTCAGTGGAAAGTGTGCTCAGTCATGGAGGACAATGTACTATGACTTTTAAAAAACAAAAAGTTTAGTTCAGCCACTGTAAACAATGATTTACACTCTGAGTCCTTGTATTGTTGAGTTACGATTGGATTGGTCTCATGTAAAGCTGCTTAAAATAATTCCACTTCCTTTGTGCTACGTGCCAGTTGATAGTGGAATTAGTTGCGCAGCAGCGGGGGGGACGAATGCAGCAGGCTTTTAGCGGTTCTGCTCGCTCCGTGCGTTTTGACTCAGGGTTTCACTTCAGCAAGGAAACCAAGTCAAAAGTGTGCTGGTGTACATTTTCATTTCTGTGCCACTTAAAATATGCACACTGGTTTCCACATACAGAATTCAGAAGCGGTGCAAAAGCCTCTATTCCTCTTTAACGGTGCATTTTCATTACCTTATTTCAGGGCGTTAAATGGACATGAGATGGGAAAGAATTAAGTGCTAACCTTGGAAAATGTACAATATTTGCATTCCTTCTGTCTTATTAGGGCTTTTAGTTACTTAGTTATTTTTTTTTATTATTTTTTTTAATAATTCAAGTATTTATTAGATTTTGCATTTTATAACAACAAATGCAAAAATGCAACAACCAAAAACAAGAAGCAAACAAACAAAAAAACAAAACAAAAACAGTGAGGTTTTAACATCTGTTGCATTAGGCTCAAATGTCCAAGTCAGGTAAACATGTAGGTGCAAAAGTTGTCCCACTGTTCAACTGCAGCTTCCGCCACATGATGTAACTTTCCCAACATCTTTTCGCAAGCAGCGTTCCCAATCATTCTTTCTTTCCACATTTTAAGCGTTGGCATATGGGAGTCCTTCCAGTGTTCCAAAATGATACGGGCACATGTTACCAGTGCAGTATTTAACACTCTAAACAGGTGTTTATTTAATTGTGGCACCTCTCCTTTGTTTCCTAGTAGACATAATTTAGGTGATCTGGGCAAATTACACTTAGTTAGTTACTTTTTATTTTTGGTGCTTTATTGAGGTGGAGCTGAAAAGCAATGGAGCCCATCATGTTCTTTATTTGTGTTTGTTTCTGCAGGACGCTGGAATGGAGAGAGTGATGAGGGATTTGAGAATTTTCAGAATCTTTGAGGGTACAAACGACATCCTGAGGCTCTTTGTGGCTCTGAATGGCTTCCAGGTAACACAGAAATTTCCTCTGTGTGTGTGTGTGTGTGTGCGTGTGTGCGTGCGTGCGTGCGTGTGTGTGCGCGCGTGTGCGTGCTTTGTGAAAGTACAGAGGAAGTGGATTCTGCTTGCTGTATAAAATTCTGAAATTCTGTGATAAGAAGCAACTTCCTCTTCACATTTCACATTTGAGTTCTGTATCACATCCACGTTTTCTGCACTTCACTTTTCCTCACTCTCTATCAGGAAGTATTGGTTCTTAACATGTTGCATATAACTACAGATTGAGCAATCCAGATAAACCCTGACTCCTCCTGACTATGTTTAGCCCTTCGCTCAGCAGCTTGCATGTGCTTCCCTGCAGAATGCTGGAAACCAGCTGAAGAGCCTGCAGAAGGCCCTGAAGAGCCCCATCAGCAACGCCGGCGTGCTCGCAGGAGAAATCACCAAGAGAGCCAAAAGGTTGGTTTAGCTTCTGCAACACTGTTTTTCCTTTCTGTATGTCTGGAAGGCAGTGGGTGTGCGATCAGGGGTCGCCCCTTGCAAAAAATAGAACGTGACCTGAAGAAGTGATACAGCTTCCAGGCTGATGTCGACAGATACAGCAGTTATGCCATCAGATTAATGGAAATGGAGACATTTTTTATGCACTCTTCCTCTTTCTGAGAAAGGCAGTGATGTGAAAATGATTTTCTTACACTTGTGTACTCGCTGCGAGTACACAAGTGTAAGAAAATCATGTGCTGCACACATACACACAGGAGGCAGAAAAGTGTGGCTTCCTCCTCTCTTTGTGTTAATTTGATTAAGACTTCCTTTTAACCGTTTACTTAACGCTCTCAGAGGCTGTGTGAGTGCTTTTGTAGCTCAGGCATACAGGCTCATATAACTGCGGTGCAGATCATTTATCCTCTCTACTCCGCCTGCCCAATTCTAGGAGACACTGAAAGCTGCTTGCACGTCAGGGTCTGTAGTCTTGCTTATACATTCGGGCCTTTTTATAGCAACAGTAGCACACAAAGGTGTTGTGTGGTGCTGCATTGCACTGGTTGTGCAATTAATACAATGAACGGCTAAAAACAAACAGTCGACCACTGAATGCATCATAGAGAGACTTTTAGACGCAATGATAGCATTTATAGCATAAACTTGTCATAACCTCTGTATAGAGCCTCAGCTGCAGGTTTCAGTCAGTTTGACCAGCTGTTTGGCTTATTTTTGTTCTGTATTTAATTTAAACATGGTTAACTGTGCAGCTTCCCACACACTGTATATAAAAGATGGTCTTAGCCATCGTGACTTCACCATTTGGGAATTTTGGGACTTTGTCACTGGCTTTTCCAACCAGGCATTGACAATGCATGACTACATTTTACTCACGAAAACTGGAGTACAACCTTCTTTGATAGGCTGTATATCAGACAGCATATTATTATTATTAACAGGACAAATTAATTTTTATAGCAGATTTAAAACAACAGAGTTGACCAAAGTGTCAGCGTGCCAGCACAGGTTGCGGTTTGGGATCAACAGATCCATCGTAGACTCGGACGGACGGCTGAACGATGCTGTCGGTGTTGCTGAGAATGACTTTTTGTTGTGTAACGCGGTCCTCTCTTCTTTACAGGAAGGCAGGTTTGAGCACAGGTCTGACGCTGCAGGGGACGGTGCATCCTGAGCTGGCACACAGCGGAGAACTGGTGTGTTATTTTTGTTATTATTTGTATCGATCAACTGTTATTTATGAGACAAGCCCATCTAAGGGGCTGGCCCAGGCTGGATGAATGGGTGCCTGGCACTTTTAAGAGGACCCTTTGTTTACTAATGGAACATTTCCTCCTGCGTTGCCTTCATTTTCTGCTTTCTGCTACAGTCTGCGTGTTTCCTAACGCTCTGCACTTTTTGTTGTTTCTGCTTTACAGACAGTTAAAGCCATTGAGCAGTTTGGAGGAGTTATCGAGGAGCTGCTGATCAAACATGGCAAGAAGATCATCGGTGAGAGAGTGTGTGTGTGTGTGTGTGTGTGTGTGTGTGTGTGTGTGACTGCGGGTGTTTCAGCTCACCTGGAAGATTTGAACTTGACTATATTATGAGTTGTATCTGACAGTTTAGAAATGACATCTTGGCATTTTATTAACAAATGTTTGTTTGTTTTTTTCTAACTTATCTAAACTTGTGTGCTTTCATTTTTCAGATGAACAGTTTATTCTCAAGAGAGTCGCAGACTGCGCCATTGACATCTACGCCATGGTGGTCGTCCTGTCAAGGTATGCAAAAGTGCAAACAACAGATTTAAGTCTTCATTCTTTTTTTTTTTTCCACTAACCACACCATCCTTTCTATCTGTCCCCGTTGCGCTCTTTCTGCACGCTCCCACCCACCTTCTAAACTAAGGTCTTCTTTTATTCCACAAACAAACTCCTACGCAGCCCAAAGCGACATTTCTTGTGAACGTCTTTTTTTCTCGGCCTCTTTCTGCAGGGCGTCGCGAGCTCTGAGTGAAGGCCACACATCAGCTCAGCATGAGAAGTTGCTGTGTGAGACCTGGTGTACCGAGGTAAGATCCTCCGCAGAGCCAGACACAAACACACGCTGCTATGTAAGGAGGATGTTCGGTGTTTTTAATGATCTGAACCGTGGCTAGCACTCTTAGGTAGTGTCACTGTGGTAAGTAGTGGGATATATGATTAAAGAGAGGAGTTAGTTTGGCCTGGCATCATTTTACACAGCAGTGAAGACACAAGTTTTAAATATAAACCAGAAGCACTCAGAGAGCGCAAACCAAGGCGCTCACTCTCTGAGCAATATTTACCTTTAAGGGAGTAATACTGTATTTGTATATAAGCATTATAGGTATTCAATGTTAAGTAACTGGACTAAAAATAAAGCTCTATAAAACATTATTATCACTTTGACCTTCAGAGGAATCTGTTGACCTTCAAGGTGAGATCTGAGGTCGAAAATGACAGGATATTTTAAATCTTTATACAGGGTTATATTAACAATACACACCACACTGGTAATAATTATAGTTTCTACGTTGTAACGCTTTTTGTCAGTTTGTGACTAATAGGTCATTGAGTTGACTTTGGACACCTTTAGACCTTGGCGCTTTAGTCAAGGTCTAAAGGAGCATTAGCACGACCCTGCGCTACACTCCTACAAAGTTTAATCAGAATTCAGTCAAATGTTTTGACCTGTCTTGTTTACAGACAGAATGGCACTGTGAATAAAAACATAAGCTCTCCTTGGCTGAGGAAATAAGTCCATACTTTACCTCTGTGGTGTTCTGATGCCATCACGATCGGTTTGGCACCATCACTCTCCTCCTGTCTCCGTCCCCCAGGCTCACGACAGGGTCACGCACGAGATCAAATCTCTCCACTCCAGCGAGTCCAGAAAGCTCTTCAGCAACATGCAGGCCATCTCTGCAGCCGTCGTGGAGAACGGAGGAGCGGTTGCTGCTCACCCCCTGGGTTTCTAAACGCCCTCGCTCTTTCTGCGTTTCGTCAGTCTTCTCAACATCTCGTCACGTATGCCAAGTCCTCCCGGACTTTTTTTGCCATTATTCCTCTGACACACATCAGTGCCCTTTTTTAATTTATGAGATGCATTTACAGCCTCAGAAACTGGTTTTGGTTTTGGTGTCTTTTTTTTAACCCACTGTTTTTTCCCGTCATTTATTTATGACATTGCAACTCGAGGCATCTAGATTTTGAGCTGCACTTTTGTTCTGCGAGAAATAAAAATGTCATGCGAGTTGGAAAGTCACAGTTCTACATTTGTCTGAAGTGTGAAGGGGGCTTTGAAATGCACCCTTTCCTTTGTGTCCAAGCCTTCATGATGTAAACCCTCAGTGTTTAATCTGTTAATACATTAATTTATGCTCTTTTGGTTCTTGGTTATTAACCATAAATACAACAATATCAATGCAACTTTAAGTCAGGGAGCCAGTTAACAGGAAACTGATGTGTCTTTAAAGGACAGATTTTTACACTTGGTGTTTAAATGCAGAGAACAGCGTGATGTTTGTTCTTAACGCCTTTCTGCATGTTCAGTTTGCTCGTTGATCAACAGACACACAAATGTCAAGACTGTAAAACCTTTTTGCCTTAGAAACCGGCTCGAACACACAAAGCTTTCCTAACAATACTTCACTGTGTGCTCTTTACTGTTATCAGCCACATGGAACTGCAGTGAATGTAACATCGTCTGTGTACCATGTTTAAGTTTTCTATCATTTATTTCTCTACCGTAGTGAACGTGTAACAAAGTGGGAGTCTGTATAGGCTGTAACTATATTGCTTTTTTCTGCCAATAAAGTTCATTTTCTCCAGACTATGTCTCGCCCTCTTTGTGATTTTCAGCACGTACAGCAACACTGACTTTTAGTAGCACTTAAAAAGAAAAAAAAATCCCATCACTGCAATATTTTTACCCATCTTGCCGCCAAACGAGCTTCCTATTTCTGTTGTATTCATAACAAACTTTGCTAATTCAGTTTCACTTCTGCAGTTCGGCTCTTCAAGGGCAGGTGCCTTACAGGAAAGCCAGTATTTGCTTTTATGTCAGGAGTCGTCTGCCGGTGTGTATACAAGTGAAGTGCAAACAGATGAACCCCTTCCTGTCTTTACACAGGCATACGCACACGAGATGACAAGCGTTACTTATGTGGGTGAGAGTCTAAAGAACTTAATGCGAAAGGTGCCGATGCTGTAGAAGGCCTGCGGTTGTTGTTGCTGAGAATTCCCCAGGCATGTGTCTGTCCTCCTGGCTGAAAACCAACTCTCAAGCTCAGCAGTAGCTGAGAAGCAAAC
This sequence comes from Perissodus microlepis, assembly GCF_051167445.1. NCBI lineage: Eukaryota > Metazoa > Chordata > Actinopteri > Cichliformes > Cichlidae > Perissodus > Perissodus microlepis. The sequence goes on from NC_140463.1 coordinate 34,141,693, forward strand.
CCAGCATCCCTGTATGATTTCCTTTTTTTATGCGGAAACATTCGAACCAAGATCAAAACAAAATTAGATTTGGTGTTTTTAAAAAAACAAACAAACAAAAAACACCACTGTCTCACTTTAAAAATCTAATCTTCTAAAATAATAATGCACTGGTGTCGAGCATTAACCAATGCTCGACACTCTTAGAGGTGTTATGAGATGTGGTTAGCTCAGGAAATGGGGGATCAAACCACCAGCTTTTTAAAAGCTTACTTACTGGTCATATTTCTCCAATAACAGAAGAATCAAGTGTAAAGTGGTTTAGCATCTCATCACTGCAGCTTTTTTGACCGAGGCCTGTAGCTTTCTCAGTTTTTAAATCAATATATGGACATGCGTGAACCCCCCTACCCACCCTGTTGCGTTTGGGTCATCATTCACCATCATCATCACCTCATTCAGAGCAGGGGAACGTGGTTTTAGGTCCTCACTATGTGCAGAGAAACTGATTTTTAGCATCTTTTATAAAAAACGATTTCCTGTCAATCATTTAATGGCATCTTATAATGTTAGGCTGTAAGAAAGCTCTGGTTTACTGTGCGGAGTAACAAGCAGCGGCGTTATGTCAAATGCTCAAAACAACCCACATTATCTAACCTGGTGACAATGTTTTAAAACTAAGTGATATTTATACTTGGACAACAGATAAATTAGAACCCAGCTCGCACTTGTACCAATACGGTCAGAGGTCAAGTAGGTGATCATTGTTTGCAGATTTCACTCATGTGTGACCTTGTGTGTAACAGCCGTGCTGGTCAAGTGCACGAGTTTAAACAGGTGTGTAACCTGTGTGAGTGAGGGGATGAACTGGCTCCTTAAACGGAAATCGGTCTGAGATCAAATATAGTCTGTGTCTTATGTTAAAAGCACATTTTTAAATGCTGAAACCCTAAGTTGTATTTTTGTTATTTAGCTCTGTATTTAATCACTTTTATAGGCAAAGCTGTCCGTCTTCTTGTCGGCCATAGTTAGTGTACCTGGTATGTGTTCATGTAACCGGCAGACTAATTATTACACACGCTCAGTTAGATATGACACAGACTCTAATAGTAAATAACTTTGTGTGAATTCTCTGAGGTAAGTCTTTTCCATATGTAGACTAGCTTGCACACTTATAACACGTATATTTTGGTAGCATTGTGTTTAGAGTAGGCAGGAAATTGGACAACCAACAAACAGGAAATGGTTAAAGGCAGATTTGAAACCGGGCCCCAGTGAAAGACATTGTGGCCTGTGAGTCACCTACGCAAACCAGTGAACTAAATCCACGGCCGCACTTCTGCCCTTCCACAGACAGACAGTGTCTGTGTCATGTTTCTCGTTTATGGGCTATAATTGCTTCCATTATTATTGCGCAGTGTCTATGGCCTCACAGTGCTGGAATTAGCGCATCAACACCATTTAACTCACATTTCTTTTTTTAATGTCAACAATATTAATAATATATATAAACAACATTCATCAAACCACATATTTAAGAAACTCGCGTATTCCAGTCATTAAGATCCCAAATGTCTCCATCAGCCTGGAGGTCAGGGAGCTTAAGTCTGGACCAGCCAGGACAGGGAACGGTTCCCTCCGACCACTGCGCAGCTCTGCTGTGAATCAGCATGTGGTTCACCAGGAAAAGGCAGAAAAGGTCAAAAATAGACCCAAGTATAAACATGCTGATGTTCCATCTTGCTGCTGCTGCATGACTGTAACATTCCCATATCAGGATGAAGCCTCACGGACTGATGTGATGGTGTAAAGGGCCCTTCCTAGCTGAGAACATGTTCCTGTTACAAATAAAATCCCAATGAAGACCGGCTTTTTCCCTTCAGGCGTCCTCCGCGTTACCTTGACATGAGCTCTGGTCATGTGAGAAACTCCTGACTGCTACCGGCTGAGTTTCCTCTTGCGGGACTTCTGGGACTTGCGAGACTTCCAGGGAAATGATGGTCTGAGCCGTCATCGTTCTCTCCCTGAAGGGCAAAAAAGAGCAAAGAGAACAAATAAGCTCATTTGCCTCCTTTCTGAGGTGTTGTGGTGGCTGGCATTTCCAAATCACTGAAAAGGAAAGTCATTAATATTCACGAAGCCGCACTTTCATCTTGAAATCACACACCAACTGTCCACAGCGATCCCTCGTTGAGTCACGGTGTAGTAATAGCAGTTGTAGTGATGGAGAACCTGAAGCAAATGAGCTTTGTTTTACACGTTTATCTCAATATTAGTCACCCTTCTACACAAAGTTCCCTTTTTGACTGTTTCTAATATGTGAGCATTAATTTGCATTGTTTTACATACACGGCACACTCAGTTTTACAGAGAACTGCAGTGCATGGACATTAACAGACGATAGGGTGAATCACGCAAACGCTCCTGCCGTAAACAAACTCAGTGAAATCCTGTCTCGGTTTACTGGATTTTACAGTCAGCGTCCTATTTATTGACTAAAAGGCAAAAACAATGTAAAGTATATTCTGGGATGAGCTGTGACGGGATTGCCCCCCCTCGTCTGCTGGACATCTACTTTCAAATCAAACTATTGTCACATAAAATCTGACAACAACAACAAGTTTTTGTCTTTATGTTTTTCCCCTTTCTACTTAGTTGCTCCATGTTAAGGATTTCTACATTCATTGATTGGTAAACTGAGCTCAAAGCCGTCCAAACGCCATTTGTTCACACTGAGAAGCTGTGAGCTCAGTGAAGGTGAATTGTGCGACTGCAATAGTAATGTTTACCCATTTGCCAGTGTACCTTTACTGCTGTAAATATTATAACTAGATCACAGTCTGATTAGCGGATTAGATAGCTGTTATATAAAGACATGTGACTAATTAAAGGGAAAAGATCAGACTAAACCAGTGGAGGAACTTGTGTGATGATGTCTCACAGCAACAAGGCTCTGGGTTTTTAGCCTCCAGAATGGCTTTGTGTGTGCACTTTGCATGTTGTCCCAGTGGCCTATGTGGTTTCTGAGTGCTTCCATCCATAGTCCAAAGACGTGCATGTTAGGTTACCCGTTGGTTCTAATTTAGCCCTACAGGTTAGAACTGTGCCCTACTGTGTCTGTGTCAACCCTGTGATGGGCCAGCGACAGCAGCAATAGGCTCGAGTCACCCACTGTGGGTAAACGGTTAAGAAAGAGGGAGGGTGAAGTAACATGAGTCATGCAACTGCTTGTTGCACAACATCTTTAAGCAATTAATATCTAACATCTGTGGTCCTGCTTTTAGATGAAGCTGACTTTGAAAAATGCTGAGCACAGCTTTGGTAATTTTGTGGTGACCCTTATCACTGCGTAAAGGAAAACAGAGGGGCAACTTGTTGCGAGGTGAATGTCAGAAGATCACACTGCCTGACTCAATGATCGGAATATTAAAGCAGGACTGTAGAGTTTGAAAGTTCAGTGGTGCACTGTGACCCAGGGAATGCTGCAGTGATCACAAGAGTTAGACATTAGACTAACAGTCTAATTACTTTGTTGGACTATTGTGGAGGTTTTGCAGGCGGTTTTGCTTTCAGGAGGTTCCGTGTGGAGTTTGCCTGTTCTCTCGGTGGCTGCGTGGGCTCTCTCTGGGTATTCCTACCATGTTAGCTTAACGTGCTGTAGTGTGAATGTGGGCGTGCACGGTTGGTATGTCTCTCTGTGAACCCTGCATCTAGACCTGCGGCAGCTGGGATAACGACCCTGAACTGAATGAGTGGATCCATGCACCTGTCCACTTAGTGGAGAGGGTCACTTGAAAACAACCCACATTATTGAACATTATTCTATGTCTGTCCTAAAGGACATTTCTTTCTATCACTTTTATCAAAACACTTAAATTAAATGAGGGGGTATTATTATTATTTTTTAGAACTTTTTTAGAAGCCGTTTTTATGATGTTCTTTTCCCCTTTAATTAGTCACTTCTCTGTATATCATCTATAGGCGCAGACAGAAAAGTAGAAACTGATGGAATATTGCAATTTTGACCATTAAAGGGTTGTAAATACATTTAATGAATGGATGAGCCCGGACATACCTCGTTCTGTAGGGCACATGAGACCAGTTAGCACGCACAGTCCAGCCCAGGACACTCTTCAGATATCGGGAACAGCAGGGGAACCTGCGACTCAACTGCTCCAGAAGTTCCTCTTTACGCAAACCGTAAACAACTGGCGCAACGCACTGCGCCAGACTGAAAAAAGCAAAAACAACAACGGCGGACAGCTCCTTGGTCTCCCGCTGAATAAACTCCCGCTTGTAGAGAATTGAAAGCACAAAGTTCACAAAGTTGGGGAGCAGGTAGACAGCGAGCTGGGAACCGTGAAGGGCGATCGTTCTGCATCCTGCCCGATTTCTCCGATTGAGGACCCCGAGCCGCCGTCCCTCCACGAGTATCCTCACGTAGCTGTAGAGAATGATCAGCGTGCACAGCCCTATAAAGAGGACCTTCTGTAGTTCGCCTTTCTTCAGTTGCTCCCGGCCGCACTCGCCCCGATCGGGCGCATCACTGTCTTTAAAAAGCAAACTGAGGGGAATCACCAGCGCCACCATCCAGGTAAACACTCCAAGGAGCCAGGGCCAGTGGCCCTTATTGCACACAGAGCTGTAGCGCATCGGGTGGCACACGGCGCAGAAGCGGTCCAGAGCCATCGCGGTGAGCGTCAGGAGGATGTTGGACGCGCTGCTGATCAAAATGGTAATCATTGCCATGCACGCAGAGCGGGACAGCCGCGTGTCCAGGTGGATCTGGTAGTAGAACACGCTGCTCATGCCCAGGTGAACCAGCGCGGACACCAGCAGGTGGAAAATGAGCACGAAGCGGGCGTGACGCCGGAGCCGCTCCTCGCGCACGATAGTCCAGTTGATGATGAGGTTGAAGAAAAGCAGCACGGAGAAAGAAACCGTGGACACGTAAAAGCGCACGCAGGTGTAGTCGCTGACCTCCGTGGTGTTGTTTCGTGACATTATTCTTCATCGGGGTTTGGGTGGATTTACAAGATAATGACGGAGGCAGCGGTGGAGCTGATGGGGAAGACAGTTTGTCCGCCGCATGTTCCTCTCTGTCTGCTGCTCTGTCACTGCGGACCCAGACATCCTCTCTCTCTCTCTCCCTCTCTCTGTGTGTGTCATAGGCAGGCCTACTTGTGTCACGTGTCTGCATGAGGTCTTTTGGTAAACAATAAAGTCTCTATAGGCTTTATCAACCATCCTCACACCGGCCTCCTTTCTAACTCCAATCCCAGCCAAACCTCGACATCCACTCTTAACACCCTCGCAGTTTGCACGTGGCCTTTGGGAGAAGTTCAAATCTAACACAATTGCTGCACATTTACACCCCACGCAGTATTAATTACCAGTGATTAAGTTCAATTATATTAGTCCTCTTTGTCTTTTGAAACGACAGAAGAATTCAGTTTTAAAACGGATCTGCAAAATTAATTTAAAAATTGCTTTTGAAACATTTTGATATTTCCTTCGACAAAATTAACACGCGAGTTACACAGTTGCTTTCACGTACGAAGTTTCCTCGTGTCTGAAAATGTGCAGTTTGTCATGTAAGCGCTGCAACGAGGTGTCTGACAGCAGGCTGCCACCTACTGCTGGGCTCCAAGCACACTGGCTTCATCTCATCATGTCGAATGTCTTACACGGGTGCTTTATACGAATTTTCCTCTTGTGAGTATAAAAGGCCCCAAAGTTCATAGGATAATTCTATCTGAGTTCTTACAGAGGGTTTTGCAAGTTTATATACGAGTTTATATGCCGTTCATTTAGAATGGACCCTTCTGTTAGTTTGAGCCAGCCGACTGTCTGGTGATGTCATAAGGGTTAGTAAGGTGGGCACAGTAGCGGTTTTTGATATGGGCGACATGGGCGGTTGCTCACGGCGGCATCGTGGTAGGGGCGCGTCACGGGTTTCGGCAAAAAAAAAAATGCTCGTTCTCATGCTGCACCGACTTCATGCCAGCGCATTTTGGGGATGGCATAGGCACCGATCGGTTTTCTATCGCCCATTTGCTGGGAATAAGGGCGCCCTCCGAGGTGCGCCTGCTGCATGCGTCACAGGGAGGAGAGGGCGAGGGGGCGGGGGATTCTCTGGCTGGTTGGTCTAATAACCAACTCGCAAAATAAAACAAAATAAAAACAAACCAACAAACACGAAAACACCAGGCATTATGATACAGACTTATAATTTGCAGCTCCCCCCCCCAGAAATTCTATACGCAAAAAGTGAGCGCGAGAGCCCTCGGTGCGCCTGCTTGCTGCTGTGCTGAAGTCAAAGTAAACTTTATTGTCAATTCCGCTGCATACAGTCCAGTATATAGAGAGACGAGACGACGAGGCTCCAGTTATAGCAGTGCGAGTAAACGAACAATAAATATAAGAAGAGTAAGAAAATAAATATACACTTTATACACTTTGTGTGTGTGAATGGGTGGATGACTGGATGTGTAAAGCGCTTTGGGGTCCTTAGGGACTAGTAAAAGCGCTATACAAATACAGGCCATTCACTTTAGGGCTAGGGGTAAAGGGATCAATAACAATTTAAATGGTATAATTTCAAGTTTGATGATTTAAAGTCTCACACACAACCGACACGGGAGGGGGGGCTGCTGCTTCCAAATAGAGCACATTTCATTCATAATGTTGTAAATCCAAGCCCATTATGTATTCCTGATTTGAATCCTGGGTAGTGTGAAATCCCAGAAATACACCCTAGACAAAGCATATCTGTGAACTAAGGTGTAGCTTATTAGGTTATGTTGTGGTGATCCTCGGGTTGGGGGATGGGTGTTCATACTGGAATGCAAAATTAAAACCAACGGAAGATGGACAAGAAAATATCAAAGCCATCAGGTGCTCATTTTAGAAAAAAGGAGAAAAGAAGGGGAGAAACGAGCAAAAGACAAAGGTAAGCAGATGTGTCATTGGATAATGGCAGATCATCTATCCTGAAACAATCAGAATCATAATCAGAATACTTTATTAATCCCTAAGGATAGTATGTGGGTTGCAGTTGGTCCAAGAAGAAATGGTAAAATGGTAACAGTAACAGAATAAAATGTAAACAATACATTACACTGTAAAAAAAAAACTGTAATATAAAAGTATTTTACTGTGTATTTTACAGTTTTGTACTGTTCTTCTAGAATATCATTAAACTTACACAAATAGACTGTGATTTTACATTTCAAATGTAAATTAACGCAAAATCACTGTAATGTAATAAAAATATTTTTTTGTTTTTCAAATGTATTTGTCTGTCTGTACATATGCATATTAAGATTGTTAAAATACATTCACAAATGTATCATAATTTCACAAATATCTGTCCGTTATTTGAAAGATTGAACTGTTAAATTCAAATGTAATGAAAAATATATAGAATTATGCTTATAAACTGTTTTTCACATCAGATAATTATTATTCTTATTGCTATTTAGTTGCCAGTTCGAGCCCGGCTCGGACACTGTCGGTTGTTGTGTCCTTGGGCAAGGCACTTCACCTACCACCTACTGGTGATGGCCAGAGGGTTGACCAGAAGCTGTGAACGGTGAACGGAAAGACGTGCAGAGTTGGACATCAATGCATCATTCATGTTTTTGGGTTTAAAAGAAGTTATTCACAATAGTAAGTAGACACTGAAGGAGAAGCGGTGAACGGCCTTATTATTTTCTGTACTTTTTTCTCTTTTTTATTCAGTTAGGGAGTTAGGGGCAGCACTTGTCTTTTTTTGGTTTTTGTCTCACTCAGGGGTTAGGTAGCACTTCTCTTTTTCAAAGAAACTTGTGTTGTTTGTTATTTTGGCCTTTGTTAATCTTGGGGTTAAAGCTTTCAGTTTGGTAGCAATAAAATCACCTTAACTTGTAAACTGGCTTCTGGTTGTGACTTTGGTTAGCTCAGTGTGTAAGTATTACGACTGTGGAGGTGGAAGTCGCTGGTTCGAATCCTCAGTTACCCGCTTCCCATTTTGACTACCTGACTTGGAGCTCACTTCAATGAAATGCCGGAGCACGTCGTCGCTGCTTACAATGTCAAGCTTGGGACAAATACAGGTGTGGACGTCTGCGAGACATTCCACAAAGTGGGTTCTGCACATGGCGTAAACGCAATATTAAACTTACCGCAAACTTCACTACATAGAAAACCTACGGGGAGCACCACACAGACCACAGACAAGCCAGCTACAGTAAAGAAATATTATCATCCTCCACTCCGTGCTACACAAGGTGGCAGACCTGTGAGAGCCAACACTCGGTCACAAACCTGCTGGGGCCCGAAAAGAGAATATTAACATCCTCCACTCCGTGCTACATAAGGTGGCAGACCTGTGCAGCCGAAGTCTCAAACCCACCTGGAAAAGATCTACTCACCTTGTACAAGGATTACACCCTCAGAGAGACTCCTGGCAGAACAGACTCATTGGTGTCAAACAACAATGCCATACACCAACATGTGGCTGAATGGAGTCGGTGACTGGAGGAGAACAGCTCTCTTTCACATGATAAGATTCATCTTGAGGCTGAGCAGCTTAGTCTTCTGCATCTGTGGGCAAATTTTCCATTCAGTCATGCATAGGCTTCCACCTCTGACTCTGACCATTCCACTTCCCTGGTTCACTGTCACATTACAGAGCAATGGACAAATTTGGACTCTGACCATTCAGCTTCCCTGGTTCACCGTCGCATTACAGAGTGAAGGACAAGCTTGGATTCTGACGATTCCAGTTCCCTGCTTCACCATCACGATACAGCGAGACGGCCAAGTTCAGACTCTGACCGTTCAGCTGCCCTGGTTCACCATCACGATACAGAGAGACGGCCAAGTTCAGACTCTGACTATTCAGCTACCCTGGTTCACCATCACGATACAGAGAGACGGCCAAGTTCAGACTCTGACCGTTCAGCTGCCCTGATTCACCATCACGATACAGAGAGATGGTCAAGTTCAGACTCTAACTATTCAGCTGCCCTGGTTCACCATCACGATACAGAGAGATGGACAAGTTCAGACTCTGACCATTCAGCTTCCCTGGTTCGCCGTCGCGTTACAGCGAGACAGCCAAGTTCAGACTCTGACCATTCAGCTTCCCTGGTTCGCCGTCGCGTTACAGAGAGATGGACAAGTTCAGACTCTGACCATTCAGCTTCCCTGGTTCGCCGTCGCGTTACAGAGAGATGGTCAAGTTCAGACTCTGACCATTCAGCTTCCCTGGTTCACCGTCGCGTTACAGAGAGATGGACAAGTTAAGACTCTGACCGTTCAGCTTCCCTGGTTCGCCGTCGCGTTACAGAGAGATGGACAAGTTCAGACTCTGACCGTTCAGCTTCCCTGGTTCGCCGTCGCGTTACAGCGAGACAGCCAAGTTCAGACTCTGACCGTTCAGCTGCCCTGGTTCGCCGTTGCGTTACAGAGAGATGGACAAGTTCAGACTCTGACCATTCAGCTTCCCTGGTTCGCCGTTGCGTTACAGAGAGATGGTCAAGTTCAGACTCTGACCATTCAGCTGCCCTGGTTCACCATCACGATACAGAGAGATGGACAAGTTCAGACTCTGACCATTCAGCTTTCCTGGTTCGCCGTCGCGTTACAGAGAGATGGACAAGTTCAGACTCTGACCGTTCAGCTTCCCTGGTTCGCCGTCGCGTTACAGAGAGAGAAGGACAAGTTCAGACTCTGACCGTTCAGCTGCCCTGGTTCGCCGTCACGATAAAGAGAGACGGCCAAGTTCAGACTCTGACCGTTCAGCTGCCCTGGTTCACCATCACGATACAGAGATACGGCCAAGTTCAGACTCTGACTGTTCAGCTGCCCTGGTTCACCATTACGATACAGAGAGACGGCCAAGTTCAGACTCTGACCGTTCAGCTGCCCTGGTTCACCATCACGATACAGAGAGATGGACAAGCTTGGATTCTGACCATTCCAGTTCCCTGCTTCAACATCACGATACAGCGAGATGGCCAATTTCAGACTCTGACTATTCAGCTACCCTGGTTCGCCATCACGATACAGAGAGACGGCCCAAGTTCAGACTCTGACCGTTCAGCTGCCCTGATTCACCATCACGATACAGAGAGATGGTCAAGTTCAGACTCTAACTATTCAGCTGCCCTGGTTCACCATCACGATACAGAGAGATGGACAAGATCAGACTCTGACCATTCAGTTTCCCTGGTTCGCCGTCGCGTTACAGCGAGACAGCCAAGTTCAGACTCTGACCGTTCAGCTGCCCTGGTTCACCATCACGATACAGAGAGACGGACAAGTTCAGACTCTGACCGTTCAGCTGCCCTGGTTCGCCGTCACGATACAGAGAGACGACCAAGTTCAGACTCTGACCGTTCAGCTTCCCTGGTTCGCCGTCGCGTTACAGAGAGATGGAGAAGTTCAGACTCTGACCGTTCAGCTTCCCTGGTTCGCCGTCGCGTTACAGAGAGATGGACAAGTTCAGACTCTGACCGTTCAGCTTACCTGGTTCGCCGTCGTGTTACAGAGACACGGACAAGTTCAGACTCTGACCTTTCAGCTGCCCTGGTTCGCCATCACGATACAGAGAGAAGACCAAGTTCAGACTCTGACCGTTCAGCTTCCCTGGTTCGCCGTCGCGTTACAGAGTGACGGACAAGTTCAGACTCTGACCGTTCAGCTTCCCTGGTTCGCCGTCGCGTTACAGCGAGACAGCCAAGTTCAGACTCTGACCGTTCAGCTGCCCTGGTTCACCATCACGATACAGAGAGATGGACAAGTTCAGACTCTGACCATTCAGCTTCCCTGGTTCGCCGTTGCGTTACAGAGAGATGGTCAAGTTCAGACTCTGACCGTTCAGCTGCCCTGGTTCACCATCACGATACAGAGAGATGGACAAGTTCAGACTCTGACCATTCAGCTTCCCTGGTTCGCCGTCGCGTTACAAAGAGATGGACAAGTTCAGACTCTGACCGTTCAGCTTCCCTGGTTCGCCGTCGCGTTACAGAGTGACGGACAAGTTCAGACTCTGACCGTTCAGCTTCCCTGGTTCGCCGTCGCGTTACAGCGAGACAGCCAAGTTCAGACTCTGACCGTTCAGCTGCCCTGGTTCACCATCACGATACAGAGAGATGGACAAGTTCAGACTCTGACCATTCAGCTTCCCTGCTTCGCCGTTGCGTTACAGAGAGATGGTCAAGTTCAGACTCTGACCATTCAGCTGCCCTGGTTCACCATCACGATACAGAGAGATGGACAAGTTCAGACTCTGACCATTCAGCTTCCCTGGTTCACCGTCGCGTTACAGAGAGATGGACAAGTTCAGACTCTGACCGTTCAGCTTCCCTGGTTCGCCGTCGCGTTACAGAGAGAGAAGGACAAGTTCAGACTCTGACCGTTCAGCTGCCCTGGTTCACCATCACGATACAGAGAGACGGCCAAGTTCAGACTCTGACCGTTCAGCTGCCCTGGTTCACCATCACGATACAGAGATACGGCCAAGTTCAGATTCTGACCGTTCAGCTGCCCTGGTTCACCATTACGATACAGAGAGACGGCCAAGTTCAGACTCTGACCGTTCAGCTGCCCTGGTTCACCATCACGATACAGAGAGATGGACAAGCTTGGATTCTGACCATTCCAGTTCCCTGCTTCAACATCACGATACAGCGAGATGGCCAATTTCAGACTCTGACTATTCAGCTACCCTGGTTCGCCATCACGATACAGAGAGACGGCCAAGTTCAGACTCTGACCGTTCAGCTGCCCTGATTCACCATCACGATACAGAGAGATGGTCAAGTTCAGACTCTAACTATTCAGCTGCCCTGGTTCACCATCACGATACAGAGAGATGGACAAGATCAGACTCTGACCATTCAGCTTCCCTGGTTCGCCGTCGCGTTACAGCGAGACAGCCAAGTTCAGACTCTGACCGTTCAGCTGCCCTGGTTCACCATCACGATACAGAGAGACGGACAAGTTCAGACTCTGACCGTTCAGCTGCCCTGGTTCGCCGTCACGATACAGAGAGACGACCAAGTTCAGACTCTGACCGTTCAGCTTCCCTGGTTCGCCGTCGCGTTACAGAGAGATGGACAAGTTCAGACTCTGACCGTTCAGCTTCCCTGGTTCGCCGTCGCGTTACAGAGAGATGGACAAGTTCAGACTCTGACCGTTCAGCTTTCCTGGTTCGCCGTCACGATACAGAGAGATGGACAAGTTCAGACTCTGACCGTTCAGCTTACCTGGTTCGCCGTCGTGTTACAGAGAGACGGACAAGTTCAGACTCTGACCGTTCAGCTGCCCTGGTTCGCCATCACGATACAGAGAGAAGACCAAGTTCAGACTCTGACCGTTCAGCTTCCCTGGTTCGCCGTCGCGTTACAGAGAGACGGACAAGTTCAGACTCTGACCGTTCAGCTTCCCTGGTTCGCCGTCGCGTTACAGAGTGACGGACAAGTTCAGACTCTGACCGTTCAGCTTCCCTGGTTCGCCGTCGCGTTACAGCGAGACAGCCAAGTTCAGACTCTGACCGTTCAGCTGCCCTGGTTCACCATCACGATACAGAGAGATGGACAAGTTCAGACTCTGACCATTCAGCTTCCCTGGTTCGCCGTTGCGTTACAGAGAGATGGTCAAGTTCAGACTCTGACCATTCAGCTGCCCTGGTTCACCATCACGATACAGAGAGATGGACAAGTTCAGACTCTGACCATTCAGCTTCCCTGGTTCGCCGTCGCGTTACAGAGAGATGGACAAGTTCAGACTCTGACCGTTCAGCTTCCCTGGTTCGCCGTCGCGTTACAGAGTGACGGACAAGTTCAGACTCTGACCGTTCAGCTTCCCTGGTTCGCCGTCGCGTTACAGCGAGACAGCCAAGTTCAGACTCTGACCGTTTAGCTGCCCTGGTTCACCATCACGATACAGAGAGATGGACAAGTTCAGACTCTGACCATTCAGCTTCCCTGCTTCGCCGTTGCGTTACAGAGAGATGGTCAAGTTCAGACTCTGACCATTCAGCTGCCCTGGTTCACCATCACGATACAGAGAGATGGACAAGTTCAGACTCTGACCATTCAGCTTCCCTGGTTCGCCGTCGCGTTACAGAGAGATGGACAAGTTCAGACTCTGACCGTTCAGCTTCCCTGGTTCGCCGTCGCGTTACAGAGAGAGAAGGACAAGTTCAGACTCTGACCGTTCAGCTGCCCTGGTTCACCATCACGATAAAGAGAGACGGCCAAGTTCAGACTCTGACCGTTCAGCTGCCCTGGTTCACCATCACGATACAGAGATACGGCCAAGTTCAGACTCTGACTGTTCAGCTGCCCTGGTTCACCATTACGATACAGAGAGACGGCCAAGTTCAGACTCTGACCGTTCAGCTGCCCTGGTTCACCATCACGATACAGAGAGATGGACAAGCTTGGATTCTGACCATTCCAGTTCCCTGCTTCAACATCACGATACAGCGAGATGGCCAATTTCAGACTCTGACTATTCAGCTACCCTGGTTCGCCATCACGATACAGAGAGACGGCCAAGTTCAGACTCTGACCGTTCAGCTGCCCTGATTCACCATCACGATACAGAGAGATGGTCAAGTTCAGACTCTAACTATTCAGCTGCCCTGGTTCACCATCACGATACAGAGAGATGGACAAGATCAGACTCTGACCATTCAGCTTCCCTGGTTCGCCGTCGCGTTACAGCGAGACAGCCAAGTTCAGACTCTGACCGTTCAGCTGCCCTGGTTCACCATCACGATACAGAGAGACGGACAAGTTCAGACTCTGACCGTTCAGCTGCCCTGGTTCGCCGTCACGATACAGAGAGACGACCAAGTTCAGACTCTGACCGTTCAGCTTCCCTGGTTCGCCGTCGCGTTACAGAGAGATGGACAAGTTCAGACTCTGACCGTTCAGCTTCCCTGGTTCGCCGTCGCGTTACAGAGAGATGGACAAGTTCAGACTCTGACCGTTCAGCTTTCCTGGTTCGCCGTCACGATACAGAGAGATGGACAAGTTCAGACTCTGACCGTTCAGCTTACCTGGTTCGCCGTCGTGTTACAGAGAGACGGACAAGTTCAGACTCTGACCGTTCAGCTGCCCTGGTTCGCCATCACGATACAGAGAGAAGACCAAGTTCAGACTCTGACCGTTCAGCTTCCCTGGTTCGCCGTCGCGTTACAGAGAGACGGACAAGTTCAGACTCTGACCGTTCAGCTTCCCTGGTTCACCGTCGCGTTACAGAGTGACGGACAAGTTCAGACTCTGACCGTTCAGCTTCCCTGGTTCGCCGTCGCGTTACAGCGAGACAGCCAAGTTCAGACTCTGACCGTTCAGCTGCCCTGGTTCACCATCACGATACAGAGAGATGGACAAGTTCAGACTCTGACCATTCAGCTTCCCTGGTTCGCCGTTGCGTTACAGAGAGATGGTCAAGTTCAGACTCTGACCATTCAGCTTCCCTGGTTCACCATCACGATACAGAGAGATGGACAAGTTCAGACTCTGACCATTCAGCTTCCCTGGTTCGCCGTCGCGTTACAGAGAGATGGACAAGTTCAGACTCTGACCGTTCAGCTTCCCTGGTTCGCCGTCGCGTTACAGAGTGACGGACAAGTTCAGACTCTGACCGTTCAGCTTCCCTGGTTCGCCGTCGCGTTACAGCGAGACAGCCAAGTTCAGACTCTGACCGTTTAGCTGCCCTGGTTCACCATCACGATACAGAGAGATGGACAAGTTCAGACTCTGACCATTCAGCTTCCCTGCTTCGCCGTTGCGTTACAGAGAGATGGTCAAGTTCAGACTCTGACCATTCAGCTGCCCTGGTTCACCATCACGATACAGAGAGATGGACAAGTTCAGACTCTGACCATTCAGCTTCCCTGGTTCGCCGTCGCGTTACAGAGAGATGGACAAGTTCAGACTCTGACCGTTCAGCTTCCCTGGTTCGCCGTCGCGTTACAGAGAGAGAAGGACAAGTTCAGACTCTGACCGTTCAGCTGCCCTGGTTCACCATCACGATACAGAGAGACGGCCAAGTTCAGACTCTGACCGTTCAGCTGCCCTGGTTCACCATTACGATACAGAGAGACGGCCAAGTTCAGACTCTGACCGTTCAGCTGCCCTGGTTCACCATCACGATACAGAGAGATGGACAAGCTTGGATTCTGACCATTCCAGTTCCCTGCTTCAACATCACGATACAGCGAGATGGCCAAGTTCAGACTCTGACTATTCAGCTACCCTGGTTCGCCATCACGATACAGAGAGACGGCCAAGTTCAGACTCTGACCGTTCAGCTGCCCTGATTCACCATCACGATACAGAGAGATGGTCAAGTTCAGACTCTAACTATTCAGCTGCCCTGGTTCACCATCACGATACAGAGAGATGGACAAGATCAGACTCTGACCATTCAGCTTCCCTGGTTCGCCGTCGCGTTACAGCAAGACAGCCAAGTTCAGACTCTGACCGTTCAGCTGCCCTGGTTCACCATCACGATACAGAGAGACGGACAAGTTCAGACTCTGACCGTTCAGCTGCCCTGGTTCGCCGTCACGATACAGAGAGACGACCAAGTTCAGACTCTGACCGTTCAGCTTCCCTGGTTCGCCGTCGCGTTACAGAGAGATGGACAAGTTCAGACTCTGACCATTCAGCTTCCCTGGTTCGCCGTCGCGTTACAGAGAGATGGTCAAGTTCAGACTCTGACCATTCAGCTTCCCTGGTTCGCCGTCGCGTTACAGAGAGATGGACAAGTTAAGACTCTGACCGTTCAGCTTCCCTAGTTCGCCGTCGCGTTACAGAGAGATGGACAAGTTCAGACTCTGACCGTTCAGCTTCCCTGGTTAGCCGTCGCGTTACAGAGAGAAGAACAAGTTCAGACTCTGACCGTTCAGCTGCCCTGGTTCACCTTCACGATACAGAGAGACGACCAAGTTCAGACTCTGACCGTTCAGCTGCCCTGGTTCCCCATCACGAAACAGAGAGATGGACAAGTTCAGACTCTGACCATTCAGCTTCCCTGGATCGCCGTCGCTTGACAGAGAGACGGACAAGTTCAGACTCTGACCGTTCAGCTGCCCTGGTTCACCATCACGATACAGAGAGACGGCCAAGTTCAGACTCTGACTATTCAGCTACCCTGGTTCACAATACGATACAGAGAGACGGCCAAGTTCAGACTCTGACCGTTCAGCTGCCCTGATTCACCATCACGATACAGAGAGATGGTCAAGTTCAGACTCTAACTATTCAGCTGCCCTGGTTCACCATCACGATACAGAGAGATGGACAAGTTCAGACTCTGACCATTCAGCTTCCCTGGTTCGCCGTCGCGTTACAGCGAGACAGCCAAGTTCAGACTCTGACCATTCAGCTTCCCTGGTTCGCCGTCGCGTTACAGAGAGATGGACAAGTTCAGACTCTGACCATTCAGCTTCCCTGGTTCGCCGTCGCGTTACAGAGAGATGGTCAAGTTCAGACTCTGACCGTTAAGCTGCCCTGGTTCCCCATCACGATACAGAGAGATGGACAAGTTCAGACTCTGACCGTTCAGCTTCCCTGGTTCGCCGTCGCATTACAGAGAGATGGTCAAGTTCAGACTCTGACCGTTCAGCTGCCCTGGTTCGCCATCACGATACAGAGAGATGGACAAGTTCAGACTCTAACTATTCAGCTGCCCTGGTTCACCATCACGATACAGAGAGATGGACAAGATCAGACTCTGACCATTCAGCTTCCCTGGTTCGCCGTCGCGTTACAGCGAGACAGCCAAGTTCAGACTCTGACCGTTCAGCTGCCCTGGTTCACCATCACGATACAGAGAGATGGACAAGTTCAGACTCCGACCGTTCAGTTTCCCTGGTTCGCCGTCACGTTACAGAGAGACGGACAAGTTCAGACTCTGACCATTCAGCTTCCCTGGTTCGCCGTCGCGTTACAGAGAGACGGTCAAGTTCAGACTCTGACCATTCAGCTTCCCTGGTTCACCGTCGCGTTACAGAGAGATGGACAAGTTCAGACTCTGACCGTTCAGCTTCCCTAGTTCGCCGTCGCGTTACAGAGAGATGGACAAGTTCAGACTCTGACCGTTCAGCTTCCCTGGTTCGCCGTCGCGTTACAGCGAGACGGCCAAGTTCAGACTCTGACCGTTCAGCTGCCCTGGTTCACCATCACGATACAGAGAGATGGACAAGTTCAGACTCTGACCGTTCAGCTTCCCTGGTTCGCCGTCGCGTTACAGAGAGATGGACAAGTTCAGACTCTGACCATTCAGCTTCCCTGGTTCACCGTCGCATTACAGAGAGACGGACAAGTTCAGACTCTGACCGTTCAGCTGCCCTGGTTCACCATCACGATACAGAGAGACGGCCAAGTTCAGACTCTGACCGTTCAGCTGCCCTGGTTCACCCTCACGATACAGAGAGACGGCCAAGTTCAGACTCTGACCGTTCAGCTGCCCTGGTTCACCATCACGATACAGAGAGATGGACAAGCTTGGATTCTGACCATTCCAGTTCCCTGCATCAACATCACGATACAGCGAGACGGCCAAGTTCAGACTCTGACTATTCAGCTACCCTGGTTCGCCATCACGATACAGAGAGACGGCCAAGTTCAGACTCTGACCGTTCAGCTGCCCTGATTCACCATCACGATACAGAGAGATGGTCAAGTTCAGACTCTAACTATTCAGCTGCCCTGGTTCACCATCACGATACAGAGAGATGGACAAGATCAGACTCTGACCATTCAGCTTCCCTGGTTCGCCGTCGCGTTACAGCGAGACAGCCAAGTTCAGACTCTGACCGTTCAGCTGCCCTGGTTCACCATCACGATACAGAGAGATGGACAAGTTCAGACTCTGACCGTTCAGCTTCCCTGGTTCGCCGTCGCGTTTCAGAGAGACGGACAAGTTCAGACTCTGACCGTTCAGCTTCCCTGGTTCGCCGTCGCGTTACAGAGAGACGGTCAATTTCAGACTCTGACCATTCAGCTTCCCTGGTTCACCGTCGCATTACAGAGAGATGGACAAGTTCAGACTCTGACCATTCAGCTTCCCTGGTTCGCCGTCGCGTTACAGAGAGATGGTCAAGTTCAGACTCTGACCATTCAGTTGCCCTGGTTCACCATCACGATACAGAGAGATGGACAAGTTCAGACTCTGACCATTCAGCTTCCCTGGTTCGCCGTCGCGTTACAGAGAGATGGACAAGTCCAGACTCTGACCATTCAGCTTCCCTGGTTCACCGTCGCATTACAGAGAGACGGATGAGTTCAGACTCTGACCGTTCAGCTGCCCTGGTTCACCATCACGATACAGAGAGACGGCCAAGTTCAGACTCTGACCGTTCAGCTGACCTGGTTCCCCATCACGATACAGAGAGATAGACAAGTTCAGACTCTGACCGTTCAGCTGCCCTGGTTCACCCTCACGATACAGAGAGACGGCCAAGTTCAGACTCTGACCGTTCAGCTGCCCTGGTTCACAATCACGATACAGAGAGATGGACAAGCTTGGATTCTGACCATTCCAGTTCCCTGCATCAACATCACGATACAGCGAGACGGCCAAGTTCAGACTCTGACTATTCAGCTACCCTGGTTCGCCATCACGATACAGAGAGACGGCCAAGTTCAGACTCTGACCGTTCAGCTGCCCTGATTCACCATCACGATACAGAGAGACGGACAAGTTCAGACTCTGACCATTCAGCTTCCCTGGTTCGCCGTCGCGTTACAGAGAGACGGACAAGTTCAGACTCTGACCATTCAGCTTCCCTGGTTCGCCGTCGCGTTACAGAGAGACGGTCAAGTTCAGACTCTGACCATTCAGCTTCCCTGGTTCGCCGTCGCGTTACAGAGAGATGGACAAGTTCAGACTCTGACCGTTCAGCTTCCCTGGTTCGCCGTCGCGTTACAGAGAGATGGACAAGTTCAGACTCTGACCGTTCAGCTTCCCTGGTTCGCCGTCGCGTTACAGCGAGATGGCCAAGTTCAGACTCTGACCGTTCAGCTGCCCTGGTTCGCCGTCGCGTTACAGAGAGATGGACAAGTTCAGACTCTGACCGTTCAGCTTCCCTGGTTCGCCGTCGCGTTACAGCGAGATGGCCAAGTTCAGACTCTGACCGTTCAGCTGCCCTGGTTCACCATCACGATACAGAGAGATGGACAAGTTCAGACTCTGACCATTCAGCTTCCCTGGTTCGCCGTCGCGTTATAGAGAGATGGTCAAGTTCAGACTCTGACCATTCAGTTTCCCTGGTTCACCATCACGATACAGAGAGATGGACAAGTTCAGACTCTGACCATTCAGCTTCCCTGGTTCGCCGTCGCGTTACAGAGAGATGGACAAGTTCAGACTCTGACCATTCAGCTTCCCTGGTTCGCCGTCGCATTACAGAGAGACGGACAAGTTCAGACTCTGACCGTTCAGCTGCCCTGGTTCACCATCACGATACAGAGAGACGGCCAAGTTCAGACTCTGACCGTTCAGCTGACCTGGTTCCCCATCACGATACAGAGAGATGGACAAGTTCAGACTCTGACCGTTCAGCTTCCCTGGTTCGCCGTCGCCTTACAGAGAGATGGACAAGTTCAGACTCTGACCGTTCAGCTTCCCTGGTTCGCCGTCGCCTTACAGAGAGATGGACAAGTTCAGACTCTGACCGTTCAGCTTCCCTGGTTCGCCGTCGCGTTACAGAGAGATGGACAAGTTCAGACTCTGACTATTCAGCTACCCTGGTTCGCCATCACGATACAGAGAGACGGCCAAGTTCAGACTCTGACCGTTCAGCTGCCCTGATTCACCATCACGATACAGAGAGATGGACAAGTTCAGACTCTGACCATTCAGCTTCCCTGGTTCGCCGTCGCGTTACAGAGAGACGGACAAGTTCAGACTCTGACCATTCAGCTTCCCTGGTTCGCCGTTGCGTTACAGAGAGACGGTCAAGTTCAGACTCTGACCATTCAGCTTCCCTGGTTCGCCGTCGCGTTACAGAGAGATGGACAAGTTCAGACTCTGACCGTTCAGCTTCCCTGGTTCGCCGTCGCGTTACAGAGAGATGGACAAGTTCAGACTCTGACCGTTCAGCTTCCCTGGTTCGCCGTCGCGTTACAGCGAGATGGCCAAGTTCAGACTCTGACCGTTCAGCTGCCCTGGTTCACCATCACGATACAGAGAGATGGACAAGTTCAGACTCTGACCATTCAGCTTCCCTGGTTCGCCGTCGCGTTATAGAGAGATGGTCAAGTTCAGACTCTGACCATTCAGTTTCCCTGGTTCACCATCACGATACAGAGAGATGGACAAGTTCAGACTCTGACCATTCAGCTTCCCTGGTTCGCCGTCGCGTTACAGAGAGATGGACAAGTTCAGACTCTGACCATTCAGCTTCCCTGGTTCGCCGTCGCATTACAGAGAGACGGACAAGTTCAGACTCTGACCGTTCAGCTGCCCTGGTTCACCATCACGATACAGAGAGACGGCCAAGTTCAGACTCTGACCGTTCAGCTGACCTGGTTCCCCATCACGATACAGAGAGATGGACAAGTTCAGACTCTGACCGTTCAGCTTCCCTGGTTCGCCGTCGCCTTACAGAGAGATGGACAAGTTCAGACTCTGACCGTTCAGCTTCCCTGGTTCGCCGTCGCGTTACAGCGAGACGGCCAAGTTCAGACTCTGACCGTTCAGCTGCCCTGGTTCACCATCACGATACAGAGAGATGGACAAGTTCAGACTCTGACCATTCAGCTTCCCTGGTTCGCCGTCGCGTTACAGAGAGATGGTCAAGTTCAGACTCTGACCATTCAGTTGCCCTGGTTAACCATCACGATACAGAGAGATGGACAAGTTCAGACTCTGACCATTCAGCTTCCCTGGTTCGCCGTCGCGTTACAGAGAGATGGACAAGTTCAGACTCTGACCATTCAGCTTCCCTGGTTCGCCGTCGCATTACAGAGAGACGGACAAGTTCAGACTCTGACCGTTCAGCTGCCCTGGTTCACCATCACGATACAGAGAGATGGACAAGTTCAGACTCTGACCGTTCAGCTGCCCTGGTTCACCCTCACGATACAGAGAGACGGCCAAGTTCAGACTCTGACCGTTCAGCTGCCCTGGTTCACCATCACGATACAGAGAGACGGCCAAGTTCAGACTCTGACCGTTCAGCTTCCCTGGTTCGCCGTCGCGTTACAGAGAGATGGTCAAGTTCAGACTCTGACCATTCAGTTGCCCTGGTTCACCATCACGATACAGAGAGGTGGACAAGTTCAGACTCTGACCATTCAGCTTCCCTGGTTCGCCGTCGCGTTACAGAGAGATGGACAAGTTCAGATTCTGACCATTCAGCTTCCCTGGTTCACCGTCGCATTACAGAGAGACGGACAAGTTCAGACTCTGACCGTTCAGCTGCCCTGGTTCACCATCACGATACAGAGAGATGGCCAAGTTCAGACTCTGACCGTTCAGCTGACCTGGTTCGCCATCACGATACAGAGAGATGGACAAGTTCAGACTCTGACCGTTCAGCTGCCCTGGTTCACCCTCACGATACAGAGAGACAGCCAAGTTCAGACTCTGACCGTTCAGCTGCCCTGGTTCACCATCACGATACAGAGAGATGGACAAGCTTGGATTCTGACCATTCCAGTTCCCTGCATCAACATCACGATACAGCGAGACGGCCAAGTTCAGACTCTGACTATTCAGCTACCCTGGTTCGCCATCACGATACAGAGAGATGGACAAGTTCAGACTCTGACCGTTCAGCTGCCCTGATTCACCATCACGATACAGAGAGATGGACAAGTTCAGACTCTGACCATTCAGCTTCCCTGGTTCGCCGTCGCGTTACAGAGAGACGGACAAGTTCAGACTCTGACCATTCAGCTTCCCTGGTTCGCCGTCGCGTTACAGAGAGACGGTCAAGTTCAGACTCTGACCATTCAGCTTCCCTGGTTCGCCGTCGCGTTACAGAGAGATGGACAAGTTCAGACTCTGACCGTTCAGCTTCCCTGGTTCGCCGTCGCGTTACAGAGAGATGGACAAGTTCAGACTCTGACCGTTCAGCTTCCCTGGTTCGCCGTCGCGTTACAGCGAGATGGCCAAGTTCAGACTCTGACCGTTCAGCTGCCCTGGTTCACCATCACGATACAGAGAGATGGACAAGTTCAGACTCTGACCATTCAGCTTCCCTGGTTTGCCGTCGCGTTATAGAGAGATGGTCAAGTTCAGACTCTGACCATTCAGTTGCCCTGGTTCACCATCACGATACAGAGAGATGGACAAGTTCAGACTCTGACCATTCAGCTTCCCTGGTTCGCCGTCGCGTTACAGAGAGATGGACAAGTTCAGACTCTGACCATTCAGCTTCCCTGGTTCGCCGTCGCATTACAGAGAGACGGACAATTTCAGACTCTGACCGTTCAGCTGCCCTGGTTCACCATCACGATACAGAGAGACGGCCAAGTTCAGACTCTGACCGTTCAGCTGACCTGGTTCCCCATCACGATACAGAGAGATGGACAAGTTCAGACTCTGACCGTTCAGCTTCCCTGGTTCGCCGTCGCGTTACAGAGAGATGGACAAGTTCAGACTCTGACCGTTCATCTTCCCTGGTTCGCCGTCGCGTTACAGCGAGACGGCCAAGTTCAGACTCTGACCGTTCAGCTGCCCTGGTTCACCATCACGATACAGAGAGATGGACAAGTTCAGACTCTGACCATTCAGCTTCCCTGGTTCGCCGTCGCGTTACAGAGAGATGGTCAAGTTCAGACTCTGACCATTCAGTTGCCCTGGTTAACCATGACGATACAGAGAGATGGACAAGTTCAGACTCTGACCATTCAGCTTCCCTGGTTCGCCGTCGCGTTACAGAGAGATGGACAAGTTCAGACTCTGACCATTCAGCTTCCCTGGTTCGCCGTCGCATTACAGAGAGACGGACAAGTTCAGACTCTGACCGTTCAGCTGCCCTGGTTCACCATCACGATACAGAGAGATGGACAAGTTCAGACTCTGACCGTTCAGCTGCCCTGGTTCACCCTCACGATACAGAGAGACGGCCAAGTTCAGACTCTGACCGTTCAGCTGCCCTGGTTCACCATCACGATACAGAGAGACGGCCAAGTTCAGACTCTGACCGTTCAGCTGCCCTGGTTCACCATCACGATACAGAGAGATGGACAAGTTCAGACTCTGACCGTTCAGCTTCCCTGGTTCGCCGTCGCGTTACAGAGAGATGGACAAGTTCAGACTCTGACCATTAAGCTTCCCTGGTTAGCCGTCGCGTTACCGAGAGATGGACAAGTTCAGACTCTGACCGTTCAGCTGCCCTGGTTCACCTTCACGATACAGAGAGACGACCAAGTTCAGACTCTGACCGTTCAGCTGCCCTGGTTCCCCATCACGAAACAGAGAGATGGACAAGTTCAGACTCTGACCATTCAGCTTCCCTGGTTCGCCGTCGCGTGACAGAGAGACGGACAAGTTCAGACTCTGACCGTTCAGCTGCCCTGGTTCACCATCACGATACAGAGAGACGGCCAAGTTCAGACTCTAACTATTCAGCTTCCCTGGTTCACCATCACGATACAGAGAGACGGCCAAGTTCAGACTCTGACCGTTCAGCTGCCCTGGTTCACCATCACGATACAGAGAGATGGAAAAGTTCAGACTCTGACCGTTCAGCTTCCCTGGTTCGCCGTCGCGTTACAGAGAGATGGACAAGTTCAGACTCTGACCGTTCAGCTTCCCTGGTTCGCCGTCGCGTTACAGAGAGACGGACAAGTTCAGACTCTGACCGTTCAGCTGCCCTGGTTCACCCTCACGATACAGAGAGACGGCCAAGTTCAGAGTCTGACCGTTCAGCTGCCCTGGTTCACCATCACGATACAGAGAGATGGACAAGCTTGGATTCTGACCATTCCAGTTCCCTGCATCAACATCACGATACAGCGAGACGGCCAAGTTCAGACTCTGACTATTCAGCTACCCTGGTTCGCCATCACGATACAGAGAGACGGCCAAGTTCAGACTCTGACCGTTCAGCTGCCCTGATTCACCATCACGATACAGAGAGATGGACAAGTTCAGACTCTGACCATTCAGCTTCCCTGGTTCGCCGTCGCGTTACAGAGAGACGGACAAGTTCAGACTCTGACCATTAAGCTTCCCTGGTTCGCCGTCGAGTTACAGAGAGACGGTCAAGTTCAGACTCTGACCATTCAGCTTCCCTGGTTCGCCGTCGCGTTACAGAGAGATGGACAAGTTCAGACTCTGACCGTTCAGCTTCCCTGGTTCGCCGTCGCGTTACAGAGAGATGGACAAGTTCAGACTCTGACCGTTCAGCTTCCCTGGTTCGCCGTCGCGTTACAGCGAGATGGCCAAGTTCAGACTCTGACCGTTCAGCTGCCCTGGTTCGCCATCACGATACAGAGAGATGGACAAGTTCAGACTCTGACCATTCAGCTTCCCTGGTTCGCCGTCGCGTTATAGAGAGATGGTCAAGTTCAGACTCTGACCATTCAGTTGCCCTGGTTCACCATCACGATACAGAGAGATGGACAAGTTCAGACTCTGACCATTCAGCTTCCCTGGTTCGCCGTCGCGTTACAGAGAGATGGACAAGTTCAGACTCTGACCATTCAGCTTCCCTGGTTCGCCGTCGCATTACAGAGAGACGGACAAGTTCAGACTCTGACCGTTCAGCTGCCCTGGTTCACCATCACGATACAGAGAGACGGCCAAGTTCAGACTCTGACCGTTCAGCTGACCTGGTTCCCCATCACGATACAGAGAGATGGACAAGTTCAGACTCTGACCGTTCAGCTTCCCTGGTTCGCCGTCGCGTTACAGAGAGATGGACAAGTTCAGACTCTGACCGTTCAGCTTCCCTGGTTCGCCGTCGCGTTACAGCGAGACGGCCAAGTTCAGACTCTGACCGTTCAGCTGCCCTGGTTCACCATCACGATACAGAGAGATGTACAAGTTCAGACTCTGACCTTTCAGCTTCCCTGGTTCGCCGTCGCGTTACAGAGAGATGGTCAAGTTCAGACTCTGACCATTCAGCTTCCCTGGTTAACCATCACGATACAGAGAGATGGACAAGTTCAGACTCTGACCGTTCAGCTTCCCTGGTTCGCCGTCGCGTTACAGAGAGATGGACAAGTTCAGACTCTGACCATTCAGCTTCCCTGGTTCGCCGTCGCATTACAGAGAGACGGACAAGTTCAGACTCTGACCGTTCAGCTGCCCTGGTTCACCATCACGATACAGAGAGATGGACAAGTTCAGACTCTGACCGTTCAGCTGCCCTGGTTCACCCTCACGATACAGAGAGACGGCCAAGTTCAGACTCTGACCGTTCAGCTGCCCTGGTTCACCATCACGATACAGAGAGACGGCCAAGTTCAGACTCTGACCGTTCAGCTGCCCTGGTTCCCCATCACGATACAGAGAGATGGACAAGTTCAGACTCTGACCGTTCAGCTTCCCTGGTTCGCCGTCGCGTTACAGAGAGATGGACAAGTTCAGACTCTGACCATTCAGCTTCCCTGGTTAGCCGTCGCGTTACCGAGAGATGGACAAGTTCAGACTCTGACCGTTCAGCTGCCCTGGTTCACCTTCACGATACAGAGAGACGACCAAGTTCAGACTCTGACCGTTCAGCTGCCCTGGTTCCCCATCACGAAACAGAGAGATGGACAAGTTCAGACTCTGACCATTCAGCTTCCCTGGTTCGCCGTCGCGTGACAGAGAGACGGACAAGTTCAGACTCTGACCGTTCAGCTGCCCTGGTTCACCATCACGATACAGAGAGACGGCCAAGTTCAGACTCTAACTATTCAGCTTCCCTGGTTCACCATCACGATACAGAGAGACGGCCAAGTTCAGACTCTGACCGTTCAGCTGCCCTGGTTCACCATCACGATACAGAGAGATGGACAAGTTCAGACTCTGACCGTTCAGCTTCCCTGGTTCGCCGTCGCGTTACAGAGAGATGGACAAGTTCAGACTCTGACCGTTCAGCTTCCCTGGTTCGCCGTCGCGTTACAGAGAGACGGACAAGTTCAGACTCTGACCGTTCAGCTGCCCTGGTTCGCCGTCACGATACAGAGAGACGACCAAGTTCAGAGTCTGACCGTTCAGCTTCCCTGGTTCGCCGTCGCGTTACAGAGAGATGGACAAGTTCAGACTCTGACCGTTCAGCTTCCCTGGTTCGCCGTCACGTTACAGAGCGATGGACCAGTTCAGACTCTGACCGTTCAGCTTTCCTGGTTCGCCATCACGATACAGAGAGATGGACAAGTTCAGACTCTGACCGTTCAGCTTACCTGGTTCGCCGTCGCGTTACAGAGAGACGGACAAGTTCAGTCTCTGACCGTTCAGCTTCCCTGGTTCACCATTACGATACAGAGAGACGGCCAAGTTCAGACTCTGACCGTTCAGCTTCCCTGGTTCACCATCACGATACAGAGAGATGGACAAGCTTGGATTCTGACCATTCCAGTTCCCTGCATCAACATCACGATACAGCGAGACGGCCAAGTTCAGACTCTGACTATTCAGCTACCCTGGTTCGCCATCACAATACAGAGAGACGGCCAAGTTCAGACTCTGACCGTTCAGCTGCCCTGATTCACCATCACGATACAGAGAGATGGTCAAGTTCAGACTCTAACTATTCAGCTGCCCTGGTTCACCATCACGATACAGAGAGATGGACAAGATCAGACTCTGACCATTCAGCTTCCCTGGTTCGCCGTCGCGTTACAGCGAGACAGCCAAAATCAGACTCTGACCGTTCAGCTGCCCTGGTTCACCATCACGATACAGAGAGATGGACAAGTTCAGACTCTGACCATTCAGCTTCCCTGGTTCGCCGTCACGTTACAGAGAGATGGTCAAGTTCAGACTCTGACCATTCAGTTGCCCTGGTTCACCATCACTATACAGAGAGATGGACAAGTTCAGACTCTGACCATTCAGCTTCCCTGGTTCGCCGTCGCGTTACAGAGAGATGGTCAAGATCAGACTCTGACCATTCAGCTTCCCTGGTTCGCCGTCGCATTACAGAGAGACGGACAAGTTCAGACTCTGACCGTTCAGCTGCCCTGGTTCACCATCACGATACAGAGAGACGGCCAAGTTCAGACTCTGACCGTTCAGCTGACCTGGTTCCCCATCACGATACAGAGAGATGGACAAGTTCAGACTCTGACCGTTCAGCTGCCCTGGTTCACCCTCACGATACAGAGAGACGGCCAAGTTCAGACTCTGACCGTTCAGCTGCCCTGGTTCACCATCACGATACAGAGAGACGGCCAAGTTCAGACTCTGACCGTTCAGCTGCCCTGGTTCACCATCACGATACAGAGAGATGGACAAGTTCAGACTCTGACCGTTCAGCTTCCCTGGTTCGCCGTCGCGTTACAGAGAGACGGACAAGTTCAGACTCTGACCATTAAGCTTCCCTGGTTCGCCGTCGAGTTACAGAGAGACGGTCAAGTTCAGACTCTGACCATTCAGCTTCCCTGGTTCGCCGTCGCGTTACAGAGAGATGGACAAGTTCAGACTCTGACCGTTCAGCTTCCCTGGTTCGCCGTCGCGTTACAGAGAGATGGACAAGTTCAGACTCTGACCGTTCAGCTTCCCTGGTTCGCCGTCGCGTTACAGCGAGATGGCCAAGTTCAGACTCTGACCGTTCAGCTGCCCTGGTTCACCATCACGATACAGAGAGATGGACAAGTTCAGACTCTGACCATTCAGCTTCCCTGGTTCGCCGTCGCGTTATAGAGAGATGGTCAAGTTCAGACTCTGACCATTCAGTTGCCCTGGTTCACCATCACGATACAGAGAGATGGACAAGTTCAGACTCTGACCATTCAGCTTCCCTGGTTCGCCGTCGCGTTACAGAGAGATGGACAAGTTCAGACTCTGACCATTCAGCTTCCCTGGTTCGCCGTCGCATTACAGAGAGACGGACAAGTTCAGACTCTGACCGTTCAGCTGCCCTGGTTCACCATCACGATACAGAGAGACGGCCAAGTTCAGACTCTGACCGTTCAGCTGACCTGGTTCCCCATCACGATACAGAGAGATGGACAAGTTCAGACTCTGACCGTTCAGCTTCCCTGGTTCGCCGTCGCGTTACAGAGAGATGGACAAGTTCAGACTCTGACCGTTCAGCTTCCCTGGTTCGCCGTCGCGTTACAGCGAGACGGCCAAGTTCAGACTCTGACCGTTCAGCTGCCCTGGTTCACCATCACGATACAGAGAGATGTACAAGTTCAGACTCTGACCTTTCAGCTTCCCTGGTTCGCCGTCGCGTTACAGAGAGATGGTCAAGTTCAGACTCTGACCATTCAGCTTCCCTGGTTAACCATCACGATACAGAGAGATGGACAAGTTCAGACTCTGACCGTTCAGCTTCCCTGGTTCGCCGTCGCGTTACAGAGAGATGGACAAGTTCAGACTCTGACCATTCAGCTTCCCTGGTTCGCCGTCGCATTACAGAGAGACGGACAAGTTAAGACTCTGACCGTTCAGCTGCCCTGGTTCACCATCACGATACAGAGAGATGGACAAGTTCAGACTCTGACCGTTCAGCTGCCCTGGTTCACCCTCACGATACAGAGAGACGGCCAAGTTCAGACTCTGACCGTTCAGCTGCCCTGGTTCACCATCACGATACAGAGAGACGGCCAAGTTCAGACTCTGACCGTTCAGCTGCCCTGGTTCCCCATCACGATACAGAGAGATGGACAAGTTCAGACTCTGACCGTTCAGCTTCCCTGGTTCGCCGTCGCGTTACAGAGAGATGGACAAGTTCAGACTCTGACCATTCAGCTTCCCTGGTTAGCCGTCGCGTTACCGAGAGATGGACAAGTTCAGACTCTGACCGTTCAGCTGCCCTGGTTCACCTTCACGATACAGAGAGACGACCAAGTTCAGACTCTGACCGTTCAGCTGCCCTGGTTCCCCATCACGAAACAGAGAGATGGACAAGTTCAGACTCTGACCATTCAGCTTCCCTGGTTCGCCGTCGCGTGACAGAGAGACGGACAAGTTCAGACTCTGACCGTTCAGCTGCCCTGGTTCACCATCACGATACAGAGAGACGGCCAAGTTCAGACTCTAACTATTCAGCTTCCCTGGTTCACCATCACGATACAGAGAGACGGCCAAGTTCAGACTCTGACCGTTCAGCTGCCCTGGTTCACCATCACGATACAGAGAGATGGACAAGTTCAGACTCTGACCGTTCAGCTTCCCTGGTTCGCCGTCGCGTTACAGAGAGATGGACAAGTTCAGACTCTGACCGTTCAGCTTCCCTGGTTCGCCGTCGCGTTACAGAGAGACGGACAAGTTCAGACTCTGACCGTTCAGCTGCCCTGGTTCGCCGTCGCGATACAGAGAGACGACCAAGTTCAGAGTCTGACCGTTCAGCTTCCCTGGTTCGCCGTCGCGTTACAGAGAGATGGAAAAGTTCAGACTCTGACCGTTCAGCTTCCCTGGTTCGCCGTCACGTTACAGAGCGATGGACCAGTTCAGACTCTGACCGTTCAGCTTTCCTGGTTCGCCATCACGATACAGAGAGATGGACAAGTTCAGACTCTGACCGTTCAGCTTACCTGGTTCGCCGTCGCGTTACAGAGAGACGGACAAGTTCAGTCTCTGACCGTTCAGCTTCCCTGGTTCACCATTACGATACAGAGAGACGGCCAAGTTCAGACTCTGACCGTTCAGCTTCCCTGGTTCACCATCACGATACAGAGAGATGGACAAGCTTGGATTCTGACCATTCCAGTTCCCTGCATCAACATCACGATACAGCGAGACGGCCAAGTTCAGACTCTGACTATTCAGCTACCCTGGTTCGCCATCACAATACAGAGAGACGGCCAAGTTCAGACTCTGACCGTTCAGCTGCCCTGATTCACCATCACGATACAGAGAGATGGTCAAGTTCAGACTCTAACTATTCAGCTGCCCTGGTTCACCATCACGATACAGAGAGATGGACAAGATCAGACTCTGACCATTCAGCTTCCCTGGTTCGCCGTCGCGTTACAGCGAGACAGCCAAGTTCAGACTCTGACCGTTCAGCTGCCCTGGTTCACCATCACGATACAGAGAGATGGACAAGTTCAGACTCTGACCATTCAGCTTCCCTGGTTCGCCGTCGCGTTACAGAGAGACGGACAAGTTCAGACTCTGACCATTCAGCTTCCCTGGTTCGCCGTCGCGTTACAGAGAGACGGTCAAGTTCAGACTCTGACCGTTCAGCTTCCCTGGTTCACCGTCGCGTTACAGAGAGATGGACAAGTTCAGACTCTGACCGTTCAGCTGACCTGGTTCGCCGTCGCGTTACAGAGAGATGGACAAGTTCAGACTCTGACCGTTCAGCTTCCCTGGTTCGCCGTCACGTTACAGCGAGATGGCCAAGTTCAGACTCTGACCGTTCAGCTGCCCTGGTTCGCCATCACGATACAGAGAGATGGACAAGTTCAGACTCTGACCATTCAGCTTCCCTGGTTCGCCGTCACGTTACAGAGAGATGGTCAAGTTCAGACTCTGACCATTCAGTTGCCCTGGTTCACCATCACTATACAGAGAGATGGACAAGTTCAGACTCTGACCATTCAGCTTCCCTGGTTCGCCGTCGCGTTACAGAGAGATGGTCAAGATCAGACTCTGACCATTCAGCTTCCCTGGTTCGCCGTCGCATTACAGAGAGACGGACAAGTTCAGACTCTGACCGTTCAGCTGCCCTGGTTCACCATCACGATACAGAGAGACGGCCAAGTTCAGACTCTGACCGTTCAGCTGACCTGGTTCCCCATCACGATACAGAGAGATGGACAAGTTCAGACTCTGACCGTTCAGCTGCCCTGGTTCACCCTCACGATACAGAGAGACGGCCAAGTTCAGACTCTGACCGTTCAGCTGCCCTGGTTCACCATCACGATACAGAGAGACGGCCAAGTTCAGACTCTGACCGTTCAGCTGCCCTGGTTCACCATCACGATACAGAGAGATGGACAAGTTCAGACTCTGACCGTTCAGCTTCCCTGGTTCGCCGTCGCGTTACAGAGAGATGGACAAGTTCAGACTCTGACCGTTCAGCTGCCCTGGTTCACCTTCACGATACAGAGAGACGACCAAGTTCAGACTCTGACCGTTCAGCTGCCCTGGTTCCCCATCACGAAACAGAGAGATGGACAAGTTCAGACTCTGACCATTCAGCTTCCCTGGTTCGCCGTCGCGTGACAGAGAGACGGACAAGTTCAGACTCTGACCGTTCAGCTGCCCTGGTTCACCATCACGATACAGAGAGACGGCCAAGTTCAGAATCTAACTATTCAGCTTCCCTGGTTCACCATCACGATACAGAGAGACGGCCAAGTTCAGACTCTGACCGTTCAGCTGCCCTGGTTCACCATCACGATACAGAGAGATGGACAAGTTCAGACTCTGACCGTTCAGCTTCCCTGGTTCGCCGTCGCGTTACAGAGAGATGGACAAGTTCAGACTCTGACCGTTCAGCTTCCCTGGTTCGCCGTCGCGTTACAGAGAGACGGCCAAGTTCAGACTCTGACCGTTCAGCTTCCCTGGTTCGCCGTCGCGTTACAGCGAGACGGCCAAGTTCAGACTCTGACCGTTCAGCTTCCCTGGTTCACCATCACGATACAGAGAGATGGACAAGTTCAGACTCTGACCATTCAGCTTCCCTGGTTCGCCGTCGCGTTACAGAGAGATGGTCAAGTTCAGACTCTGACCATTCAGTTGCCCTGGTTCACCATCACGATACAGAGAGATGGACAAGTTCAGACTCTGACCGTTCAGCTTCCCTGGTTCGCCGTCGCGTTACAGAGAGATGGACAAGTTCAGATTCTGACCATTCAGCTTCCCTGGTTCACCGTCGCATTACAGAGAGACGGACAAGTTCAGACTCTGACCGTTCAGCTGCCCTGGTTCACCATCACGATACAGAGAGACGGCCAAGTTCAGACTCTGACCGTTCAGCTGACCTGGTTCCCCATCACGATACAGAGAGATGGACAAGTTCAGACTCTGACCGTTCAGCTGCCCTGGTTCACCCTCACGATACAGAGAGACGGCCAAGTTCAGACTCTGACCGTTCAGCTGCCCTGGTTCACCATCACGATACAGAGAGATGGACAAGCTTGGATTCTGACCATTCCAGTTCCCTGCATCAACATCACGATACAGCGAGACGGCCAAGTTCAGACTCTGACTATTCAGCTACCCTGGTTCGCCATCACGATACAGAGAGACGGCCAAGTTCAGACTCTGACCGTTCAGCTGCCCTGATTCACCATCACGATACAGAGAGATGGACAAGTTCAGACTCTGACCATTCAGCTTCCCTGGTTCGCCGTCGCGTTACAGAGAGACGGACAAGTTCAGACTCTGACCATTCAGCTTCCCTGGTTCGCCGTCGCGTTACAGAGAGACGGTCAAGTTCAGACTCTGACCGTTCAGCTTCCCTGGTTCGCCGTCGCGTTACAGAGAGATGGACAAGTTCAGACTCTGACCGTTCAGCTTCCCTGGTTCGCCGTCGCGTTACAGAGAGATGGACAAGTTCAGACTCTGACCGTTCAGCTTCCCTGGTTCGCCGTCGCGTTACAGCGAGATGGCCAAGTTCAGACTCTGACCGTTCAGCTGCCCTGGTTCACCATCACGATACAGAGAGATGGACAAGTTCAGACTCTGACCATTCAGCTTCCCTGGTTCGCCGTCGCGTTATAGAGAGATGGTCAAGTTCAGACTCTGACCATTCAGTTGCCCTGGTTCACCATCACGATACAGAGAGATGGACAAGTTCAGACTCTGACCATTCAGCTTCCCTGGTTCGCCGTCGCGTTACAGAGAGATGGACAAGTTCAGACTCTGACCATTCAGCTTCCCTGGTTCGCCGTCGCATTACAGAGAGACGGACAAGTTCAGACTCTGACCGTTCAGCTGCCCTGGTTCACCATCACGATACAGAGAGACGGCCAAGTTCAGACTCTGACCGTTCAGCTGACCTGGTTCCCCATCACGATACAGAGAGATGGACAAGTTCAGACTCTGACCGTTCAGCTTCCCTGGTTCGCCGTCGCGTTACAGAGAGATGGACAAGTTCAGACTCTGACCGTTCAGCTTCCCTGGTTCGCCGTCGCGTTACAGCGAGACGGCCAAGTTCAGACTCTGACCGTTCAGCTGCCCTGGTTCACCATCACGATACAGAGAGATGGACAAGTTCAGACTCTGACCATTCAGCTTACCTGGTTCGCCGTCGCGTTACAGAGAGATGGTCAAGTTCAGACTCTGACCATTCAGTTGCCCTGGTTAACCATCACGATACAGAGAGATGGACAAGTTCAGACTCTGACCATTCAGCTTCCCTGGTTCGCCGTCGCGTTACAGAGAGATGGACAAGTTCAGACTCTGACCATTCAGCTTCCCTGGTTCGCCGTCGCATTACAGAGAGACGGACAAGTTCAGACTCTGACCGTTCAGCTGCCCTGGTTCACCATCACGATACAGAGAGATGGACAAGTTCAGACTCTGACCGTTCAGCTGCCCTGGTTCACCCTCACGATACAGAGAGACGGCCAAGTTCAGACTCTGACCGTTCAGCTGCCCTGGTTCACCATCACGATACAGAGAGACGGCCAAGTTCAGACTCTGACCATTCAGTTGCCCTGGTTCACCATCACGATACAGAGAGATGGACAAGTTCAGACTCTGACCATTCAGCTTCCCTGGTTCGCCGTCGCGTTACAGAGAGATGGACAAGTTCAGATTCTGACCATTCAGCTTCCCTGGTTCACCGTCGCATTACAGAGAGACGGACAAGTTCAGACTCTGACCGTTCAGCTGCCCTGGTTCACCATCACGATACAGAGAGACGGCCAAGTTCAGACTCTGACCGTTCAGCTGACCTGGTTCCCCATCACGATACAGAGAGATGGACAAGTTCAGACTCTGACCGTTCAGCTGCCCTGGTTCACCCTCACGATACAGAGAGACGGCCAAGTTCAGACTCTGACCGTTCAGCTGCCCTGGTTCACCATCACGATACAGAGAGATGGACAAGCTTGGATTCTGACCATTCCAGTTCCCTGCATCAACATCACGATACAGCGAGACGGCCAAGTTCAGACTCTGACTATTCAGCTACCCTGGTTCGCCATCACGATACAGAGAGACGGCCAAGTTCAGACTCTGACCGTTCAGCTGCCCTGATTCACCATCACGATACAGAGAGATGGACAAGTTCAGACTCTGACCATTCAGCTTCCCTGGTTCGCCGTCGCGTTACAGAGAGACGGACAAGTTCAGACTCTGACCATTCAGCTTCCCTGGTTCGCCGTCGCGTTACAGAGAGACGGTCAATTTCAGACTCTGACCGTTCAGCTTCCCTGGTTCGCCGTCGCGTTACAGAGAGATGGACAAGTTCAGACTCTGACCGTTCAGCTTCCCTGGTTCGCCGTCGCGTTACAGAGAGATGGACAAGTTCAGACTCTGACCGTTCAGCTTCCCTGGTTCGCCGTCGCGTTACAGCGAGATGGCCAAGTTCAGACTCTGACCGTTCAGCTGCCCTGGTTCACCCTCACGATACAGAGAGATGGACAAGTTCAGACTCTGACCATTCAGCTTCCCTGGTTCGCCGTCGCGTTATAGAGAGATGGTCAAGTTCAGACTCTGACCATTCAGTTGCCCTGGTTCACCATCACGATACAGAGAGATGGACAAGTTCAGACTCTGACCATTCAGCTTCCCTGGTTCGCCGTCGCGTTACAGAGAGATGGACAAGTTCAGACTCTGAACATTCAGCTTCCCTGGTTCGCCGTCGCATTACAGAGAGACGGACAAGTTCAGACTCTGACCGTTCAGCTGCCCTGGTTCACCATCACGATACAGAGAGACGGCCAAGTTCAGACTCTGACCGTTCAGCTGACCTGGTTCCCCATCACGATACAGAGAGATGGACAAGTTCAGACTCTGACCGTTCAGCTTCCCTGGTTCGCCGTCGCGTTACAGAGAGATGGACAAGTTCAGACTCTGACCGTTCAGCTTCCCTGGTTCGCCGTCGCGTTACAGCGAGACGGCCAAGTTCAGACTCTGACCGTTCAGCTGCCCTGGTTCACCATCACGATACAGAGAGATGGACAAGTTCAGACTCTGACCATTCAGCTTACCTGGTTCGCCGTCGCGTTACAGAGAGATGGTCAAGTTCAGACTCTGACCATTCAGTTGCCCTGGTTAACCATCACGATACAGAGAGATGGACAAGTTCAGACTCTGACCATTCAGCTTCCCTGGTTCGCCGTCGCGTTACAGAGAGATGGACAAGTTCAGACTCTGACCATTCAGCTTCCCTGGTTCGCCGTCGCATTACAGAGAGACGGACAAGTTCAGACTCTGACCGTTCAGCTGCCCTGGTTCACCATCACGATACAGAGAGATGGACAAGTTCAGACTCTGACCGTTCAGCTGCCCTGGTTCACCCTCACGATACAGAGAGACGGCCAAGTTCAGACTCTGACCGTTCAGCTGCCCTGGTTCACCATCACGATACAGAGAGACGGCCAAGTTCAGACTCTGACCGTTCAGCTGCCCTGGTTCACCATCACGATACAGAGAGATGGACAAGTTCAGACTCTGACCGTTCAGCTTCCCTGGTTCGCCGTCGCGTTACAGAGAGATGGACAAGTTCAGACTCTGACCGTTCAGCTGCCCTGGTTCACCTTCACGATACAGAGAGACGACCAAGTTCAGACTCTGACCGTTCAGCTGCCCTGGTTCCCCATCACGAAACAGAGAGATGGACAAGTTCAGACTCTGACCATTCAGCTTCCCTGGTTCGCCGTCGCGTTACAGAGAGACGGACAAGTTCAGACTCTGACCGTTCAGCTTCCCTGGTTCACCATCACGATACAGAGAGACGGCCAAGTTCAGACTCTAACTATTCAGCTTCCCTGGTTCACCATCACGATACAGAGAGACGGCCAAGTTCAGACTCTGACCGTTCAGCTGCCCTGGTTCACCATCACGATACAGAGAGATGGACAAGTTCAGACTCTGACCATTCAGCTTCCCTGGTTCGCCGTCGCGTTACAGAGAGATGGACAAGTTCAGACTCTGACCGTTCAGCTTCCCTGGTTCGCCGTCGCGTTACAGAGAGACGGACAAGTTCAGACTCTGACCGTTCAGCTGCCCTGGTTCGCCGTCACGATACAGAGAGACGACCAAGTTCAGAGTCTGACCGTTCAGCTTCCCTGGTTCGCCGTCGCGTTACAGAGAGATGGACAAGTTCAGACTCTGACCGTTCAGCTTCCCTGGTTCGCCGTCACGTTACAGAGCGATGGACAAGTTCAGACTCTGACCGTTCAGCTTTCCTGGTTCGCCATCACGATACAGAGAGATGGACAAGTTCAGACTCTGACCATTCAGCTTCCCTGGTTCACCATCACGATACAGAGAGATGGACAAGTTCAGACTCTGACCGTTCAGCTGCCCTGGTTCACCATCACGATACAGAGAGATGGACAAGCTTGGATTCTGACCATTCCAGTTCCCTGCATCAACATCACGATACAGCGAGACGCCCAAGTTCAGACTCTGACTATTCAGCTACCCTGGTTCGCCATCACGATACAGAGAGACGGCCAAGTTCAGACTCTGACCGTTCAGCTGCCCTTATTCACCATCACGATACAGAGAGATGGACAAGTTCAGACTCTGACCATTCAGCTTCCCTGGTTCGCCGTCGCGTTACAGAGAGACGGACAAGTTCAGACTCTGACCATTCAGCTTCCCTGGTTCGCCGTCGCGTTACAGAGAGACGGTCAAGTTCAGACTCTGACCATTCAGCTTCCCTGGTTCGCCGTCGCGTTACAGAGAGATGGACAAGTTCAGACTCTGACCGTTCAGCTTCCCTGGTTCGCCGTCGCGTTACAGAGAGATGGACAAGTTCAGACTCTGACCGTTCAGCTTCCCTGGTTCGCCGTCGCGTTACAGCGAGATGGCCAAGTTCAGACTCTGACCGTTCAGCTGCCCTGGTTCACCATCACGATACAGAGAGATGGACAAGTTCAGACTCTGACCTTTCAGCTTCCCTGGTTCGCCGTCGCGTTATAGAGAGATGGTCAAGTTCAGACTCTGACCATTCAGTTGCCCTGGTTCACCATCACGATACAGAGAGATGGACAAGTTCAGACTCTGACCATTCAGCTTCCCTGGTTCGCCGTCGCGTTACAGAGAGATGGACAAGTTCAGACTCTGACCATTCAGCTTCCCTGGTTCACCGTCGCATTACAGAGAGACGGACAAGTTCAGACTCTGACCGTTCAGCTGCCCTGGTTCACCATCACGATACAGAGAGACGGCCAAGTTCAGACTCTGACCGTTCAGCTGACCTGGTTCCCCATCACGATACAGAGAGATGGACAAGTTCAGACTCTGACCATTCAGCTTCCCTGGTTCGCCGTCGCGTTACAGAGAGATGGACAAGTTCAGACTCTGACCGTTCAGCTTCCCTGGTTCGCCGTCGCGTTACAGCGAGACGGCCAAGTTCAGACTCTGACCGTTCAGCTGCCCTGGTTCACCATCACGATACAGAGAGATGGACAAGTTCAGACTCTGACCGTTCAGCTTCCCTGGTTCGCCGTCGCGTTACAGAGAGATGGACAAGTTCAGACTCTGACCGTTCAGCTTCCCTGGTTCGCCGTCGCGTTACAGAGAGACGGACAAGTTCAGACTCTGTCCGTTCAGCTGCCCTGGTTCACCATCACGATACAGAGAGATGGACAAGTTCAGACTCTGACCGTTCAGCTTCCCTGGTTCGCCGTCGCGTTACAGAGAGATGGACAAGTTCAGACTCTGACCGTTCAGCTTCCCTGGTTCGCCGTCGCGTTACAGCGAGACGGCCAAGTTCAGACTCTGACCGTTCAGCTGCCCTGGTTCGCCGTCGCATTACAGAGAGACGGACAAGTTCAGACTCTGACCGTTCAGCTGCCCTGGTTCACCATCACGATACAGAGAGATGGACAAGTTCAGACTCTGACCGTTCAGCTGCCCTGGTTCACCCTCACGATACAGAGAGACGGCCAAGTTCAGACTCTGACCGTTCAGCTGCCCTGGTTCACCATCACGATACAGAGAGACGGCCAAGTTCAGACTCTGACCGTTCAGCTGCCCTGGTTCACCATCACGATACAGAGAGATGGACAAGTTCAGACTCTGACCGTTCAGCTTCCCTGGTTCGCCGTCGCGTTACAGAGAGATGGACAAGTTCAGACTCTGACCATTCAGCTTCCCTGGTTAGCCGTCGCGTTACCGAGAGATGGACAAGTTCAGACTCTGACCGTTCAGCTGCCCTGGTTCACCTTCACGATACAGAGAGACGACCAAGTTCAGACTCTGACCGTTCAGCTGCCCTGGTTCCCCATCACGAAACAGAGAGATGGACAAGTTCAGACTCTGACCATTCAGCTTCCCTGGTTCGCCGTCGCGTGACAGAGAGACGGACAAGTTCAGACTCTGACCGTTCAGCTGCCCTGGTTCACCATCACGATACAGAGAGACGGCCAAGTTCAGACTCTAACTATTCAGCTTCCCTGGTTCACCATCACGATACAGAGAGACGGCCAAGTTCAGACTCTGACCGTTCAGCTGCCCTGGTTCACCATCACGATACAGAGAGATGGACAAGTTCAGACTCTGACCGTTCAGCTTCCCTGGTTCGCCGTCGCATTACAGAGAGACGGACAAGTTCAGACTCTGACCGTTCAGCTGCCCTGGTTCACCATCACGATACAGAGAGATGGACAAGTTCAGACTCTGACCGTTCAGCTGCCCTGGTTCACCCTCACGATACAGAGAGACGGCCAAGTTCAGACTCTGACCGTTCAGCTGCCCTGGTTCACCATCACGATACAGAGAGACGGCCAAGTTCAGACTCTGACCGTTCAGCTGCCCTGGTTCACCATCACGATACAGAGAGATGGACAAGTTCAGACTCTGACCGTTCAGCTTCCCTGGTTCGCCGTCGCGTTACAGAGAGATGGACAAGTTCAGACTCTGACCATTCAGCTTCCCTGGTTAGCCGTCGCGTTACCGAGAGATGGACAAGTTCAGACTCTGACCGTTCAGCTGCCCTGGTTCACCTTCACGATACAGAGAGACGACCAAGTTCAGACTCTGACCGTTCAGTTGCCCTGGTTCCCCATCACGAAACAGAGAGATGGACAAGTTCAGACTCTGACCATTCAGCTTCCCTGGTTCGCCGTCGCGTGACAGAGAGACGGACAAGTTCAGACTCTGACCGTTCAGCTGCCCTGGTTCACCATCACGATACAGAGAGACGGCCAAGTTCAGACTCTAACTATTCAGCTTCCCTGGTTCACCATCACGATACAGAGAGACGGCCAAGTTCAGACTCTGACCGTTCAGCTGCCCTGGTTCACCATCACGATACAGAGAGATGGACAAGTTCAGACTCTGACCGTTCAGCTTCCCTGGTTCGCCGTCGCGTTAGAGAGAGAAGGACAAGTTCAGACTCTGACCGTTCAGCTTCCCTGGTTCGCCGTCGCGTTACAGAGAGACGGACAAGTTCAGACTCTGACCGTTCAGCTGCCCTGGTTCGCCGTCACGATACAGAGAGACGACCAAGTTCAGAGTCTGACCGTTCAGCTTCCCTGGTTCGCCGTCGCGTTACAGAGAGATGGACAAGTTCAGACTCTGACCGTTCAGCTTCCCTGGTTCGCCGTCACGTTACAGAGCGATGGACAAGTTCAGACTCTGACCGTTCAGCTTTCCTGGTTCGCCATCACGATACAGAGAGATGGACAAGTTCAGACTCTGACCGTTCAGCTTACCTTGTTCGCCGTCGCGTTACAGAGAGACGGACAAGTTCAGTCTCTGACCGTTCAGCTTCCCTGGTTCACCATTACGATACAGAGAGACGGCCAAGTTCAGACTCTGACCGTTCAGCTTCCCTGGTTCACCATCACGATACAGAGAGATGGACAAGCTTGGATTCTGACCATTCCAGTTCCCTGCATCAACATCACGATACAGCGAGACGGCCAAGTTCAGACTCTGACTATTCAGCTACCCTGGTTCGCCATCACGATACAGAGAGACGGCCAAGTTCAGACTCTGACCGTTCAGCTGCCCTGATTCACCATCACGATACAGAGAGATGGTCAAGTTCAGACTCTAACTATTCAGCTGCCCTGGTTCACCATCATGATACAGAGAGATGGACAAGTTAAGACTCTGACCGTTCAGCTTCCCTGGTTCGCCGTCGCGTTACAGAGAGATGGACAAGTTCAGACTCTGACCATTCAGCTTCCCTGGTTAGCCGTCGCGTTACCGAGAGATGGACAAGTTCAGACTCTGACCGTTCAGCTGCCCTGGTTCACCTTCACGATACAGAGAGACGACCAAGTTCAGACTCTGACCGTTCAGCTGCCCTGGTTCCCCATCACGAAACAGAGAGATGGACAAGTTCAGACTCTGACCATTCAGCTTCCCTGGTTCGCCGTCGCGTGACAGAGAGACGGACAAGTTCAGACTCTGACCGTTCAGCTGCCCTGGTTCACCATCACGATACAGAGAGACGGCCAAGTTCAGACTCTAACTATTCAGCTTCCCTGGTTCACCATCACGATACAGAGAGACGGCCAAGTTCAGACTCTGACCGTTCAGCTGCCCTGGTTCACCATCACGATACAGAGAGATGGACAAGTTCAGACTCTGACCGTTCAGCTTCCCTGGTTCGCCGTCGCGTTACAGAGAGATGGACAAGTTCAGACTCTGACCGTTCAGCTTCCCTGGTTCGCCGTCGCGTTACAGAGAGACGGACAAGTTCAGACTCTGTCCATTCAGCTGCCCTGGTTCACCATCACGATACAGAGAGATGGACAAGTTCAGACTCTGACCGTTCAGCTTCCCTGGTTCGCCGTCGCGTTACAGAGAGATGGACAAGTTCAGACTCTGACCGTTCAGCTTCCCTGGTTCGCCGTCGCGTTACAGCGAGACGGCCAAGTTCAGACTCTGACCGTTCAGCTGCCCTGGTTCGCCGTCGCATTACAGAGAGACGGACAAGTTCAGACTCTGACCGTTCAGCTGCCCTGGTTCACCATCACGATACAGAGAGATGGACAAGTTCAGACTCTGACCGTTCAGCTGCCCTGGTTCACCCTCACGATACAGAGAGACGGCCAAGTTCAGACTCTGACCGTTCAGCTGCCCTGGTTCACCATCACGATACAGAGAGACGGCCAAGTTCAGACTCTGACCGTTCAGCTGCCCTGGTTCACCATCACGATACAGAGAGATGGACAAGTTCAGACTCTGACCGTTCAGCTTCCCTGGTTCGCCGTCGCGTTACAGAGAGATGGACAAGTTCAGACTCTGACCATTCAGCTTCCCTGGTTAGCCGTCGCGTTACCGAGAGATGGACAAGTTCAGACTCTGACCGTTCAGCTGCCCTGGTTCACCTTCACGATACAGAGAGACGACCAAGTTCAGACTCTGACCGTTCAGCTGCCCTGGTTCCCCATCACGAAACAGAGAGATGGACAAGTTCAGACTCTGACCATTCAGCTTCCCTGGTTCGCCGTCGCGTGACAGAGAGACGGACAAGTTCAGACTCTGACCGTTCAGCTGCCCTGGTTCACCATCACGATACAGAGAGACGGCCAAGTTCAGACTCTAACTATTCAGCTTCCCTGGTTCACCATCACGATACAGAGAGACGGCCAAGTTCAGACTCTGACCGTTCAGCTGCCCTGGTTCACCATCACGATACAGAGAGATGGACAAGTTCAGACTCTGACCGTTCAGCTTCCCTGGTTCGCCGTCGCATTACAGAGAGACGGACAAGTTCAGACTCTGACCGTTCAGCTGCCCTGGTTCACCATCACGATACAGAGAGATGGACAAGTTCAGACTCTGACCGTTCAGCTGCCCTGGTTCACCCTCACGATACAGAGAG
The DNA here is from genome assembly GCF_051167445.1 of Perissodus microlepis. Taxonomy (NCBI): domain Eukaryota; kingdom Metazoa; phylum Chordata; class Actinopteri; order Cichliformes; family Cichlidae; genus Perissodus; species Perissodus microlepis. Next base: position 34,183,718 of record NC_140463.1, read on the forward strand.
ACGGCCAAGTTCAGACTCTGACCGTTCAGCTTCCCTGGTTCACCATCACGATACAGAGAGACGGCCAAGTTCAGACTCTGACCGTTCAGCTGCCCTGGTTCACCATCACGATACAGAGAGATGGACAAGTTCAGACTCTGACCGTTCAGCTTCCCTGGTTCGCCGTCGCGTTACAGAGAGATGGACAAGTTCAGACTCTGACCATTCAGCTTCCCTGGTTAGCCGTCGCGTTACCGAGAGATGGACAAGTTCAGACTCTGACCGTTCAGCTGCCCTGGTTCACCTTCACGATACAGAGAGACGACCAAGTTCAGACTCTGACCGTTCAGCTGCCCTGGTTCCCCATCACGAAACAGAGAGATGGACAAGTTCAGACTCTGACCATTCAGCTTCCCTGGTTCGCCGTCGCGTGACAGAGAGACGGACAAGTTCAGACTCTGACCGTTCAGCTGCCCTGGTTCACCATCACGATACAGAGAGACGGCCAAGTTCAGACTCTAACTATTCAGCTTCCCTGGTTCACCATCACGATACAGAGAGACGGCCAAGTTCAGACTCTGACCGTTCAGCTGCCCTGGTTCACCATCACGATACAGAGAGATGGACAAGTTCAGACTCTGACCGTTCAGCTTCCCTGGTTCGCCGTCGCGTTAGAGAGAGAAGGACAAGTTCAGACTCTGACCGTTCAGCTTCCCTGGTTCGCCGTCGCGTTACAGAGAGACGGACAAGTTCAGACTCTGACCGTTCAGCTGCCCTGGTTCGCCGTCACGATACAGAGAGACGACCAAGTTCAGAGTCTGACCGTTCAGCTTCCCTGGTTCGCCGTCGCGTTACAGAGAGATGGACAAGTTCAGACTCTGACCGTTCAGCTTCCCTGGTTCGCCGTCACGTTACAGAGCGATGGACAAGTTCAGACTCTGACCGTTCAGCTTTCCTGGTTCGCCATCACGATACAGAGAGATGGACAAGTTCAGACTCTGACCGTTCAGCTTACCTTGTTCGCTGTCGCGTTACAGAGAGACGGACAAGTTCAGTCTCTGACCGTTCAGCTTCCCTGGTTCACCATTACGATACAGAGAGACGGCCAAGTTCAGACTCTGACCGTTCAGCTTCCCTGGTTCACCATCACGATACAGAGAGATGGACAAGCTTGGATTCTGACCATTCCAGTTCCCTGCATCAACATCACGATACAGCGAGACGGCCAAGTTCAGACTCTGACTATTCAGCTACCCTGGTTCGCCATCACGATACAGAGAGACGGCCAAGTTCAGACTCTGACCGTTCAGCTGCCCTGATTCACCATCACAATACAGAGAGATGGTCAAGTTCAGACTCTAACTATTCAGCTGCCCTGGTTCACCATCACGATACAGAGAGATGGACAAGATCAGACTCTGACCATTCAGCTTCCCTGGTTCGCCGTCGCGTTACAGCGAGACAGCCAAGTTCAGACTCTGACCGTTCAGCTGCCCTGGTTCACCATCACGATACAGAGAGATGGACAAGTTCAGACTCTGACCATTCAGCTTCCCTGGTTCGCCGTCGCGTTACAGAGAGACGGACAAGTTCAGACTCTGACCATTCAGTTGCCCTGGTTCGCCGTCGCGTTACAGAGAGACGGTCAAGTTCAGACTCTGACCATTCAGCTTCCCTGGTTCACCGTCGCGTTACAGAGAGATGGACAAGTTCAGACTCTGACCGTTCAGCTGACCTGGTTCGCCGTCGCGTTACAGAGAGATGGACAAGTTCAGACTCTGACCGTTCAGCTTCCCTGGTTCGCCGTCGCGTTACAGCGAGATGGCCAAGTTCAGACTCTGACCGTTCAGCTGCCCTGGTTCACCATCACGATACAGAGAGATGGACAAGTTCAGACTCTGACCATTCAGCTTCCCTGGTTCGCCGTCGCGTTACAGAGAGATGGTCAAGTTCAGACTCTGACCATTCAGCTTCCCTGGGTCGCCGTCGCATTACAGAGAGACGGACAAGTTCAGACTCTGACCGTTCAGCTGCCCTGGTTCACCATCACGATACAGAGAGACGGCCAAGTTCAGACTCTGACCGTTCAGCTGACCTGGTTCCCCATCACGATACAGAGAGATGGACAAGTTCAGACTCTGACCGTTCAGCTGCCCTGGTTCACCATCACGATACAGAGAGACGGCCAAGTTCAGACTCTGACCGTTCAGCTGCCCTGGTTCACCATCACGATACAGAGAGACGGCCAAGTTCAGACTCTGACCGTTCAGCTGCCCTGGTTCACCATCACGATACAGAGAGATGGACAAGTTCAGACTCTGACCGTTCAGCTTCCCTGGTTCGCCGTCGCGTTACAGAGAGATGGACAAGTTCAGACTCTGACCGTTCAGCTGCCCTGGTTCACCTTCACGATACAGAGAGACGACCAAGTTCAGACTCTGACCGTTCAGCTGCCCTGGTTCCCCATCACGAAATAGAGAGATGGACAAGTTCAGACTCTGACCATTCAGCTTCCCTGGTTCGCCGTCGCGTGACAGAGAGACGGACAAGTTCAGACTCTGACCGTTCAGCTGCCCTGGTTCACCATCACGATACAGAGAGACGGCCAAGTTCAGAATCTAACTATTCAGCTTCCCTGGTTCACCATCACGATACAGAGAGACGGCCAAGTTCAGACTCTGACCGTTCAGCTGCCCTGGTTCACCATCACGATACAGAGAGATGGACAAGTTCAGACTCTGACCGTTCAGCTTCCCTGGTTCGCCGTCGCGTTACAGAGAGATGGACAAGTTCAGACTCTGACCGTTCAGCTTCCCTGGTTCGCCGTCGCGTTACAGAGAGATGGACAAGTTCAGACTCTGACCGTTCAGCTTCCCTGGTTCGCCGTCGCGTTACAGCGAGACGGCCAAGTTCAGACTCTGACCGTTCAGCTGCCCTGGTTCACCATCACGATACAGAGAGATGGATAAGTTCAGACTCTGACCATTCAGCTTCCCTGGTTCGCCGTCGCGTTACAGAGAGATGGTCAAGTTCAGACTCTGACCATTCAGTTGCCCTGGTTCACCATCACGATACAGAGAGATGGACAAGTTCAGACTCTGACCGTTCAGCTTCCCTGGTTCGCCGTCGCGTTACAGAGAGATGGACAAGTTCAGATTCTGACCATTCAGCTTCCCTGGTTCACCGTCGCATTACAGAGAGACGGACAAGTTCAGACTCTGACCGTTCAGCTGCCCTGGTTCACCATGACGATACAGAGAGACGGCCAAGTTCAGACTCTGACCGTTCAGCTGACCTGGTTCCCCATCACGATACAGAGAGATGGACAAGTTCAGACTCTGACCGTTCAGCTGCCCTGGTTCACCCTCACGATACAGAGAGACGGCCAAGTTCAGACTCTGACCGTTCAGCTGCCCTGGTTCACCATCACGATACAGAGAGATGGACAAGCTTGGATTCTGACCATTCCAGTTCCCTGCATCAACATCACGATACAGCGAGACGGCCAAGTTCAGACTCTGACTATTCAGCTACCCTGGTTCGCCATCACGATACAGAGAGACGGCCAAGTTCAGACTCTGACCGTTCAGCTGCCCTGATTCACCATCACGATACAGAGAGATGGACAAGTTCAGACTCTGACCATTCAGCTTCCCTGGTTCGCCGTCGCGTTACAGAGAGACGGACAAGTTCAGACTCTGACCATTCAGCTTCCCTGGTTCGCCGTCGCGTTACAGAGAGACGGTCAAGTTCAGACTCTGACCGTTCAGCTTCCCTGGTTCGCCGTCGCGTTACAGAGAGATGGACAAGTTCAGACTCTGACCGTTCAGCTTCCCTGGTTCGCCGTCGCGTTACAGAGAGATGGACAAGTTCAGACTCTGACCGTTCAGCTTCCCTGGTTTGCCGTCGCGTTACAGCGAGATGGCCAAGTTCAGACTCTGACCGTTCAGCTGCCCTGGTTCACCATCACGATACAGAGAGATGGACAAGTTCAGACTCTGACCATTCAGCTTCCCTGGTTCGCCGTCGCGTTATAGAGAGATGGTCAAGTTCAGACTCTGACCATTCAGTTGCCCTGGTTCACCATCACGATACAGAGAGATGGACAAGTTCAGACTCTGACCGTTCAGCTTCCCTGGTTCGCCGTCGCGTTACTGAGAGATGGACAAGTTCAGACTCTGACCATTCAGCTTCCCTGGTTCGCCGTCGCATTACAGAGAGACGGACAAGTTCAGACTCTGACCGTTCAGCTGCCCTGGTTCACCATCACGATACAGAGAGACGGCCAAGTTCAGACTCTGACCGTTCAGCTGACCTGGTTCCCCATCACGATACAGAGAGATGGACAAGTTCAGACTCTGACCGTTCAGCTTCCCTGGTTCGCCGTCGCGTTACAGAGAGATGGACAAGTTCAGACTCTGACCGTTCAGCTTCCCTGGTTCGCCGTCGCGTTACAGCGAGACGGCCAAGTTCAGGCTATGACCGTTCAGCTGCCCTGGTTCACCATCACGATACAGAGAGATGGACAAGTTCAGACTCTGACCATTCAGCTTCCCTGGTTCGCCGTCGCGTTACAGAGAGATGGTCAAGTTCAGACTCTGACCATTCAGTTGCCCTGGTTAACCATCACGATACAGAGAGATGGACAAGTTCAGACTCTGACCATTCAGCTTCCCTGGTTCGCCGTCGCGTTACAGAGAGATGGACAAGTTCAGACTCTGACCATTCAGCTTCCCTGGTTCGCCGTCGCATTACACAGAGACGGACAAGTTCAGACTCTGACCGTTCAGCTGCCCTGGTTCACCATCACGATACAGAGAGACGGACAAGTTCAGACTCTGACCGTTCAGCTGCCCTGGTTCACCCTCACGATACAGAGAGACGGCCAAGTTCAGACTCTGACCGTTCAGCTGCCCTGGTTCACCATCACGATACAGAGAGATGGACAAGTTCAGACTCTGACCGTTCAGCTTCCCTGGTTCGCCGTCGCGTTACAGAGAGATGGACAAGTTCAGACTCTGACCGTTCAGCTTCCCTGGTTAGCCGTCGCGTTACCGAGAGATGGACAAGTTCAGACTCTGACCGTTCAGCTGCCCTGGTTCACCTTCACGATACAGAGAGACGACCAAGTTCAGACTCTGACCGTTCAGCTGCCCTGGATCCCCATCACGAAACAGAGAGATGGACAAGTTCAGACTCTGACCATTCAGCTTCCCTGGTTCGCCGTCGCGTGACAGAGAGACGGACAAGTTCAGACTCTGACCGTTCAGCTGCCCTGGTTCACCATCACGATATAGAGAGACGGCCAAGTTCAGACTCTAACTATTCAGCTTCCCTGGTTCACCATCACGATACAGAGAGACGGCCAAGTTCAGACTCTGACCGTTCAGCTGCCCTGGTTCACCATCACGATACAGAGAGATGGACAAGTTCAGACTCTGACCGTTCAGCTTCCCTGGTTCGCCGTCGCGTTACAGAGAGATGGACAAGTTCAGACTCTGACCGTTCAGCTTCCCTGGTTCGCCGTCGCGTTACAGAGAGACGGACAAGTTCAGACTCTGACCGTTCAGCTGCCCTGGTTCGCCGTCACGATACAGAGAGACGACCAAGTTCAGAGTCTGACCGTTCAGCTTCCCTGGTTCGCCGTCGCGTTACAGAGAGATGGACAAGTTCAGACTCTGACCGTTCAGCTTCCCTGGTTCGCCGTCACGTTACAGAGCGATGGACAAGTTCAGACTCTGACCGTTCAGCTTTCCTGGTTCGCCATCACGATACAGAGAGATGGACAAGTTCAGACTCTGACCGTTCAGCTTACCTGGTTCGCCGTCGCGTTACAGAGAGACGGACAAGTTCAGTCTCTGACCGTTCAGCTTCCCTGGTTCACCATTACGATACAGAGAGACGGCCAAGTTCAGACTCTGACCGTTCAGCTTCCCTGGTTCACCATCACGATACAGAGAGATGGACAAGCTTGGATTCTGACCATTCCAGTTCCCTGCATCAACATCACGATACAGCGAGACGGCCAAGTTCAGACTCTGACTATTCAGCTACCCTGGTTCGCCATCACGATACAGAGAGACGGCCAAGTTCAGACTCTGACCGTTCAGCTGCCCTGATTCACCATCACGATACAGAGAGATGGTCAAGTTCAGACTCTAACTATTCAGCTGCCCTGGTTCACCATCACGATACAGAGAGATGGACAAGATCAGACTCTGACCATTCAGCTTCCCTGGTTCGCCGTCGCGTTACAGCGAGACAGCCAAGTTCAGACTCTGACCGTTCAGCTGCCCTGGTTCACCATCACGATACAGAGAGATGGACAAGTTCAGACTCTGACCATTCAGCTTCCCTGGTTCGCCGTCGCGTTACAGAGAGACGGACAAGTTCAGACTCTGACCATTCAGTTGCCCTGGTTCGCCGTCGCGTTAAAGAGAGACGGTCAAGTTCAGACTCTGACCATTCAGCTTCCCTGGTTCACCGTCGCGTTACAGAGAGATGGACAAGTTCAGACTCTGACCGTTCAGCTGACCTGGTTCGCCGTCGCGTTACAGAGAGATGGACAAGTTCAGACTCTGACCGTTCAGCTTCCCTGGTTCGCCGTCGCGTTACAGCGAGATGGCCAAGTTCAGACTCTGACCGTTCAGCTGCCCTGGTTCACCATCACGATACAGAGAGATGGACAAGTTCAGACTCTGACCATTCAGCTTCCCTGGTTCGCCGTCGCGTTACAGAGAGATGGTCAAGTTCAGACTCTGACCATTCAGTTGCCCTGGTTCACCATCACGATACAGAGAGATGGACAAGTTCAGACTCTGACCATTCAGCTTCCCTGGTTCGCCGTCGCGTTACAGAGAGATGGTCAAGTTCGGACTCTGACCATTCAGCTTCCCTGGTTCGCCGTCGCATTACAGAGAGACGGACAAGTTCAGACTCTGACCGTTCAGCTGCCCTGGTTCACCATCACGATACAGAGAGACGGCCAAGTTCAGACTCTGACCGTTCAGCTGACCTGGTTCCCCATCACGATACAGAGAGATGGCCAAGTTCAGACTCTGACCGTTCAGCTTCCCTGGTTCGCCGTCGCGTTACAGAGAGATGGTCAAGTTCAGACTCTGACCATTCAGTTGCCCTGGTTCACCATCACGATACAGAGAGATGGACAAGTTCAGACTCTGACCATTCAGCTTCCCTGGTTCGCCGTCGCGTTACAGAGAGATGGTCAAGTTCAGACTCTGACCATTCAGCTTCCCTGGTTCGCCGTCGCATTACAGAGAGACTGTCAAGTTCAGACTCTGACCATTCAGCTTCCCTGGTTCACCGTCGCGTTACAGAGAGATGGACAAGTTCAGACTCTGACCGTTCAGCTGACCTGGTTCGCCGTCGCGTTACAGAGAGATGGACAAGTTCAGACTCTGACCGTTCAGCTTCCCTGGTTCGCCGTCGCGTTACAGCCAGATGGCCAAGTTCAGACTCTGACCGTTCAGCTGCCCTGGTTCACCATCACGATACAGAGAGATGGACAAGTTCAGACTCTGACCGTTCAGCTTCCCTGGTTCGCCGTCGCGTTACAGAGAGATGGTCAAGTTCAGACTCTGACCATTCAGTTGCCCTGGTTCACCATCACGATACAGAGAGATGGACAAGTTCAGACTCTGACCATTCAGCTTCCCTGGTTCGCCGTCGCGTTACAGAGAGATGGTCAAGTTCAGACTCTGACCATTCAATTTCCCTGGTTCGCCGTCGCATTACAGAGAGACGGACAAGTTCAGACTCTGACCGTTCAGCTGCCCTGGTTCACCATCACGATACAGAGAGACGGCCAAGTTCAGACTCTGACCGTTCAGCTGACCTGGTTCCCCATCACGATACAGAGAGATGGACAAGTTCAGACTCTGACCGTTCAGCTGCCCTGGTTCACCCTCACGATACAGAGAGACGGCCAAGTTCAGACTCTGACCGTTCAGCTGCCCTGGTTCACCATCACGATACAGAGAGACGGCCAAGTTCAGACTCTGACCGTTCAGCTGCCCTGGTTCACCATCACGATACAGAGAGATGGACAAGTTCAGACTCTGACCGTTCAGCTTCCCTGGTTCGCCGTCGCGTTACAGAGAGATGGACAAGTTCAGACTCTGACCGTTCAGCTGCCCTGGTTCACCTTCACGATACAGAGAGACGACCAAGTTCAGACTCTGACCGTTCAGCTGCCCTGGTTCCCCATCACGAAACAGAGAGATGGACAAGTTCAGACTCTGACCATTCAGCTTCCCTGGTTCGCCGTCGCGTGACAGAGAGACGGACAAGTTCAGACTCTGACCGTTCAGCTGCCCTGGTTCACCATCACTATACAGAGAGACGGCCAAGTTCAGAATCTAACTATTCAGCTTCCCTGGTTCACCATCACGATACAGAGAGACGGCCAAGTTCAGACTCTGACCGTTCAGCTGCCCTGGTTCACCATCACGATACAGAGAGATGGACAAGTTCAGACTCTGACCGTTCAGCTTCCCTGGTTCGCCGTCGCGTTACAGAGAGATGGACAAGTTCAGACTCTGACCATTCAGCTTCCCTGGTTCGCCGTCGCATTACAGAGAGACGGACAAGTTCAGACTCTGACCGTTCAGCTGCCCTGGTTCACCATCACGATACAGAGAGACGACCAAGTTCAGACTCTGACCGTTCAGCTTCCCTGGTTCGCCGTCGCGTTACAGAGAGATGGACAAGTTCAGACTCTGACCGTTCAGCTTCCCTGGTTCGCCGTCACGTTACAGAGAGACGGACAAGTTCAGACTCTGACCGTTCAGCTTTCCTGGTTCGCCATCACGATACAGAGAGACGGACAAGTTCAGACTCTGACCGTTCAGCTTACCTGGTTCGCCGTCGCGTTACAGAGAGACGGACAAGTTCAGACTCTGACCGTTCAGCTGCCCTGGTTCGCCATCACGATACAGAGAGAAGACCAAGTTCAGACTCTGACCGTTCAGCTTCCCTGGTTCGCCGTCGCGTTACAGAGAGATGGACAAGTTCAGACTCTGACCGTTCAGCTTCCCTGGTTCGCCGTCACGTTACAGAGAGATGGACAAGTTCAGACTCTGACTATTCAGCTGACCTGGTTCACCATCACGATACAGAGAGATGGCCAAGTTCAGACTCTGACCGTTCAGCTGCCCTGGTTCACCATCACGATACAGAGAGATGGACAAGTTCAGACTCTGACCGTTCAGCTTCCCTGGTTCACCGTCGCGTTACAGAGAGACGGACAAGTTCAGACTCTGACCGTTTAGCTTATCTGGTTCGCCTTCGCGTTACAGAGAGACGGCCAAGTTCAGACTCTGACCCTTCAGCTGCCCTGGTTCGCTATCACGATACAGAGAGACGACCAATTTCAGACTCTGACCGTTCAGCTTCCCTGGTTCGCCGTCGCGTTACAGAGAGATGGACAAGTTCAGACTCTGACCGTTCAGCTTCCCTGGTTCGCCGTCGCGTTACAGAGAGACGGACAAGTTCAGACTCTGACCGTTTAGCTTATCTGGTTCGCCGTCGCGTTACAGAGAGACGGCGAAGTTCAGACTCTGACCGTTCAGCTGCCCTGGTTCGCTATCACGATACAGAGACGACCAATTTCAGACTCTGACCGTTCAGCTTCCCTGGTTCGCCGTCGCGTTACAGAGAGACGGTCAAGTTCAGACTCTGACCATTCAGCTTCCCTGGTTCACCGTCGCGTTACAGAGAGATGGACAAGTTCAGACTCTGACCGTTCAGCTGACCTGGTTCGCCGTCGCGTTACAGAGAGATGGACAAGTTCAGACTCTGACCGTTCAGCTTCCCTGGTTCGCCGTCGCGTTACAGCGAGATGGCCAAGTTCAGACTCTGACCGTTCAGCTGCCCTGGTTCACCATCACGATACAGAGAGATGGACAAGTTCAGACTCTGACCATTCAGCTTCCCTGGTTCGCCGTTGCGTTACAGAGAGATGGTCAAGTTCAGACTCTGACCATTCAGTTGCCCTGGTTCACCATCACGATACAGAGAGATGGACAAGTTCAGACTCTGACCATTCAGCTTCCCTGGTTCGCCGTCGCGTTACAGAGAGATGGTCAAGTTCAGACTCTGACCATTCAGCTGCCCTGGTTCGCCGTCGCATTACAGAGAGACGGACAAGTTCAGACTCTGACCGTTCAGCTTCCCTGGTTCACCATCACGATACAGAGAGACGGCCAAGTTCAGACTCTGACCGTTCAGCTGACCTGGTTCCCCATCACGATACAGAGAGATGGACAAGTTCAGACTCTGACCGTTCAGCTGCCCTGGTTCACCCTCACGATACAGAGAGACGGCCAAGTTCAGACTCTGACCGTTCAGCTGCCCTGGTTCACCATCACGATACAGAGAGACGGCCAAGTTCAGACTCTGACCGTTCAGCTGCCCTGGTTCACCATCACGATACAGAGAGATGGACAAGTTCAGACTCTGACCGTTCAGCTTCCCTGGTTCGCCGTCGCGTTACAGAGAGATGGACAAGTTCAGACTCTGACCGTTCAGCTGCCCTGGTTCACCTTCACGATACAGAGAGACGACCAAGTTCAGACTCTGACCGTTCAGCTGCCCTGGTTCCCCATCACGAAACAGAGAGATGGACAAGTTCAGACTCTGACCATTCAGCTTCCCTGGTTCGCCGTCGCGTGACAGAGAGACGGACAAGTTCAGACTCTGACCGTTCAGCTGCCCTGGTTCACCATCACGATACAGAGAGACGGCCAAGTTCAGAATCTAACTATTCAGCTTCCCTGGTTCACCATCACGATACAGAGAGACGGCCAAGTTCAGACTCTGACCGTTCAGCTGCCCTGGTTCACCATCACGACACAGAGAGATGGACAAGTTCAGACTCTGACCGTTCAGCTTCCCTGGTTCGCCGTCGCGTTACAGAGAGATGGACAAGTTCAGACTCTGACCGTTCAGCTTCCCTGGTTCGCCGTCGCGTTACAGAGAGATGGACAAGTTCAGACTCTGACCGTTCAGCTTCCCTGGTTCGCCGTCGCGTTACAGCGAGACGGCCAAGTTCAGACTCTGACCGTTCAGCTGCCCTGGTTCACCATCGCGATACAGAGAGATGGACAAGTTCAGACTCTGACCATTCAGCTTCCCTGGTTCGCCGTCGCGTTACAGAGAGATGGTCAAGTTCAGACTCTGACCATTCAGTTGCCCTGGTTCACCATCACGATACAGAGAGATGGACAAGTTCAGACTCTGACCATTCAGCTTCCCTGGTTCGCCGTCGCGTTACAGAGAGATGGACAAGTTCAGATTCTGACCATTCAGCTTCCCTGGTTCACCGTCGCATTACAGAGAGACGGACAAGTTCAGACTCTGACCATTCAGCTTCCCTGGTTCGCCGTCGCGTTACAGAGAGACGGTCAAGTTCAGACTCTGACCGTTCAGCTTCCCTGGTTCGCCGTCGCGTTACAGAGAGATGGACAAGTTCAGACTCTGACCGTTCAGCTTCCCTGGTTCGCCGTCGCGTTACAGAGAGATGGACAAGTTCAGACTCTGACCGTTCAGCTTCCCTGGTTAGCCGTCGCGTTACCGAGAGATGGACAAGTTCAGACTCTGACCGTTCAGCTGCCCTGTTTCACCTTCACGATACAGAGAGACGACCAAGTTCAGACTCTGACCGTTCAGCTGCCCTGGATCCCCATCACGAAACAGAGAGATGGACAAGTTCAGACTCTGACCATTCAGCTTCCCTGGTTCGCCGTCGCGTGACAGAGAGACGGACAAGTTCAGACTCTGACCGTTCAGCTGCCCTGGTTCGCCATCACGATACAGAGAGACGGCCAAGTTCAGACTCTAACTATTCAGCTTCCCTGGTTCACCATCACGATACAGAGAGACGGCCAAGTTCAGACTCTGACCGTTCAGCTGCCCTGGTTCACCATCACGATACAGAGAGATGGACAAGTTCAGACTCTGACCGTTCAGCTTCCCTGGTTCGCCGTCGCGTTACAGAGAGATGGACAAGTTCAGACTCTGACCGTTCAGCTTCCCTGGTTCGCCGTCGCGTTACAGAGAGACGGACAAGTTCAGACTCTGACCGTTCAGCTGCCCTGGTTCGCCGTCACGATACAGAGAGACGACCAAGTTCAGAGTCTGACCGTTCAGCTTCCCTGGTTCGCCGTCGCGTTACAGAGAGATGGACAAGTTCAGACTCTGACCGTTCAGCTTCCCTGGTTCGCCGTCACGTTACAGAGCGATGGACAAGTTCAGACTCTGACCGTTCAGCTTTCCTGGTTCGCCATCACGATACAGAGAGATGGACAAGTTCAGACTCTGACCGTTCAGCTTACCTGGTTCGCCGTCGCGTTACAGAGAGACGGACAAGTTCAGTCTCTGACCGTTCAGCTTCCCTGGTTCACCATTACGATACAGAGAGACGGCCAAGTTCAGACTCTGACCGTTCAGCTTCCCTGGTTCACCATCACGATACAGAGAGATGGACAAGCTTGGATTCTGACCATTCCAGTTCCCTGCATCAACATCACGATACAGCGAGACGGCCAAGTTCAGACTCTGACTATTCAGCTACCCTGGTTCGCCATCACGATACAGAGAGACGGCCAAGTTCAGACTCTGACCGTTCAGCTGCCCTGATTCACCATCACGATACAGAGAGATGGTCAAGTTCAGACTCTAACTATTCAGCTGCCCTGGTTCACCATCACGATACAGAGAGATGGACAAGATCAGACTCTGACCATTCAGCTTCCCTGGTTCGCCGTCGCGTTACAGCGAGACAGCCAAGTTCAGACTCTGACCGTTCAGCTGCCCTGGTTCACCATCACGATACAGAGAGATGGACAAGTTCAGACTCTGACCATTCAGCTTCCCTGGTTCGCCGTCGCGTTACAGAGAGACGGACAAGTTCAGACTCTGACCATTCAGTTGCCCTGGTTCGCCGTCGCGTTAAAGAGAGACGGTCAAGTTCAGACTCTGACCATTCAGCTTCCCTGGTTCACCGTCGCGTTACAGAGAGATGGACAAGTTCAGACTCTGACCGTTCAGCTGACCTGGTTCGCCGTCGCGTTACAGAGAGATGGACAAGTTCAGACTCTGACCGTTCAGCTTCCCTGGTTCGCCGTCGCGTTACAGCGAGATGGCCAAGTTCAGACTCTGACCGTTCAGCTGCCCTGGTTCACCATCACGATACAGAGAGATGGACAAGTTCAGACTCTGACCATTCAGCTTCCCTGGTTCGCCGTCGCGTTACAGAGAGATGGTCAAGTTCAGACTCTGACCATTCAGTTGCCCTGGTTCACCATCACGATACAGAGAGATGGACAAGTTCAGACTCTGACCATTCAGCTTCCCTGGTTCGCCGTCGCGTTACAGAGAGATGGTCAAGTTCGGACTCTGACCATTCAGCTTCCCTGGTTCGCCGTCGCATTACAGAGAGACGGACAAGTTCAGACTCTGACCGTTCAGCTGCCCTGGTTCACCATCACGATACAGAGAGACGGCCAAGTTCAGACTCTGACCGTTCAGCTGACCTGGTTCCCCATCACGATACAGAGAGATGGCCAAGTTCAGACTCTGACTATTCAGCTTCCCTGGTTCGCCGTCGCGTTACAGAGAGATGGTCAAGTTCAGACTCTGACCATTCAGTTGCCCTGGTTCACCATCACGATACAGAGAGATGGACAAGTTCAGACTCTGACCATTCAGCTTCCCTGGTTCGCCGTCGCGTTACAGAGAGATGGTCAAGTTCAGACTCTGACCATTCAGCTTCCTTGGTTCGCCGTCGCATTACAGAGAGACTGTCAAGTTCAGACTCTGACCATTCAGCTTCCCTGGTTCACCGTCGCGTTACAGAGAGATGGACAAGTTCAGACTCTGACCGTTCAGCTGACCTGGTTCGCCGTCGCGTTACAGAGAGATGGACAAGTTCAGACTCTGACCGTTCAGCTTCCCTGGTTCGCCGTCGCGTTACAGCGAGATGGCCAAGTTCAGACTCTGACCGTTCAGCTGCCCTGGTTCACCATCACGATACAGAGAGATGGACAAGTTCAGACTCTGACCGTTCAGCTTCCCTGGTTCGCCGTCGCGTTACAGAGAGATGGTCAAGTTCAGACTCTGACCATTCAGTTGCCCTGGTTCACCATCACGATACAGAGAGATGGACAAGTTCAGACTCTGACCATTCAGCTTCCCTGGTTCGCCGTCGCGTTACAGAGAGATGGTCAAGTTCAGACTCTGACCATTCAATTTCCCTGGTTCGCCGTCGCATTACAGAGAGACGGACAAGTTCAGACTCTGACCGTTCAGCTGCCCTGGTTCACCATCACGATACAGAGAGACGGCCAAGTTCAGACTCTGACCGTTCAGCTGACCTGGTTCCCCATCACGATACAGAGAGATGGACAAGTTCAGACTCTGACCGTTCAGCTGCCCTGGTTCACCCTCACGATACAGAGAGACGGCCAAGTTCAGACTCTGACCGTTCAGCTGCCCTGGTTCACCATCACGATACAGAGAGACGGCCAAGTTCAGACTCTGACCGTTCAGCTGCCCTGGTTCACCATCACGATACAGAGAGATGGACAAGTTCAGACTCTGACCGTTCAGCTTCCCTGGTTCGCCGTCGCGTTACAGAGAGATGGACAAGTTCAGACTCTGACCGTTCAGCTGCCCTGGTTCACCTTCACGATACAGAGAGACGACCAAGTTCAGACTCTGACCGTTCAGCTGCCCTGGTTCCCCATCACGAAACAGAGAGATGGACAAGTTCAGACTCTGACCATTCAGCTTCCCTGGTTCGCCGTCGCGTGACAGAGAGACGGACAAGTTCAGACTCTGACCGTTCAGCTGCCCTGGTTCACCATCACGATACAGAGAGACGGCCAAGTTCAGAATCTAACTATTCAGCTTCCCTGGTTCACCATCACGATACAGAGAGACGGCCAAGTTCAGACTCTGACCGTTCAGCTGCCCTGGTTCACCATCACGATACAGAGAGATGGACAAGTTCAGACTCTGACCGTTCAGCTTCCCTGGTTCGCCGTCGCGTTACAGAGAGATGGACAAGTTCAGACTCTGACCATTCAGCTTCCCTGGTTCGCCGTCGCATTACAGAGAGACGGACAAGTTCAGACTCTGACCGTTCAGCTTCCCTGGTTCACCATCACGATACAGAGAGACGACCAAGTTCAGACTCTGACCGTTCAGCTTCCCTGGTTCGCCGTCGCGTTACAGAGAGATGGACAAGTTCAGACTCTGACCGTTCAGCTTCCCTGGTTCGCCGTCACGTTACAGAGAGACGGACAAGTTCAGACTCTGACCGTTCAGCTTTCCTGGTTCGCCATCACGATACAGAGAGACGGACAAGTTCAGACTCTGACCGTTCAGCTTACCTGGTTCGCCGTCGCGTTACAGAGAGACGGACAAGTTCAGACTCTGACCGTTCAGCTGCCCTGGTTCGCCATCACGATACAGAGAGAAGACCAAGTTCAGACTCTGACCGTTCAGCTTCCCTGGTTCGCCGTCGCGTTACAGAGAGATGGACAAGTTCAGACTCTGACCGTTCAGCTTCCCTGGTTCGCCGTCACGTTACAGAGAGATGGACAAGTTCAGACTCTGACTATTCAGCTGACCTGGTTCACCATCACGATACAGAGAGATGGCCAAGTTCAGACTCTGACCGTTCAGCTGCCCTGGTTCACCATCACGATACAGAGAGATGGACAAGTTCAGACTCTGACCGTTCAGCTTCCCTGGTTCACCGTCGCGTTACAGAGAGACGGACAAGTTCAGACTCTGACCGTTTAGCTTATCTGGTTCGCCTTCGCGTTACAGAGAGACGGCCAAGTTCAGACTCTGACCGTTCAGCTGCCCTGGTTCGCTATCACGATACAGAGAGACGACCAATTTCAGACTCTGACCGTTCAGCTTCCCTGGTTCGCCGTCGCGTTACAGAGAGATGGACAAGTTCAGACTCTGACCGTTCAGCTTCCCTGGTTCGCCGTCGCGTTACAGAGAGACGGACAAGTTCAGACTCTGACCGTTTAGCTTATCTGGTTCGCCGTCGCGTTACAGAGAGACGGCGAAGTTCAGACTCTGACCGTTCAGCTGCCCTGGTTCGCTATCACGATACAGAGAGACGACCAATTTCAGACTCTGACCGTTCAGCTTCCCTGGTTCGCCGTCGCGTTACAGAGAGACGGTCAAGTTCAGACTCTGACCATTCAGCTTCCCTGGTTCACCGTCGCGTTACAGAGAGATGGACAAGTTCAGACTCTGACCGTTCAGCTGACCTGGTTCGCCGTCGCGTTACAGAGAGATGGACAAGTTCAGACTCTGACCGTTCAGCTTCCCTGGTTCGCCGTCGCGTTACAGCGAGATGGCCAAGTTCAGACTCTGACCGTTCAGCTGCCCTGGTTCACCATCACGATACAGAGAGATGGACAAGTTCAGACTCTGACCATTCAGCTTCCCTGGTTCGCCGTTGCGTTACAGAGAGATGGTCAAGTTCAGACTCTGACCATTCAGTTGCCCTGGTTCACCATCACGATACAGAGAGATGGACAAGTTCAGACTCTGACCATTCAGCTTCCCTGGTTCGCCGTCGCGTTACAGAGAGATGGTCAAGTTCAGACTCTGACCATTCAGCTGCCCTGGTTCGCCGTCGCATTACAGAGAGACGGACAAGTTCAGACTCTGACCGTTCAGCTTCCCTGGTTCACCATCACGATACAGAGAGACGGCCAAGTTCAGACTCTGACCGTTCAGCTGACCTGGTTCCCCATCACGATACAGAGAGATGGACAAGTTCAGACTCTGACCGTTCAGCTGCCCTGGTTCACCCTCACGATACAGAGAGACGGCCAAGTTCAGACTCTGACCGTTCAGCTGCCCTGGTTCACCATCACGATACAGAGAGACGGCCAAGTTCAGACTCTGACCGTTCAGCTGCCCTGGTTCACCATCACGATACAGAGAGATGGACAAGTTCAGACTCTGACCGTTCAGCTTCCCTGGTTCGCCGTCGCGTTACAGAGAGATGGACAAGTTCAGACTCTGACCGTTCAGCTGCCCTGGTTCACCTTCACGATACAGAGAGACGACCAAGTTCAGACTCTGACCGTTCAGCTGCCCTGGTTCCCCATCACGAAACAGAGAGATGGACAAGTTCAGACTCTGACCATTCAGCTTCCCTGGTTCGCCGTCGCGTGACAGAGAGACGGACAAGTTCAGACTCTGACCGTTCAGCTGCCCTGGTTCACCATCACGATACAGAGAGACGGCCAAGTTCAGAATCTAACTATTCAGCTTCCCTGGTTCACCATCACGATACAGAGAGACGGCCAAGTTCAGACTCTGACCGTTCAGCTGCCCTGGTTCACCATCACGACACAGAGAGATGGACAAGTTCAGACTCTGACCGTTCAGCTTCCCTGGTTCGCCGTCGCGTTACAGAGAGATGGACAAGTTCAGACTCTGACCGTTCAGCTTCCCTGGTTCGCCGTCGCGTTACAGAGAGATGGACAAGTTCAGACTCTGACCGTTCAGCTTCCCTGGTTCGCCGTCGCGTTACAGCGAGACGGCCAAGTTCAGACTCTGACCGTTCAGCTGCCCTGGTTCACCATCGCGATACAGAGAGATGGACAAGTTCAGACTCTGACCATTCAGCTTCCCTGGTTCGCCGTCGCGTTACAGAGAGATGGTCAAGTTCAGACTCTGACCATTCAGTTGCCCTGGTTCACCATCACGATACAGAGAGATGGACAAGTTCAGACTCTGACCATTCAGCTTCCCTGGTTCGCCGTCGCGTTACAGAGAGATGGACAAGTTCAGATTCTGACCATTCAGCTTCCCTGGTTCACCGTCGCATTACAGAGAGACGGACAAGTTCAGACTCTGACCATTCAGCTTCCCTGGTTCGCCGTCGCGTTACAGAGAGACAGTCAAGTTCAGACTCTGACCGTTCAGCTTCCCTGGTTCGCCGTCGCGTTACAGAGAGATGGACAAGTTCAGACTCTGACCGTTCAGCTTCCCTGGTTCGCCGTCGCGTTACAGAGAGATGGACAAGTTCAGACTCTGACCGTTCAGCTTCCCTGGTTCGCCGTCGCGTTACAGCGAGATGGCGAAGTTCAGACTCTGACCGTTCAGCTGCCCTGGTTCACCATCACGATACAGAGAGATGGACAAGTTCAGACTCTGACCATTCAGCTTCCCTGGTTCGCCGTCGCGTTATAGAGAGATGGTCAAGTTCAGACTCTGACCATTCAGTTGCCCTGGTTCACCATCACGATACAGAGAGATGGACAAGTTCAGACTCTGACCATTCAGCTTCCCTGGTTCGCCGTCGCGTTACAGAGAGATGGACAAGTTCAGACTCTGACCGTTCAGCTTCCCTGGTTCGCCGTCGCATTACAGAGAGACGGACAAGTTCAGACTCTGACCGTTCAGCTGCCCTGGTTCACCATCACGATACAGAGAGACGGCCAAGTTCAGACTCTGACCGTTCAGCTGACCTGGTTCCCCATCACGATACAGAGAGATGGACAAGTTCAGACTCTGACCGTTCAGCTTCCCTGGTTCGCCGTCGCGTTACAGAGAGATGGACAAGTTCAGACTCTGACCGTTCAGCTTCCCTGGTTCGCCGTCGCGTTACAGCGAGACGGCCAAGTTCAGACTCTGACCGTTCAGCTGCCCTGGTTCACCATCACGATACAGAGAGATGGACAAGTTCAGACTCTGACCATTCAGCTTCCCTGGTTCGCCGTCGCGTTACAGAGAGATGGTCAAGTTCAGACTCTGACCATTCAGTTGCCCTGGTTAACCATCACGATACAGAGAGATGGACAAGTTCAGACTCTGACCATTCAGCTTCCCTGGTTCGCCGTCGCGTTACAGAGAGATGGACAAGTTCAGACTCTGACCATTCAGCTTCCCTGGTTCGCCGTCGCATTACAGAGAGACGGACAAGTTCAGACTCTGACCGTTCAGCTGCCCTGGTTCACCATCACGATACAGAGAGATGGACAAGTTCAGACTCTGACCGTTCAGCTGCCCTGGTTCACCCTCACGATACAGAGAGACGGCCAAGTTCAGACTCTGACCGTTCAGCTGCCCTGGTTCACCATCACGATACAGAGAGACGGCCAAGTTCAGACTCTGACCGTTCAGCTGCCCTGGTTCACCATCACGATACAGAGAGATGGACAAGTTCAGACTCTGACCATTCAGCTTCCCTGGTTAGCCGTCGCGTTACCGAGAGATGGACAAGTTCAGACTCTGACCGTTCAGCTGCCCTGGTTCACCTTCACGATACAGAGAGACGACCAAGTTCAGACTCTGACCGTTCAGCTGCCCTGGTTCCCCATCACGAAACAGAGAGATGGACAAGTTCAGACTCTGACCATTCAGCTTCCCTGGTTCGCCGTCGCGTGACAGAGAGACGGACAAGTTCAGACTCTGACCGTTCAGCTGCCCTGGTTCACCATCACGATACAGAGAGACGGCCAAGTTCAGACTCTAACTATTCAGCTTCCCTGGTTCACCATCACGATACAGAGAGACGGCCAAGTTCAGACTCTGACCGTTCAGCTGCCCTGGTTCACCATCACGATACAGAGAGATGGACAAGTTCAGACTCTGACCGTTCAGCTTCCCTGGTTCGCCGTCGCGTTACAGAGAGATGGACAAGTTCAGACTCTGACCGTTCAGCTTCCCTGGTTCGCCGTCGCGTTACAGAGAGACGGACAAGTTCAGACTCTGACCGTTCAGCTGCCCTGGTTCGCCGTCACGATACAGAGAGACGACCAAGTTCAGAGTCTGACCGTTCAGCTTCCCTGGTTCGCCGTCGCGTTACAGAGAGATGGACAAGTTCAGACTCTGACCGTTCAGCTTCCCTGGTTCGCCGTCACGTTACAGAGCGATGGACAAGTTCAGACTCTGACCGTTCAGCTTTCCTGGTTCGCCATCACGATACAGAGAGATGGACAAGTTCAGACTCTGACCGTTCAGCTTACCTGGTTCGCCGTCGCGTTACAGAGAGACGGACAAGTTCAGTCTCTGACCGTTCAGCTTCCCTGGTTCACCATTACGATACAGAGAGACGGCCAAGTTCAGACTCTGACCGTTCAGCTTCCCTGGTTCACCATCACGATACAGAGAGATGGACAAGCTTGGATTCTGACCATTCCACTTCCCTGCATCAACATCACGATACAGCGAGACGGCCAAGTTCAGACTCTGACTATTCAGCTACCCTGGTTCGCCATCACGATACAGAGAGACGGCCAAGTTCAGACTCTGACCGTTCAGCTGCCCTGATTCACCATCACGATACAGAGAGATGGTCAAGTTCAGACTCTAACTATTCAGCTGCCCTGGTTCACCATCACGATACAGAGAGATGGACAAGATCAGACTCTGACCATTCAGCTTCCCTGGTTCGCCGTCGCGTTACAGCGAGACAGCCAAGTTCAGACTCTGACCGTTCAGCCGCCCTGGTTCACCATCACGATACAGAGAGATGGACAAGTTCAGACTCTGACCATTCAGCTTCCCTGGTTCGCCGTCGCGTTACAGAGAGACGGACAAGTTCAGACTCTGACCATTCAGTTGCCCTGGTTCGCCGTCGCGTTACAGAGAGACGGTCAAGTTCAGACTCTGACCATTCAGCTTCCCTGGTTCACCATCGCGTTAAAGAGAGATGGACAAGTTCAGACTTTGACCGTTCAGCTGACCTGGTTCGCCGTCGCGTTACAGAGAGATGGACAAGTTCAGACTCTGACCGTTCAGCTTCCCTGGTTCGCCGTCGCGTTACAGCGAGATGGCCAAGTTCAGACTCTGACCGTTCAGCTGCCCTGGTTCACCATCACGATACAGAGAGATGGACAAGTTCAGACTCTGACCATTCAGCTTCCCTGGTTCGCCGTCGCGTTACAGAGAGATGGTCAAGTTCAGACTCTGACCATTCAGTTGCCCTGGTTCGCCATCACGATACAGAGAGATGGACAAGTTCAGACTCTGACCATTCAGCTTCCCTGGTTCGCCGTCGCGTTACAGAGAGATGGTCAAGTTCAGACTCTGACCATTCAGCTTCCCTGGTTCGCCGTCGCATTACAGAGAGACGGACAAGTTCAGACTCTGACCGTTCAGCTGCCCTGGTTCACCATCACGATACAGAGAGACGGCCAAGTTCAGACTCTGACCGTTCAGCTGACCTGGTTCCCCATCACGATACAGAGAGATGGCCAAGTTCAGACTCTGACCATTCAGCTTCCCTGGTTCGCCGTCGCGTTACAGAGAGATGGTCAAGTTCAGACTCTGACCATTCAGTTGCCCTGGTTCACCATCACGATACAGAGAGATGGACAAGTTCAGACTCTGACCATTCAGCTTCCCTGGTTCGCCGTCGCGTTACAGAGAGATGGTCAAGTTCAGACTCTGACCATTCAGCTTCCCTGGTTCGCCGTCGCATTACAGAGAGACGGTCAAGTTCAGACTCTGACCATTCAGCTTCCCTGGTTCGCCGTCGCGTTACAGAGAGATGGACAAGTTCAGACTCTGACCGTTCAGCTGACCTGGTTCGCCGTCGCGTTACAGAGAGATGGACAAGTTCAGACTCTGACCGTTCAGCTTCCCTGGTTCGCCGTCGCGTTACAGCGAGATGGCCAAGTTCAGACTCTGACCGTTCAGCTGCCCTGGTTCACCATCACGATACAGAGAGATGGACAAGTTCAGACTCTGACCATTCAGCTTCCCTGGTTCGCCGTCGCGTTACAGAGAGATGGTCAAGTTCAGACTCTGACCATTCAGTTGCCCTGGTTCACCATCACGATACAGAGAGATGGACAAGTTCAGACTCTGACCATTCAGCTTCCCTGGTTCGCCGTCGCGTTACAGAGAGATGGTCAAGTTCAGACTCTGACCATTCAATTTCCCTGGTTCGCCGTCGCATTACAGAGAGACGGACAAGTTCAGACTCTGACCGTTCAGCTGCCCTGGTTCACCATCACGATACAGAGAGACGGCCAAGTTCAGACTCTGACCGTTCAGCTGACCTGGTTCGCCGTCGCGTTACAGAGAGATGGACAAGTTCAGACTCTGACCGTTCAGCTTCCCTGGTTCGCCGTCACGTTACAGAGAGATGGACAAGTTCAGACTCTGACTATTCAGCTGACCTGGTTCACCATCACGATACAGAGAGATGGCCAAGTTCAGACTCTGACCGTTCAGCTGCCCTGGTTCACCATCACGATACAGAGAGATGGACAAGTTCAGACTCTGACCGTTCAGCTTCCCTGGTTCACCGTCGCGTTACAGAGAGACGGACAAGTTCAGACTCTGACCGTTTAGCTTATCTGGTTCGCCTTCGCGTTACAGAGAGACGGCCAAGTTCAGACTCTGACCGTTCAGCTGCCCTGGTTCGCTATCACGATACAGAGAGACGACCAATTTCAGACTCTGACCGTTCAGCTTCCCTGGTTCGCCGTCGCGTTACAGAGAGATGGACAAGTTCAGACTCTGACCGTTCAGCTTCCCTGGTTCGCCGTCGCGTTACAGAGAGACGGACAAGTTCAGACTCTGACCGTTTAGCTTATCTGGTTCGCCGTCGCGTTACAGAGAGACGGCGAAGTTCAGACTCTGACCGTTCAGCTGCCCTGGTTCGCTATCACGATACAGAGAGACGACCAATTTCAGACTCTGACCGTTCAGCTTCCCTGGTTCGCCGTCGCGTTACAGAGAGACGGTCAAGTTCAGACTCTGACCATTCAGCTTCCCTGGTTCACCGTCGCGTTACAGAGAGATGGACAAGTTCAGACTCTGACCGTTCAGCTGACCTGGTTCGCCGTCGCGTTACAGAGAGATGGACAAGTTCAGACTCTGACCGTTCAGCTTCCCTGGTTCGCCGTCGCGTTACAGCGAGATGGCCAAGTTCAGACTCTGACCGTTCAGCTGCCCTGGTTCACCATCACGATACAGAGAGATGGACAAGTTCAGACTCTGACCATTCAGCTTCCCTGGTTCGCCGTTGCGTTACAGAGAGATGGTCAAGTTCAGACTCTGACCATTCAGTTGCCCTGGTTCACCATCACGATACAGAGAGATGGACAAGTTCAGACTCTGACCATTCAGCTTCCCTGGTTCGCCGTCACGTTACAGAGAGATGGTCAAGTTCAGACTCTGACCATTCAGCTGCCCTGGTTCGCCGTCGCATTACAGAGAGACGGACAAGTTCAGACTCTGACCGTTCAGCCTCCCTGGTTCACCATCACGATACAGAGAGACGGCCAAGTTCAGACTCTGACCGTTCAGCTGACCTGGTTCCCCATCACGATACAGAGAGATGGACAAGTTCAGACTCTGACCGTTCAGCTGCCCTGGTTCACCCTCACGATACAGAGAGACGGCCAAGTTCAGACTCTGACCGTTCAGCTGCCCTGGTTCACCATCACGATACAGAGAGACGGCCAAGTTCAGACTCTGACCGTTCAGCTGCCCTGGTTCACCATCACGATACAGAGAGATGGACAAGTTCAGACTCTGACCGTTCAGCTTCCCTGGTTCGCCGTCGCGTTACAGAGAGATGGACAAGTTCAGACTCTGACCGTTCAGCTGCCCTGGTTCACCTTCACGATACAGAGAGACGACC
Source organism: Perissodus microlepis (assembly GCF_051167445.1). Lineage (NCBI taxonomy): Eukaryota > Metazoa > Chordata > Actinopteri > Cichliformes > Cichlidae > Perissodus > Perissodus microlepis. Next base: position 34,207,362 of record NC_140463.1, read on the forward strand.
AAGTTCAGACTCTGACCGTTCAGCTGCCCTGGTTCCCCATCACGAAACAGAGAGATGGACAAGTTCAGACTCTGACCATTCAGCTTCCCTGGTTCGCCGTCGCGTGACAGAGAGACGGACAAGTTCAGACTCTGACCGTTCAGCTGCCCTGGTTCACCATCACGATACAGAGAGACGGCCAAGTTCAGAATCTAACTATTCAGCTTCCCTGGTTCACCATCACGATACAGAGAGACGGCCAAGTTCAGACTCTGACCGTTCAGCTGCCCTGGTTCACCATCACGACACAGAGAGATGGACAAGTTCAGACTCTGACCGTTCAGCTTCCCTGGTTCGCCGTCGCGTTACAGAGAGATGGACAAGTTCAGACTCTGACCGTTCAGCTTCCCTGGTTCGCCGTCGCGTTACAGAGAGATGGACAAGTTCAGACTCTGACCGTTCAGCTTCCCTGGTTCGCCGTCGCGTTACAGCGAGACGGCCAAGTTCAGACTCTGACCGTTCAGCTGCCCTGGTTCACCATCGCGATACAGAGAGATGGACAAGTTCAGACTCTGACCATTCAGCTTCCCTGGTTCGCCGTCGCGTTACAGAGAGATGGTCAAGTTCAGACTCTGACCATTCAGTTGCCCTGGTTCACCATCACGATACCGAGAGATGGACAAGTTCAGACTCTGACCATTCAGCTTCCCTGGTTCGCCGTCGCGTTACAGAGAGATGGACAAGTTCAGATTCTGACCATTCAGCTTCCCTGGTTCACCGTCGCATTACAGAGAGACGGACAAGTTCAGACTCTGACCATTCAGCTTCCCTGGTTCGCCGTCGCGTTACAGAGAGACGGTCAAGTTCAGACTCTGACCGTTCAGCTTCCCTGGTTCGCCGTCGCGTTACAGAGAGATGGACAAGTTCAGACTCTGACCGTTCAGCTTCCCTGGTTCGCCGTCGCGTTACAGAGAGATGGACAAGTTCAGACTCTGACCGTTCAGCTTCCCTGGTTCGCCGTCGCGTTACAGCGAGATGGCGAAGTTCAGACTCTGACCGTTCAGCTGCCCTGGTTCACCATCACGATACAGAGAGATGGACAAGTTCAGACTCTGACCATTCAGCTTCCCTGGTTCGCCGTCGCGTTATAGAGAGATGGTCAAGTTCAGACTCTGACCATTCAGTTGCCCTGGTTCACCATCACGATACAGAGAGATGGACAAGTTCAGACTCTGACCATTCAGCTTCCCTGGTTCGCCGTCGCGTTACAGAGAGATGGACAAGTTCAGACTCTGACCGTTCAGCTTCCCTGGTTCGCCGTCGCATTACAGAGAGACGGACAAGTTCAGACTCTGACCGTTCAGCTGCCCTGGTTCACCATCACGATACAGAGAGACGGCCAAGTTCAGACTCTGACCGTTCAGCTGACCTGGTTCCCCATCACGATACAGAGAGATGGACAAGTTCAGACTCTGACCGTTCAGCTTCCCTGGTTCGCCGTCGCGTTACAGAGAGATGGACAAGTTCAGACTCTGACCGTTCAGCTTCCCTGGTTCGCCGTCGCGTTACAGCGAGACGGCCAAGTTCAGACTCTGACCGTTCAGCTGCCCTGGTTCACCATCACGATACAGAGAGATGGACAAGTTCAGACTCTGACCATTCAGCTTCCCTGGTTCGCCGTCGCGTTACAGAGAGATGGTCAAGTTCAGACTCTGACCATTCAGTTGCCCTGGTTAACCATCACGATACAGAGAGATGGACAAGTTCAGACTCTGACCATTCAGCTTCCCTGGTTCGCCGTCGCGTTACAGAGAGATGGACAAGTTCAGACTCTGACCATTCAGCTTCCCTGGTTCGCCGTCGCATTACAGAGAGACGGACAAGTTCAGACTCTGACCGTTCAGCTGCCCTGGTTCACCATCACGATACAGAGAGATGGACAAGTTCAGACTCTGACCGTTCAGCTGCCCTGGTTCACCCTCACGATACAGAGAGACGGCCAAGTTCAGACTCTGACCGTTCAGCTGCCCTGGTTCACCATCACGATACAGAGAGACGGCCAAGTTCAGACTCTGACCGTTCAGCTGCCCTGGTTCACCATCACGATACAGAGAGATGGACAAGTTCAGACTCTGACCATTCAGCTTCCCTGGTTAGCCGTCGCGTTACCGAGAGATGGACAAGTTCAGACTCTGACCGTTCAGCTGCCCTGGTTCACCTTCACGATACAGAGAGACGACCAAGTTCAGACTCTGACCGTTCAGCTGCCCTGGTTCCCCATCACGAAACAGAGAGATGGACAAGTTCAGACTCTGACCATTCAGCTTCCCTGGTTCGCCGTCGCGTGACAGAGAGACGGACAAGTTCAGACTCTGACCGTTCAGCTGCCCTGGTTCACCATCACGATACAGAGAGACGGCCAAGTTCAGACTCTAACTATTCAGCTTCCCTGGTTCACCATCACGATACAGAGAGACGGCCAAGTTCAGACTCTGACCGTTCAGCTGCCCTGGTTCACCATCACGATACAGAGAGATGGACAAGTTCAGACTCTGACCGTTCAGCTTCCCTGGTTCGCCGTCGCGTTACAGAGAGATGGACAAGTTCAGACTCTGACCGTTCAGCTTCCCTGGTTCGCCGTCGCGTTACAGAGAGACGGACAAGTTCAGACTCTGACCGTTCAGCTGCCCTGGTTCGCCGTCACGATACAGAGAGACGACCAAGTTCAGAGTCTGACCGTTCAGCTTCCCTGGTTCGCCGTCGCGTTACAGAGAGATGGACAAGTTCAGACTCTGACCGTTCAGCTTCCCTGGTTCGCCGTCACGTTACAGAGCGATGGACAAGTTCAGACTCTGACCGTTCAGCTTTCCTGGTTCGCCATCACGATACAGAGAGATGGACAAGTTCAGACTCTGACCGTTCAGCTTACCTGGTTCGCCGTCGCGTTACAGAGAGACGGACAAGTTCAGTCTCTGACCGTTCAGCTTCCCTGGTTCACCATTACGATACAGAGAGACGGCCAAGTTCAGACTCTGACCGTTCAGCTTCCCTGGTTCACCATCACGATACAGAGAGATGGACAAGCTTGGATTCTGACCATTCCACTTCCCTGCATCAACATCACGATACAGCGAGACGGCCAAGTTCAGACTCTGACTATTCAGCTACCCTGGTTCGCCATCACGATACAGAGAGACGGCCAAGTTCAGACTCTGACCGTTCAGCTGCCCTGATTCACCATCACGATACAGAGAGATGGTCAAGTTCAGACTCTAACTATTCAGCTGCCCTGGTTCACCATCACGATACAGAGAGATGGACAAGATCAGACTCTGACCATTCAGCTTCCCTGGTTCGCCGTCGCGTTACAGCGAGACAGCCAAGTTCAGACTCTGACCGTTCAGCCGCCCTGGTTCACCATCACGATACAGAGAGATGGACAAGTTCAGACTCTGACCATTCAGCTTCCCTGGTTCGCCGTCGCGTTACAGAGAGACGGACAAGTTCAGACTCTGACCATTCAGTTGCCCTGGTTCGCCGTCGCGTTACAGAGAGACGGTCAAGTTCAGACTCTGACCATTCAGCTTCCCTGGTTCACCATCGCGTTAAAGAGAGATGGACAAGTTCAGACTTTGACCGTTCAGCTGACCTGGTTCGCCGTCGCGTTACAGAGAGATGGACAAGTTCAGACTCTGACCGTTCAGCTTCCCTGGTTCGCCGTCGCGTTACAGCGAGATGGCCAAGTTCAGACTCTGACCGTTCAGCTGCCCTGGTTCACCATCACGATACAGAGAGATGGACAAGTTCAGACTCTGACCATTCAGCTTCCCTGGTTCGCCGTCGCGTTACAGAGAGATGGTCAAGTTCAGACTCTGACCATTCAGCTGCCCTGGTTCGCCGTCGCATTACAGAGAGACGGACAAGTTCAGACTCTGACCGTTCAGCTTCCCTGGTTCACCATCACGATACAGAGAGACGGCCAAGTTCAGACTCTGACCGTTCAGCTGACCTGGTTCCCCATCACGATACAGAGAGATGGACAAGTTCAGACTCTGACCGTTCAGCTGCCCTGGTTCACCCTCACGATACAGAGAGACGGCCAAGTTCAGACTCTGACCGTTCAGCTGCCCTGGTTCACCATCACGATACAGAGAGACGGCCAAGTTCAGACTCTGACCGTTCAGCTGCCCTGGTTCACCATCACGATACAGAGAGATGGACAAGTTCAGACTCTGACCGTTCAGCTTCCCTGGTTCGCCGTCGCGTTACAGAGAGATGGACAAGTTCAGACTCTGACCGTTCAGCTGCCCTGGTTCACCTTCACGATACAGAGAGACGACCAAGTTCAGACTCTGACCGTTCAGCTGCCCTGGTTCCCCATCACGAAACAGAGAGATGGACAAGTTCAGACTCTGACCATTCAGCTTCCCTGGTTCGCCGTCGCGTGACAGAGAGACGGACAAGTTCAGACTCTGACCGTTCAGCTGCCCTGGTTCACCATCACGATACAGAGAGACGGCCAAGTTCAGAATCTAACTATTCAGCTTCCCTGGTTCACCATCACGATACAGAGAGACGGCCAAGTTCAGACTCTGACCGTTCAGCTGCCCTGGTTCACCATCACGACACAGAGAGATGGACAAGTTCAGACTCTGACCGTTCAGCTTCCCTGGTTCGCCGTCGCGTTACAGAGAGATGGACAAGTTCAGACTCTGACCGTTCAGCTTCCCTGGTTCGCCGTCGCGTTACAGAGAGATGGACAAGTTCAGACTCTGACCGTTCAGCTTCCCTGGTTCGCCGTCGCGTTACAGCGAGACGGCCAAGTTCAGACTCTGACCGTTCAGCTGCCCTGGTTCACCATCGCGATACAGAGAGATGGACAAGTTCAGACTCTGACCATTCAGCTTCCCTGGTTCGCCGTCGCGTTACAGAGAGATGGTCAAGTTCAGACTCTGACCATTCAGTTGCCCTGGTTCACCATCACGATACCGAGAGATGGACAAGTTCAGACTCTGACCATTCAGCTTCCCTGGTTCGCCGTCGCGTTACAGAGAGATGGACAAGTTCAGATTCTGACCATTCAGCTTCCCTGGTTCACCGTCGCATTACAGAGAGACGGACAAGTTCAGACTCTGACCATTCAGCTTCCCTGGTTCGCCGTCGCGTTACAGAGAGACGGTCAAGTTCAGACTCTGACCGTTCAGCTTCCCTGGTTCGCCGTCGCGTTACAGAGAGATGGACAAGTTCAGACTCTGACCGTTCAGCTTCCCTGGTTCGCCGTCGCGTTACAGAGAGATGGACAAGTTCAGACTCTGACCGTTCAGCTTCCCTGGTTCGCCGTCGCGTTACAGCGAGATGGCGAAGTTCAGACTCTGACCGTTCAGCTGCCCTGGTTCACCATCACGATACAGAGAGATGGACAAGTTCAGACTCTGACCATTCAGCTTCCCTGGTTCGCCGTCGCGTTATAGAGAGATGGTCAAGTTCAGACTCTGACCATTCAGTTGCCCTGGTTCACCATCACGATACAGAGAGATGGAGAAGTTCAGACTCTGACCATTCAGCTTCCCTGGTTCGCCGTCGCGTTACAGAGAGATGGACAAGTTCAGACTCTGACCGTTCAGCTTCCCTGGTTCGCCGTCGCATTACAGAGAGACGGACAAGTTCAGACTCTGACCGTTCAGCTGCCCTGGTTCACCATCACGATACAGAGAGACGGCCAAGTTCAGACTCTGACCGTTCAGCTGACCTGGTTCCCCATCACGATACAGAGAGATGGACAAGTTCAGACTCTGACCGTTCAGCTTCCCTGGTTCGCCGTCGCGTTACAGAGAGATGGACAAGTTCAGACTCTGACCGTTCAGCTTCCCTGGTTCGCCGTCGCGTTACAGCGAGACGGCCAAGTTCAGACTCTGACCGTTCAGCTGCCCTGGTTCACCATCACGATACAGAGAGATGGACAAGTTCAGACTCTGACCATTCAGCTTCCCTGGTTCGCCGTCGCGTTACAGAGAGATGGTCAAGTTCAGACTCTGACCATTCAGTTGCCCTGGTTAACCATCACGATACAGAGAGATGGACAAGTTCAGACTCTGACCATTCAGCTTCCCTGGTTCGCCGTCGCGTTACAGAGAGATGGACAAGTTCAGACTCTGACCATTCAGCTTCCCTGGTTCGCCGTCGCATTACAGAGAGACGGACAAGTTCAGACTCTGACCGTTCAGCTGCCCTGGTTCACCATCACGATACAGAGAGATGGACAAGTTCAGACTCTGACCGTTCAGCTGCCCTGGTTCACCCTCACGATACAGAGAGACGGCCAAGTTCAGACTCTGACCGTTCAGCTGCCCTGGTTCACCATCACGATACAGAGAGACGGCCAAGTTCAGACTCTGACCGTTCAGCTGCCCTGGTTCACCATCACGATACAGAGAGATGGACAAGTTCAGACTCTGACCATTCAGCTTCCCTGGTTAGCCGTCGCGTTACCGAGAGATGGACAAGTTCAGACTCTGACCGTTCAGCTGCCCTGGTTCACCTTCACGATACAGAGAGACGACCAAGTTCAGACTCTGACCGTTCAGCTGCCCTGGTTCCCCATCACGAAACAGAGAGATGGACAAGTTCAGACTCTGACCATTCAGCTTCCCTGGTTCGCCGTCGCGTGACAGAGAGACGGACAAGTTCAGACTCTGACCGTTCAGCTGCCCTGGTTCACCATCACGATACAGAGAGACGGCCAAGTTCAGACTCTAACTATTCAGCTTCCCTGGTTCACCATCACGATACAGAGAGACGGCCAAGTTCAGACTCTGACCGTTCAGCTGCCCTGGTTCACCATCACGATACAGAGAGATGGACAAGTTCAGACTCTGACCGTTCAGCTTCCCTGGTTCGCCGTCGCGTTACAGAGAGATGGACAAGTTCAGACTCTGACCGTTCAGCTTCCCTGGTTCGCCGTCGCGTTACAGAGAGACGGACAAGTTCAGACTCTGACCGTTCAGCTGCCCTGGTTCGCCGTCACGATACAGAGAGACGACCAAGTTCAGAGTCTGACCGTTCAGCTTCCCTGGTTCGCCGTCGCGTTACAGAGAGATGGACAAGTTCAGACTCTGACCGTTCAGCTTCCCTGGTTCGCCGTCACGTTACAGAGCGATGGACAAGTTCAGACTCTGACCGTTCAGCTTTCCTGGTTCGCCATCACGATACAGAGAGATGGACAAGTTCAGACTCTGACCGTTCAGCTTACCTGGTTCGCCGTCGCGTTACAGAGAGACGGACAAGTTCAGTCTCTGACCGTTCAGCTTCCCTGGTTCACCATTACGATACAGAGAGACGGCCAAGTTCAGACTCTGACCGTTCAGCTTCCCTGGTTCACCATCACGATACAGAGAGATGGACAAGCTTGGATTCTGACCATTCCACTTCCCTGCATCAACATCACGATACAGCGAGACGGCCAAGTTCAGACTCTGACTATTCAGCTACCCTGGTTCGCCATCACGATACAGAGAGACGGCCAAGTTCAGACTCTGACCGTTCAGCTGCCCTGATTCACCATCACGATACAGAGAGATGGTCAAGTTCAGACTCTAACTATTCAGCTGCCCTGGTTCACCATCACGATACAGAGAGATGGACAAGATCAGACTCTGACCATTCAGCTTCCCTGGTTCGCCGTCGCGTTACAGCGAGACAGCCAAGTTCAGACTCTGACCGTTCAGCCGCCCTGGTTCACCATCACGATACAGAGAGATGGACAAGTTCAGACTCTGACCATTCAGCTTCCCTGGTTCGCCGTCGCGTTACAGAGAGACGGACAAGTTCAGACTCTGACCATTCAGTTGCCCTGGTTCGCCGTCGCGTTACAGAGAGACGGTCAAGTTCAGACTCTGACCATTCAGCTTCCCTGGTTCACCATCGCGTTAAAGAGAGATGGACAAGTTCAGACTTTGACCGTTCAGCTGACCTGGTTCGCCGTCGCGTTACAGAGAGATGGACAAGTTCAGACTCTGACCGTTCAGCTTCCCTGGTTCGCCGTCGCGTTACAGCGAGATGGCCAAGTTCAGACTCTGACCGTTCAGCTGCCCTGGTTCACCATCACGATACAGAGAGATGGACAAGTTCAGACTCTGACCATTCAGCTTCCCTGGTTCGCCGTCGCGTTACAGAGAGATGGTCAAGTTCAGACTCTGACCATTCAGTTGCCCTGGTTCGCCATCACGATACAGAGAGATGGACAAGTTCAGACTCTGACCATTCAGCTTCCCTGGTTCGCCGTCGCGTTACAGAGAGATGGTCAAGTTCAGACTCTGACCATTCAGCTTCCCTGGTTCGCCGTCGCATTACAGAGAGACGGACAAGTTCAGACTCTGACCGTTCAGCTGCCCTGGTTCACCATCACGATACAGAGAGACGGCCAAGTTCAGACTCTGACCGTTCAGCTGACCTGGTTCCCCATCACGATACAGAGAGATGGCCAAGTTCAGACTCTGACCATTCAGCTTCCCTGGTTCGCCGTCGCGTTACAGAGAGATGGTCAAGTTCAGACTCTGACCATTCAGTTGCCCTGGTTCACCATCACGATACAGAGAGACGACCAAGTTCAGACTCTGACCGTTCAGCTGACCTGGTTCGCCGTCGCGTTACAGAGAGATGGACAAGTTCAGACTCTGACCGTTCAGCTTCCCTGGTTCGCCGTCGCGTTACAGCGAGATGGCCAAGTTCAGACTCTGACCGTTCAGCTGCCCTGGTTCACCATCACGATACAGAGAGATGGACAAGTTCAGACTCTGACCATTCAGCTTCCCTGGTTCGCCGTCGCGTTACAGAGAGATGGTCAAGTTCAGACTCTGACCATTCAGTTGCCCTGGTTCACCATCACGATACAGAGAGATGGACAAGTTCAGACTCTGACCATTCAGCTTCCCTGGTTCGCCGTCGCGTTACAGAGAGATGGTCAAGTTCAGACTCTGACCATTCAATTTCCCTGGTTCGCCGTCGCATTACAGAGAGACGGACAAGTTCAGACTCTGACCGTTCAGCTGCCCTGGTTCACCATCACGATACAGAGAGACGGCCAAGTTCAGACTCTGACCGTTCAGCTGACCTGGTTCCCCATCACGATACAGAGAGATGGACAAGTTCAGACTCTGACCGTTCAGCTGCCCTGGTTCACCCTCACGATACAGAGAGACGGCCAAGTTCAGACTCTGACCGTTCAGCTGCCCTGGTTCACCATCACGATACAGAGAGATGGACAAGTTCAGACTCTGACCGTTCAGCTGCCCTGGTTCACCTTCACGATACAGAGAGACGACCAAGTTCAGACTCTGACCGTTCAGCTGCCCTGGTTCCCCATCACGAAACAGAGAGATGGACAAGTTCAGACTCTGACCATTCAGCTTCCCTGGTTCGCCGTCGCGTGACAGAGAGACGGACAAGTTCAGACTCTGACCGTTCAGCTGCCCTGGTTCACCATCACGATACAGAGAGACGGCCAAGTTCAGAATCTAACTATTCAGCTTCCCTGGTTCACCATCACGATACAGAGAGACGGCCAAGTTCAGACTCTGACCGTTCAGCTGCCCTGGTTCACCATCACGACACAGAGAGATGGACAAGTTCAGACTCTGACCGTTCAGCTTCCCTGGTTCGCCGTCGCGTTACAGAGAGATGGACAAGTTCAGACTCTGACCGTTCAGCTTCCCTGGTTCGCCGTCGCGTTACAGAGAGATGGACAAGTTCAGACTCTGACCGTTCAGCTTCCCTGGTTCGCCGTCGCGTTACAGCGAGACGGCCAAGTTCAGACTCTGACCGTTCAGCTGCCCTGGTTCACCATCGCGATACAGAGAGATGGACAAGTTCAGACTCTGACCATTCAGCTTCCCTGGTTCGCCGTCGCGTTACAGAGAGATGGTCAAGTTCAGACTCTGACCATTCAGTTGCCCTGGTTCACCATCACGATACCGAGAGATGGACAAGTTCAGACTCTGACCATTCAGCTTCCCTGGTTCGCCGTCGCGTTACAGAGAGATGGACAAGTTCAGATTCTGACCATTCAGCTTCCCTGGTTCACCGTCGCATTACAGAGAGACGGACAAGTTCAGACTCTGACCATTCAGCTTCCCTGGTTCGCCGTCGCGTTACAGAGAGACGGTCAAGTTCAGACTCTGACCGTTCAGCTTCCCTGGTTCGCCGTCGCGTTACAGAGAGATGGACAAGTTCAGACTCTGACCGTTCAGCTTCCCTGGTTCGCCGTCGCGTTACAGAGAGATGGACAAGTTCAGACTCTGACCGTTCAGCTTCCCTGGTTCGCCGTCGCGTTACAGCGAGATGGCGAAGTTCAGACTCTGACCGTTCAGCTGCCCTGGTTCACCATCACGATACAGAGAGATGGACAAGTTCAGACTCTGACCATTCAGCTTCCCTGGTTCGCCGTCGCGTTATAGAGAGATGGTCAAGTTCAGACTCTGACCATTCAGTTGCCCTGGTTCACCATCACGATACAGAGAGATGGACAAGTTCAGACTCTGACCATTCAGCTTCCCTGGTTCGCCGTCGCGTTACAGAGAGATGGACAAGTTCAGACTCTGACCGTTCAGCTTCCCTGGTTCGCCGTCGCATTACAGAGAGACGGACAAGTTCAGACTCTGACCGTTCAGCTGCCCTGGTTCACCATCACGATACAGAGAGACGGCCAAGTTCAGACTCTGACCGTTCAGCTGACCTGGTTCCCCATCACGATACAGAGAGATGGACAAGTTCAGACTCTGACCGTTCAGCTTCCCTGGTTCGCCGTCGCGTTACAGAGAGATGGACAAGTTCAGACTCTGACCGTTCAGCTTCCCTGGTTCGCCGTCGCGTTACAGCGAGACGGCCAAGTTCAGACTCTGACCGTTCAGCTGCCCTGGTTCACCATCACGATACAGAGAGATGGACAAGTTCAGACTCTGACCATTCAGCTTCCCTGGTTCGCCGTCGCGTTACAGAGAGATGGTCAAGTTCAGACTCTGACCATTCAGTTGCCCTGGTTAACCATCACGATACAGAGAGATGGACAAGTTCAGACTCTGACCATTCAGCTTCCCTGGTTCGCCGTCGCGTTACAGAGAGATGGACAAGTTCAGACTCTGACCATTCAGCTTCCCTGGTTCGCCGTCGCATTACAGAGAGACGGACAAGTTCAGACTCTGACCGTTCAGCTGCCCTGGTTCACCATCACGATACAGAGAGATGGACAAGTTCAGACTCTGACCGTTCAGCTGCCCTGGTTCACCCTCACGATACAGAGAGACGGCCAAGTTCAGACTCTGACCGTTCAGCTGCCCTGGTTCACCATCACGATACAGAGAGACGGCCAAGTTCAGACTCTGACCGTTCAGCTGCCCTGGTTCACCATCACGATACAGAGAGATGGACAAGTTCAGACTCTGACCATTCAGCTTCCCTGGTTAGCCGTCGCGTTACCGAGAGATGGACAAGTTCAGACTCTGACCGTTCAGCTGCCCTGGTTCACCTTCACGATACAGAGAGACGACCAAGTTCAGACTCTGACCGTTCAGCTGCCCTGGTTCCCCATCACGAAACAGAGAGATGGACAAGTTCAGACTCTGACCATTCAGCTTCCCTGGTTCGCCGTCGCGTGACAGAGAGACGGACAAGTTCAGACTCTGACCGTTCAGCTGCCCTGGTTCACCATCACGATACAGAGAGACGGCCAAGTTCAGACTCTAACTATTCAGCTTCCCTGGTTCACCATCACGATACAGAGAGACGGCCAAGTTCAGACTCTGACCGTTCAGCTGCCCTGGTTCACCATCACGATACAGAGAGATGGACAAGTTCAGACTCTGACCGTTCAGCTTCCCTGGTTCGCCGTCGCGTTACAGAGAGATGGACAAGTTCAGACTCTGACCGTTCAGCTTCCCTGGTTCGCCGTCGCGTTACAGAGAGACGGACAAGTTCAGACTCTGACCGTTCAGCTGCCCTGGTTCGCCGTCACGATACAGAGAGACGACCAAGTTCAGAGTCTGACCGTTCAGCTTCCCTGGTTCGCCGTCGCGTTACAGAGAGATGGACAAGTTCAGACTCTGACCGTTCAGCTTCCCTGGTTCGCCGTCACGTTACAGAGCGATGGACAAGTTCAGACTCTGACCGTTCAGCTTTCCTGGTTCGCCATCACGATACAGAGAGATGGACAAGTTCAGACTCTGACCGTTCAGCTTACCTGGTTCGCCGTCGCGTTACAGAGAGACGGACAAGTTCAGTCTCTGACCGTTCAGCTTCCCTGGTTCACCATTACGATACAGAGAGACGGCCAAGTTCAGACTCTGACCGTTCAGCTTCCCTGGTTCACCATCACGATACAGAGAGATGGACAAGCTTGGATTCTGACCATTCCACTTCCCTGCATCAACATCACGATACAGCGAGACGGCCAAGTTCAGACTCTGACTATTCAGCTACCCTGGTTCGCCATCACGATACAGAGAGACGGCCAAGTTCAGACTCTGACCGTTCAGCTGCCCTGATTCACCATCACGATACAGAGAGATGGTCAAGTTCAGACTCTAACTATTCAGCTGCCCTGGTTCACCATCACGATACAGAGAGATGGACAAGATCAGACTCTGACCATTCAGCTTCCCTGGTTCGCCGTCGCGTTACAGCGAGACAGCCAAGTTCAGACTCTGACCGTTCAGCCGCCCTGGTTCACCATCACGATACAGAGAGATGGACAAGTTCAGACTCTGACCATTCAGCTTCCCTGGTTCGCCGTCGCGTTACAGAGAGACGGACAAGTTCAGACTCTGACCATTCAGTTGCCCTGGTTCGCCGTCGCGTTACAGAGAGACGGTCAAGTTCAGACTCTGACCATTCAGCTTCCCTGGTTCACCATCGCGTTAAAGAGAGATGGACAAGTTCAGACTTTGACCGTTCAGCTGACCTGGTTCGCCGTCGCGTTACAGAGAGATGGACAAGTTCAGACTCTGACCGTTCAGCTTCCCTGGTTCGCCGTCGCGTTACAGCGAGATGGCCAAGTTCAGACTCTGACCGTTCAGCTGCCCTGGTTCACCATCACGATACAGAGAGATGGACAAGTTCAGACTCTGACCATTCAGCTTCCCTGGTTCGCCGTCGCGTTACAGAGAGATGGTCAAGTTCAGACTCTGACCATTCAGTTGCCCTGGTTCGCCATCACGATACAGAGAGATGGACAAGTTCAGACTCTGACCATTCAGCTTCCCTGGTTCGCCGTCGCGTTACAGAGAGATGGTCAAGTTCAGACTCTGACCATTCAGCTTCCCTGGTTCGCCGTCGCATTACAGAGAGACGGACAAGTTCAGACTCTGACCGTTCAGCTGCCCTGGTTCACCATCACGATACAGAGAGACGGCCAAGTTCAGACTCTGACCGTTCAGCTGACCTGGTTCCCCATCACGATACAGAGAGATGGCCAAGTTCAGACTCTGACCATTCAGCTTCCCTGGTTCGCCGTCGCGTTACAGAGAGATGGTCAAGTTCAGACTCTGACCATTCAGTTGCCCTGGTTCACCATCACGATACAGAGAGATGGACAAGTTCAGACTCTGTCCATTCAGCTTCCCTGGTTCGCCGTCGCGTTACAGAGAGATGGTCAAGTTCAGACTCTGACCATTCAGCTTCCCTGGTTCGCCGTCGCATTACAGAGAGACGGTCAAGTTCAGACTCTGACCATTCAGCTTCCCTGGTTCGCCGTCGCGTTACAGAGAGATGGACAAGTTCAGACTCTGACCGTTCAGCTGACCTGGTTCGCCGTCGCGTTACAGAGAGATGGACAAGTTCAGACTCTGACCGTTCAGCTTCCCTGGTTCGCCGTCGCGTTACAGCGAGATGGCCAAGTTCAGACTCTGACCGTTCAGCTGCCCTGGTTCACCATCACGATACAGAGAGATGGACAAGTTCAGACTCTGACCATTCAGCTTCCCTGGTTCGCCGTCGCGTTACAGAGAGATGGTCAAGTTCAGACTCTGACCATTCAGTTGCCCTGGTTCACCATCACGATACAGAGAGATGGACAAGTTCAGACTCTGACCATTCAGCTTCCCTGGTTCGCCGTCGCGTTACAGAGAGATGGTCAAGTTCAGACTCTGACCATTCAATTTCCCTGGTTCGCCGTCGCATTACAGAGAGACGGACAAGTTCAGACTCTGACCGTTCAGCTGCCCTGGTTCACCATCACGATACAGAGAGACGGCCAAGTTCAGACTCTGACCGTTCAGCTGACCTGGTTCCCCATCACGATACAGAGAGATGGACAAGTTCAGACTCTGACCGTTCAGCTGCCCTGGTTCACCCTCACGATACAGAGAGACGGCCAAGTTCAGACTCTGACCGTTCAGCTGCCCTGGTTCACCATCACGATACAGAGAGACGGCCAAGTTCAGACTCTGTCCGTTCAGCTGCCCTGGTTCACCATCACGATACAGAGAGATGGACAAGTTCAGACTCTGACCGTTCAGCTTCCCTGGTTCGCCGTCGCGTTACAGAGAGATGGACAAGTTCAGACTCTGACCGTTCAGCTGCCCTGGTTCACCTTCACGATACAGAGAGACGACCAAGTTCAGACTCTGACCGTTCAGCTGCCCTGGTTCCCCATCACGAAACAGAGAGATGGACAAGTTCAGACTCTGACCATTCAGCTTCCCTGGTTCGCCGTCGCGTGACAGAGAGACGGACAAGTTCAGACTCTGACCGTTCAGCTGCCCTGGTTCACCATCACGATACAGAGAGACGGCCAAGTTCAGAATCTAACTATTCAGCTTCCCTGGTTCACCATCACGATACAGAGAGACGACCAAGTTCAGACTCTGACCGTTCAGCTTCCCTGGTTCGCCGTCGCGTTACAGAGAGATGGACAAGTTCAGACTCTGACCGTTCAGCTTCCCTGGTTCGCCGTCACGTTACAGAGAGACGGACAAGTTCAGACTCTGACCGTTCAGCTTTCCTGGTTCGCCATCACGATACAGAGAGACGGACAAATTCAGACTCTGACCGTTCAGCTTACCTGGTTCGCCGTCGCGTTACAGAGAGACGGACAAGTTCAGACTCTGACCGTTCAGCTGCCCTGGTTCGCCATCACGATACAGAGAGAAGACCAAGTTCAGACTCTGACCGTTCAGCTTCCCTGGTTCGCCGTCGCGTTACAGAGAGATGGACAAGTTCAGACTCTGACCGTTCAGCTTACCTGGTTCGCCGTCGCATTACAGAGAGACGGACAAGTTCAGACTCTGACCGTTCAGCTTCCCTGGTTCGCCATCACGATACAGAGAGACGACCAAGTTCAGACTCTGACCGTTCAGCTTCCCTGGTTCACCGTCGCGTTACAGAGAGATGGACAAGTTCAGACTCTGACCGTTCAGCTGCCCTGGTTCGCCGTCACGTTACAGAGAGATGGACAAGTTCAGACTCTGACCGTTCAGCTGCCCTGGTTCGCCATCACGATACAGAGAGATGGCCACGTTGGGTGGATCAGCAATGATCCCCCTCCTGTGTGATGGCTGAACGGAAAGACGTGCAGATTTGGACATCAATGCATCATTCATGTTTTTGGGTTTAAAAGAAGTTATTCACAATAGTAAGTAGACACTGAAGGAGAAGCGGTGAACGGCCTTATTATTTTCTGTACTTTTTTCTCTTGTTTATTCAGTTAGGGAGTTAGGGGCAGCACTTGTCTTTTTTTGGTTTTTGTCTCACTCAGGGGTTAGGTAGCACTTCTCTTTTTCAAAGAAACTTGTGTTGTTTGTTATTTTGTCCTTTGTTAATCTTGGGGTTAAAGCTTTCAGTTTGGTAGCAATAAAATCACCTTAACTTGTAAACTGGCTTCTGGGTATGACTTTGGTTACCAGGGCGGGGTCACGCTCCTTTTAAACCCAGTGCAGTTCAGTGCAGTTGGTATATTTGCAAAAGTGTTTCAGGTTTTACCAGGACATTAGTACAATGACTGCCTAACGCACACTGCACCAATAAAGATTTCGTTTGATATACAAAGCGTTGTAGTTGATTGTGTTTCTTTTTAATTTTAGTTTTGACCAGATGTGATCAGGAAGCCGGTCAACAAAGCATAATATTCAGCAGCTACAGAGTCAGATATTTCTAAAAGGAATCATCAGGTTAAATAACAGAAGAAGAAGAAGAAGCAACACAAAAGCTTGGCATCGACTCATGTTCCCGAACAAGACTTAAACTAAACGCTATCCTTTGTATGAATGTTTAAATGTTGGCAGAAATGTTGAACTTATGAGGATAAAAGATGATATGAGTGTTTGCAGTGTCCGGTCAGTCCCAAAGCAGACGTTGAAAAAGACACGTGGAAAATATATTGTAAAAGCAGACGGTAGAGAAATATGAATGATTTTTAGAGGTATTTGTTCAGGAGTAATGTATTAAACATGTCTGTGTGTGTGTGTGTGAACCGAAGAATAATCTGACATGCCAAGTCAGAGACTGTGAAATAAACGTCTTAAGCCCATGCCGCGCTGGCAGAATGTGTCGCGGAGGTTTAGCTCAGTGTGTTAGTATTACGACTGTTGAGGTGGAAGTCGCTGGTTCGAATCCTCAGTTACCTGCTTCCAATTTTGACTACCTGACTTGGAGCTCACTTCAATGAAATGCCGGAGCACGTCGTCGCTGCTTACAATGTCAAGCTTGGGACAAATACAGGTGTGGACGTCTGCGAGACATTCCACAAAGTGGGTTCTGCACATGGCGTAAACGCAATATTAAACTTACCGCAAACTTCACTACATAGAAAACCTACGGGGAGCACCACACAGACCACAGACAAGCCAGCTACAGTAAAGAAATATTATCATCCTCCACTCCGTGCTACACAAGGTGGCAGACCTGTGAGAGCCAACACTCGGTCACAAACCTGCCGGGGCCCGAAAACAGAATATTAACATCCTCCACTCCGTGCTACACAAGGTGGCAGACCTGTGAGAGCCAAGACTTGGTCACAAACCAGCCGGGGCCCGAAAACAGAATATTAACATCCTCCACTCCGTGCTACATAAGGTGGCAGACCTGTGAAGCCGAAGTCTCAAACCCACCTGGAAAAGATCTACTCACCTTGTACAAGGATTACACCCTCAGAGAGACTCCTGGCAGAACAGACTCATTGGTGTCAAACAACAATGCCTTACACCAACATGTGGCTGAATGGAGTCGGTGACTGGAGGAGAACAGCTCTCTTTCACATGATGAGATTCATCTTGAGGCTGAGCAGCTTAGTCTTCTGCATCTGTGGGCAAATTCTCCATTCAGTCATGCATAGGCTTCCACCTCTGACTCTGACCGTTCCACTTCCCTGGTTCACTGTCACATTACAGAGCAATGGACAAGTTTGGACTCTGACCGTTCAGCTTCCCTGGTTCACCGTCGCATTACAGAGTGAAGGACAAGCTTGGACTCTGACCATTCCACTTCCCTGCTTCACCATCACGATACAGGGAGACGGCCAAGTTCAGACTCTGACCGTTCAGCTGCCCTGGTTCACCATCACGATACAGAGAGACGGCCAAGTTCAGACTCTGACCGTTCAGCTGCCCTGGTTCACGATCACGATACAGAGAGATGGACAAGTTCAGACTCTGACCGTTCAGCTTCCCTGGTTCGCCGTCACGTTACAGAGAGATGGACAAGTTCAGACTCTGACTATTCAGCTGCCCTGGTTCACCATCACGATACAGAGAGATGGACAAGTTCAGACTCTGACCGTTCAGCTTCCCTGGTTTGCCGTCGCGTTACAGAGAGACGGACAAGTTCAGACTCTGACCGTTCAGCTTACCTGGTTCGCCGTCGCGTTACAGAGAGACGGACAAGTTCAGACTCTGACCGTTCAGCTGCCCTGGTTCGCCATCACGATACAGAGAGACGACCAAGTTCAGACTCTGACCGTTCAGCTTACCTGGTTCGCCGTCGCGTTACAGAGAGACGGACAAGTTCAGACTCTGACCGTTCAGCTTCCCTGGTTCGCCATCACGATACAGAGAGACGACCAAGTTCAGACTCTGACCGTTCAGCTTCCCTGGTTCGCCGTCACGTTACAGAGAGATGGACTAGTTCAGACTCTGACTATTCAGCTGCCCTGGTTCACCATCACGATACAGAGAGACGGCCAAGTTCAGACTCTGACCGTTCAGCTGCCCTGGTTCACCATCACGATACAGAGAGATGGACAAGTTCAGACTCTGACCGTTCAGCTTCCCTGGTTCGCCGTCGCGTTATAGAGAGACGGACAAGTTCAGACTCTGACCGTTCAGCTTACCTGGTTCGCCGTCGCGTTACAGAGAGACGGACAAGTTCAGACTCTGACCATTCAGCTGCCCTGGTTCGCCATCACGATACAGAGAGATGGCCACGTTGGGTGGATCAGCAATGATCCCCCTCCTGTGTGATGGCTGAACGGAAAGACGTGCAGATTTGGACATCAATGCATCATTCATGTTTTTGGGTTTAAAAGAAGTTATTCACAATAGTAAGTAGACACTGAAGGAGAAGCGGTGAACGGCCTTATTATTTTCTGTACTTTTTTCTCTTGTTTATTCAGTTAGGGAGTTAGGGGCAGCACTTGTCTGTTTTTGGTTTTTGTCTCACTCAGGGGTTAGGTAGCACTTCTCTTTTTCAAAGAAACTTGTGTTGTTTGTTATTTTGTCCTTTGTTAATCTTGGGGTTAAAGCTTTCAGTTTGGTAGCAATAAAATCACCTTAACTTTTAAACTGGCTTCTGGGTATGACTTTGGTTACCAGGGCGGGGTCACGCTCCTTTTAAACCCAGTGCAGTTCAGTGCAGTTGGTATATTTGCAAAAGTGTTTCAGGTTTTACCAGGACATTAGTACAATGACTGCCTAACGCACACTGCACCAATAAAGATTTCGTTTGATATACAAAGCGTTGTAGTTGATTGTGTTTCTTTTTAATTTTAGTTTTGACCAGATGTGATCAGGAAGCCGGTCAACAAAGCATAATATTCAGCAGCTACAGAGTCAGATATTTCTAAAAGGAATCATCAGGTTAAATAACAGAAGAAGAAGAAGAAGCAACACAAAAGCTTGGCATCGACTCATGTTCCCGAACAAGACTTAAACTAAACGCTATCCTTTGTATGAATGTTTAAATGTTGGCAGAAATGTTGAACTTATGAGGATAAAAGATGATATGAGTGTTTGCAGTGTCCGGTCAGTCCCAAAGCAGACGTTGAAAAAGACACGTGGAAAATATATTGTAAAAGCAGACGGTAGAGAAATATGAATGATTTTTAGAGGTATTTGTTCAGGAGTAATGTATTAAACATGTCTGTGTGTGTGTGTGTGAACCGAAGAATAATCTGACATGCCAAGTCAGAGACTGTGAAATAAACGTCTTAAGCCCATGCCGCGCTGGCAGAATATGTCGCGGAGGTTTAGCTCAGTGTGTTAGTATTACGACTGTAGAGGTGGAAGTCGCTGGTTCGAATCCTCAGTTACCCGCTTCCCATTTTGACTACCTGACTTGGAGCTCACTTCAATGAAATGCCGGAGCACGTCGTCGCTGCTTACAATGTCAAGCTTGGGACAAATACAGGTGTGGACGTCTGCGAGACATTCCACAAAGTGGGTTCTGCACATGGCGTAAACGCAATATTAAACTTACCGCAAACTTCACTACATAGAAAACCTGCAGGGAGCACCACACAGACCACAGACAAGCCAGCTACAGTAAAGAAATATTATCATCCTCCACTCCGTGCTACACAAGGTGGCAGACCTGTGAGAGCCAACACTCGGTCACAAACCTGCCGGGGCCCGAAAAGAGAATATTAACATCCTCCACTCCGTGCTACACAAGGTGGCAGACCTGTGAGAGCCAAGACTTGGTCACAAACCAGCCGGGGCCCGAAAACAGAATATTAACATCCTCCACTCCGTGCTACATAAGGTGGCAGACCTGTGAAGCCGAAGTCTCAAACCCACCTGGAAAAGATCTACTCACCTTGTACAAGGATTACACCCTCAGAGAGACTCCTGGCAGAACAGACTCATTGGTGTCAAACAACAATGCCTTACACCAACATGTGGCTGAATGGAGTCGGTGACTGGAGGAGAACAGCTCTCTTTCACATGATGAGATTCATCTTGAGGCTGAGCAGCTTAGTCTTCTGCATCTGTGGGCAAATTCTCCATTCAGTCATGCATAGGCTTCCACCTCTGACTCTGACCGTTCCACTTCCCTGGTTCACTGTCACATTACAGAGCAATGGACAAGTTTGGACTCTGACCGTTCAGCTTCCCTGGTTCACCGTCGCATTACAGAGTGAAGGACAAGCTTGGACTCTGACCATTCCACTTCCCTGCTTCACCATCACGATACAGGGAGACGGCCAAGTTCAGACTCTGACCGTTCAGCTGCCCTGGTTCACCATCACGATACAGAGAGACGGCCAAGTTCAGACTCTGACCGTTCAGCTGCCCTGGTTCACCATCACGATACAGAGAGATGGACAAGTTTGGACTCTGACCGTTCAGCTTCCCTGGTTCGCCGTCACGTTACAGAGAGATGGACAAGTTCAGACTCTGACTATTCAGCTGCCCTGGTTCACCATCACGATACAGAGAGACGGCCAAGTTCAGACTCTGACCGTTCAGCTTCCCTGGTTCACCATCACGATACAGAGAGATGGACAAGTTCAGACTCTGACCGTTCAGCTTACCTGGTTTGCCGTCGCGTTACAGAGAGACGGACAAGTTCAGACTCTGACCGTTCAGCTGCCCTGGTTCGCCATCACGATACAGAGAGACGACCAAGTTCAGACTCTGACCGTTCAGCTTCCCTGGTTCGCCGTCGCGTTACAGAGAGATGGACAAGTTCAGACTCTGACCGTTCAGCTTCCCTGGCTCGTCGTCACGTTACAGAGAGATGGACAAGTTCAGACTCTGACTATTCAGCTGCCCTGGTTCACCATCACGATACAGAGAGACGGCCAAGTTCAGACTCTGACCGTTCAGCTGCCCTGGTTCACCATCACGATACAGAGAGATGGAGAAGTTCAGACTCTGACCGTTCAGCTTCCCTGGTTCGCCGTCGCGTTATAGAGAGACGGACAAGTTCAGACTCTGACCGTTCAGCTTACCTGGTTCGCCGTCGCGTTACAGAGAGACGGACAAATTCAGACTCTGACCGTTCAGCTGCCCTGGTTCGCCATCACGATACAGAGAGATGGCCACGTTGGGTGGATCAGCAATGATCCCCCTCCTGTGTGATGGCTGAACGGAAAGACGTGCAGATTTGGACATCAATGCATCATTCATGTTTTTGGGTTTAAAAGAAGTTATTCACAATAGTAAGTAGACACTGAAGGAGAAGCGGTGAACGGCCTTATTATTTTCTGTACTTTTTTCTCTTGTTTATTCAGTTAGGGAGTTAGGGGCAGCACTTGTCTTTTTTTGGTTTTTGTCTCACTCAGGGGTTAGGTAGCACTTCTCTTTTTCAAAGAAACTTGTGTTGTTTGTTATTTTGTCCTTTGTTAATCTTGGGGTTAAAGCTTTCAGTTTGGTAGCAATAAAATCACCTTAACTTGTAAACTGGCTTCTGGGTATGACTTTGGTTACCAGGGCGGGGTCACGCTCCTTTTAAACCCAGTGCAGTTCAGTGCAGTTGGTATATTTGCAAAAGTGTTTCAGGTTTTACCAGGACATTAGTACAATGACTGCCTAACGCACACTGCACCAATAAAGATTTCGTTTGATATACAAAGCGTTGTAGTTGATTGTGTTTCTTTTTAATTTTAGTTTTGACCAGATGTGATCAGGAAGCCGGTCAACAAAGCATAATATTCAGCAGCTACAGAGTCAGATATTTCTAAAAGGAATCATCAGGTTAAATAACAGAAGAAGAAGAAGAAGCAACACAAAAGCTTGGCATCGACTCATGTTCCCGAACAAGACTTAAACTAAACGCTATCCTTTGTATGAATGTTTAAATGTTGGCAGAAATGTTGAACTTATGAGGATAAAAGATGATATGAGTGTTTGCAGTGTCCGGTCAGTCCCAAAGCAGACGTTGAAAAAGACACGTGGAAAATATATTGTAAAAGCAGACGGTAGAGAAATATGAATGATTTTTAGAGGTATTTGTTCAGGAGTAATGTATTAAACATGTCTGTGTGTGTGTGTGTGAACCGAAGAATAATCTGACATGCCAAGTCAGAGACTGTGAAATAAACGTCTTAAGCCCATGCCGCGCTGGCAGAATGTGTCGCGGAGGTTTAGCTCAGTGTGTTAGTATTACGACTGTTGAGGTGGAAGTCGCTGGTTCGAATCCTCAGTTACCTGCTTCCAATTTTGACTACCTGACTTGGAGCTCACTTCAATGAAATGCCGGAGCACGTCGTCGCTGCTTACAATGTCAAGCTTGGGACAAATACAGGTGTGGACGTCTGCGAGACATTCCACAAAGTGGGTTCTGCACATGGCGTAAACGCAATATTAAACTTACCGCAAACTTCACTACATAGAAAACCTACGGGGAGCACCACACAGACCACAGACAAGCCAGCTACAGTAAAGAAATATTATCATCCTCCACTCCGTGCTACACAAGGTGGCAGACCTGTGAGAGCCAACACTCGGTCACAAACCTGCCGGGGCCCGAAAACAGAATATTAACATCCTCCACTCCGTGCTACACAAGGTGGCAGACCTGTGAGAGCCAAGACTTGGTCACAAACCAGCCGGGGCCCGAAAACAGAATATTAACATCCTCCACTCCGTGCTACATAAGGTGGCAGACCTGTGAAGCCGAAGTCTCAAACCCACCTGGAAAAGATCTACTCACCTTGTACAAGGATTACACCCTCAGAGAGACTCCTGGCAGAACAGACTCATTGGTGTCAAACAACAATGCCTTACACCAACATGTGGCTGAATGGAGTCGGTGACTGGAGGAGAACAGCTCTCTTTCACATGATGAGATTCATCTTGAGGCTGAGCAGCTTAGTCTTCTGCATCTGTGGGCAAATTCTCCATTCAGTCATGCATAGGCTTCCACCTCTGACTCTGACCGTTCCACTTCCCTGGTTCACTGTCACATTACAGAGCAATGGACAAGTTTGGACTCTGACCGTTCAGCTTCCCTGGTTCACCGTCGCATTACAGAGTGAAGGACAAGCTTGGACTCTGACCATTCCACTTCCCTGCTTCACCATCACGATACAGGGAGACGGCCAAGTTCAGACTCTGACCGTTCAGCTGCCCTGGTTCACCATCACGATACAGAGAGACGGCCAAGTTCAGACTCTGACCGTTCAGCTGCCCTGGTTCACGATCACGATACAGAGAGATGGACAAGTTCAGACTCTGACCGTTCAGCTTCCCTGGTTCGCCGTCACGTTACAGAGAGATGGACAAGTTCAGACTCTGACTATTCAGCTGCCCTGGTTCACCATCACGATACAGAGAGATGGACAAGTTCAGACTCTGACCGTTCAGCTTCCCTGGTTTGCCGTCGCGTTACAGAGAGACGGACAAGTTCAGACTCTGACCGTTCAGCTTACCTGGTTCGCCGTCGCGTTACAGAGAGACGGACAAGTTCAGACTCTGACCGTTCAGCTGCCCTGGTTCGCCATCACGATACAGAGAGACGACCAAGTTCAGACTCTGACCGTTCAGCTTACCTGGTTCGCCGTCGCGTTACAGAGAGACGGACAAGTTCAGACTCTGACCGTTCAGCTTCCCTGGTTCGCCATCACGATACAGAGAGACGACCAAGTTCAGACTCTGACCGTTCAGCTTCCCTGGTTCGCCGTCACGTTACAGAGAGATGGACTAGTTCAGACTTTGACTATTCAGCTGCCCTGGTTCACCATCACGATACAGAGAGACGGCCAAGTTCAGACTCTGACCGTTCAGCTGCCCTGGTTCACCATCACGATACAGAGAGATGGACAAGTTCAGACTCTGACCGTTCAGCTTCCCTGGTTCGCCGTCGCGTTATAGAGAGACGGACAAGTTCAGACTCTGACCGTTCAGCTTACCTGGTTCGCCGTCGCGTTACAGAGAGACGGACAAGTTCAGACTCTGACCATTCAGCTGCCCTGGTTCGCCATCACGATACAGAGAGATGGCCACGTTGGGTGGATCAGCAATGATCCCCCTCCTGTGTGATGGCTGAACGGAAAGACGTGCAGATTTGGACATCAATGCATCATTCATGTTTTTGGGTTTAAAAGAAGTTATTCACAATAGTAAGTAGACACTGAAGGAGAAGCGGTGAACGGCCTTATTATTTTCTGTACTTTTTTCTCTTGTTTATTCAGTTAGGGAGTTAGGGGCAGCACTTGTCTGTTTTTGGTTTTTGTCTCACTCAGGGGTTAGGTAGCACTTCTCTTTTTCAAAGAAACTTGTGTTGTTTGTTATTTTGTCCTTTGTTAATCTTGGGGTTAAAGCTTTCAGTTTGGTAGCAATAAAATCACCTTAACTTTTAAACTGGCTTCTGGGTATGACTTTGGTTACCAGGGCGGGGTCACGCTCCTTTTAAACCCAGTGCAGTTCAGTGCAGTTGGTATATTTGCAAAAGTGTTTCAGGTTTTACCAGGACATTAGTACAATGACTGCCTAACGCACACTGCACCAATAAAGATTTCGTTTGATATACAAAGCGTTGTAGTTGATTGTGTTTCTTTTTAATTTTAGTTTTGACCAGATGTGATCAGGAAGCCGGTCAACAAAGCATAATATTCAGCAGCTACAGAGTCAGATATTTCTAAAAGGAATCATCAGGTTAAATAACAGAAGAAGAAGAAGAAGCAACACAAAAGCTTGGCATCGACTCATGTTCCCGAACAAGACTTAAACTAAACGCTATCCTTTGTATGAATGTTTAAATGTTGGCAGAAATGTTGAACTTATGAGGATAAAAGATGATATGAGTGTTTGCAGTGTCCGGTCAGTCCCAAAGCAGACGTTGAAAAAGACACGTGGAAAATATATTGTAAAAGCAGACGGTAGAGAAATATGAATGATTTTTAGAGGTATTTGTTCAGGAGTAATGTATTAAACATGTCTGTGTGTGTGTGTGTGAACCGAAGAATAATCTGACATGCCAAGTCAGAGACTGTGAAATAAACGTCTTAAGCCCATGCCGCGCTGGCAGAATATGTCGCGGAGGTTTAGCTCAGTGTGTTAGTATTACGACTGTAGAGGTGGAAGTCGCTGGTTCGAATCCTCAGTTACCCGCTTCCCATTTTGACTACCTGACTTGGAGCTCACTTCAATGAAATGCCGGAGCACGTCGTCGCTGCTTACAATGTCAAGCTTGGGACAAATACAGGTGTGGACGTCTGCGAGACATTCCACAAAGTGGGTTCTGCACATGGCGTAAACGCAATATTAAACTTACCGCAAACTTCACTACATAGAAAACCTGCAGGGAGCACCACACAGACCACAGACAAGCCAGCTACAGTAAAGAAATATTATCATCCTCCACTCCGTGCTACACAAGGTGGCAGACCTGTGAGAGCCAACACTCGGTCACAAACCTGCCGGGGCCCGAAAAGAGAATATTAACATCCTCCACTCCGTGCTACACAAGGTGGCAGACCTGTGAGAGCCAAGACTTGGTCACAAACCAGCCGGGGCCCGAAAACAGAATATTAACATCCTCCACTCCGTGCTACATAAGGTGGCAGACCTGTGAAGCCGAAGTCTCAAACCCACCTGGAAAAGATCTACTCACCTTGTACAAGGATTACACCCTCAGAGAGACTCCTGGCAGAACAGACTCATTGGTGTCAAACAACAATGCCTTACACCAACATGTGGCTGAATGGAGTCGGTGACTGGAGGAGAACAGCTCTCTTTCACATGATGAGATTCATCTTGAGGCTGAGCAGCTTAGTCTTCTGCATCTGTGGGCAAATTCTCCATTCAGTCATGCATAGGCTTCCACCTCTGACTCTGACCGTTCCACTTCCCTGGTTCACTGTCACATTACAGAGCAATGGACAAGTTTGGACTCTGACCGTTCAGCTTCCCTGGTTCACCGTCGCATTACAGAGTGAAGGACAAGCTTGGACTCTGACCATTCCACTTCCCTGCTTCACCATCACGATACAGGGAGACGGCCAAGTTCAGACTCTGACCGTTCAGCTGCCCTGGTTCACCATCACGATACAGAGAGACGGCCAAGTTCAGACTCTGACCGTTCAGCTGCCCTGGTTCACCATCACGATACAGAGAGATGGACAAGTTTGGACTCTGACCGTTCAGCTTCCCTGGTTCGCCGTCACGTTACAGAGAGATGGACAAGTTCAGACTCTGACTATTCAGCTGCCCTGGTTCACCATCACGATACAGAGAGACGGCCAAGTTCAGACTCTGACCGTTCAGCTTCCCTGGTTCACCATCACGATACAGAGAGATGGACAAGTTCAGACTCTGACCGTTCAGCTTACCTGGTTCGCCGTCGCGTTACAGAGAGACGGACAAGTTCAGACTCTGACCGTTCAGCTGCCCTGGTTCGCCATCACGATACAGAGAGACGACCAAGTTCAGACTCTGACCGTTCAGCTTCCCTGGTTCGCCGTCGCGTTACAGAGAGATGGACAAGTTCAGACTCTGACCGTTCAGCTTCCCTGGCTCGTCGTCACGTTACAGAGAGATGGACAAGTTCAGACTCTGACTATTCAGCTGCCCTGGTTCACCATCACGATACAGAGAGACGGCCAAGTTCAGACTCTGACCGTTCAGCTGCCCTGGTTCACCATCACGATACAGAGAGATGGAGAAGTTCAGACTCTGACCGTTCAGCTTCCCTGGTTCGCCGTCGCGTTATAGAGAGACGGACAAGTTCAGACTCTGACCGTTCAGCTTACCTGGTTCGCCGTCGCGTTACAGAGAGACGGACAAATTCAGACTCTGACCGTTCAGCTGCCCTGGTTCGCCATCACGATACAGAGAGATGGCCACGTTGGGTGGATCAGCAATGATCCCCCTCCTGTGTGATGGCTGAACGGAAAGACGTGCAGATTTGGACATCAATGCATCATTCATGTTTTTGGGTTTAAAAGAAGTTATTCACAATAGTAAGTAGACACTGAAGGAGAAGCGGTGAACGGCCTTATTATTTTCTGTACTTTTTTCTCTTGTTTATTCAGTTAGGGAGTTAGGGGCAGCACTTGTCTTTTTTTGGTTTTTGTCTCACTCAGGGGTTAGGTAGCACTTCTCTTTTTCAAAGAAACTTGTGTTGTTTGTTATTTTGTCCTTTGTTAATCTTGGGGTTAAAGCTTTCAGTTTGGTAGCAATAAAATCACCTTAACTTTTAAACTGGCTTCTGGGTATGACTTTGGTTACCAGGGCGGGGTCACGCTCCTTTTAAACCCAGTGCAGTTCAGTGCAGTTGGTATATTTGCAAAAGTGTTTCAGGTTTTACCAGGACATTAGTACAATGACTGCCTAACGCACACTGCACCAATAAAGATTTCGTTTGATATACAAAGCGTTGTAGTTGATTGTGTTTCTTTTTAATTTTAGTTTTGACCAGATGTGATCAGGAAGCCGGTCAACAAAGCATAATATTCAGCAGCTACAGAGTCAGATATTTCTAAAAGGAATCATCAGGTTAAATAACAGAAGAAGAAGAAGAAGCAACACAAAAGCTTGGCATCGACTCATGTTCCCGAACAAGACTTAAACTAAACGCTATCCTTTGTATGAATGTTTAAATGTTGGCAGAAATGTTGAACTTATGAGGATAAAAGATGATATGAGTGTTTGCAGTGTCCGGTCAGTCCCAAAGCAGACGTTGAAAAAGACACGTGGAAAATATATTGTAAAAGCAGACGGTAGAGAAATATGAATGATTTTTAGAGGTATTTGTTCAGGAGTAATGTATTAAACATGTCTGTGTGTGTGTGTGTGAACCGAAGAATAATCTGACATGCCAAGTCAGAGACTGTGAAATAAACGTCTTAAGCCCATGCCGCGCTGGCAGAATATGTCGCGGAGGTTTAGCTCAGTGTGTTAGTATTACGACTGTAGAGGTGGAAGTCGCTGATTCGAATCCTCAGTTACCCGCTTCCCATTTTGACTACCTGACTTGGAGCTCACTTCAATGAAATGCCGGAGCACGTCGTCGCTGCTTACAATGTCAAGCTTGGGACAAATACAGGTGTGGACGTCTGCGAGACATTCCACAAAGTGGGTTCTGCACATGGCGTAAAAGCAATATTAAACTTACCGCAAACTTCACTTCATAGAAAACCTGCGGGGAGCACCACACAGACCACAGACAAGCCAGCTACAGTAAAGAAATATTATCATCCTCCACTCCGTGCTACACAAGGTGGCAGACCTGTGAGAGCCAACACTCGGTCACAAACCTGCCGGGGCCCGAAAAGAGAATATTAACATCCTCCACTCCGTGCTACACAAGGTGGCAGACCTGTGAGAGCCAAGACTTGGTCACAAACCAGCCGGGGCCCGAAAACAGAATATTAACATCCTCCACTCCGTGCTACATAAGGTGGCAGACCTGTGAAGCCGAAGTCTCAAACCCACCTGGAAAAGATCTACTCACCTTGTACAAGGATTACACCCTCAGAGAGACTCCTGGCAGAACAGACTCATTGGTGTCAAACAACAATGCCTTACACCAACATGTGGCTGAATGGAGTCGGTGACTGGAGGAGAACAGCTCTCTTTCACATGATGAGATTCATCTTGAGGCTGAGCAGCTTAGTCTTCTGCATCTGTGGGCAAATTCTCCATTCAGTCATGCATAGGCTTCCACCTCTGACTCTGACCGTTCCACTTCCCTGGTTCACTGTCACATTACAGAGCAATGGACAAGTTTGGACTCTGACCGTTCAGCTTCCCTGGTTCACTGTCGCATTACAGAGTGAAGGACAAGCTTGGACTCTGACCATTCCACTTCCCTGCTTCACCATCACGATACAGGGAGACGGCCAAGTTCAGACTCTGACCGTTCAGCTGCCCTGGTTCACCATCACGATACAGAGAGACGGCCAAGTTCAGACTCTGACCGTTCAGCTGCCCTGGTTCACCATCACGATACAGAGAGATGGACAAGTTTGGACTCTGACCGTTCAGCTTCCCTGGTTCGCCGTCACGTTACAGAGAGATGGAAGAGTTCAGACTCTGACTATTCAGCTGCCCTGGTTCACCATCACGATACAGAGAGACGGCCAAGTTCAGACTCTGACCGTTCAGCTTCCCTGGTTCACCATCACGATACAGAGAGATGGACAAGTTCAGACTCTGACCGTTCAGCTTCCCTGGTTTGCCGTCGCGTTACAGAGAGACGGACAAGTTCAGACTCTGACCGTTCAGCTTCCCTGGTTCGCCGTCGCGTTACAGAGAGATGGACAAGTTCAGACTCTGACCGTTCAGCTTCCCTGGTTCGCCGTCACGTTACAGAGAGATGGACAAGTTCAGACTCTGACCGTTCAGGTGCCCTGGTTCACCATCACGATACAGAGAGATGGCCACGTTGGGTGGATCAGCAATGATCCCCCTCCTGTGTGATGGCTGAACGGAAAGACGTGCAGAGTTGGACATCAATGCATCATTCATGTTTTTGGGTTTAAAAGAAGTTATTCACAATAGTAAGTAGACACTGAAGGAGAAGCGGTGAATGGCCTTATTATTTTCTGTACTTTTTTCTCTTGTTTATTCAGTTAGGGAGTTAGGGGCAGCACTTGTCTTTTTTTGGTTTTTGTCTCACTCAGGAGTTAGGTAGCACTTCTCTTTTTCAAAGAAACTTGTGTTGTTTGTTATTTTGTCCTTTGTTAATCTTGGGGTTAAAGCTTTCAGTTTGGTAGCAATAAAATCACCTTAACTTGTAAACTGGCTTCTGGGTATGACTTTGGTTACCAGGGCGGGGTCACGCTCCTTTTAAACCCAGTGCAGTTCAGTGCAGTTGGTATATTTGCAAAAGTGTTTCAGGTTTTACCAGGACATTAGTACAATGACTGCCTAACGCACACTGCACCAATAAAGATTTCGTTTGATATACAAAGCGTTGTAGTTGATTGTGTTTCTTTTTAATTTTAGTTTTGACCAGATGTGATCAGGAAGCCGGTCAACAAAGCATAATATTCAGCAGCTACAGAGTCAGATATTTCTAAAAGGAATCATCAGGTTAAATAACAGAAGAAGAAGAAGAAGCAACACAAAAGCTTGGCATCGACTCATGTTCCCGAACAAGACTTAAACTAAACGCTATCCTTTGTATGAATGTTTAAATGTTGGCAGAAATGTTGAACTTATGAGGATAAAAGATGATATGAGTGTTTGCAGTGTCCGGTCAGTCCCAAAGCAGACGTTGAAAAAGACACGTGGAAAATATATTGTAAAAGCAGACGGTAGAGAAATATGAATGATTTTTAGAGGTATTTGTTCAGGAGTAATGTATTAAACATGTCTGTGTGTGTGTGTGTGAACCGAAGAATAATCTGACATGCCAAGTCAGAGACTGTGAAATAAACGTCTTAAGCCCATGCCGCGCTGGCAGAATATGTCGCGGAGGTTTAGCTCAGTGTGTTAGTATTACGACTGTAGAGGTGGAAGTCGCTGATTCGAATCCTCAGTTACCCGCTTCCCATTTTGACTACCTGACTTGGAGCTCACTTCAATGAAATGCCGGAGCACGTCGTCGCTGCTTACAATGTCAAGCTTGGGACAAATACAGGTGTGGACGTCTGCGAGACATTCCACAAAGTGGGTTCTGCACATGGCGTAAAAGCAATATTAAACTTACCGCAAACTTCACTACATAGAAAACCTGCGGGGAGCACCACACAGACCAAAGACAAGCCAGCTACAGTAAAGAAATATTATCATCCTCCACTCCGTGCTACACAAGGTGGCAGACCTGTGAGAGCCAACACTCGGTCACAAACCAGCCGGGGCCCGAAAACAGAATATTAACATCCTCCACTCCGTGCTACATAAGGTGGCAGACCTGTGAAGCCGAAGTCTCAAACCCACCTGGAAAAGATCTACTCACCTTGTACAAGGATTACACCCTCAGAGAGACTCCTGGCAGAACAGACTCATTGGTGTCAAACAACAATGCCTTACACCAACATGTGGCTGAATGGAGTCGGTGACTAGAGGAGAACAGCTCTCTTTCACATGATGAGATTCATCTTGAGGCTGAGCAGCTTAGTCTTCTGCATCTGTGGGCAAATTCTCCATTCAGTCATGCATAGGCTTCCACCTCTGACTCTGACCGTTCCACTTCCCTGGTTCACTGTCACATTACAGAGCAATGGACAAGTTTGGACTCTGACCGTTCAGCTTCCCTGGTTCACCGTCGCATTACAGAGTGAAGGACAAGCTTGGACTCTGACCATTCCACTTCCCTGCTTCACCATCACGATACAGGGAGACGGCCAAGTTCAGACTCTGACCGTTCAGCTGCCCTGGTTCACCATCACGATACAGAGAGACGGCCAAGTTCAGACTCTGACCGTTCAGCTGCCCTGGTTCACCATCACGATACAGAGAGATGGACAAGTTTGGACTCTGACCGTTCAGCTTCCCTGGTTCGCCGTCACGTTACAGAGAGATGGACAAGTTCAGACTCTGACTATTCAGCTGCCCTGGTTCACCATCACGATACAGAGAGACGGCCAAGTTTAGACTCTGACCGTTCAGCTTCCCTGGTTCACCATCACGATACAGAGAGATGGACAAGTTCAGACTCTGACCGTTCAGCTTCCCTGGTTCACCATCACGATACAGAGAGACGGCCAAGTTCAGACTCTGACCGTTCAGCTGCCCTGGTTCACCATCACGATACAGAGAGATGGACAAGTTTGGACTCTGACCGTTCAGCTTCCCTGGTTCGCCGTCACGTTACAGAGAGATGGACAAGTTCAGACTCTGACTATTCAGCTGCCCTGGTTCACCATCACGATACAGAGAGACGGCCAAGTTCAGACTCTGACCGTTCAGCTTCCCTGGTTCACCATCACGATACAGAGAGATGGACAAGTTCAGACTCTGACCGTTCAGCTTCCCTGGTTTGCCGTCGCGTTACAGAGAGACGGACAAGTTCAGACTCTGACCGTTCAGCTGCCCTGGTTCGCCATCACGATACAGAGAGACGACCAAGTTCAGACTCTGACCGTTCAGCTTCCCTGGTTCGCCGTCGCGTTAGAGAGAGATGGACAAGTTCAGACTCTGACCGTTCAGCTTCCCTGGTTCGCCGTCACGTTACAGAGAGATGGACAAGTTCAGACTCTGACTATTCAGCTGCCCTGGTTCACCATCACGATACAGAGAGACGGCCAAGTTCAGACTCTGACCGTTCAGCTGCCCTGGTTCACCATCACGATACAGAGAGATGGACAAGTTCAGACTCTGACCGTTCAGCTTCCCTGGTTCGCCATCACGATACAGAGAGACGACCAAGTTCAGACTCTGACCGTTCAGCTTCCCTGGTTCGCCGTCGCGTTACAGAGAGATGGACAAGTTCAGACTCTGACCGTTCAGCTTCCCTGGTTCGCCGTCACGTTACAGAGAGATGGACAAGTTCAGACTCTGACTATTCAGCTGCCCTGGTTCACCATCACGATACAGAGAGACGGCCAAGTTCAGACTCTGACCGTTCAGCTGCCCTGGTTCACCATCACGATACAGAGAGATGGACAAGTTCAGACTCTGACCGTTCAGCTTCCCTGGTTCGCCGTCGCGTTACAGAGAGACGGACAAGTTCAGACTCTGACCGTTCAGCTTACCTGGTTCGCCGTCGCTTTACAGAGAGACGGACAAGTTCAGACTCTGACCGTTCAGCTTCCCTGGTTCGCCATCACGATACAGAGAGACGACCAAGTTCAGACTCTGACCGTTCAGCTTCCCTGGTTCGCCGTCGCGTTACAGAGAGATGGACAAGTTCAGACTCTGACCGTTCAGGTGCCCTGGTTCACCATCACGATA
Source organism: Perissodus microlepis (assembly GCF_051167445.1). Classification (NCBI taxonomy): domain Eukaryota; kingdom Metazoa; phylum Chordata; class Actinopteri; order Cichliformes; family Cichlidae; genus Perissodus; species Perissodus microlepis. The sequence goes on from NC_140463.1 coordinate 34,240,325, forward strand.
CAGAGAGATGGCCACGTTGGGTGGATCAGCAATGATCCCCCTCCTGTGTGATGGCTGAACGGAAAGACGTGCAGAGTTGGACATCAATGCATCATTCATGTTTTTGGGTTTAAAAGAAGTTATTCACAATAGTAAGTAGACACTGAAGGAGAAGCGGTGAATGGCCTTATTATTTTCTGTACTTTTTTCTCTTGTTTATTCAGTTAGGGAGTTAGGGGCAGCACTTGTCTTTTTTTGGTTTTTGTCTCACTCAGGAGTTAGGTAGCACTTCTCTTTTTCAAAGAAACTTGTGTTGTTTGTTATTTTGTCCTTTGTTAATCTTGGGGTTAAAGCTTTCAGTTTGGTAGCAATAAAATCACCTTAACTTGTAAACTGGCTTCTGGGTATGACTTTGGTTACCAGGGCGGGGTCACGCTCCTTTTAAACCCAGTGCAGTTCAGTGCAGTTGGTATATTTGCAAAAGTGTTTCAGGTTTTACCAGGACATTAGTACAATGACTGCCTAACGCACACTGCACCAATAAAGATTTCGTTTGATATACAAAGCGTTGTAGTTGATTGTGTTTCTTTTTAATTTTAGTTTTGACCAGATGTGATCAGGAAGCCGGTCAACAAAGCATAATATTCAGCAGCTACAGAGTCAGATATTTCTAAAAGGAATCATCAGGTTAAATAACAGAAGAAGAAGAAGAAGCAACACAAAAGCTTGGCATCGACTCATGTTCCCGAACAAGACTTAAACTAAACGCTATCCTTTGTATGAATGTTTAAATGTTGGCAGAAATGTTGAACTTATGAGGATAAAAGATGATATGAGTGTTTGCAGTGTCCGGTCAGTCCCAAAGCAGACGTTGAAAAAGACACGTGGAAAATATATTGTAAAAGCAGACGGTAGAGAAATATGAATGATTTTTAGAGGTATTTGTTCAGGAGTAATGTATTAAACATGTCTGTGTGTGTGTGTGTGAACCGAAGAATAATCTGACATGCCAAGTCAGAGACTGTGAAATAAACGTCTTAAGCCCATGCCGCGCTGGCAGAACATGTTGCGGAGGTTTAGCTCAGTGTGTTAGTATTACGACTGTAGAGGTGGAAGTCGCTGATTCGAATCCTCAGTTACCCGCTTCCCATTTTGACTACCTGACTTGGAGCTCACTTCAATGAAATGCCGGAGCACGTCGTCGCTGCTTACAATGTCAAGCTTGGGACAAATACAGGTGTGGACGTCTGCGAGACATTCCACAAAGTGGGTTCTGCACATGGCGTAAAAGCAATATTAAACTTACCGCAAACTTCACTACATAGAAAACCTGCGGGGAGCACCACACAGACCACAGACAAGCCAGCTACAGTAAAGAAATATTTTCATCCTCCACTCCGTGCTACACAAGGTGGCAGACCTGTGAGAGCCAACACTCGGTCACAAACCTGCCGGGGCCCGAAAAGAGAATATTAACATCCTCCACTCCGTGCTACACAAGGTGGCAGACCTGTGAGAGCCAAGACTTGGTCACAAACCAGCCGGGGCCCGAAAACAGAATATTAACATCCTCCACTCCGTGCTACATAAGGTGGCAGACCTGTGAAGCCGAAGTCTCAAACCCACCTGGAAAAGATCTACTCACCTTGTACAAGGATTACACCCTCAGAGAGACTCCTGGCAGAACAGACTCATTGGTGTCAAACAACAATGCCTTACACCAACATGTGGCTGAATGGAGTCGGTGACTAGAGGAGAACAGCTCTCTTTCACATGATGAGATTCATCTTGAGGCTGAGCAGCTTAGTCTTCTGCATCTGTGGACAAATTCTCCATTCAGTCATGCATAGGCTTCCACCTCTGACTCTGACCGTTCCACTTCCCTGGTTCACTGTCACATTACAGAGCAATGGACAAGTTTGGACTCTGACCGTTCAGCTTCCCTGGTTCACCGTCGCATTACAGAGTGAAGGACAAGCTTGGACTCTGACCATTCCACTTCCCTGCTTCACCATCACGATACAGGGAGACGGCCAAGTTCAGACTCTGACCGTTCAGCTGCCCTGGTTCACCATCACGATACAGAGAGACGGCCAAGTTCAGACTCTGACCGTTCAGCTGCCCTGGTTCACCATCACGATACAGAGAGATGGACAAGTTTGGACTCTGACCGTTCAGCTTCCCTGGTTCGCCGTCACGTTACAGAGAGATGGACAAGTTCAGACTCTGACTATTCAGCTGCCCTGGTTCACCATCACGATACAGAGAGACGGCCAAGTTCAGACTCTGACCGTTCAGCTTCCCTGGTTCACCATCACGATACAGAGAGATGGACAAGTTCAGACTCTGACCGTTCAGCTTCCCTGGTTCACCATCACGATACAGAGAGACGGCCAAGTTCAGACTCTGACCGTTCAACTGCCCTGGTTCACCATCACGATACAGAGAGATGGACAAGTTTGGACTCTGACCGTTCAGCTTCCCTGGTTCGCCGTCACGTTACAGAGAGATGGACAAGTTCAGACTCTGACTATTCAGCTGCCCTGGTTCACCATCACGATACAGAGAGACGGCCAAGTTCAGACTCTGACCGTTCAGCTTCCCTGGTTCACCATCACGATACAGAGAGATGGACAAGTTCGGACTCTGACCGTTCAGCTTCCCTGGTTTGCCGTCGCGTTACAGAGAGACGGACAAGTTCAGACTCTGACCGTTCAGCTGCCCTGGTTCGCCATCACGATACAGAGAGACGACCAAGTTCAGACTCTGACCGTTCAGCTTCCCTGGTTCGCCGTCGCGTTACAGAGAGATGGACAAGTTCAGACTCTGACTATTCAGCTGCCCTGGTTCACCATCACGATACAGAGAGACGGCCAAGTTCAGACTCTGACCGTTCAGCTGCCCTGGTTCACCATCACGATACAGAGAGATGGACAAGTTCAGACTCTGACCGTTCAGCTTCCCTGGTTCGCCATCACGATACAGAGAGACGACCAAGTTCGGACTCTGACCGTTCAGCTTCCCTGGTTCGCCGTCGCGTTACAGAGAGATGGACAAGTTCAGACTCTGACCGTTCAGCTTCCCTGGTTCGCCGTCACGTTACAGAGAGATGGACAAGTTCAGACTCTGACTATTCAGCTGCCCTGGTTCACCATCACGATACAGAGAGACGGCCAAGTTCAGACTCTGACCGTTCAGCTGCCCTGGTTCACCATCACGATACAGAGAGATGGACAAGTTCAGACTCTGACCGTTCAGCTTCCCTGGTTCGCCGTCGCGTTACAGAGAGACGGACAAGTTCAGACTCTGACCGTTCAGCTTACCTGGTTCGCCGTCGCTTTACAGAGAGACGGACAAGTTCAGACTCTGACCGTTCAGCTTCCCTGGTTCGCCATCACGATACAGAGAGACGACCAAGTTCAGACTCTGACCGTTCAGCTTCCCTGGTTCGCCGTCGCGTTACAGAGAGATGGACAAGTTCAGACTCTGACCGTTCAGGTGCCCTGGTTCACCATCACGATACAGAGAGATGGCCACGTTGGGTGGATCAGCAATGATCCCCCTCCTGTGTGATGGCTGAACGGAAAGACGTGCAGAGTTGGACATCAATGCATCATTCATGTTTTTGGGTTTAAAAGAAGTTATTCACAATAGTAAGTAGACACTGAAGGAGAAGCGGTGAATGGCCTTATTATTTTCTGTACTTTTTTCTCTTGTTTATTCAGTTAGGGAGTTAGGGGCAGCACTTGTCTTTTTTTGGTTTTTGTCTCACTCAGGAGTTAGGTAGCACTTCTCTTTTTCAAAGAAACTTGTGTTGTTTGTTATTTTGTCCTTTGTTAATCTTGGGGTTAAAGCTTTCAGTTTGGTAGCAATAAAATCACCTTAACTTGTAAACTGGCTTCTGGGTATGACTTTGGTTACCAGGGCGGGGTCACGCTCCTTTTAAACCCAGTGCAGTTCAGTGCAGTTGGTATATTTGCAAAAGTGTTTCAGGTTTTACCAGGACATTAGTACAATGACTGCCTAACGCACACTGCACCAATAAAGATTTCGTTTGATATACAAAGCGTTGTAGTTGATTGTGTTTCTTTTTAATTTTAGTTTTGACCAGATGTGATCAGGAAGCCGGTCAACAAAGCATAATATTCAGCAGCTACAGAGTCAGATATTTCTAAAAGGAATCATCAGGTTAAATAACAGAAGAAGAAGAAGAAGCAACACAAAAGCTTGGCATCGACTCATGTTCCCGAACAAGACTTAAACTAAACGCTATCCTTTGTATGAATGTTTAAATGTTGGCAGAAATGTTGAACTTATGAGGATAAAAGATGATATGAGTGTTTGCAGTGTCCGGTCAGTCCCAAAGCAGACGTTGAAAAAGACACGTGGAAAATATATTGTAAAAGCAGACGGTAGAGAAATATGAATGATTTTTAGAGGTATTTGTTCAGGAGTAATGTATTAAACATGTCTGTGTGTGTGTGTGTGTGTGTGTGTGTGTGTGTGTGAACCGAAGAATAATCTGACATGCCAAGTCAGAGACTGTGAAATAAACGTCTTAAGCCCATGCCGCGCTGGCAGAATATGTCGCGGAGGTTTAGGTCAGTGTGTTAGTATTACGACTGTAGAGGTGGAAGTCGCTGATTCGAATCCTCAGTTACCCACTTCCCATTTTGACTACCTGACTTGGAGCTCACTTCAATGAAATGCCGGAGCACGTCGTCGCTGCTTACAATGTCAAGCTTGGGACAAATACAGGTGTGGACGTCTGCGAGACATTCCACAAAGTGGGTTCTGCACATGGCGTAAACGCAATATTAAACTTACCGCAAACTTCACTACATAGAAAACCTGCGGGGAGCACCACACAGACCACAGACAAGCCAGCTACAGTAAAGAAATATTATCATCCTCCACTCCGTGCTACACAAGGTGGCAGACCTGTGAGAGCCAACACTCGGTCACAAACCTGCCGGGGCCCGAAAAGAGCATATTAACATCCTCCACTCCGTGCTACACAAGGTGGCAGACCTGTGAGAGCCAAGACTTGGTCACAAACCAGCCGGGGCCCGAAAACAGAATATTAACATCCTCCACTCCGTGCTACATAAGGTGGCAGACCTGTGCAGCCGAAGTCTCAAACCCACCTGGAAAAGATCTACTCACCTTGTACAAGGATTACACCCTCAGAGAGACTCCTGGCAGAACAGACTCATTGGTGTCAAACAACAATGCCTTACACCAACATGTGGCTGAATGGAGTCGGTGACTGGAGGAGAACAGCTCTCTTTCACATGATAAGATTCATCTTGAGGCTGAGCAGCTTAGTCTTCTGCATCTGTGGGCAAATTCTCCATTCAGTCATGCATAGGCTTCCACCTCTGACTCTGACCATTCCACTTCCCTGGTTCACTGTCACATTACAGAGCAATGGACAAGTTTGGACTCTGACCGTTCAGCTTCCCTGGTTCACCGTCGCATTACAGAGTGAAGGACAAGCTTGGACTCTGACCATTCCACTTCCCTGCTTCACCATCACGATACAGCGAGACGGCCAAGTTCAGACTCTGACCGTTCAGCTGCCCTGGTTCACCATCACGATACAGAGAGACGGCCAAGTTCAGACTCTGACCGTTCAGCTGCCCTGGTTCACCATCACGATACAGAGAGATGGACAAGTTCAGACTCTGACCGTTCAGCTTCCCTGGTTCGCCGTCACGTTACAGAGAGACGGCCAAGTTCAGACTCTGACCGTTCAGCTTCCCTGGTTCACCATCACGATACAGAGAGATGGACAAGTTCAGACTCTGACCGTTCAGCTTCCCTGGTTCACCATCACGATACAGAGAGACGGCCAAGTTCAGACTCTGACCGTTCAGCTGCCCTGGTTCACCATCACGATACAGAGAGATGGACAAGTTTGGACTCTGACCGTTCAGCTTCCCTGGTTCGCCGTCACGTTACAGAGAGATGGACAAGTTCAGACTCTGACTATTCAGCTGCCCTGGTTCACCATCACGATACAGAGAGACGGCCAAGTTCAGACTCTGACCGTTCAGCTTCCCTGGTTCACCATCACGATACAGAGAGATGGACAAGTTCAGACTCTGACCGTTCAGCTGCCCTGGTTCGCCATCACGATACAGAGAGACGACCAAGTTCAGACTCTGACCGTTCAGCTTCCCTGGTTCGCCGTCGCGTTACAGAGAGATGGACAAGTTCAGACTCTGACTATTCAGCTGCCCTGGTTCACCATCACGATACAGAGAGACGGCCAAGTTCAGACTCTGACCGTTCAGCTGCCCTGGTTCACCATCACGATACAGAGAGATGGACAAGTTCAGACTCTGACCGTTCAGCTTCCCTGGTTCGCCATCACGATACAGAGAGACGACCAAGTTCGGACTCTGACCGTTCAGCTTCCCTGGTTCGCCGTCGCGTTACAGAGAGATGGACAAGTTCAGACTCTGACCGTTCAGCTTCCCTGGTTCGCCGTCACGTTACAGAGAGATGGACAAGTTCAGACTCTGACTATTCAGCTGCCCTGGTTCACCATCACGATACAGAGAGACGGCCAAGTTCAGACTCTGACTATTCAGCTGCCCTGGTTCACCATCACGATACAGAGAGATGGACAAGTTCAGACTCTGACTATTCAGCTGCCCTGGTTCACCATCACGATACAGAGAGACGGCCAAGTTCAGACTCTGACTATTCAGCTGCCCTGGTTCACCATCACGATACAGAGAGACGGCCAAGTTCAGACTCTGACCGTTCAGCTTCCCTGGTTCGCCGTCGCGTTACAGAGAGACGGACAAGTTCAGACTCTGACCGTTCAGCTTACCTGGTTCGCCGTCGCTTTACAGAGAGACGGACAAGTTCAGACTCTGACCGTTCAGCTTCCCTGGTTCGCCATCACGATACAGAGAGACGACCAAGTTCAGACTCTGACCGTTCAGCTTCCCTGGTTCGCCGTCGCGTTACAGAGAGATGGACAAGTTCAGACTCTGACCGTTCAGGTGCCCTGGTTCACCATCACGATACAGAGAGATGGCCACGTTGGGTGGATCAGCAATGATCCCCCTCCTGTGTGATGGCTGAACGGAAAGACGTGCAGAGTTGGACATCAATGCATCATTCATGTTTTTGGGTTTAAAAGAAGTTATTCACAATAGTAAGTAGACACTGAAGGAGAAGCGGTGAATGGCCTTATTATTTTCTGTACTTTTTTCTCTTGTTTATTCAGTTAGGGAGTTAGGGGCAGCACTTGTCTTTTTTTGGTTTTTGTCTCACTCAGGAGTTAGGTAGCACTTCTCTTTTTCAAAGAAACTTGTGTTGTTTGTTATTTTGTCCTTTGTTAATCTTGGGGTTAAAGCTTTCAGTTTGGTAGCAATAAAATCACCTTAACTTGTAAACTGGCTTCTGGGTATGACTTTGGTTACCAGGGCGGGGTCACGCTCCTTTTAAACCCAGTGCAGTTCAGTGCAGTTGGTATATTTGCAAAAGTGTTTCAGGTTTTACCAGGACATTAGTACAATGACTGCCTAACGCACACTGCACCAATAAAGATTTCGTTTGATATACAAAGCGTTGTAGTTGATTGTGTTTCTTTTTAATTTTAGTTTTGACCAGATGTGATCAGGAAGCCGGTCAACAAAGCATAATATTCAGCAGCTACAGAGTCAGATATTTCTAAAAGGAATCATCAGGTTAAATAACAGAAGAAGAAGAAGAAGCAACACAAAAGCTTGGCATCGACTCATGTTCCCGAACAAGACTTAAACTAAACGCTATCCTTTGTATGAATGTTTAAATGTTGGCAGAAATGTTGAACTTATGAGGATAAAAGATGATATGAGTGTTTGCAGTGTCCGGTCAGTCCCAAAGCAGACGTTGAAAAAGACACGTGGAAAATATATTGTAAAAGCAGACGGTAGAGAAATATGAATGATTTTTAGAGGTATTTGTTCAGGAGTAATGTATTAAACATGTCTGTGTGTGTGTGTGTGTGTGTGTGTGTGTGAACCGAAGAATAATCTGACATGCCAAGTCAGAGACTGTGAAATAAACGTCTTAAGCCCATGCCGCGCTGGCAGAATATGTCGCGGAGGTTTAGCTCAGTGTGTTAGTATTACGACTGTAGAGGTGGAAGTCGCTGATTCGAATCCTCAGTTACCCACTTCCCATTTTGACTACCTGACTTGGAGCTCACTTCAATGAAATGCCGGAGCACGTCGTCGCTGCTTACAATGTCAAGCTTGGGACAAATACAGGTGTGGACGTCTGCGAGACATTCCACAAAGTGGGTTCTGCACATGGCGTAAACGCAATATTAAACTTACCGCAAACTTCACTACATAGAAAACCTGCGGGGAGCACCACACAGACCACAGACAAGCCAGCTACAGTAAAGAAATATTATCATCCTCCACTCCGTGCTACACAAGGTGGCAGATCTGTGAGAGCCAACACTCGGTCACAAACCTGCCGGGGCCCGAAAAGAGCATATTAACATCCTCCACTCCGTGCTACACAAGGTGGCAGACCTGTGAGAGCCAAGACTTGGTCACAAACCAGCCGGGGCCCGAAAACAGAATATTAACATCCTCCACTCCGTGCTACATAAGGTGGCAGACCTGTGCAGCCGAAGTCTCAAACCCACCTGGAAAAGATCTACTCACCTTGTACAAGGATTACACCCTCAGAGAGACTCCTGGCAGAACAGACTCATTGGTGTCAAACAACAATGCCTTACACCAACATGTGGCTGAATGGAGTCGGTGACTGGAGGAGAACAGCTCTCTTTCACATGATAAGATTCATCTTGAGGCTGAGCAGCTTAGTCTTCTGCATCTGTGGGCAAATTCTCCATTCAGTCATGCATAGGCTTCCACCTCTGACTCTGACCATTCCACTTCCCTGGTTCACTGTCACATTACAGAGCAATGGACAAGTTTGGACTCTGACCGTTCAGCTTCCCTGGTTCACCGTCGCATTACAGAGTGAAGGACAAGCTTGGACTCTGACCATTCCACTTCCCTGCTTCACCATCACGATACAGCGAGACGGCCAAGTTCAGACTCTGACCGTTCAGCTGCCCTGGTTCACCATCACGATACAGAGAGACGGCCAAGTTCAGACTCTGACCGTTCAGCTGCCCTGGTTCACCATCACGATACAGAGAGATGGACAAGTTCAGACTCTGACCGTTCAGCTTCCCTGGTTCGCCGTCACGTTACAGAGAGATGGACAAGTTCAGACTCTGACTATTCAGCTGCCCTGGTTCACCATCACGATACAGAGAGACGGCCAAGTTCAGACTCTGACCGTTCAGCTTCCCTGGTTCACCATCACGATACAGAGAGACGGACAAGTTCAGACTCTGACCGTTCAGCTTCCCTGGTTCGCCATCACGATACAGAGAGACGACCAAGTTCAGACTCTGACCGTTCAGCTTCCCTGGTTCGCCGTCGCGTTACAGAGAGATGGACAAGTTCAGACTCTGACCGTTCAGGTGCCCTGGTTCACCATCACGATACAGAGAGATGGCCACGTTGGGTGGATCAGCAATGATCCCCCTCCTGTGTGATGGCTGAACGGAAAGACGTGCAGAGTTGGACATCAATGCATCATTCATGTTTTTGGGTTTAAAAGAAGTTATTCACAATAGTAAGTAGACACTGAAGGAGAAGCGGTGAATGGCCTTATTATTTTCTGTACTTTTTTCTCTTGTTTATTCAGTTAGGGAGTTAGGGGCAGCACTTGTCTTTTTTTGGTTTTTGTCTCACTCAGGAGTTAGGTAGCACTTCTCTTTTTCAAAGAAACTTGTGTTGTTTGTTATTTTGTCCTTTGTTAATCTTGGGGTTAAAGCTTTCAGTTTGGTAGCAATAAAATCACCTTAACTTGTAAACTGGCTTCTGGGTATGACTTTGGTTACCAGGGCGGGGTCACGCTCCTTTTAAACCCAGTGCAGTTCAGTGCAGTTGGTATATTTGCAAAAGTGTTTCAGGTTTTACCAGGACATTAGTACAATGACTGCCTAACGCACACTGCACCAATAAAGATTTCGTTTGATATACAAAGCGTTGTAGTTGATTGTGTTTCTTTTTAATTTTAGTTTTGACCAGATGTGATCAGGAAGCCGGTCAACAAAGCATAATATTCAGCAGCTACAGAGTCAGATATTTCTAAAAGGAATCATCAGGTTAAATAACAGAAGAAGAAGAAGAAGCAACACAAAAGCTTGGCATCGACTCATGTTCCCGAACAAGACTTAAACTAAACGCTATCCTTTGTATGAATGTTTAAATGTTGGCAGAAATGTTGAACTTATGAGGATAAAAGATGATATGAGTGTTTGCAGTGTCCGGTCAGTCCCAAAGCAGACGTTGAAAAAGACACGTGGAAAATATATTGTAAAAGCAGACGGTAGAGAAATATGAATGATTTTTAGAGGTATTTGTTCAGGAGTAATGTATTAAACATGTCTGTGTGTGTGTGTGTGTGTGTGTGTGTGTGAACCGAAGAATAATCTGACATGCCAAGTCAGAGACTGTGAAATAAACGTCTTAAGCCCATGCCGCGCTGGCAGAATATGTCGCGGAGGTTTAGCTCAGTGTGTTAGTATTACGACTGTAGAGGTGGAAGTCGCTGATTCGAATCCTCAGTTACCCACTTCCCATTTTGACTACCTGACTTGGAGCTCACTTCAATGAAATGCCGGAGCACGTCGTCGCTGCTTACAATGTCAAGCTTGGGACAAATACAGGTGTGGACGTCTGCGAGACATTCCACAAAGTGGGTTCTGCACATGGCGTAAACGCAATATTAAACTTACCGCAAACTTCACTACATAGAAAACCTGCGGGGAGCACCACACAGACCACAGACAAGCCAGCTACAGTAAAGAAATATTATCATCCTCCACTCCGTGCTACACAAGGTGGCAGACCTGTGAGAGCCAACACTCGGTCACAAACCTGCCGGGGCCCGAAAAGAGCATATTAACATCCTCCACTCCGTGCTACACAAGGTGGCAGACCTGTGAGAGCCAAGACTTGGTCACAAACCAGCCGGGGCCCGAAAACAGAATATTAACATCCTCCACTCCGTGCTACATAAGGTGGCAGACCTGTGCAGCCGAAGTCTCAAACCCACCTGGAAAAGATCTACTCACCTTGTACAAGGATTACACCCTCAGAGAGACTCCTGGCAGAACAGACTCATTGGTGTCAAACAACAATGCCTTACACCAACATGTGGCTGAATGGAGTCGGTGACTGGAGGAGAACAGCTCTCTTTCACATGATAAGATTCATCTTGAGGCTGAGCAGCTTAGTCTTCTGCATCTGTGGGCAAATTCTCCATTCAGTCATGCATAGGCTTCCACCTCTGACTCTGACCATTCCACTTCCCTGGTTCACTGTCACATTACAGAGCAATGGACAAGTTTGGACTCTGACCGTTCAGCTTCCCTGGTTCACCGTCGCATTACAGAGTGAAGGACAAGCTTGGACTCTGACCATTCCACTTCCCTGCTTCACCATCACGATACAGCGAGACGGCCAAGTTCAGACTCTGACCGTTCAGCTGCCCTGGTTCACCATCACGATACAGAGAGACGGCCAAGTTCAGACTCTGACCGTTCAGCTGCCCTGGTTCACCATCACGATACAGAGAGATGGACAAGTTCAGACTCTGACCGTTCAGCTTCCCTGGTTCGCCGTCACGTTACAGAGAGATGGACAAGTTCAGACTCTGACTATTCAGCTGCCCTGGTTCACCATCACGATACAGAGAGACAGCCAAGTTCAGACTCTGACCGTTCAGCTTCCCTGGTTCACCATCACGATACAGAGAGATGGACAAGTTCAGACTCTGACCGTTCAGCTTCCCTGGTTTGCCGTCGCGTTACAGAGAGATGGACAAGTTCAGACTCTGACCGTTCAGCTTTCCTGGTTCGCCGTCGCGTTACAGAGAGACGGACAAGTTCAGACTCTGACCGTTCAGCTGCCCTGGTTCGCCATCACGATACAGAGAGACGACCAAGTTCAGACTCTGACCGTTCAGCTTCCCTGGTTCGCCGTCGCGTTACAGAGAGATGGCCACGTTGGGTGGATCAGCAATGATCCCCCTCCTGTGTGATGGCTGAACGGAAAGACGTGCAGATTTGGACATCAATGCATCATTCATGTTTTTGGGTTTAAAAGAAGTTATTCACAATAGTAAGTAGACACTGAAGGAGAAGCGGTGAACGGCCTTATTATTTTCTGTACTTTTTTCTCTTGTTTATTCAGTTAGGGAGTTAGGGGCAGCACTTGTCTTTTTTTGGTTTTTGTCTCACTCAGGGGTTAGGTAGCACTTCTCTTTTTCAAAGAAACTTGTGTTGTTTGTTATTTTGTCCTTTGTTAATCTTGGGGTTAAAGCTTTCAGTTTGGTAGCAATAAAATCACCTTAACTTTTAAACTGGCTTCTGGGTATGACTTTGGTTACCAGGGCGGGGTCACGCTCCTTTTAAACCCAGTGCAGTTCAGTGCAGTTGGTATATTTGCAAAAGTGTTTCAGGTTTTACCAGGACATTAGTACAATGACTGCCTAACGCACACTGCACCAATAAAGATTTCGTTTGATATACAAAGCGTTGTAGTTGATTGTGTTTCTTTTTAATTTTAGTTTTGACCAGATGTGATCAGGAAGCCGGTCAACAAAGCATAATATTCAGGAGCTACAGAGTCAGATATTTCTAAAAGGAATCATCAGGTTAAATAACAGAAGAAGAAGAAGAAGCAACACAAAAGCTTGGCATCGACTCATGTTCCCGAACAAGACTTAAACTAAACGCTATCCTTTGTATGAATGTTTAAATGTTGGCAGAAATGTTGAACTTATGAGGATAAAAGATGATATGAGTGTTTGCAGTGTCCGGTCAGTCCCAAAGCAGACGTTGAAAAAGACACGTGGAAAATATATTGTAAAAGCAGACGGTAGAGAAATATGAATGATTTTTAGAGGTATTTGTTCAGGAGTAATGTATTAAACATGTCTGTGTGTGTGTGTGTGAACCGAAGAATAATCTGACATGCCAAGTCAGAGACTGTGAAATAAACGTCTTAAGCCCATGCCGCGCTGACAGAATATGTCGCGGAGGTTTAGCTCAGTGTGTTAGTATTACGACTGTAGAGGTGGAAGTCGCTGGTTCAAATCCTCAGTTACCCGCTTCCCATTTTGACTACCTGACTTGGAGCTCACTTCAATGAAATGCCGGAGCACGTCGTCGCTGCTTACAATGTCAAGCTTGGGACAAATACAGGTGTGGACGTCTGCGAGACATTCCACAAAGTGGGTTCTGCACATGGCGTAAAAGCAATATTAAACTTACCGCAAACTTCACTACATAGAAAACCTGCGGGGAGCACCACACAGACCACAGACAAGCAAGCTACAGTAAAGAAATATTATCATCCTCCACTGCGTGCTACACAAGGTGGCAGACCTGTGAGAGCCAACACTCGGTCACAAACCTGCCGGGGCCCGAAAAGAGAATATTAACATCCTCCACTCCGTGCTACACAAGGTGGCAGACCTGTGAGAGCCAAGACTTGGTCACAAACCAGCCGGGGCCCGAAAACAGAATATTAACATCCTCCACTCCGTGCTACACAAGGTGGCAGACCTGTGAGAGCCAAGACTTGGTCACAAACCAGCCGGGGCCCGAAAACAGAATATTAACATCCTCCACTCCGTGCTACATAAGGTGGCAGACCTGTGAAGCCGAAGTCTCAAACCCACCTGGAAAAGATCTACTCACCTTGTACAAGGATTACACCCTCAGAGAGACTCCTGGCAGAACAGACTCATTGGTGTCAAACAACAATGCCTTACACCAACATGTGGCTGAATGGAGTCGGTGACTGGAGGAGAACAGCTCTCTTTCACATGATGAGATTCATCTTGAGGCTGAGCAGCTTAGTCTTCTGCATCTGTGGGCAAATTCTCCATTCAGTCATGCATAGGCTTCCACCTCTGACTCTGACCGTTCCACTTCCCTGGTTCACTGTCACATTACAGAGCAATGGACAAGTTTGGACTCTGACCGTTCAGCTTCCCTGGTTCACCGTCGCATTACAGAGTGAAGGACAAGCTTGGACTCTGACCATTCCACTTCCCTGCTTCACCATCACGATACAGGGAGACGGCCAAGTTCAGACTCTGACCGTTCAGCTGCCCTGGTTCACCATCACGATACAGAGAGACGGCCAAGTTCAGACTCTGACCGTTCAGCTGCCCTGGTTCACCATCACGATACAGAGAGATGGACAAGTTTGGACTCTGACCGTTCAGCTTCCCTGGTTCGCCGTCACGTTACAGAGAGATGGACAAGTTCAGACTCTGACTATTCAGCTGCCCTGGTTCACCATCACGATACAGAGAGACGGCCAAGTTCAGACTCTGACCGTTCAGCTTCCCTGGTTCACCATCACGATACAGAGAGATGGACAAGTTCAGACTCTGACCGTTCAGCTTCCCTGGTTTGCCGTCGCGTTACAGAGAGACGGACAAGTTCAGACTCTGACCGTTCAGCTGCCCTGGTTCGCCATCACGATACAGAGAGACGACCAAGTTCAGACTCTGACCGTTCAGCTTCCCTGGTTCGCCGTCGCGTTACAGAGAGATGGACAAGTTCAGACTCTGACCGTTCAGCTTCCCTGGTTCGCCGTCACGTTACAGAGAGATGGACAAGTTCAGACTCTGACTATTCAGCTGCCCTGGTTCACCATCACGATACAGAGAGACGGCCAAGTTCAGACTCTGACCGTTCAGCTGCCCTGGTTCACCATCACGATACAGAGAGATGGACAAGTTCAGACTCTGACCGTTCAGCTTCCCTGGTTCGCCGTCGCGTTACAGAGAGACGGACAAGTTCAGACTCTGACCGTTCAGCTTACCTGGTTCGCCGTCGCATTACAGAGAGACGGACAAGTTCAGACTCTGACCGTTCAGCTTCCCTGGTTCGCCATCACGATACAGAGAGACGACCAAGTTCAGACTCTGACCGTTCAGCTTCCCTGGTTCGCCGTCGCGTTACAGAGAGACGGACAAGTTCAGACTCTGACCGTTCAGCTTACCTGGTTCGCCGTCGCATTACAGAGAGACGGACAAGTTCAGACTCTGACCGTTCAGCTTCCCTGGTTCGCCATCACGATACAGAGAGACGACCAAGTTCAGACTCTGACCGTTCAGCTTCCCTGGTTCACCATCACGATACAGAGAGATGGCCACGTTGGGTGGATCAGCAATGATCCCCCTCCTGTGTGATGGCTGAACGGAAAGACGTGCAGATTTGGACATCAATGCATCATTCATGTTTTTGGGTTTAAAAGAAGTTATTCACAATAGTAAGTAGACACTGAAGGAGAAGCGGTGAACGGCCTTATTATTTTCTGTACTTTTTTCTCTTGTTTATTCAGTTAGGGAGTTAGGGGCAGCACTTGTCTTTTTTTGGTTTTTGTCTCACTCAGGGGTTAGGTAGCACTTCTCTTTTTCAAAGAAACTTGTGTTGTTTGTTATTTTGTCCTTTGTTAATCTTGGGGTTAAAGCTTTCAGTTTGGTAGCAATAAAATCACCTTAACTTTTAAACTGGCTTCTGGGTATGACTTTGGTTACCAGGGCGGGGTCACGCTCCTTTTAAACCCAGTGCAGTTCAGTGCAGTTGGTATATTTGCAAAAGTGTTTCAGGTTTTACCAGGACATTAGTACAATGACTGCCTAACGCACACTGCACCAATAAAGATTTCGTTTGATATACAAAGCGTTGTAGTTGATTGTGTTTCTTTTTAATTTTAGTTTTGACCAGATGTGATCAGGAAGCCGGTCAACAAAGCATAATATTCAGCAGCTACAGAGTCAGATATTTCTAAAAGGAATCATCAGGTTAAATAACAGAAGAAGAAGAAGAAGCAACACAAAAGCTTGGCATCGACTCATGTTCCCGAACAAGACTTAAACTAAACGCTATCCTTTGTATGAATGTTTAAATGTTGGCAGAAATGTTGAACTTATGAGGATAAAAGATGATATGAGTGTTTGCAGTGTCCGGTCAGTCCCAAAGCAGACGTTGAAAAAGACACGTGGAAAATATATTGTAAAAGCAGACGGTAGAGAAATATGAATGATTTTTAGAGGTATTTGTTCAGGAGTAATGTATTAAACATGTCTGTGTGTGTGTGTGTGAACCGAAGAATAATCTGACATGCCAAGTCAGAGACTGTGAAATAAACGTCTTAAGCCCATGCCGCGCTGGCAGAATATGTCGCGGAGGTTTAGCTCAGTGTGTTAGTATTACGACTGTAGAGGTGGAAGTCGCTGATTCGAATCCTCAGTTACCCGCTTCCCATTTTGACTACCTGACTTGGAGCTCACTTCAATGAAATGCCGGAGCACGTCGTCGCTGCTTACAATGTCAAGCTTGGGACAAATACAGGTGTGGACGTCTGCGAGACATTCCACAAAGTGGGTTCTGCACATGGCGTAAAAGCAATATTAAACTTACCGCAAACTTCACTACATAGAAAACCTGCGGGGAGCACCACACAGACCACAGACAAGCCAGCTACAGTAAAGAAATATTATCATCCTCCACTCCGTGCTACACAAGGTGGCAGACCTGTGAGAGCCAACACTCGGTCACGAGCCAACACTCGGTCACAAACCTGCCGGGGCCCGAAAAGAGAATATTAACATCCTCCACTCCGTGCTACACAAGGTGGCAGACCTGTGAGAGCCAAGACTTGGTCACAAACCAGCCGGGGCCCGAAAACAGAATATTAACATCCTCCACTCCGTGCTACATAAGGTGGCAGACCTGTGAAGCCGAAGTCTCAAACCCACCTGGAAAAGATCTACTCACCTTGTACAAGGATTACACCCTCAGAGAGACTCCTGGCAGAACAGACTCATTGGTGTCAAACAACAATGCCTTACACCAACATGTGGCTGAATGGAGTCGGTGACTAGAGGAGAACAGCTCTCTTTCACATGATGAGATTCATCTTGAGGCTGAGCAGCTTAGTCTTCTGCATCTGTGGGCAAATTCTCCATTCAGTCATGCATAGGCTTCCACCTCTGACTCTGACCGTTCCACTTCCCTGGTTCACTGTCACATTACAGAGCAATGGACAAGTTTGGACTCTGACCGTTCAGCTTCCCTGGTTCACCGTCGCATTACAGAGTGAAGGACAAGCTTGGACTCTGACCATTCCACTTCCCTGCTTCACCATCACGATACAGCGAGACGACCAAGTTCAGACTCTGACCGTTCAGCTGCCCTGGTTCACCATCACGATACAGAGAGACGACCAAGTTCAGACTCTGACCGTTCAGCTTCCCTGGTTCGCCGTCGCGTTACAGAGAGACGGACAAGTTCAGACTCTGACCGTTCAGCTTACCTGGTTCGCCGTCGCATTACAGAGAGACGGACAAGTTCAGACTCTGACCGTTCAGCTTCCCTGGTTCGCCATCACGATACAGAGAGACGACCAAGTTCAGACTCTGACCGTTCAGCTTCCCTGGTTCGCCGTCACGTTACAGAGAGATGGACAAGTTCAGACTCTGACCATTCAGCTGCCCTGGTTCACCATCACGATACAGAGAGATGGCCACGTTGGGTGGATCAGCAATGATCCCCCTCCTGTGTGATGGCTGAACGGAAAGACGTGCAGAGTTGGACATCAATGCATCATTCATGTTTTTGGGTTTAAAAGAAGTTATTCACAATAGTAAGTAGACACTGAAGGAGAAGCGGTGAACGGCCTTATTATTTTCTGTACTTTTTTCTCTTGTTTATTCAGTTAGGGAGTTAGGGGCAGCACTTGTCTTTTTTTGGTTTTTGTCTCACTCAGGGGTTAGGTAGCACTTCTCTTTTTCAAAGAAACTTGTGTTGTTTGTTATTTTGTCCTTTGTTAATCTTGGGGTTAAAGCTTTCAGTTTGGTAGCAATAAAATCACCTTAACTTGTAAACTGGCTTCTGGGTATGACTTTGGTTACCAGGGCGGGGTCACGCTCCTTTTAAACCCAGTGCAGTTCAGTGCAGTTGGTATATTTGCAAAAGTGTTTCAGGTTTTACCAGGACATTAGTACAATGACTGCCTAACGCACACTGCACCAATAAAGATTTCGTTTGATATACAAAGCGTTGTAGTTGATTGTGTTTCTTTTTAATTTTAGTTTTGACCAGATGTGATCAGGAAGCCGGTCAACAAAGCATAATATTCAGCAGCTACAGAGTCAGATATTTCTAAAAGGAATCATCAGGTTAAATAACAGAAGAAGAAGAAGAAGCAACACAAAAGCTTGGCATCGACTCATGTTCCCGAACAAGACTTAAACTAAACGCTATCCTTTGTATGAATGTTTAAATGTTGGCAGAAATGTTGAACTTATGAGGATAAAAGATGATATGAGTGTTTGCAGTGTCCGGTCAGTCCCAAAGCAGACGTTGAAAAAGACACGTGGAAAATATATTGTAAAAGCAGACGGTAGAGAAATATGAATGATTTTTAGAGGTATTTGTTCAGGAGTAATGTATTAAACATGTCTGTGTGTGTGTGTGTGTGTGAACCGAAGAATAATCTGACATGCCAAGTCAGAGACTGTGAAATAAACGTCTTAAGCCCATGCCGCGCTGGCAGAATATGTTGCGGAGGTTTAGCTCAGTGTGTTAGTATTACGACTGTGGAGATGGAAGTCGCTGGTTCGAATCCTCAGTTACCCCCTTCCCATTTTGACTACCTGACTTGGAGCTCACTTCAATGAAATGCCGGAGCACGTCGTCGCTGCTTACAATGTCAAGCTTGGGACAAATACAGGTGTGGACGTCTGCGAGACATTCCACAAAGTGGGTTCTGCACATGGCGTAAACGCAATATTAAACTTACCGCAAACTTCACTACATAGAAAACCTGCAGGGAGCACCACACAGACCACAGACAAGCCAGCTACAGTAAAGAAATATTATCATCCTCCACTCCGTGCTACACAAGGTGGCAGACCTGTGAGAGCCAAGACTTGGTCACAAACCAGCCGGGGCCCGAAAACAGAATATTAACATCCTCCACTCCGTGCTACACAAGGTGGCAGACCTGTGAGAGCCAAGACTTGGTCACAAACCAGCCGGGGCCCGAAAACAGAATATTAACATCCTCCACTCCGTGCTACATAAGGTGGCAGACCTGTGAAGCCGAAGTCTCAAACCCACCTGGAAAAGATCTACTCACCTTGTACAAGGATTACACCCTCAGAGAGACTCCTGGCAGAACAGACTCATTGGTGTCAAACAACAATGCCTTACACCAACATGTGGCTGAATGGAGTCGGTGACTGGAGGAGAACAGCTCTCTTTCACATGATGAGATTCATCTTGAGGCTGAGCAGCTTAGTCTTCTGCATCTGTGGGCAAATTCTCCATTCAGTCATGCATAGGCTTCCACCTCTGACTCTGACCGTTCCACTTCCCTGGTTCACTGTCACATTACAGAGCAATGGACAAGTTTGGACTCTGACCGTTCAGCTTCCCTGGTTCACCGTCGCATTACAGAGTGAAGGACAAGCTTGGACTCTGACCATTCCACTTCCCTGCTTCACCATCACGATACAGCGAGACGACCAAGTTCAGACTCTGACCGTTCAGCTGCCCTGGTTCACCATCACGATACAGAGAGACGACCAAGTTCAGACTCTGACCGTTCAGCTTCCCTGGTTCGCCGTCGCGTTACAGAGAGACGGACAAGTTCAGACT
The DNA here is from genome assembly GCF_051167445.1 of Perissodus microlepis. Classification (NCBI taxonomy): domain Eukaryota; kingdom Metazoa; phylum Chordata; class Actinopteri; order Cichliformes; family Cichlidae; genus Perissodus; species Perissodus microlepis. The sequence continues at coordinate 34,260,096 of NC_140463.1, forward strand.
CTGACCGTTCAGCTTACCTGGTTCGCCGTCGCATTACAGAGAGACGGACAAGTTCAGACTCTGACCGTTCAGCTTCCCTGGTTCGCCATCACGATACAGAGAGACGACCAAGTTCAGACTCTGACCGTTCAGCTTCCCTGGTTCGCCGTCACGTTACAGAGAGATGGACAAGTTCAGACTCTGACCATTCAGCTGCCCTGGTTCACCATCACGATACAGAGAGATGGCCACGTTGGGTGGATCAGCAATGATCCCCCTCCTGTGTGATGGCTGAACGGAAAGACGTGCAGAGTTGGACATCAATGCATCATTCATGTTTTTGGGTTTAAAAGAAGTTATTCACAATAGTAAGTAGACACTGAAGGAGAAGCGGTGAACGGCCTTATTATTTTCTGTACTTTTTTCTCTTGTTTATTCAGTTAGGGAGTTAGGGGCAGCACTTGTCTTTTTTTGGTTTTTGTCTCACTCAGGGGTTAGGTAGCACTTCTCTTTTTCAAAGAAACTTGTGTTGTTTGTTATTTTGTCCTTTGTTAATCTTGGGGTTAAAGCTTTCAGTTTGGTAGCAATAAAATCACCTTAACTTGTAAACTGGCTTCTGGGTATGACTTTGGTTACCAGGGCGGGGTCACGCTCCTTTTAAACCCAGTGCAGTTCAGTGCAGTTGGTATATTTGCAAAAGTGTTTCAGGTTTTACCAGGACATTAGTACAATGACTGCCTAACGCACACTGCACCAATAAAGATTTCGTTTGATATACAAAGCGTTGTAGTTGATTGTGTTTCTTTTTAATTTTAGTTTTGACCAGATGTGATCAGGAAGCCGGTCAACAAAGCATAATATTCAGCAGCTACAGAGTCAGATATTTCTAAAAGGAATCATCAGGTTAAATAACAGAAGAAGAAGAAGAAGCAACACAAAAGCTTGGCATCGACTCATGTTCCCGAACAAGACTTAAACTAAACGCTATCCTTTGTATGAATGTTTAAATGTTGGCAGAAATGTTGAACTTATGAGGATAAAAGATGATATGAGTGTTTGCAGTGTCCGGTCAGTCCCAAAGCAGACGTTGAAAAAGACACGTGGAAAATATATTGTAAAAGCAGACGGTAGAGAAATATGAATGATTTTTAGAGGTATTTGTTCAGGAGTAATGTATTAAACATGTCTGTGTGTGTGTGTGTGTGTGTGTGAACCGAAGAATAATCTGACATGCCAAGTCAGAGACTGTGAAATAAACGTCTTAAGCCCATGCCGCGCTGGCAGAATATGTTGCGGAGGTTTAGCTCAGTGTGTTAGTATTACGACTGTGGAGATGGAAGTCGCTGGTTCGAATCCTCAGTTACCCCCTTCCCATTTTGACTACCTGACTTGGAGCTCACTTCAATGAAATGCCGGAGCACGTCGTCGCTGCTTACAATGTCAAGCTTGGGACAAATACAGGTGTGGACGTCTGCGAGACATTCCACAAAGTGGGTTCTGCACATGGCGTAAACGCAATATTAAACTTACCGCAAACTTCACTACATAGAAAACCTGCAGGGAGCACCACACAGACCACAGACAAGCCAGCTACAGTAAAGAAATATTATCATCCTCCACTCCGTGCTACACAAGGTGGCAGACCTGTGAGAGCCAACACTCGGTCACAAACCTGCCGGGGCCCGAAAAGAGAATATTAACATCCTCCACTCCGTGCTACACAAGGTGGCAGACCTGTGAGAGCCAAGACTTGGTCACAAACCAGCCGGGGCCCGAAAACAGAATATTAACATCCTCCACTCCGTGCTACATAAGGTGGCAGACCTGTGAAGCCGAAGTCTCAAACCCACCTGGAAAAGATCTACTCACCTTGTACAAGGATTACACCCTCAGAGAGACTCCTGGCAGAACAGACTCATTGGTGTCAAACAACAATGCCTTACACCAACATGTGGCTGAATGGAGTCGGTGACTGGAGGAGAACAGCTCTCTTTCACATGATGAGATTCATCTTGAGGCTGAGCAGCTTAGTCTTCTGCATCTGTGGGCAAATTCTCTATTCAGACATGCATAGGCTTCCACCTCTGACTCTGACCATTCCACTTCCCTGGTTCACTGTCACATTACAGAGCAATGGACAAGTTTGGACTCTGACCGTTCAGCTTCCCTGGTTCACCGTCGCATTACAGAGTGAAGGACAAGCTTGGACTCTGACCATTCCACTTCCCTGCTTCACCATCACGATACAGCGAGACGGCCAAGTTCAGACTCTGACCGTTCAGCTGCCCTGGTTCACCATCACGATACAGAGAGACGGCCAAGTTCAGACTCTGACCGTTCAGCTGCCCTGGTTCACCATCACGATACAGAGAGATGGACAAGTTCAGACTCTGACCGTTCAGCTTCCCTGGTTCGCCGTCACGTTACAGAGAGATGGACAAGTTCAGACTCTGACTATTCAGCTGCCCTGGTTCACCATCACGATACAGAGAGACGGCCAAGTTCAGACTTTGACCGTTCAGCTTCCCTGGTTCACCATCACGATACAGAGAGATGGACAAGTTCAGACTCTGACCGTTCAGGTTCCCTGGTTTGCCGTCGCGTTACAGAGAGACGGACAAGTTCAGACTCTGACCGTTCAGCTTACCTGGTTCGCCGTCGCGTTACAGAGAGACGGACAAGTTCAGACTCTGACCGTTCAGCTGCCCTGGTTCGCCATCACGATACAGAGAGACGACCAAGTTCAGACTCTGACCGTTCAGCTTCCCTGGTTCGCCGTCGCGTTACAGAGAGATGGACCAGTTCAGACTCTGACCGTTCAGCTGCCCTGGTTCACCATCACGATACAGAGAGATGGACAAGTTTAGACTCTGACCGTTCAGCTTCCCTGGTTCGCCGTCACGTTACAGAGAGATGGACAAGTTCACACTCTGACTATTCAGCTGCCCTGGTTCACCATCACGATACAGAGAGACGGCCAAGTTCAGACTCTGACCGTTCAGCTTCCCTGGTTCACCATCACGATACAGAGAGATGGACAAGTTCAGACTCTGACCGTTCAGCTTCCCTGGTTTGCCGTCGCGTTACAGAGAGACGGACAAGTTCAGACTCTGACCGTTCAGCTTCCCTGGTTCGCCGTCGCGTTACAGAGAGACGGACAAGTTCAGACTCTGACCGTTCAGCTGCCCTGGTTCGCCATCACGATACAGAGAGACGACCAAGTTCAGACTCTGACCGTTCAGCTTCCCTGGTTCGCCGTCGCGTTACAGAGAGATGGACAAGTTCAGACTCTGACCGTTCAGCTTCCCTGGTTTGCCGTCACGTTACAGAGAGATGGACAAGTTCAGACTCTGACTATTCAGCTGCCCTGGTTCACCATCACGATACAGAGAGACGGCCAAGTTAAGACTCTGACCGTTCAGCTTCCCTGGTTCACCATCACGATACAGAGAGATGGACAAGTTCAGACTCTGACCGTTCAGCTTCCCTGGTTCGCCGTCGCGTTATAGAGAGACGGACAAGTTCAGACTCTGACCGTTCAGCTTACCTGGTTCGCCGTCGCATTACAGAGAGACGGACAAGTTCAGACTCTGACCGTTCAGCTTCCCTGGTTCGCCATCACGATACAGAGAGACGACCAAGTTCAGACTCTGACCGTTCAGCTTCCCTGGTTCGCCGTCGCGTTACAGAGAGACGGCCAAGTTCAGACTCTGACGGTTCAGCTGCCCTGGTTCACCATCACGATACAGAGAGATGGACAAGTTCAGACTCTGACCGTTCAGCTTCCCTGGTTCGCCGTCACGTTACAGAGAGATGGACAAGTTCAGACTCTGACCATTCAGCTTCCCTGGTTCGCCGTCGCGTTACAGAGAGACGGACAAGTTCAGACTCTGACCGTTCAGCTTACCTGGTTCGCCGTCGCGTTACAGACAGACGGACACGTTCAGACTATGACTATTCAGCTGCCCTGGCTCACCATCACGATACAGAGAGATGGCCACGTTGGGTGGATCAGCAATGATCCCCCTCCTGTGTGATGGCTGAACGGAAAGACGTGCAGAGTTGGACATCAATGCATCATTCATGTTTTTGGGTTTAAAAGAAGTTATTCACAATAGTAAGTAGACACTGAAGGAGAAGCGGTGAACGGCCTTATTATTTTCTGTACTTTTTTCTCTTGTTTATTCAGTTAGGGAGTTAGGGGCAGCACTTGTCTTTTTTTGGTTTTTGTCTCACTCAGGGGTTAGGTAGCACTTCTCTTTTTCAAAGAAACTTGTTCTTGTTTGTTATTTTGTCCTTTGTTAATCTTGGGGTTAAAGCTTTCAGTTTGGTAGCAATAAAATCACCTTAACTTGTAAACTGGCTTCTGGGTATGACTTTGGTTACCAGGGCGGGGTCACGCTCCTTTTAAACCCAGTGCAGTTCAGTGCAGTTGGTATATTTGCAAAAGTGTTTCAGGTTTTACCAGGACATTAGTACAATGACTGCCTAACGCACACTGCACCAATAAAGATTTCGTTTGATATACAAAGCGTTGTAGTTGATTGTGTTTCTTTTTAATTTTAGTTTTGACCAGATGTGATCAGGAAGCCGGTCAACAAAGCATAATATTCAGCAGCTACAGAGTCAGATATTTCTAAAAGGAATCATCAGGTTAAATAACAGAAGAAGAAGAAGAAGCAACACAAAAGCTTGGCATCGACTCATGTTCCCGAACAAGACTTAAACTAAACGCTATCCTTTGTATGAATGTTTAAATGTTGGCAGAAATGTTGAACTTATGAGGATAAAAGATGATATGAGTGTTTGCAGTGTCCGGTTAGTCCCAAAGCAGACGTTGAAAAAGACACGTGGAAAATATATTGTAAAAGCAGACGGTAGAGAAATATGAATGATTTTTAGAGGTATTTGTTCAGGAGTAATGTATTAAACATGTCTGTGTGTGTGTGTGTGTGAACCGAAGAATAATGTGACATGCCAAGTCAGAGACTGTGAAATAAACGTCTTAAGCCCATGCCGCGCTGGCAGAATATGTCGCGGAGGTTTAGCTCAGTGTGTTAGTATTACGACTGTAGAGGTGGAAGTAGCTGGTTCGAATCCTCAGTTACCCGCTTCCCATTTTGACTACCTGACTTGGATATCACTTCAATGAAATGCCGGAGCACGTCGTCGCTGCTTACAATGTCAAGCTTGGGACAAATACAGGTGTGGACGTCTGCGAGACATTCCACAAAGTGGGTTCTGCACATGGCGTAAACGCAATATTAAACTTACCGCAAACTTCACTACATAGAAAACCTGCAGGGAGCACCACACAGACCACAGACAAGCCAGCTACAGTAAAGAAATATTATCATCCTCCACTCCGTGCTACACAAGGTGGCAGACCTGTGAGAGCCAACACTCGGTCACAAACCTGCTGGGGCCCGAAAAGAGAATATTAACATCCTCCACTCCGTGCTACACAAGGAGGCAGACCTGTGAGAGCCAAGACTTGGTCACAAACCAGCCGGGGCCCGAAAAAAGAATATTAACATCCTCCACTCCGTGCTACATAAGGTGGCAGACCTGTGCAGCCGAAGTCTCAAACCCACCTGGAAAAGATCTACTCACCTTGTACAAGGATTACACCCTCAGAGAGACTCCTGGCAGAACAGACTCATTGGTGTCAAACAACAATGCCTTACACCAACATGTGGCTGAATGGAGTCGGTGACTGGAGGAGAACAGCTCTCTTTCACATGATGAGATTCATCTTGAGGCTGAGCAGCTTAGTCTTCTGCATCTGTGGGCAAATTCTCCATTCAGTCATGCATAGGCTTCCACCTCTGACTCTGACCATTCCACTTCCCTGGTTCACTGTCACATTACAGAGCAATGGACAAGTTTGGACTCTGACCGTTCAGCTTCCCTGGTTCACCGTCGCATTACAGAGTGAAGGACAAGCTTGGACTCTGACCATTCCACTTCCCTGGTTCACTGTCACATTATAGAGCAATGGACAAGTTTGGACTCTGACCATTCCACTTCCCTGGTTCACTGTCACATTACAGAGCAATGGACAAGTTTGGACTCTGACCATTCCACTTCCCTGCTTCACCATCACGATACAGCGAGACGGCCAAGTTCAGACTCTGACCGTTCAGCTGCCCTGGTTCACCATCACGATACAGAGAGACGGCCAAGTTCAGACTCTGACCGTTCAGCTGCCCTGGTTCACCATCACGATACAGCGAGACGGCCAAGTTCAGACTCTGACCATTCAGCTTCCCTGGTTCACCATCACGATACAGCGAGACGGCCAAGTTCAGACTCTGACCGTTCAGCTGCCCTGGTTCACCATCACGATACAGAGAGACGGCCAAGTTCAGACTCTGACCGTTCAGCTGCCCTGGTTCACCATCACGATACAGAGAGACGGCCAAGTTCAGACTCTGACCGTTCAGCTTCCCTGATTCACCATCACGATACAGAGAGATGGTCAAGTTCAGACTCTAACTATTCAGCTGCCCTGGTTCACCATCACGATACAAAGAGATTGACAAGTTCAGACTCTGACCATTCAGCTTCCCTGGTTCGCCGTCGCGTTACAGCGAGACGGCCAAGTTCAGACTCTGACCATTCAGCTTCCCTGGTTCGCCGTCGCGTTACAGAGAGATGGACAAGTTCAGACTCTGACCATTCAGCTTCCCTGGTTCACCGTTGCGTTACAGAGAGACGGCCAAGTTCAGACTCTGACCGTTCAGCTGCCCTGGTTCACCATCACGATACAGAGAGACGGCCAAGTTCAGACTCTGACCGTTCAGCTGCCCTGGTTCACCATCACGATACAGAGAGATGGACAAGTTCAGACTCTGACCGTTCAGCTTCCCTGGTTCGCCGTCGCGTTACAGAGAGATGGACAAGTTCAGACTCTGACCGTTCAGCTTACCTGGTTCGCCGTCGCGTTACAGAGAGACGGACAAGTTCAGACTCTGACCGTTCAGCTGCCCTGGTTCGCCATCATGATACAGAGAGACGACCAAGTTCAGACTCTGACCGTTCAGCTTCCCTGGTTCGCCGTCGCGTTACAGAGAGATGGACAAGTTCAGACTCTGACCGTTCAGCTTCCCTGGTTCGCCGTCACGTTACAGAGAGATGGACAAGTTCAGACTCTGACCGTTCAGCTGCCCTGGTTCACCATCACGATACAGAGAGACGGCCAAGTTCAGACTCTGACCGTTCAGCTGCCCTGGTTCACCATCACGATACAGAGAGATGGACAAGTTCAGACTCTGACCATTCAGCTTCCCTGGTTCGCCGTCGCGTTACAGAGAGACGGACAAGTTCAGACTCTGACCGTTCAGCTTACCTGGTTCGCCGTCGCGTTACAGACAGACGGACACGTTCAGATTCTGACTATTCAGCTGCCCTGGCTCACCATCACGATACAGAGAGATGGCCACGTTGGGTGGATCAGCAATGATCCCCCTCCTGTGTGATGGCTGAACGGAAAGACGTGCAGAGTTGGACATCAATGCATCATTCATGTTTTTGGGTTTAAAAGAAGTTATTCACAATAGTAAGTAGACACTGAAGGAGAAGCGGTGAACGGCCTTATTATTTTCTGTACTTTTTTCTCTTGTTTATTCAGTTAGGGAGTTAGGGGCAGCACTTGTCTTTTTTTGGTTTTTGTCTCACTCAGGGGTTAGGTAGCACTTCTCTTTTTCAAAGAAACTTGTGTTGTTTGTTATTTTGTCCTTTGTTAATCTTGGGGTTAAAGCTTTCAGTTTGGTAGCAATAAAATCACCTTAACTTGTAAACTGGCTTCTGGGTATGACTTTGGGTACCAGGGCGGGATCACATTCCTTTTAAACCTAGTGCAGTTCAGTGCAGTTGGTATATTTGCAAAAGTGTTTCAGGTTTTACCAGGACATTAGTACAATGACTGCCTAACGCACACTGCACTAATAAAGATTTCGTTTGATATACAAAGCGTTGTAGTTGATTGTGTTTCTTTTTAATTTTAGTTTTGACCAGATGTGATCAGGAAGCCGGTCAACAAAGCATAATATTCAGCAGCTATAGAGTCAGATATTTCTAAAAGGAATCATCAGGTTAAATAACAGAAGAAGAAGAAGAAGCAACACAAAAGCTTGGCATCGACTCATGTTCCCGAACAAGACTTAAACTAAACGCTATCCTTTGTATGAATGTTTAAATGTTGGCAGAAATGTTGAACTTATGAGGATAAAAGATGATATGAGTGTTTGCAGTGTCTGGTCAGTCCCAAAGCAGACGTTGAAAAAGACACGTGGAAAATATATTGTAAAAGCAGACGGTAGAGAAATATGAATGATTTTTAGAGGTATTTTTTCAGGAGTAATGTATTAAACATGTCTGTGTGTGTGTGTGTGTGTGTGTGTGTGTGTGAACCGAAGAATAATCTGACACGCCAAGTCAGAGACTGTGAAATAAACGTCTTAAGCCCATGCCGCGCTAGCAGAATATGTCGCTGAGGTTTAGCTCAGTGTGTTAGAATTGCGATTGTGGAGGTGGAAGTCGCTGCTCCGAATCCCTATTCACCCCCTTCCCATTTTGACTACCTGACTTGGAGCTCACTTCAACGCAATATTAAACTTACCGCAAACTTCACTACATAGAAAACCTACGGGGAGCACCAAACAGACCACAGACAAGCCAGCTACAGTAAAGAAAATGTTATCGCTTGTTCAGGCCCAGGCTTCAAAGTCTACTGCCCAGGCCCGGACACTAATTTTGGTGGGGTTAACTCTGACTTCCTTCACCATCGCTTGTCCAGGTCCAGGCTTCTTTTTTTCTTCTGCCCAGGCCCGGACACTAATTGTAGGTTAGCTTCACTCTGACTTCCCTTCACCATCGCTTGTCCAGGCCCAGGCTTCAAAGTCTTCTGCCCAGGCCCGGACACTAATTTTGGGGGGGTTAACTCTGACTAATTTATGTGATTTTAACTCAGACTTTTCGCTGGTCCTCGACCCATGTCAGACCCATGTCAGACCCACAATGCAGGTAGGCTGGTACAGGGGGTTGCTTTAGCCGCTTCTTACTCTCCCTCGGCGCCCCAGTGCCGTGCGAAACCCGCTACCGTTGTCTGGTGACTTCAGCTATGCCAGAGAGCCGAGCCCCATAGATGGCGCAGGGTACCTTTGCTAGTCATTACCCTTTAACTGCTCAACTGTGGAGGGGAGAAAAAACGGCTTTGCCCGAGGGGGTGCGTCGGCCTCCCGTCTCCCTTACGGCTGGAAAAGATTCTGCTGGCGTACTGGCCCTGCAGATTCTATGCTGACTCCATTTGACCGAGGGGGCTAGTCGGCCTCCTTCTCCCTTACGGCTGGAAAAGATTTATTGCTAAAAAGAAAAAGGAGAGTCGAAATACGCGTTGTCACCGACCAGAAACGTAAATATAAAATATAAAAATTACAATTGCAGCCAAAACGAGTTCCCCAGTATTAAGTAAGCTATTAAGACTTGACTATATGTTCATGTTTTACTCCCGCTGCTCTCGCTAGCAAAGTTGACCGAGACAACAAAGTAAAGCTAGTTCCCTTTCAGTCGATTCACTCGGTACAACACATAAGTATGGGATATCACGCCCTCGCGTGTCCTGGCTGAAGAAACCTTTAATCACGCCTTTAAGGCAGATGACGTGTGATGACACGCGCACGGCCCTGCCTGCCCATATAGCCGCTGTCATCACAGTCATCCCTCAGTTCTTACGCTCTTCACCTCGCTGAGAACACCTCTGCTGAGTTGGGCTAGCTAGCTGCTGCTAGTTAGCTCCGTTGTCTTCCGACTTGAACTTAGCTTAACTGCCCCTGTTGGTGTTAGCTTCCACCGTGCAGTTGGTGTGTAGGCTGCCCGCGGAGTGCTAATTTCAAGTTTTCCCGTGCAGCGTTTTGCTTTGTGTTTTGGAATGGACTCCAAACCGAAGCGAGCAAAGCAGAAATCTTCTGTTCGCCCCTGTCCTCAGGGATGCGGTTTCTCTTTGCACGACAGCAACCAGCACGATGCCTGCCCTGTCTGCCTGGGGATCGTCCATGCTAGGAGAGCGTTGACGGAGCCCGAAGCCTGTGCGTTTTGTCGCCAGCTCCGGCGCTCAACCCTGGAAAGACGGGTGACGTTTGTGGAAAAAGTGCTGGGACGCTCGGCTGTCGCACGGCATGACCCTCTCCTTTCCGAGTCTGGAGCCCCGGCTTCGTCCGAGTCCGAAGACGAGGATTTTCTGGTCAATGTCCCCGCAGTTAGCTGGGCTGACCACATGGAATATGTTGACGGGTTAGCCGATGACGAGCCGGAACCATGCAGGAGCGCTGACGGGCTTCAGCCTGGGTTGAAGCCCGCCAGCGCTCCCCAGGACGATGATGACGTGCTGGACATCGGCCTGGACATCCATGGTTTGTCGGAGGATGAGCAGGAGAGCTCATTGTCGGCCCAATGTACCGCCGCTGCTGCGCCGGTCGGCCACGATGACACCTCTCTTTTCTCCGTGTTTCGCCGTGCTGCTGAGAAGCTGCAGGTGGACTGGCCCTCTCCTCCGCCAGCTCAGAAGCCAAAAACTGCCTTCCCATGTTCCCAGACTTTCTCTGCGAGCTAACAGCATCATGGGACAAACCTCTGTCTACCCGCGTCACTGTGCCCAGCTATGGACAGTACATGGAATTGGACGGTGCCGAGGGGGCTGGCTTAGCTAACCCACCCCCTATGGAGCCGTCTCTGGCTGCTTATCTGGCCCCGTCCCATAACCATGGTGTCGGCGGCCCCGCAACTCTGCCGTCCAAGCACTGCAGATTCTCTGCTTCGCAGCTGGAGAAGATTTATCGGGCTCAGGCCGGCACTGCTCGCGCCATGAGCTCTGTCACCATGCTCCAGACGTACCAAGCAATGTGCCTGGCGGAGCTCGGATCGCTGGTTCCTGATGACAGCCCGCTGGCACCTCTTCTTAACGAGGTCAGAGTCGCCACAGATTACATCCTCCGTGCGTCTCGCTGTGCAGCGCTCTCCCTGGGCAGAGGGATGGCTTCGACAGTAGTGGCGCAGAGGCACCTGTGGCTGACCCTCTCTGACGTCCCGGATAGGGTCAGGGCTGTATATCTGGACGCACCAGTGTCTGTGGCTGGGTTATTCGGACATTCACTTGAAGCCATTCAGGCTAGATTCGATCTGAGGAAGAAGCAGACGGAAGCTCTGCGCGACATCATCCCCAGACGTCAGCCCAAGCCCAAGCCCGCAGCTAGCTCTCACAGGCCCGCCGCTCCTCTGCCGACTGGCAAGAGACCGGCGCCCACTGCTGAAGTGGGCGTGCCGCCAGCGAGAGCACATCCTCCGGCCCGAGCTCCATGCCAGTCGGCCTGGAGCAAAGGCCCACCCTCGGGCCCCCGGCGGGACCCGACGCCCAGGAGGAAGAAGCCTCAGCCCTCCTAGCTGTGGTTTCGAGTGGAGAGGGGGTCCAGAAGCAGGGAGATGCTGTTTTTACCCCTCTGTTGCCGCACAAGAGGTGCCGCTTAAGTTCTGTTCAGGTTGTCAGCCCCAGAAGGCGCTGCACTTTCCTAACACTGTCTCCCAAGCACAAAACCCCTGCACACAAAATGCTTCAGGTAACTCCCTGTTCAGGTGTGTTAAATGTTCAGGTGACCACATCGAGTGTTCCCGCTGTTTTTCATTGTTGTGCCCCAGAAAAGGTGCCTCCAACAAAATGTATAAATGTACATGTTTCCATGTTACAATCAATAAAGAGTGTTGTTTATTCTCAAACAATCACAAATGCTCAGCCTGCAGGCAGAATGAGCCAGGTCAGGCAGGTGATGCAGTCCCCTGCAGACACACTGGGGGACGACAACGCCCCGCCGACGGTGCTGCAGGTCAGCCGGCTGGCTGCTCACTTCCCTCAGTGGCGCGCTTGCGCCCCCTCTCCATGGGTGCTGCGAACCGTTGCCATGGGTTACCGGTTGCAGTTCTGGGTCAAGCCGCCTCATTTCCAAAGAGTCGTAAACACGACTGTCAACACCGAGGCGGCCATGATACTCAGAGAGGAAATAAAGGCGCTATTGCAGAAAAGAGCAATACGAGTGGTCCCCGCTTCGGAGACAGACAAAGGTTGGTACAGCCGTTATTTTGTTGTTCCGAAAAAAGGGGGAGGGCTTCGTCCCATCCTCGACCTGCGAGTCTTGAACACGTATCTACGAACGTACAGGTTCAAGATGCTAACACTCAGACAGCTCTTGAATGCGGTCGGCTCGGGAGATTGGTTTGCAACAATCGATCTAACAGATGCTTATTTTCATGTGGCTATACACCCGAAACACAGGCAGTTTCTGAGGTTTGCATTCGAGGGCGTAGCCTACGAATACCTAGTGCTGCCGTTCGGGCTGTCGCTCGCTCCTCGCACCTTTACGAAATGTGCCGAGGCAGCGCTAGCGCCCCTCAGAGAGAGAGGAATCCGCATCTTAGCCTACCTAGACGACTGGGCTCTCGTAGCTTGCTCCAGAGAGCAGGGGGAGACACAGCTGTCGCTGGTTCTGTCACACATTCAGACACTGGGGTTCTCTGTGAACTTTCAAAAGAGCTCGCTAATCCCGAGTCAGCAGATTACTTTTCTCGGTTTGGAAATATGCTCGCTTTCCAGCCGCGCACGTTTGTCGGAGCACAGAGTGGCCGCGTTTCATCGCTGCCTCGCTCAGTTTCATTTGGGACGCAGACTGCGTTTCCAGACGATGTTAAGCTTGTTGGGCATGATGGCATCCTTGATCGCCGTAGTGCCACTTGGACTGTTAAAAATGAGAGCGTTTCAATGCTGGACTCTCTCTCACCATTTGTGTGCATCGCGTCACCTCCGGAGGAGGCTGCCGGTAACCGTGTCTTGCATGCTAGCTCTCAGTCCTTGGAGGGAGCCCGGGCTGCTCCTGTCTCGCTCTCTGCTGTTATGGTGCAGTGTTCATTTTCTGTCTCTAAGAGCCACCCATGTCCTGGGCCACCTGAACCTGGGGCCCGACCCTCTCTCCACGGGGGTCCTCTGGTGAGAGAATGGAGGTTACACCCTTTAATAGTGGCTCAGATTTGGGACCTATTTGGCAAGGCGCAAATAGATCTTTTTGCTTCCAAAGTAAATACTCACTGCCCCCGTGTTCTTCTCCATAATCGACCACGATGCACCCTTGGGCGTGGACGCGCTAGCACACCAATGGCCAGATGTGCTCCTGTATGCATTTCCCCCAGTGGAAATGATATCTCCAGTTCTAGAGAGAGTGCGTCGGCATTCCCTCTCTCTGATTCTAGTGGCCCCTTGGTGGCCCACAAGGTCGTGGTATGCAGAGATAATCAGCCTGCTAGCAGCGAGTCCTTGGCAGCTTCCTCTCCGCAGGGATCTCCTCTCTCAGGCGGGAGGAGAAGTGTTTCATCCGCGCCCAGATCTGTGGCGCCTTCATGCTTACCTGCTGAGAGGTTAAACTTGATTGCTAAGGGTTTGCCACCTAGTGTGATAGCGACAATTCAGAGCGCTAGGGCCTCATCTACTAGAGGCTTGTACGATTACAAATGGCGAGCCTTCGAGCAATGGTGCCAGTACCGCCACACTCTCCCATTTCAGTGCTCTATTGTGGATGTTTTGATATTCCTGCAGGAGCTGCTGGATGAGGGCCTTTCAATTTCAACAATTAAGGTTTATTTAGCAGCTATATCTGCTTGTCATATTGGCTTTGATGGGGTGACACCAGGTACACATCCCCTCGCCATACGTTTTCTGAAAGGAGTTCGCCGGCTGAGGCCCGTGCTTAAGTCCAGTGTCCCTGCTTGGGACTTGTCTTTGGTGCTGGAGGCCCTTTGTAGCCCCCCGTTTGAACCCATTGAGTCTGTGGATATGAAATTTCTTTCATATAAGACTGCATTACTTCTCGCTTTGGCTTCGGCAAAGCGAGTGGGTGACCTTCATGCGCTCTCTGTGCATCCCTCCTGCACACAGTTCTCTTCTGATGGCCACAAGGTCGTATTGCGTCCAAATGCTGCCTATTTTCCCAAGATCATGCCTGCATCTTCTAGCTCAATGGAGTTTGAGTTGCTGAGTTTTTGCTCCCCTCCTTTTGCATCTGAGGAGCAGAGGAGGATGCATTCTCTTTGTCCAGTGCGTGTGCACCTACATTGAGCGCACTCAGAATGTGCGTTTATGTGACCAGCTGTTTGTCTGCTTCGCTAATCCAAATAGAGGTAGAGCTCTGTCGAAACAGAGGCTGTCCCACTGGATTATAGAAGCTATCTCACTGGCATACGGCACCAGTGGTCTTGCTTTGCCCCACGGGGTGAGAGCTCATTCCACCAGGGGGATGGCAACCTCATGTGCTCTTTTTAAAGGGGTGCCTGTAGCTGATATTTGTGCGGCAGCTAGTTGGGCATCACCGCACACTTTTGTGCGGTTTTATCGGTTGGACGTTACAGCCCCTTCGGTGGCTCATGCTGTCCTTTCTGCTGGGTCTACCACTCACTAAGGATGTGGTGGTCCGATTCCGGTTCGGTGGCTGCTCTGTGGGGCGTGTATATATGTCCCATACTTATGTGTTGTACCGAGTGAATCGACTGAAAGTGAACGAATAGTTATGTCTATAACTTCTGTTCCCTGAAGGAGAGGAACGAGGTACAACACAAGGTGGCCCCACTGAGCAGTTTGGCTCGGTGAAGAGCGGCTATGACTGTGATGACAGCAGCTATATGTGCAGGCGGGGCCGTGCGCGTGTCATCACACGTCATCTGCCTTAAAGGCGTGATTAAAGGTTTCTTCAGCCAGGACACGCGAGGGCGTGATATCCCATACTTATGTGTTGTACCTCGTTCCTCTCCTTCAGGGAACAGAAGTTATAGACATAACTATTCGTTTTCGGCTATGAGTTTTCGGTTGTTACTGAAGGTTGTTAACCTCCATCCAGACGGAGGATAGCTAACAGGAGCGAGGGAATCCACTCTGGCTGGCATCCGGTGGATATGCAGCGTTTACAGGTAAGGCCATTTAAATGGAAAGCATTTATAGAATGAATATTAAAAGTCAGCGAGTGTCGATAATGTTAACGTGATTATGTTAGTAATACAACGAGTGCTAATATAACAGCTTTAAGATGCATTTGTAGATATTATTACGTGTTTTACCGTCTTTATGGTGCTAGCTTAAAGTTACGGTGTAAACGTTAGCTTATAATGTTACCATTTAAACGATGATACGACAGAAATATTAGCTTCTGTTATGGACTAATGAAGTTACTAGTTAATAAAGTTTCCAGTAAAGTGATTAATCACAACCATAGATTGACAGTAAACATCCCCTTTAGCTTCAATGCATCTCTAATAAATATGTGCAAGTTTCAGTGCTTCGTTTAAACTGTATGATACTTATACTGACCCAGGGTCAGTGTAAAATACAATCCTAGCTGTGTGAACAAAGTCTGGCTACTTTAACCCTGCATGACAACCCACAGGATGCAGGTTTATTGAGCCTTTACTGCTGGCACACCTGTCACATTTGAGAGTCAGCTAGAAACCTACAGTAAGGTGTGCATTATGCAAAGACTGTCAGACTCTGTCATGCTGTAAATCAGGGGTCAGCAACCTTTCTGATGAGTAGTGCCATCTAAAATTTCCTCAGAAGTCAATGTGCCATATGATTGCATTAGCAATACATTTAATAACGCACTATATGAACAATTACACACTATATAGACTAATGTTATAGAATTATATTTTGTTCACAGATGTTGGCAGCTATCAGCAAATAGTTATCAGCTATTTTGAAACAAAAAAGAGACAATTTTTATCCATAAGAAGAACTCCATAACAGCAAATGAAGTGTACAACAGAAAATGCAAATGCTATTTATGGTCTCCTCACAACAATGATAAGAAAAATAAACTGGGCCAATATGGCAGGGATACACATGTTAATCTGATCTCTGGTCTCCCACTCAGAGACACAGGTCTCAGAGTGTCGAGCATTCAGGCGGCTACCTGAGGACACTCTTCGTGTGAGAGAAAATCTGCTCACACAGATATGTAGAGCCAAATACTGTCAATAAGGCCTCTGCAATGTTCTGAAGACAGTTAAACTTGTCAGGTAGTGATATCCAGCAGGTGATGGACATGCAAGCAAGCTCCATGAATACACACAGCTATGGATTGCAGCTGTGTTCATAGTTCTGCAAACTTTGACCCCCACAGAGACGAGCTTTTCACTTCAGTCAGCTGCATTTCGATGTTGGGTTAACTTGCCTTAACTCAGCCAGTTAATGTGAGACAAACCCAGCTGCTCATTAAAGCTTTCTGGTTTGATCAGTAAAGAAAACATTGGTCCATACACCTGAAAGTCCCAAAAACGCATTGTGAATTCTGTCTCGAGTCTACGGATGTATCAGTGTATTTCCTTGGTGCTGATGCTGCGCTGAGCGAAAGGCTCCTGAAGCATTTGAAGTGTCGGAAATTTCAACATCGCTTGAAAAAACTGCCCGCTAACAATGTCCTTCTCACTGGTAGGCTAAGTTATTTTTAACCAATTACAAGTTGAATCTGGTTGTTAGCTAAGATACCGTCATTAAGAAGCGGCACAACTAATGTGGTATGCAAGCCAATTTGCAATGTGCACCGCTGGCCCTACTATTTATTTTTAATGCACCTTTTCAAATTAATTCACTACCTTTTGTGCCTGAGTTATTTTTACACATTCCACCACCTTTCATTGTTTATACCATTGCAAACCCCCCCCCCCCCAAAAAAAACAAACAAACAAAAAAAAAAAAAAAAATCCCCATCGGCCCACCAGGCAAATGCCGATAGCCAGTCCAGCTATGGTCATGCCATCAGTTAACCCTTTGCGTGCCACAGCTGGCACGCATGCCCAGGGTTTTGGAGATTTATATTTAGCATTATGACTGATGCCGGTGTGTAAAGCCTGTACTGCCTCTGCTCCACTGTATTGTTGTTACTAATTTATGTTTGCTTTTCTGAAATCTGTGTTAAACAACAACAAACTGTCATTTAATCCTTAACAGTTTAAACCAGAACTGGAGTGGAAATCAAAAAACCCAGATTGTTTTCCTCAGAAGTTTTATTTGTCAGTGTGGGACTGCTGAGTCACCTGAAGAACTTATTCCATTCATTCTCCACACGATGTTCATTTAAAAAAATGTTTCACAGGACCTGATTTCTCCCAAAGGGTGAACTAGTGTGTTTCCTTGGATTACCTGTGTATGAGTGTACTTTCTTAAATGAAGGCAAGTGTTTGTCCTTTTTTCTTCCTCAGGTACAGTACATTATTTTGAGGGCAGGCGGTCAACACTGGGGAGAGAAAAGAAGCAGAAGTCCTTCCAAGAAGGAACTGCAGTGAGGACACAGCCTGGTCACTGAGGTCAGAGCTCAGAATCTGAAACGGCTCACGTTAATATTCTAGGGGTTAAAAAAAAATCTAAATATATTTATGAAGAAACCTTTAAATAATATTGTAAATAATAATATTTATAATTATGATTATTATTAGAAATATCAGACATTTAAGTGCGTTATCTGTCACACGTATTGTGTTAGCCCTGTGATAAACTGACAGCCTGTCTTTGTCCTGTATAGGCTTCATCCTCCTGCGACCCTGAATTGAATACATTGTATTCCAATTATGTAATCTGATCATTTACAAACTAAAGGTATCTAATCAAAATGTGAGTAATATTGATAAAAATGGGAAAGCAGAAATAAGTGTGACATAAATGTAAATTTGTTAGCTGACATAGAGGACAGCTACATGTAGTCTGAAAAACCTTTGTTGTCTAGTTTGCAGGTATATCAGCACGAGACATTCTTACATAGAAGAGAGTGTTAAAGTCTCTAATTCAGTGAAGCATTATTGGTCCAGTTTGTTTGGATAAAAATAGTAAGTTGATGTATGTCCATTTATTCACGCATTTTCTTAAGTGCTTATCCAGTTCAGGATCACAGTGGAGCTTGATATATTCAGTAAATAAACCTTACAAAACTTAACAATAAACCCGCATCCATGTACGTTGTTGTCCACAGGATGAGAACATCAATAGGACCAAAGTAGCTGAGCAGATTTCATCTCAAGTAAGCGATTAACTGTTAATTTGTTCTGCCACCTAAAGGACATTTAAGGATGTCTTTTGAGTGTCTAGTTGATTTTATTGTTGTGACTCTCATGGTCATTTGTAATGATGGACATATTTTTCATGTTCATCCAGCTATTTATTCTATCTATTTAGGAATATCTGTCAGCTATAAAATATAATACAAATATAAAAAATATCAAAATATTTCCTGCCCTTTATATTTTAATGATGTAAGACCAGCTGTTCTTGTATTACATAAGCATTCCTCACATATCAATGAGATGCAATACAGTACAATCCTACTGACACACGAGAGGGATAATGATGGCTATTCAACATTGTTACACGACACATTTGAGCTGCATGATACAGACAAAGTGACTAAATTATCTTTTTTGTGGTCTATTGTCTTCAAACCAGCAGACAAAGCCGATGGCAGAAGAAGTTTCACTTCTCAAATATCACTGTGTGTGTCTCCTATATGATATATTTAACTGACTTTTTTTTTTTTTTATAGTAACAACCAATGATTTATACAGGCAAATAATGGCTATTAACAAGGTTGCCCAAACTTTTGCATCCCACTGTATCTGCATGCATTATGAAATTTATGTATCCTAGATAATTGCTATTCATCTAGTCATGGCAGACCCACACCTTCCTCCCAAGTTAACTGCAGCCCAAAATAACTAGTGGCTGTATTTACACACTCACAACCAGCGTGGGGTAAAAAGAGCCACCAAAAACCTGTCAGCCTGCACAGCCACAGATGTGCTAGAAGCTCGAAAAGCTAGAAGCCCTGCTTATGGACAAACTTTCTAAGCCTAGCAGGGGACAGGTACTCCTGCTCAAATGACATGATATACACATACAGCCCAGCCATAAAGTGAACCAAGTCATTTAGTTAAAGACAGTGTTAGGGTTAACGTATGTGTTGTAGGTTGCCGTTTTAGAAGCTACACATTGAAAAGCTAGAATGCTTTTGTTTGCTCCCTATGTAACCCACACATGTGAATACGTGCACATAGGGAGGAAGAGCAGCCTTGAGAAGAACAAACTGGACTCACCTGGTTTGATAAGGATAGCAACAGCATCCTGGGAGGGCTGTACTCACATCGTATAACCACGCTTGCACAACACACCAGCACACGCAGACAGTTACTCTTTGTTCACATATACGCCTGTTTAAGAGGTCACATGTTAGTGAGACTATGCATATTCATGTGTGTAAATAATAAAAGCAGCCTGCAGGGGGAAGCAAGTTGAAGTGGGTTGGAGACTAGTGATGTGTCGGTCGCGAACGAAATGGCTCTTAGAGCCGGATCTTTGACGTGAACGACGCGAGCCGGCTCCTTATCGCGAGCCATGGTTTTTTTTTTCTCTTTCTCTTAACCTCTCTCTCGCACTTTTTTTCCGCTTCACTCCGCAGGGGGGAGTGGTGGTAGTTACACTCAGTAGCACAGGAACAGAGCAGAAGGGGGAGAGAGAAAGAGAGCCAGGGACAACAACGTCACATTAGTAAGGTATAGTAATCATCCACAACTATTTTCAGTTGCGGATGATAAAGGATTCAGAAAGTTTATTCATGCAGGCCCATACGACAGAGAATGTGCATCTTCTTTTTGTTTTCATATTTTAATTTATATTTAATTGTGTTGTGGTTTGCAGTGTTTTGTGCTGTTTCACTTTAAATTTGTAAAAGGAAAAAGCAGAAAATTTAAATAGTTAAAAGTTGAAATGTTAGTTTTTGTATTATATGATTTATTTATTATATTTTATGTGGTGTGAATAAATAAAAGTATATTTACGGTGGCCCCTACAGACAAGGCACGTACAAACTCCAAAACACGTACAAAACACAACAGAAGTGCTCCAGGATGCTAGGCGCAGTGTTGAGCTTTGTTACCTAGTGGCTACACAAGCCAGTAAGTACCAACGACCGGATTTGGTGTGTGGTAGTAACAGGTAAATGAACTATTTTTTTAAAAATTATTTGGATATATAGGAGTGTGGAGTAGAACACGTGGTCTGTGACGCAAGCTGTTGTTGTTATCAAGCAACCAAGAGTGCGTCAGAGGGTGACGAGAAGTTTATGATGGAATTATGATGGCAGTGCAAAGTATTTAGAATATTGGAACAAAAAAAGATTTTGGGTGTAAACTGCTTGCTGGAAAATGTTAGAAGTTTTCAGAAAACACAGCAGTCTTGAAGAGCGTGTGGAGAAGGCCAGCCCACATCAGCAGCACTTAAGATATGCTCTGGTGAAGGGCTTTCCCCCACCCCTTGCTGAAACACAATGGTTAGATGATTCTTTAGTTTGCCCTGATCAACAACAGCCTGTGCTCCAGACCATTAATTTAACCAGTTACTAAAAGTACTCTGCATTGAGCTTAGGGTTGCTCAAATTCAGTACAATGACATATGAGATAAAGTAAAATAGGTAAATATTTAAACTAATGACGTGCATAGAGGCACTTGACCTGTTTGAAAGACTGTCATCTTAATATGAGCCATTACTGACATATAGAGCACACCTTTATTGAATATGAAAGTGCAAGTCTTTGCCACTGTGGGGCAAAGCACGCAACCACTGTGTGAGGTTGCGTTGCGGTCTCTTCTTAGCTGATGAGCAAGCTACACATGATCAGATCGTGAGCTGGCTGAGAACTCATCAAAGAGAGGGAAACAGAACTATGATAACTTGAGTATGCAGCGTTTCCGTGACTTCTGCTTCTTCTTTCAGATGCGCAGCCGTTTTCCTGTATCTTGACTCATGTGTGTAGAGTGTTCATAGCATCAGCATCATGTTGTTGCGTATTTGTTTTGTTGGGTTAAAAATAGGGATGCAACGATACTAGGGATGCACCAATACCGATACTGGTATCGGGTATTGGGGCCGATACTGTAAAATGTGTGTGTACTCATACTCGTAAAAGTTAACCGATACCATGAACCGATACTAACTTATTTCATTAATCAGAGGGTGGCTTGTCATTTTTGTTGTAGTTTTTTAGATTGGCCACTAGGGGGACATCCCGCGCTAAACAGGCACAGGGTTAGACGAGTCAGACTGGCAGCTCCAGATAAAAAAAGAGAAACTGGAGGCTGCTGTAGCTAGGCTAAACAAAATGTCAGCAGTGTGGACCGGAACAGCCAACTTTAACTCAGGTTTTGGAAAAGCGATGAAAAATGTCAAGAGAAAATCCACGGGCAGTTAAAATAACAGAGGCTCTGACTCATTTTATCGCTCTGGATGACCAGCCAATGCCAGTCGTGGAAAACATAGGATTCTTCTCAGCATACTCGAGCTGCGATATGAAATTCCCAGCCGCCCACACATCAGGGAGATAATGGTGCCAAAACTTTCTAAAGAGGTAATGACAAGCAGTGTGTGCGCGATGTCAGTCCTTGGTTTAACGGCACAGTGGACTGATGATCCATGGGCAGATGGGGAGTTCGTTCGTCAATGCCAAATACTTTCGTTATTTTGTTTGTTTGTTTACAATATGGACACTCTGCAACAATTTAAAAGTTTATTTTATTCTCAAGCCTAATTTGTATTTATTTTATTCCAAAGAGAAGTGTTTATTTATTATTCCGAAAGCTCGAGACAGTGCCAATAGTTCAGTGATATTTTGTTAAATTACAATGTGGAGACTCTGCAATAATTTAACAGAAGTGCTTATTTTTCACTTGAAATTTTTTTTGTGGTCATTTTTATTAAGATATTATTTATTATTGGCGGAGAATAAAATAAAACCTGTCTTCCAATTCATTACATTAGTGTGTGTGTGTGTGTGGTAGAAGTATCGGTTTTTGTACTCTGTATCGGCAAGTACTCAGATCCAAGAATCGGTATCGTATCGGTTTGAAAAAATTGGTATCGTTTAGGGATGCAACGATACCAATTTTTTCAAACCGATACGATAATTTAATTATACATAATACATAATTTAATTTTCAGATTCTTTCTTTTTAAATCTATAAAGTACCTGTTAATTTTTGAAATAATATTAGTTTGACATAAATTTTAGTGTTTCTTTTGTAATCTTTTAATGCTTACACTACATTGTAAACATCTACATCAGAGACATTTCTCTTACCTGTTTATGAGACTGGGCTGCTTGACTACGATTTGGAAATGAAATGTTCTTTGATTAGACACACAATGTGAAATTCATAATTTTTTGCAAATAAAACTATAATGACAAACATGAACAGCTGTGCTTATTTCTGAGACATGAATGTTTGTAAACGACTTTATTTTCTGAATGTGTTCATATTTGGAGAGCGTACATTTGTAGGCTGAAAATGTAATGGTGAACCTGAGGTCAAAAGAAAGTGAACATATATAAATATGAAAACATACTGAAGTAATGTCTTTAACATGTGCAGCGTGTGTGGACGCTGTGCACACAATCAACTTATTCACTGTAGTAAACATGGGCCTGTAGCTCAAGTGACTGACTCTGTCTCCATGGTTACATCGTATATTATTAGCTGTGTAAACAGCTTTCAAAGATACTGCCATAGCTCTCTGCAGGTGTAACACTTTTTGATAGTTATGAAGACAGAATATGTTTTTAAAGACATGCTAGGCGGTTGCTATGGTGGTTGCTGTGGACTAGGGCGCGTCTGATTCCTGTTATTAGCTGTCCGCCATAGGAAGGCTGCGTTCCATTTATAAGTAGCGACAGTCTGCCGTAACTCGAACTCAAGCCCCGCTTTGTTCTTCAATTAAAGGCCTTTTATAGCAGTTCATGACACGCACACACACATAAAACACTTTTCCTCACCATGACAATGCAACTTTACTAAAAACCTTTAAACTATATAAAATAGAAAAATGAAGCAACTAGAGATTTAATGATGAAGACTCTGGGTTCTGTAGTTCACGTTTTACAGTCCCGAATGAGTCTTTGCACATTCATATAATTTATTGAAGAGGGGTTTAGAATGCACTTTACATTTAGACTGTTGCTGTTTAATTTTTTAAAAATTGTTACCATGTTATGTCATGAATAAGGTTTACCTGCTGGGGGTTTGATGGATCAGCAGGACAATACAGTCAAAGACAGACTTCATTTGCAAGAATCCTAGTTGGATTTCTGTTTCCACTCATATTTTTGAACTAAATATTTAAAATAACTGTGATAGACTGGATACCTGTCCAAGGTGTACATTACCTTTCACTCAAGGATCCCAGGACAGAGCACAACAGGGCTCTAATATACATTATTGACAGGGCCAATAATATGTGTTAGATTGTCAGTTGTTTAGTATTCTTCTGTACAGTTAGGGTCACCATCTTTATTTCAGGATAATTAATATGCAAAAAATGCTAAAAGTTATACATGAATTTGACCAACAGCATTATTAATTGCATATTTTCCAATTTTCTAAAATAATTAGAAAAATTAGACATTGTAAATACATGAAAATCTCATATTGTTACAGTCCTAATGCCAATATGATTTTTCATAACTCCTGCTTTGAAATACTGAACTTTAAAATGTACCTCATGAAATATACTTTACAGTGGCACACTGTCAGGATAATTCTGACTTTAATATCGCTGTATTAATCTGAATCTTTCTCAAATGTGCTGTGAATGAATGATGATGCAACTTGCTGTGGGAAAGCAGTTAATAAAATGAATCTGTGACACAAGTTACATAATCACACAGGAAGAGGACACAAAGGGAGGACACGCAGAGGCTGTGTTAAAATCAGAAATCCAAATCTTTACTCAAAAACAGGCAGCGGTTACAAACAGGAAGACAAGCAGTCCATACAGTGAATTCAAACAGCAGTAAAAAATAACTGGACACTGAAAAACTTAAAGCAATGTGTGACGAAACAAAGGGAAGCAGTGAAGCACTGAATTATCATCAATTACAAAAGAGAAAAACAACGATTTTTAAGGTTTGTTTTCTGAATTGCAGTTAGAGGGTGGCTGGTAAAGATGAAAACACATGCAGAATGTGAACTGTGTGAGTTTGGTCAACTTTGTTAGTAAAAAAACGAGGTAAAAGAAAACAAAACAGACAAAATACAGAAAGAGGCTCTCAGTATTCATTAATAATTAGAAAGCATCTAAACATTCTGGTCGTGGATTTTTACAGTCTTAGTTCCGCTCGCTGTCATTATTATAATCATCATGACCAACGGCGAGGTCCTGAGGTGGGTGGGGCTGTCTCTGGTGATGTCACAATGAAAGGTTGTTTGACATTTGACACTTCAACATTAAGGGCAACAAGAAGAAACAGTGTTAGGTCAGGTGACCACATGGTTTCTAAAATAACTGACAGGAAGTAACCAGGCCGTTAGAAATGGATGGCATGTGTTTAGAATTACTGTAGTTCGGTAACTCTACTTACCAAAAGCAGAAGCACACAGGTGAAGGATCAGATGCTGAATGTTGCAGGAACATGCTCATGTGTGGTGGTCACTGAATGCTGCTCTGGCAGGTTAGACAGTCCAATAGTGATATCCTGCCCATCTGATGAACAGCTTGAAAACACACATGCAATACTTTATTCGTATTACTGTCAAAGTTGAATGTTCATTTAAAATGTTTGTGATCTGAAAGCACTATAATTTAAGGATGGCTCAGATAGTCTCTCTCTAAGAGTATCTCCTTTGAAAGCCGGGACAAGTTTATCCCCTGATCCACGTAACTTTACCTGGATGTTTTCTTTGAAGCTGGATAATGACGCCCCTCTCCCTCACTCAGAAACACTCCTAAAATAATCAAGCAAATAAATAATATTGAAGAGTTACTCATGTAATTACAAAAAACAGCAAAAACATCTCCCTTTTATCCCATTTCTTCATTCCTGCTTAACATCATGCAACAAATGTCCCAGTAAATCACAGTAAAATGTAAAGCACATACTATGAACAACGTGGTTCTATAAAAAACATTCAATTCTAAAACTCACAACTATTTCTATTTTAGCTGTGTATGGTTTATCTTCAGCCTCTGATGAGAGCTCAGAATTGTAATTTTCTCTGCTTTGTCTAACCTCTGCAAAGCCTCTGTCAAGAAAAAACACATCTGTAAGCAAAGAATGTAAAATATACATTTCCTAACACTGCACTGGACAAACCTCCGTCAGTTGATTTCCTCTGTGCAGTGCAGACGAGCATCATCATATAGGACAACAAAGCCCAGAGAACACGAGATACACAACATCCAACATTCAGACTCAAACAGCCTCCATAAATGAAGAGCACCAGGTTTGTCCAGTTATACTAGATATGAGCATACTTCACATTACTGTGTATGAATAATAATCAAGAGACAAACTTTGAAGATGCAGAGCATGGGGTCCCATCATCAGACTGTAAACAAACACCCACATGGTTTCTTTGTTGGCAGAGGTAATGGTTCTTCCATCAGGGATCTGTAGAGTGTATTAACCTGTGGTATAAACAGCAGCCACTGAAATATTACTATTTCAGATAAGAAATTTACCACATAAAAGCCAGGGTGGGAGGGATCTCTGCAAACTGAATTACCTCTGCAAGTGTGAGACTATTCCTCCAGCCTCAACAGAAATCTGACTCTCCAGTCACAGACAAACAAAAAACTCCAGCTCTGAGATAGAAAACATTGTCTGGGTCTTGCTGGATGTTGCTGGTCAGAGTACTTCTTGGTCCCACTGACCCACGTGGACAGTGACTGTGGAGAACTGTTCTGGCAAACTGAAAAGAGAGAGCCAAACAGGATTTCCATAAAGACCATCTTGGAATCAGCAATCAAAAGATAATTTGTTCATTGATAATTTTGTTCAATTAAACATGAATATGTTGCTTAACTGTAAACAGTTAAGATCTGATGTGATTTACATCCTTCACACAGCACATTTGTCCGGGCTTCCTGGTAAACATAGCAGTAATCTTAGGTAACATGACTCATAGTAGAGATTCTGTAAGAAAGTGTCACGGCTGGGGCGGCAGTCGTGTGGAGGTGAGGAAGGAGGATCCAAAAGCAGACAGTGGCGGAGGTGCAAGTGGGTTTTATTTACAGTGCACAATAACCAAGGTGTGGGCAGAACTGAACATAAACCTAAACTGGAAAAGCTAATACAAAAGGAGGACATGGAGCGAGGAGCAGAGAGACGCGGAGAAACACGGAATAACATTAAATACACGGCAGATACACAGAGAAACACAGACGACGCGACGAGAAGCACAGGCAGACACAAACTATAAATACACACACCAGGTAATCAGGAAATGGCACACAGGAGGGGACACAGCTGGAACTAATGGGCATAACGAGACACAGACCTACAAAGTAAAACAGGAAACACACAGACTGTTTTACAACACAAAACTCGGGGACCTGTACAGAGCACAGAGGGAGACACAGGTAGGGAAAATAAACACGACAACCAAACCCCAAGAACTAATACAGAATCAGAATAAACTAGAAAATAATAATCATAAACTCAAAGCGCTGGGTCACCGACCCAGGACCATGACAGAAAGATTGCTAGCTCTAATGTTATTACCACAAAATCCAAGGACACACCAACAGCTCAGATTTCTAGAACTATTTAAAAAATGTCAGTCTATCCATTCATTTACTTCTGAATATTCAATTCAGGTTCACAGCGGGAGGGTGGGGGGCTAGAGCCTGTCCCAGTAGTCATAAGTAGAGCACACCTTGACAGGTGACCAGCCTGTCAGAGGACTAACAGAGACACAGACATCAGAATAACAAATCTATTTAAAATTACTGTAAGCTTGCTACAGGTGTATGTATGACCATGTGTTTCTGTGCTTACAGTCCACCTCTCAGGAACCTGTACTTCATTTTTAGTCTACTTTAAACAGACCTCACAAAAGAGTGATGTGGCTGGTTCAGTAGCCCGATTTAAGTACGATACCTTTGGCCACAGATTAATCTGGCACATTGCTTCACTGCAGTCTTATGTATTTTCCCCACACCTGAATAAAACATACTGATATTTACAAGAAGTTAGTCATTCAGCTGATGCAGCCTGACTCAGTCCTGATTCTAGATGTTCAGCACACACACACACACACACACACACACACACACACACACACACACACACAGGTACTGTTTAAAGTTTAGTGTTAACCTGAGTCACAGATCATTTACAGTATTACAGTCTTGCAGTCTTTGCATGATGTAAACGTTACTGTAAGTTTCTAGTTTCTGATGCTCAGATGTGCCAGCAGGAAAGAGGCTTAATAAACCTGCATCCTGCGGTTTGTCATGCAGGATTAAAGGAGCCAGACTTTGTTCACACAGCTAGGATTGTATTTTACACTGACCCCGCGTCAGTATATGTATCATACAGTTTAAACGAAGCACTGACACTTGCACATAGGGATGGGTATCGAAACCCGGTTCTTGCTGAGAACCGGTTCCCACTGTTTCAATTCCTTGGAATTGTTTGCCATTTTTGCAAACGATTCCCTTATCGATTCCAGTCGCCACGAATGACGTCATGTACCTGGCAGGAAACATGGCGGCTCAAACGCTCAAAAGTTTGGTTATACTTTACGAGAACGGATGACAACAGGGCAACTTGCAATACTTGCAAAGTAGATATTTCATTTAATGGAGGAAACACTACGAATATGCAAAAGCATTTGCTCACAAAACACGCGATAACCTTAAATGAATGTCGTGTTTTTAATTCCGCTCCGGACTCGTGAATCTCAACCCAGCAGCAGTGGTAACGTTTGCACGTCCTCTCCCGTTAATGCGGCAGGTAAATAATCAACTAACAGTGCATATTATGTTAACGCGATCTGCCTTCTTACAAAACCTGCCATTACTGTGCATTTAGGTGACCATGATGAGAGAGACAGACAGAGTCTGGCTGGCTCAGATGCTGGCAGTTCTCGCTGCAGTCTACTGGTAGCGTCTCCTTTCAGGCCAGGATAGACGAATGTCACCGAGCAGTGACTAAGTTTGTGGTCAAAGGCTTGCACCCATTTGCCACAGCAGATGTGTTTAATTGTAGGCAGGGACATTACTGGATATTCTTCTGTAATTCTAATTATTGCTACAGAAGAATATTTATTTTATTATTTTACATTTACAATTTTTTTTCCTGGGGACCCTGTGACACCCCATTGAAGAGCCGTAGGCTGTGGATCTCTTAAGATCTCACTGCTGGGTTTGTAAGGCCATGTTACTCCTAAATTTCTATCTTGTTCAAAGAGAAGATATAAAACAAAGTTCTAAGATAATCGACCTTAGTGTTCTCCTTTTTTAAAAAGAATCGATAAGAGAATCGATAAAGAATCGAATCGTTAAACAGAATTGAAAATGGAATCGGAATCGTGAAAATCTTATCAATACCCATCCCTACTTGCACATATTT
This sequence comes from Perissodus microlepis, assembly GCF_051167445.1. Lineage (NCBI taxonomy): Eukaryota > Metazoa > Chordata > Actinopteri > Cichliformes > Cichlidae > Perissodus > Perissodus microlepis. The sequence continues at coordinate 34,288,548 of NC_140463.1, forward strand.
ATTACAGGTGCATTGAAGCTAAAGGGGATATTTACTGTCAATCTCTGGCTGCGATTAATCACTTTACTGGAAACTTTATTAACTAGTAACTTCATTAGTCCATAACAGAAGCTAATATTTCTGTCCTATCATCGTTTAAACAGTAACAGCTTTACTACAATATAAGCTAACATTTACACCGTAACTTTAAGCTAGCACCATAAAGACGGTAAAACACGTAATAATATCTACAAATACACCTTAAAGCTGTTATATTATCACTCGTTGTATTACTAACATAACCACATTAACATTATTGACACTCGCTGACTTTTAATAGTTATTCTATAAATGCTGTCCGTTTAAATGGTAACACTGCTGTAATCAACCGATTCCAGCCAGAGTGGCTTCTGGAGTCTTCCCACGCACCTAATGATCCTCCATCTGGATGGATGATAACAACCTTCTGAACAAACTAGCAGGTGGAGATGGGCCATGCTGGCCCATTTCTATGGTACTGACATCTGCTAATAACGGCCAATGTATCGACTGATAATGTCCAAAGCGGGTGAATAAAGTCACCCGGTCGCTAGCTGTGCCATTACCCAGCCGCATACATCACTGCCTCCATCAATGCAATAAACGATGCAAAAGTAATAGCCTGTATTTAATTTTTAGTGAGCTCTATAATATTTAATAAGTGTACCCATCCGGTGCGTAAATCAAAATTTCAGGTTAGTATCTTGAAATTTCAGCACACTACGAAACCTTCTCATAATTTCTAGATGGTCAGTTAATAAGTAAGAAATTTGAGCCTCTGTGCTGTTTATCACCTCGGAGTGTTAACAGCAAAATTGTATCACAATTGACACAAGCGTCGGTTTTCCTGTAGAGGGCAGTGCTAGGCTGAATAAAGGAGCCCTTCAATAATTTATGTTTAATGGACAGGATGCTAAATCTGCCCTCTTTTTACCGTTTTTATATTCTTTGTGCTATTATGTTTAATCCAGATATACTTACTACAGCATTATCTTTTATTTCTATATGCACTATCATAGTACAGTCAAAAATCCATAGTGCACACTAAAAATAATTTGTACTGGAACTACTTCATAATACACCCCCAGATAGAATCAAAACACACAGCACCTTGTTCCCATTTCAGATTTTTAAAACACAAAGCTTTAAGTTGCAGGGTAAAATTGTAGGTAACTTTGCTTCAAGAGAAAGTCAGTTAGCAGACAAACACTTGGATCCCTGTACAACATCCATAATCAGCAGGAAGTGCACCAAAATAAAAGGCTCATTATGCCAAAAAGTAACTAACAAACAAAGGTTTTTGAAAAGTTATTTGCAGTGCTATAGAGTTTTCTAAAAGTCATCCTCGTGATCCAAGGGCGTATTTGGCATGGACGGAAGGGACATGTCCCCACCAATATCCAGCGATTATTGTATTGTCCCCACCAATAATTTAATCTCTTCCAGTTAAGAAAAACAAAACCGATGGCAAGAAAAAAAACTGATCTGTCAACGTCTCATTCACCTAGCGGTGCACAAAGCGTTAAATTACGTTCTCTACTGGAGTCCTACGTCATATGACAAATATGGCCAATAGGGCTTTGGAGCGTGATGTCACGGGGGTGGGCGTGGAAAGGATTTTGGCCCGATCCGCCATTTTGGGGGTTTAGCGCAAGTGAAAAGGGAGCAAAGGCACACACAACAGCCATGGTTCGTATTTGTTGTGTGGTCGGCTGCAATGTTCGATCACACGACCGGCAAGTGAATAAGCTTGAAAATGGTTTATCTTTTCATTCTTTCCCAACCTGGAAGCAACATGAGGCAGCTCGTGTATCGGATGTTACCAAACGAAGGCGTCTAGCCTGGATAGCAGCTGTGAGACGAGCTGACGTGCAGTTCTCTCCCATCTCCAGATATCTGTTGGTGCTCCAGACATTTTCATTCTGGTGAGTTCTAAATATGTTCATATCACTCTTTATAGCCTATTAGTTTTATTTTCTATGCACTCTGAGCTCATAGCAAATTAGAACAAACATCCTACTGAGTGATTTTGCAGAACTACCTTCTGTTTATAGAGTTGCTAATTATTTGGCATAATTGCAGCAAACCAGCCTATGAAATGGATGAAACACATCGTGACTGGGTTCCAGCGCTACACAAGGGACCTGCTTCAAACATACCACCATGCCAATCAGATTACTTCTTCCATGTGAGGGTGAAGAGGTGACCCTCCTGGATAAGATGGTGAAGGCTTGCTGCGTTTTGGTGAACAGTGTGATAATAAAACCAGGGAAAAATGAAACCTGCTCCTGTTAAATATTCTTAAGTCTTGTGCTGTTAAAATTGCTGTATTTTTTTTTCAAAAGATACAGTAAATAAAGTAATGTTAGTAGTGGGTGATATCATGTAAACACATGATTTTGTGTAAACATTTTGTCATTTGTAAACTATAAATGACATGGATTCTACATTGTAACTGATGTGATGTTCTATAAGGTGGTTTTAATAAAAAAAAAAAAAAAGGAGGCAAAAATTAGTGTGTTTCTTTATTCAACTTTTGAACAGTGGTACTCAGTCAGTACATATTCAGTAAATGCAAATTATTTACATGGCAGTGCACAACAGGCATAAATCTAGACCCCTGGATAAAACATTATGGGTCATTCCCACAACCCACAGCTTTACTGTGTTCCAGCAAAGTATCCAATAGCAGTGACAACTCCTCCAAAGTAGCAGGTGGGATTTTTCTGTTTTGAGGACGGCTCCTTTTACCTTTCAATACGGATGGTCTGTTTATGTTTTGATCAAGAGCCTTTTTTTGGGCAGCTGAAGAGGAGAAGTCTATCTTATGGCCAACCTCTGGCTGTATCTTGGTCATATTACCCAGCAAAACCCAGTATGCAGGTTCATCTGTAACAGTCCTTGTGCCACGGATCAACACTGTTGCTTCTACATTAAACAGAAGAGCAGTGACATGGCTGCAGGTCTCCGCGACTCCAGCCATACAGGTGCAGTGGGCGGCTTCAACCTTCCCTGTGATGCTCACAGTGACCCATGGCTGCAATGCTGGTTCGTTCAGTCTTTGAGAGTGCAGGACCTGAAACACACACAGACAAAGTTCATTTAAAGACAAGAACTAATGAGCCAAGGCCGACGTAAATGTGTTTTGTCTACTTTATCATAAATGTAACAAAGTGTTTAGACAGTTAGCACATACATGTAATTTTTCATTTTTTTATGTATCCATCTATAGAACGCTGCATGTTATATTCTAAATCTGCCTGTTCTCTGTCAGAAACCTGCCTGCAGAAAATGAACCTAAAGTATGTAATGCAAGGATGTCATCACTTTCAAGATGAAGAAAGCATAAAGTGACAATTATGAATCACTTAATATGATAAGGAGATTCTGCAGGTCATTAATCAATGTATAAAACTAAAATAAAATGTATTTTTAGTGACACAGGATACAAACATGGAAGCAAGATGTATAATTAGGATTATTTATAATAAATATGAATAAATTAGTGCAATTTCTTTAACCATAAAGAATAACTAAATCCTTCAGGACAGTGTCACATCAATGCACTGAACTCACTATGTTATCCACCTAACAGCCTCGACATGTTCTCACTGTAATTTCCCCCTCATGAATGAATTTATGCTGCACTAATCTGAATGTTTGCAGGGAAATCAAACGCATTTCACACGCAGTACTCGAGCTGACTTACCTTTGTTTGAATGACGACTTGTACGCGCTGACTCCACAGACAAGGTACGAAAATATGTCAGGCTACGTCAATAGCGGTTGGTCTTCAGGGTTTCTAGTCCACGGCCGTATTTCATACGGGTCCACATTTCCAATGCACGCTATTTTCTGCAAGTACCGCTGCTTCGCCTCTGGACGCAATCAGTCTCTATACAGTTCATTCTCTTTTGAGCTGCTTTTAAGCATCTTTCTTGTAGTTGAAGTTCCAACACAATGTGTTTGTTTTGATTCGTAGACCCCGAAAATGGCGCTGCGCTCCCACAATGCATTGCGGCGTGACGTCAACTCCAAAGCCCTATATGATTGGCTGGGCCTTTCAGAGAGCTCGGTTTAGTTTTAGCAGCGGCAAGCCCGCGCTGCGAGGACCAGTGTTCCAGATTAACTGGCGCTTAGATTAACTGGATTTGGTGGAACAGATGTGTGGCAGACTTGCGTTTCAGGAGCTGCTACCGACAAACCAGCAAAAAAAACCGCCAAATGTGTCATCTGTGACACTTGTGAGGTTATCTCAAACACACTCCGTCAGTCTTGATGCTGTTGAACAACAAAATATTTAAAAATGTCGCGAGTTTACCTGGTGATATTGTCATGCGCGACGCGATCACCAAAAAAAGCAAACAATTAACACCACGCCGGTGTTGTTCACAGGACAGCAAGAGTAAACGATCGGGAGACTCTAGTCGTTCCCCTCGTACGTTTTATTTCTCCGATTTCAGCGTTTTCGCTTCACAACTAAAGCGTGCAGTTTACTTTGTGTGCACTAACATGGCCTCGAATCAACCAGCGCCACCTCTGGCCAAGTGCCACAGCCTACAGCCGGATCAACTTGTGACACACATCTGCACCACGTTTGAATTCGCTTCATGCACAACACATTTGTACCTTTCAATTGTGTGTTTCTCCTTTCCTCTAAAACACCTCAGAGTTACATGATACTTATTACTTAATTGTTAACCCCTTATTCTATTATACCTGGCAGTAAACATTTAAGATAATTTTAATTAAACCCTAATTTCCATTAGGGTTTAATTTTAATTAAACCCTAATTTCCATTAGGGTTACCATTCTATTGCTTCCAGGTTAAAATTTTGTTGCCAGTATATAACAGCACCGTTATTAATTGGTTTTGCCTCACAGGCACGTGTTTTTTAACCACATTATTCCCACTACTAGGATTTCATTATTTTTAAATATAAAGTTACTAATATTTTCCTATTATAGTTTAAGCTACCCAGCAGTATATAATTAAAATCAGTTAATGATTTGAAGTGATGCACACATTGACGATCCAGTACATAATGCATTGGGTTCTGTATAACAAGTACTTTTACTTTAGTTGCTAGCAATTGAGGGAGACCAGTAACAAGTCACAATAATGTGAAAAGATAAAAGCATGTACGACCATGTTTGCTTCACAAAGAGAAACAGTAAGTTTAAGATGAGCAATGTTCCACAAAACAAGTTTGTGCAATACAGCGTGGCACCAAATTTATGTCAAGATCAAAACACGAGCTGTAAATATTTAATGTGTCACAAGCGATGGCGGGGAATCAAGCGCAGAGCAGGTTTTATTTACACAATCACCAGGTGCAGAACATATACAGTGGGGTGATTTGGGGGTTCCTGGGGTCCAGGGGGGGAAATCTGAAAAGGAGAAGCTCTCTCATACACGCTCTCTTCTCTATACGCGTCCACACAGCGGGTAGGTTACGGGTCCGGGAAAACTATTTACAAGAAAGATCGGTTCAGCTGAATCACAGATTTACACACGAAAACTTTACTGAGGCTAGAGGCTCACTAACGTGTCTCGCACAATCATACAGTGATGAGACTGTCTGCGCCCCGGCCTTAAATGGCAAATACATAATAGGCAACAGGTGTGTGGGCTAAGGGCAGGAGCCCGCAGTGAGCTCCGCCCAGGTAAAGAGGTGAGAGAAAGAGTAAACAAAAACACATGTAGCCTTGCGGGGCTGGCCGGGCAGACACGGGGACCATGACATAATGACCATTCAGAAAGATTCAAGTCAGAAATCTGTGTATCTTATTATTTTTTGTGTATTCTGTATTCTCTGTGCATTTACATTTTCTAACTGTTTCCTGCTGCAGATCTACACACAGCAGAACTTCAGATGGTCTTCATACACCAGGACTCGTGTGCTGAGCTGTGGATTCTGGCACTTTGTTGTCATGTGATGAGAGCTGAGTGCTCGCTGACACGTTCATTGCAGCATTGAAGCAGAAGATTCTCCATGAAAGGAACACTGGACCCTCAGGGATTTCTGTATTCGTGGGATACGGGGCACAGATTACAGGAAATGTGAGATACTTGTTGAGGCATGCCAACCTCACTTCTGTAGAAACGTATTGTTTTTCTTCACACGCCCCACTGACATTTAGATTTCGTTTTTCAGAATGTAAAACTTATGGAGGTATGTTTTCTTTTCTTTCTCTTTCTTTTTCTCCTCTTGCCACTGAAAATCGAAAGCGGGTGTTAAATAGGTGTAATACACAAATTTCAACTTGCATTTTTTTCTGGCTCTGCTTCACATGAAATTACATCTGAATAAAATAATAAGACCTGCGATTATCCAAAGTTTCCCATCAAGTGGAGGAGGTGCTGTCATTTGGTTTTCTCTCAAAACGCTTGAAGATTATTAAGGATTTTTTTGCTCAAATAGATGTACTGTAATCCAATTATAGTTTAAACTGTGTCCAATCCTCACATATCTCTCTCACCCCCATCTGTAGGATGAAGATATGCTGAACACTCTTCATTGATAAAGAGGCGTGTTAACAGCTCCTCGATCCCCTCAAACCTGAGTCTGTCTGTCATTTGTTTCTTCTGTGTTAAGCAAAATAATGTTTGTGGGTTACGCCATCACACACAATCCTTTCACTTTAATTTGTAGGTGTGTTTGAAAAGTTACAGAAATGTGCAGTGTGCCTGCTACGTGTCCCTGAGGCACCCTACCCTTCACACCATGGTGCTGGGTGATTTGTTGTGATGTTGTTTTTTTGCCAGTAAATAACTAAATTGTATCAGTTCTGAATACATCTTATTTATTTAAGACAATGCATCCTAATGAGTGAATAAGAATAGTTTTTTTTTTACTTTTTATTTTTAAACTCAAAAGATTACAACAACAGGAATCATGTTACATGAAATAGAAAGATTTTATTGGTCAGATTAAAACCTCTATAACGCTATTTTAAAATGAGCATACATTTTCTTATATCTTTTATTATTACTACATTACTACATATAGGTTTTATCTGAAAATCATGACATGGGCCCTGAACCATGAGCTTAATCCACAGGTAACGTGCACCGTGATCAGCATCAAGTTTGAGGGCTACTGGCGTTCCCTGATCACCACCTCACGATACATCTGGCACCAGGCACACGAATAACAGCAAAGTACATTGATGACATCATCAGTGGCAGAGCCCTACAGGATGGAGAAGAGGAAAAAGAGAGGGCTGTTCAGACAGATTTTTAATTATTTTGGAGTATCTGCTCTGTGAATGTGAACTAGATATTTCTTCTTTGAGCTCTGCTAAAAGCTCCATGATGCTGGGCATTACATTTTACAACCAAAAGGTGAATAAGGCAGTCTTCAGTAGTAAATAATATAAATTTGGGGACTTTTTGGGGTGTGTGTGGATGCAACTGACTAATGTGATTTTTAACTCCACCCTCTCGGTCACCCTTCAAATATGGTTATTTCTGGCTCTAATGCTCAAAAGAAAAGCTTTAAAATGCAGAGTGGCCAAATACATCTCTTTTATGCAGTGCATAGTCCCGCTCCATCTCAAACCCAGCCTTACTTCAATGTTGTGGCGCTCTCTGATGGACTGTCGGAGTAAGCAGGACACCACACCACAAACATCCAGCAGTGGCATTGCGCAGCACCATCCATGCTTACTGGCTGTCTGACACTGCATACAGGGGAAACACCAAAGGCCGTAGCAACCTTGAGGGAGGAAAATGTGCAGAAATACAGCATTAGAGTATAGGTGTTTACTGTAGTTTATAATCACTATATATCAAATGTCAGCGTGAGCAAGGATTGTTTTCTAAAGAGGTCATTTGTTTTAGAACTTTCTTTGGCTTCTTTATTTTTGTTTTTCCAGGAATTTTAGTTTTCTGATGCCACCAGTGAAAATAAAAAAGTAGTAGTTTGGACCTCGTTGAGTTTGATGCAGTGTTAATGCAAAGTGTTTCATGCACATTAGTACATTTCTTGCTCTCATATGAAAATCTGACTGGTGCTCTGAGCAGTGTACCAAGACGAGGTACACATTCCTGTGAAAACCTAAGTACGCCCTCGGTGCTTCAATAGGGTGAGAAGCAGCCAGGTGTTGTTAATCAGATGTGCTCGATTAAGTTATCATCAGTAAGACTTTACCAAATTGCACTCTGATAGTCGTGTTTTTGTGGCCTAAATGCTGCAGTGTAGCTGCTGTGTTGCAATTCTAAAAGGCCAATTTAATGTAATGCAATGCCTGGAAAGCATTCTGTTGGTCCTTAGGCAGCCAGACTCCTTTTCAGAAACCCATGCAGTCACGAAACGAGGCCATCAGAGGCCAAAAACTACTCGCTATGAGACAACAGTGGTAACCGCTCCACAGCTGTGCTGCCTATGCTTTTAAATTCCCATAGCAACAGGGAAACTTAATCTTCTGTATGTATAAGTGGACAGTTTTATAATTTAGATAAATTTAGATATTTTGTCAACATTCTTGAATTGTCTGAAACAAAGCCTGAGGACATGGTAGATTCAGAAATTATTGCTGTTTGTTTGCTTTGGTTTGCTGGGAAGACTTACAGGTTTCCATATCAGAGGTGCAATCGAAGAGCTCGGTGCTCCATGCTCCAGAGCGGGGGGATAACATTCCCTGGGTGGGCTGCTGGCGGACAGCCATAACTGGAGGAAACAAGCCAGGAATGGAGACACAGAGTGAAACTTTATAGCAGTTGCAAACTAGCGCTAGAATACGATAGAGATAACAGACTGGTTTAAAACATTACTGTCTACAGTGTGGCCATTATTACATGTATAACAAGATGTTTTCTGTTTCATGCAAATCATTACAAATACCTGGAGTGACATGTACAAATAATTTGTGTGCAGTACAAAACAGTTCAATATGCAATGAATTACATGATTTATATTTTTTTCTTCCTAATTTTGTCTTTTTTTGTGCATGTGGGTCTGGAAGGCTTTAACATTTCCTTTAGTTCCAGCATCTCATGCATAAACTGTTTCATTACTACAGGTTATACTGAAATAGTAAAATCGATTCACATAGATTGCTGTATTTAGCTCATCAGTATAAAAAGCTTCTCTTACCTCTTCTCTGGTTCTCTGAGCTTTGAAGAGAAAATGGGAAAAAAAACCCAGAATTTAACTCCAACTAAGGGAGGGGAGGGGACACATACACAAACACACCTCTAGATCAGCAGTGTCACAGCCCTTTTAGTTTAACAGTTAGATTTGATGGTAAATGGATACTGAACCAATCAATTAAACCAGCTAGAGCCTTCAGCTGTCAGGTCTCTCTTCTGTGGAACCAGCTCCCAGTTTGGATTCAGGAGACAGACACTCTCTACTTTTAAGATTAGGCTTAAAACTTTTCCTTTTGATAAAGCTTATAGTTAGGGCTGGATCAGGTGAACCTGAATCCTCCCTCCCTGCTAAGTGCCTCGAGGCAACTGTGGATATGAGTTGGCGCTATACAGGGAGTGCAGAATTATTAGGCAAGTTGTATTTTTGAGGAATAACTTTATTATTGAACAACAACCATGTTCTCAATGAACCCAAAAAACTCATTAATATCAAAGCTGAATGTTTTTGGAAGTAGTTTTTAGTTTGTTTTTAGTTTTAGCTATTTTAGGGGGATATCTGTGTGTGCAGGTGACTATTACTGTGCATAATTATTAGGCAACTTAACAAAAAACAAATATATACCCATTTCAATTATTTATTTTCACCAGTGAAACCAATATAACATCTCCACATTCACAAATATACATTTCTGACATTCAAAAACAAAACAAAAACAAATCAGCGACCAATATAGCCACCTTTCTTTGCAAGGACACTCAAAAGCCTGCCATCCATGGATTCTGTCAGTGTTTTGATCTGTTCACCATCAACATTGCGTGCAGCAGCAACCACAGCCTCCCAGACACTGTTCAGAGAGGTGTACTGTTTTCCCTCCTTGTAAATCTCACATTTGATGATGGACCACAGGTTCTCAATGGGGTTCAGATCAGGTGAACAAGGAGGCCATGTCATTAGTTTTTCTTCTTTTATACCCTTTCTTGCCAGCCACGCTGTGGAGTACTTGGACGCGTGTGATGGAGCATTGTCCTGCATGAAAATCACGTTTTTCTTGAAGGATGCAGACTTCTTCCTCTACCACTGCTTGAAGAAGGTGTCTTCCAGAAACTGGCAGTAGGACTGGGAGTTGAGCTTGACTCCATCCTCAACCCGAAACGGCCCCACAAGCTCATCTTTGACGATACCAGCCCAAACCAGTACTCCACCTCCACCTTGCTGGCGTCTGAGTCGGACTGGAGCTCTCTGCCCTTTACCAATCCAGCCACGGGCCCATCCATCTGGCCCATCAAGACTCACTCTCATTTCATCAGTCCATAAAACCTTAGAAAAATCAGTCCTGAGATATTTCTTGGCCCAGCCTTGACGTTTCAGCTTGTGTGTCTTGTTCAGTGGTGGTCGTCTTTCAGCCTTTCTTACCTTGGCCATGTCTCTGAGTATTGCACACCTTGTGCTTTTGGGCACTCCAGTGATGTTGCAGCTCTGAAATATGGCCAAACTGGTGGCAAGTGGCATCTTGGCAGCTGCACGCTTGACTTTTCCCAGTTCATGGGCAGTTATTTTGCGCCTTGGTTTTTCCACACGCTTCTGTTGACTAATTTGAATGAAACGCTTGATTGTTCGATGATCACGCTTCAGAAGCTTTGCAATTTTGAGACTGCTGCATCCCTCTGCAAGATATCTCACTATTTTTGACTTTTCTGAGCCTGTCAAGTCCTTCTTTTGACCCATTTTGCCAAAGGAAAGGAAGTTGCCTAATAATTATGCACACCTGATATAGGGTGTTGATGTCATTAGACCACACCCCTTCTCATTACAGAGATGCACATCACCTAATATGCTTAATTGGTAGTAGGCTTTCGAGCCTATACAGCTTGGAGTACGACAACATGCATGAAGAGGATGATGTGGACAAAATACTCATTTGCCTAATAATTCTGCACTCCCTGTATAAATAAAACTGAATTGAGTTGAATCTGTTAAAGCAGCCCAAACATTTGAGTATAACAGGCAACCATGTATACTAGATCCTAGTTACAGACAGTTCAATGAGTTTAAAAAAAAAGTGTAACAAGGCTGCATCAGCATGCAGAGACCAGGCCTGCGTAGATGACCAGACAGGTAGCTCACACAACACTTATCATGAACACTTATAATGAACTTCACCTCCTGTCATTTTATCCCAGCTTACAGCTTCTCGAAACCTGGGATGTCCTCCTCTGACCTTTCCCCTTCGTTTTCGATTAAAAACATAATCTATAAGAAGTTTGTATTTTTTGAAGTTTTCATTTTGGCCAAATTCAAAAAATAAATAACTATTAACAAAATGATGTTACATGTTTCTTTCATCCACAGTCCTTAAATTATCTAAAAAAAACATCTAAACATAAAAGCCTTGTTTTTTCTGGATCTCAGAAGGTTATAAATGTGTAGTGGTTGATGAGACTGCGCAGGCAGTTTTACTGTCTGGTGTGGGTAGTGAGAGGCTCACAAAGTAATTTCTGCAGAACTGGAGAAATGAGGTGGGCATGTTTCAACGAGTGGAAAGTCTCCTTTCAGTAAATCCTGCCCTTCATCACACCAAACAAAACAATTAGGCATTAAGAGATTGCAACTCTTTTTATGCAGAAACCTCTACTTGGCCAACATGACAGAGAGAACCTATCAGAATGAATTAACTAATCCCATTTCAACAAAGTGATGCACTCAGCAGAAGAGCTCTTAAAGTTCTGACACGTGGAAACATGACGCAGGAAATGCACAAACTCATCTTGTCCAAAGACTTATTGAATTAAAATGCTGAACATATTGCCATTAAAACTTTATGTTAGTCTTGCTACTGCCGAAAGAGATACTGAGTGAATGATAATGTTTGTTGGGTGTTTAAATAAAGCCATCTTTCACAAATATGTTCATCACATCAGCCTAAAAGATGATGTGTTGAGGGAGTTTACATATGCTTTCCATTCGCTTCATATGACCCTAAGGTCACCAGCAGCGTCAGTCTGCAGATGTGATTGGAAAGACACTTTAAACCACCAAATGCTGTGCTGTTCATCACCTTAGCTCCGACAGAGTGCTAAATAAGAGCTGACATTAATGACAAAATTGTATCACCTTGTACTAAAGATTACTAACAGATATGATGGAGAAGGAAAGGAGGCTGTGCCAACATCTGTTCTGCTTTAGAAGGCAGTGTCCGGCTGTAGAAGGGAGCCCGCCAGTCATTTATGTTTAACCTTTAATGAATCTCTGCCCTCTGTTCATTGTTTTACACGGCTAAAAGTATGCGTTTTT